>NC_083421.1:46678980-47878980 GCF_020745735.1 Hemiscyllium ocellatum
TTAAAATATCCTTGACATTTATACAGGGACTGCTGGTCTTAGTCTTACAAATGCTAAAGTTAACCTACAATTTCTTGCAATCTCTGATTTTGCACTAAGAATTGCTTCCTTCTTTGGAGTGCACGTTTTAAAATTTTGCACCAATCTGTGCACTGAAGAATATCAAAAATTTGCTAAAATCATTTCAATACTAGAATTTTCACCAAATGTGCAATCAAATAAAACAAAACGTGATTTGTCAATGTTGCAGTGAAATTTTAGAGTCGAATCTGACAGCAGATGTTTTTGCTGACACTGAATATTTGTTCAATTCAGACTTTCATTTCAGTCCTACTTCTGTCACCATGATTGATTTATTTCATCGTGGACAATGGGATTCACAACCTGATTTTTTTCCCTTTTTCTTTTTGTGAAGTGCCGATAGCTAGAACAGCCGTGACTTCATAAAATAGCATCTTCTAAGGTCACTGTTATAGGAACCATTACAGCAGTGCAGATGCAGATTTGCAAATCAGAGATTATATCTTCAGGCATTGCTGTCAAGTGTTATTCAAATAATACCAGCCTCACATTTGAATAACGGCAGACATTTTGAATTAATTAATCAGAGGAGATAGTCCAGGGCTTTTCTCATTAGTCTTCAGGTCAGGCTAGAAAAGATATATGCGTTGGTGATGATATCCTTGTCTTTAATCGTGATTTATGAAGATTTAGGATTGTGTGTGATTTGTCAAAGGTTCTGGGAAAAGGCTTGTGCATATTTCATTATCTAATCTCTCATTGATTTAAGGATGCTAAAAGATATACCAATGCTGTTCACAGTGGTAGGCACTGCATCCCAGGACTTTTACTTTGTTATCTCTTATGACTGTCAGAAAAAGCTGTAAACTTTTATTGCCTGTAGTTACATTGTCATTTTTTAGTTATTGCAGAAACCATTGACTCCTTTTGCCTTCGAAACAAAAGCCATGTGTACAACAATCTCAAAAATTCTTCTGAGCTGTCTGTATTCATGCTTTTGAGGAAAACCACATTTTAAAATAGTTTGTTGCTTTCTTTTTAGTCAGAGTGGAAGTCGTAAAATATTATGATTTTGATTTACTTTGATAATTAGCATTATAACTTTTCTTTGTAAGAAGGTATTTCCAAGAGTACTCCGTGAAGACAAAGAGTTAAAGTTTATAGTACATCTTCAGGGTGAAGCAAAAGTTAATATTTCAACCATGCTTTCTTTCATGACCTTTTTGTTTATGCTTTAGTGCCAACTTTTATTAAAATAACATTAAAAGAAAATTGTAAGTCTTCATTCATGCTACAGTCATCTGTACAGGAAATGGCTGTCTCTCATAAAAGGGCCTATCGTTTAAAACAAAATAGAAAGATTAGCACATAGGTCACTTAGATCGATTGTTTTTGAATTACGTTTCCTGACTCCGATGGTGAAACAATTGAGTTTTATTAAAAGACATCAACTAAAAGTTGGCCTTAGAATAACCTGGTGCAATGCAGGAGTAAATCTAATCTTCTTGTGAAAAATACATGAAGCTTACAAGTTTTACAAGTAGAAGTGAGTTATAAAAGGAAATAATGTGGCCTAGAAGCTTAGTGCATACATGAAGCTATTCAGTTAACCATATCTGTCCATCTCTCTAGTTTTCAACTACAACAATGAAAACATTCCAGAGCAAATCTTGTTTTATCTTTTGCTACTTTCTAACATGCACTAACTGCACATTTTCTTATTTGCCTTGATATTATTAGACTTTAGCACAGTTATGTGAATGTTTTCCATTGCGTGCAAAATATGATCCAAGTAAAAACTCATAAAGAAAACTATGTATTGCTTTTTTAAGGAATACTTCAGTGAGTTGAAAATGTGTATTTAGTCTTGTGATGCTTGTAAACCTTATAGTTTATGGTAGTGTCTGAATCCCACGATGAAGTTACAGAATTGTAACTTGATTCCGGACGGTCATTATTCTTTATAAGTTTAAGTACAGTGAGGTGTTGTGTTAGTGAATTTACATTGTGGGAATAAAAAAAACTTTAAATAGGAGGTTCCTGAAATTTCCCGTACTATATGATGTGCTGCTGAGCCATATAGAATTGGAAGATCCCAGGTATGACTGTTGATTGATATTAGACGGAGTCAAACTACATTTTTCTCCCCATGGAATGCTTTTCTTCAGAATAATTGAGGGCTACCTTTTGGTTTTCAGGGGCTGTTTTTTCATTCTCATTGCTTCCTTTTTTTCTATTTCTCCCCTTTTTTTTTATCTCTGACTCTATAATTAGGTGACTTAGTCATGCAGTCGCATTAACTTTTGCATTTCTGTTGAAATATTTTCTGGGCTTCCTTCTTTACATAGGTACGGTAACACAATACTAAAAGCTATTGTGTGCATATATGCATATAGTGTATTCTACTTGGAATGTATAATTATCATGTTTTTATTAATTTATTATTGATAATTTTCCCAAATCGCCTTCAAAATGAAAATTCAAGCTTCATGGCACAAAGTAACTTATTGGGGATGAGTCTAACACAGGCCGCGCATCAAAACATTAATTGCAAGCAATTTGCACTTTCTAGCATTGTTTGGTTTTATTCTGATAATTTAAAATGAGTGCTGACAAATACGTCAAGGTACTGTCTTTTAAAGTTTCAATTGTACAACAAAGTGAATGCACAAATTAATTCTACAGCACCAAGCTAAGCATCAGATAACAAATGGTTTAATTCTCATTTCACTTCTTTTTCCCAAACTAATGCACCTCCCTACAGGACCATCCATGTTTTAATGAGATATTGATTGGAATCTCTGAGCTCAGAAGCACCTAGTTACATTAAAGACATATGTTACTTTTTAGAGGTTCTTAACTCACAAACGGCCAAATGCCATCCTTTTATAATGGGTATTGAAAGTGAAATAAGTTATAGAATATTACAACGTAGAAGGGATCTATTTGGCAGACTGTATCTATGATGCTTTTTGAATAGAATTGAATTAATATTATTGTCACATGTACTCCAATAAGTGCAGTGAAAAATTTATACATTGTCACTTATACACTATTTTAGATACAAAGATGTTGATGTAGAGAGTCTTCAGTTACAGAGAACGTTCAGATCATTTTTTGCTCTTTCTTATATTTCTGCATGGCCCTGCACTATTTTTCCCCTTTGAATACTTATTTAATTCTTCACAACTTGCAACAAACTCGAAGGTAAAACAACATTTGACCCACACTAAAGAGAGAGTTCAATTCCCAGAGGTACTTCCTATCTTTATCATCCATCCTTAAAATTGGGCGTAATCCATTTGATCTAAATTTTTTTGTCATCTTTAAAGACTTCATATCTCTGACCTGAGTAATATCCTGCTTTCAAGATCTGTACAAAGACGGCCTAATTTCTGAGTCGAATGTCTTCACTGTGGCTTCTTTTGAACCCCTTGGATCTCCTAGAAAAGTGAATCTCCAGCATGCACACATATCCCTAAAGTCTAGAACATAGACAATTTTTTAACCTCCTTTCAAAATAGCCTCCTCTTGAAGTGATTGATGATGGGGGCAGCATGACTTACCAGAAATAAGTGTTTCAGCTTCCCAGATCTCAGGTTCTCTCTTTCATACCCTTGCAGCTCTTCTTATCATAGATTGTGTCACTAAGAATTGACAAAATGGAACCCTGTGATTGAAGAACCTGAGCTGCGAGCATGGTACAGACAAAATCTGTAATTGGATGATTATCTCCTAAAATATTTTGCCTTTTCTCGATGGGGACGACATTTGTCTCATTAGTCATCTCAATGATTGAATTTTCTGGGTTTCTGATGGCGAATCATGTGCTGTCTTGAGCTGTTTTGAACCTAGTGTTTGGTGAACTCAGCTGGGGAAGCACTGAGGTACCTGAGTTGACCCCAGAATTTGCAGGCCGAAGTAAGATTTATTTATTTTGGCCACACGAGTGATCTCGTATATGAGCATGTTTGTAAGCTGTGATGAAGCATACACAAGGAAATATGGCCAATTTTTAAGCGAGCAGAAGGTTGTTGGATTCTTTTAGAATTTTACCCCAGTTTGAATCACGAAGCAGAAAGAGAAAAATTGAAAGATGATTTGAAGGAGAAAATTACTTTTAATAGTGAAAATAGAGCAAAATTATGACTGTTAGTTTTACATTAAAAACTTCTGAAATTTGTAAAATATTATTCTGTGTAGTCCACAATTACAAGTTGATATCGGTGAACTTTCTTGATATTTACATATAGAGCTCAGTTTTGTTCTTGACAAGCAGTTAGAAGAGGAGGGAGGGAATATTGAATATGAGAGATGTCAGAATCTGTGATTGGAGGAACAGTTCCTCACAGATTCAGTCTCTTCCACATATGGAGCAAACTTTAATTGGTCACACCTGTGAATTAACTTTCTCAAGCTTTTGTGGGTTTTCAGGAGTGATTTTACTCTGTGTTTCAAACCTTGGAACTGAAATCATAAAATTTAATTTTAACCAGTAAAACTTGCCAGTGACATTCTGGCCTGAGCCATACATTTAATAGAGCTCCAGCTTTTTTTTTCACTGACTTTCCCTCTGGTGAAGCAGTTCTTTTTATTTAAAAATGTGCAAGCAGATCTCTCTTGGTTTTGGTTATAGTATGTTTGAGGATGCAGTGTTTTATAACAACAGTGATATTTATCTAATGAAGATGATTACATCACAGCTAATGATTTGTATAATATCAATAGCTGAATGCATCACATTTCATTTTTACTAAAACAGAGGCAACAAAATACAGATGTTGGAAATCTGAAATGAAAGTAGAAAAAGCTGTAAATTGATAGCAGATCATAAGAGATGATGTTGACTTAAAGCATAGATTCTGTTTCTCTCTTCATTGATGCTGCCTGATCTGTTGTGTACTTGCAGCATATTTTAAATTCTGTTATGAAAGTTTTGCATCATGATAAATTTACAGTTTCAATATGTATATTGGAATTTGCACTTGAACAAGTTGAACATGTAAGCCATTGTAAGAATTTATCGATAATAGATTTTATTTGTAATATACTTTAACTGTTTTATGTGACATTTATGGTTTCTAATGGCTTCTATCTCATCTCAAACAATTTTCAAAGCTAAAAATACATAATCTGTTGCTACATAAGATACACAAGTTGGAATTAATATCTATTTAGATGCAGGAACCATATCTGCTTAAGGAATAGGCATGTGGTTTGATAGCATTAAGGGTAATACTGGGAGCCTGGTCCTGAGTCATAGAGTTATACAGCACAGAAACAGACCTTTGGTGAACTTGAGCGGCATTGACGCCTCTGCAGTGGAATGTTGGGATTAGATCATCTTTCATTTGGTACTACTGTGGAAGGATTTAGAATAATTGGAAGTGGAATTAGGCCTTTAAGAACTGGGTTAGAGTGGGATGGGATCCAAAGCGACAGTGAGTAAAGAGATAAATATGAAACAAGTGCAGTGGTTAAGGGGAGCAAGTTAAAGAGTCATTGCAGGCAAAAGCGCCACAGAGAATGAGGTAAGACTGATAAATTAAATTGCATTTATATTGATGCACGAGGCCTGAAAGGTTAGGCAGATGAACTAAAGGCATGGTTTGGAATATGGGATTGAGATATCATAGCTATTATAGAAATGTGGCTCAGGGAGGGATAGGACTGGCAGATTAATGTTCCCATGTATAGATGCTATATGAAGGATAGAAAGGGGGGGGAAGAGAGGAGGGGGGAGTGACATTTTTCATTGAGAATAACATTGCAGTTGCACTTGGGGAGGACATTTCTGGTAGAACGTTAGTGAAGTTAATGGGTAGAACTGAGAAATAAGAAAGAGATAATTGTCTTATCGAGATTGTACTGTTGACCCCCCCCAACAGTCAGTGGGAAATTGAGAAGCAAATATGTTAGGAGATCTCAAATATCTGTAAGAACAATAAGGTTATAATCGTAGGGGATTTTAACTTTCCAGATATAGACTGGGACTGCCATAATGTTAAGAGCTTAGATGGAGAGGGGTTTATTAAATTTGTTACAAGAAAACTTTATTATTTAATATGTGGATGTACCTATCAGAGAAGGAACACAACTTTACCTTGTCTTGGGAAATAAAGCAGGACAAGTGACTGAGATGTTAGTGTGGGAGCACTTTGGGGCAAGTGATCATAATTCTATTAGTTTTAAAATAATTATGGAAAAGGATTGACCTGATCTAAAAGTTGAAGTTCAAACTTGGAGTGAGGCCAATTTTGATGGTATTGGGCAGGAGCTTTCAAAAGTTGATTGGGGGAGGCCTGTTCGCAGGTAAAGGAACAGTTGGGAGGCCTTTAAAAATAAGCTAATGAGAGTTCAGAGACAGCATGTTCCTGTTCGTGTGAAGGACGAGGCTGATTGGTGTACGGGAATGCTTGATGATGAGAAAAATTGAGGCCTGAGGGGCAACATTTCCACATGGAGGGCACTGCATGTATGGAATGAGCAGCTAGAGGAAGTTGTGGAGGCTGGTACAGTTTCAGCATTTAAAAGGTATCTGGATGGACACATGAATAGGAAGGGTTTAGAGGGATATGGGCCAAATGCTAGCAAATGGGACTAGATCAGTTTAGGATATCTGGTTGGTGCTGATGAGTTGGACCAAAGCGTCTCTTTCCATGCTGATAACTCTATGACTATGACTTAAATGATGATATCAGTTTGTGTCACTGATGAATTGATGATGTGTCAGTAGTGAGGGACAGGCAATGTTGGGTGTCGAGTAAACAATCTGAGCGCAACAGTACTTGGTTGGAAGTTACTCGGTTGACTGGCATTGAATTTTTAAGTGATCTCTGTGAAGATTGTATTTGCTGTTCTATGATTGGTTCCTAGATGTGTATTTATGAACTGAATTTATGTCTTTTTGGCTAAGTCTGAGTTGAATTGAGTTTTTTGGAGTGATTCCTGCTATGAGGGCCTAGTGAGGTTTCTCACTGTGTAATATCAAACTTGAATAATTAATAAAAACTGAAAAAAATGCGGATGCTGGAAATCTGAAACAGAAGCAGAAATTGCTGGAAAAACTCAGTTCTGGCAGCATCTATGGAGAGAAATTGGAGTTAAAGTTTCAGACCCTGCCCTTTGACATCTGTCATCCAACTCTGGCTGTAATTTGCCATGTGCCTTTCCTGAGACAATTCACCATTCGGCGGATATACCAGAATTCACCAGCATCCTTTGCACCTGCATCATCTTTAAATGGCTGTTATGCACCCAGACAAGGACTGTCAGTCCGGAGCTGCCCTGCATAATTCCTGACATTTACCTTGGACATGGCTGACAGAGGTAAATCACTGCCCTGCCCTGCAGGCAATGATCCGGAGGCTCTGCTGGATGAAGATGGGACTCCCTTTTCCCCCAGCATTAGCAGTAGAGGCCATAATGCCAGCCTGGTCTGAGGTTGTCACCTGGGTTCAGTGCAGTCGCAGCCATCTTGAGAAATCAGTAGTGCTGCAGGAAGAAGCTTTTCCACTTTGTCAGCATTGTGACACTGTGCTCACTCTGATACCTCTCACTCACTGTATCTCTGACACTGTTCCTACTTCCTACCAAAGCTCATGCTCAACTGCTGTCACTTATATATGAAGCATCTTTCCTCACTGGCTATAACTCACCCCAACCCCTGACACCACTAAACCCACATGCCCCCAGCTCTGCCGAATCACTTGCTTGGGCCACCTCCCCACTTCCACTAAAAACAATAGCAGTGCTTCCTGCTTTCATCTCCTTTCATACAGCCTCTCTCATTCCAGGTGGAAAAATCCCACATTGAGGCAAAAAGAATCTAGAATCAAGCTCCACACCTCTCATGGAGTCACTCCTGACTCTGACTGCCTGATTGGCTGACTCCACATTTCCAAGCCCTTGGACTGACCTCCGAGGCTGTCTTTGACATAGTGTGTGACGACTTCTGAGCTAAGGCTATTCTCCTTTAGCTTGACTGAGGTCTGCTGACAGCCATTATAAGCTTCTGTCCTTGTGTCAGTGCTAAATGGCAAGGCACGTTGTAAGTAATATGTGTCTGGTATCTCTGGCTGAGGAGACCATATGCAAAAAGGCAAGGCAAGACAATGCAAGGCACTATTGCTTTGAAGTCTGAGTAGTAGTGTGAACATGCAATGTGACTTGAAGTGAAGCATCTGGAGATGCAGCGTGTCCAGTTTATGGCCTGGATGTGTTCACTGATTGTACAGTTTCTAGCTGGATTGTTCCAGTGATTGTAAGACGATAAGATGTTGGAGAGAAGTGGTCTGTAACATGAGGGAAGAGATGTACATCATTTGGCCTTTTGTGTCTGATGTGCCAGTGGCTCGTCCGGTAATCCTCAATTCCACTTTCCTCCCTTTAAAAACTAAGAATCTGTTTATCTCAGCCTTGAATATATTTAATGACCCACCACATCCTGTTGTTGGACATGTGCTGAACTTTTTGCTAATGTTTTCAATGTAAGTTAAGCTGTTCACAGTTATAGTGGAAAACATTTCTAGAAACTCATCCTTATGAAACAGAACTTGTTCACCGTTCTCAGAATTCTATCAGCCTGCTATGTGATTTTTTTTCTTGTTTCTCTCTTGAGGCTGAAATATGGGTGTTAACAAACTAAAAGAATTAAAACTTATTGTACGATCCAAGACCAGAGTGTAAAATTTGTGTTACAATCTGACCAAGAACCAGTCACTCTTTTTAAAAATATTAGAGCTGTTTTACTTACTAAGATAGTGAACCCTCAAGACTCCAAGAATTTGATCAAACAATGAAAAAGTTTACTGCACAAAGTTAACATATTAATTTAACTTATGCAAGCTATGTTCCAAAATTCAATTAGAATTAGTCAGATATAAATATGGACAACAGACTCTGCGGTTGAACAATCCACAGAACTCAATCAAGACAAATCACATGGACACCGTGGATCACTCAATCTCATATGAAATCTATGAGTGATCTGAATCTTCACCGTTGAAGACCGAGCTTTGGGACTTCTTCAAAAATGTCTCTGTCATGGACTGCCTCAGTGTTGGGTCATATTCTGATAGTTCATGCTCTCAATTGGAACTGAGCCCCCGGATTCTGGAAACTGCATAGGTACAATTGCAGCTTGTCTACAGACAACCAGCTTTGCCAGACTGGTTAACATGGTCAACCCTCTGTTTCTCAAAGCTCTAATTTTACTTAGCTGTTCAAAGCAAATTATTATTTCTGCGCAGCCTTCACCCTTGCTCAGAGTTACATGAGTATTAGTGGCATACAGTTTTCCCCAAACCTGAAAGCTTTTCCTGAGCCCTAACACCAGCACTCTAAAATCTCAGAACCTGCTACAGTATGGAGCCTCTTCTCCCTACTTCTATTTGACTGAAGAGCACTTTGAAAGTAGTAACCTTTGTCAGTATTAGCAATGTAAGTCTCTTTAGGGGTCATCAGGAGCCAACTAGATTAGCTGCAGTTTTGATTTGAGTGTCCCAATCTTGAAGCAACGAGGCTCGGTTTAACTCCCAATTGTTCCAGAGGTGTGTAATAACATCTCCAATCAAGTTGATTTAAAAAGTTGAGTTCCAAATGTAGAGATAGGGGTGTCATTGTACTATAACTGGACTGTACTCTAAAGGCTGAGTCTAATGCTCTGGGAGAACACTGCTTCAATCCTACCACCATAGTGGCTGGTGAAACTTAAAGAAAGAGCCAGATTTCACCTTTAGAGGGGCTGGAGTATATTAGTTCTCTCTCCAATTCCATTTTAATTTAAACCTTTTCCCTCACTTTTTCCTTTTTCGTGGGCAGTGCCTGTAATTCATTAATTGTTTAATTGGTGACATGAATTATTTGGGGAAAAAAGAGCTGAGTTCTGGGTGGTGCTCTTTGGTTCTGAAGAGTCATATTGGAGTTTAAACATTAACTCTTTTCTATCACCACAGATACTGTCAATCCTGCTGAGTTTCTCCAGCATTTTCTGTGTTTGTTTCAGATGTTCATCATCCAAGTGTTTTGCTTTTATTATCAATCATAAGAAAATCACTAAAATCTATTGATAAGGACAATTGGAACAGGGCACTTGGAAAATCATGTATGATTCCATGAAATGAAAATTGTGTTTGACGAATCTATTGGTTTTCTTTCAAAGTGTAACTCGCAGGATAAATCAAAGGGAACCAGTAGATTTTGGAATAATTACCTTCTGTTGCATTCTCCACAAAACCAATCAGAATTCACTTGCCAACCAGGCAGCTCAAATTATTGGTCCCTTTGAAATTAAGTATTTGTGCATTTGCCCTGATAAGGTGCAAACCAAACAGTGGGAGGAAGGAGGGTATGCCCATAATGGCATTCTTATCTCACCATTAACTGGGAACCTTAAGTTGCAAATAATGCCTGCTCAAGGCCCTAGTCTCTGATTGGCTGGGACCTCTAGTTGGGAAGGCGTGCTGTTGTTATTAAGTACCTGTATGGCCAGAGACGCAGCAGCCTTCTTGAATGAAGTCTTATGGGTTCTCACAGACTCACAGGCCAGTAGCCAAGCCCCTGTGGTCTCACAAAATTCTGTCCATTCTGCCTTCACAGCTGTTGCTTCGCTGAGAGTCTTGGAGTCATAGATTTGTACAACACAGAAACAGACCCTTGGGTCCAACTTGTCCATGCCTATCAGATGTCCTAGATAAGTCTTAGTCCCATTTGCCAGCATTTGGCCCATATCTGTTTAAACCCTTCCTATTCATATACCCATCCAGATGACTTTTAAATGTTGTAATTGTACCAGCCTCGACCACTTCGTCTGGCAGCTCATTCCATACATGCGTTACCCTCTGCATGAAAACTTTGCTTGTCAAGTTTCTTTTAAATCTTTTTCCTCTCACCTTAAATCTATGCCTTCTAGTTTTGGACTCCCCTACCCTGGGCAAAGACCTTGGCTTTTCACTTAATCTGTGCCTTTCATGTTTTATAAACCTCTATAAGGTCATGTCTCAGCCTCTGATGCCTCTGGGAAAATAGCCCCAGCCTATTCGAACTCTCCCTACACCTCAACCCCTCCAATCCCAAGATTTCTGTAAATATTTTCTGCATCCTTTCACGTTTAACAGCATCTTGCCCATAGCAGAGAGAGCAAAATTGAACAGAGTATTCTAAAAATGGCCTAACCAATGAACTGTACAAGCCCAACATGACCTGGCAACTCCTGTACTCAGAGCACTGACCAATGAAGGCAAGTGTATGAAATGCTGCCTTCACTACCCTGTCTAATTGCCACTCCACTTTCAAGGAAGTGTGAACCCGCACTCCAAGGACTCTTTGTTTGGCAACACTCCATGGGACCTTACCATTAAGTTTATTATTCACCAAAATGCAACCCCTCACATTCATCTAAATTCAACTCCATCTGCCACTTCTCAGCCTATCTGATCAAGGTCATCAACTTATCCCTTCAATGTCTACAATTTTGGTGTCATTTGCAAACTTACAAACCATTTCTCCTCTTTTCATATCCAAAGCATTTATATAAATGACAAAAAGCAGTGGACCCGGCACCCATCCTTGCAGTACAGTGCTGGTCACAGGCTCTGGTCTGAAATGCAACCTTCCACCATCACCCTCTGACTCGTACCTTCAAGCCAAGTTTTGTATTCAAATGACTAGCTCTCTGTATTCCATATTATTTAAAGTTGCGAACCAACATACCACACAGAACCTTGTTGATCGCCTTGCTGAAGTCCACATAGACAGCTCTTGCTCTGCCTTCATTAATCTTTTTTGTCACCTCTTCAAAAAACTCAAACATTAGTGAGACACTATTTCCTAGGATAAAACCATGTTGACTATCCCTAATCAGCCGTTGCCTTTCCAAATACATGTAAATCCCATCCATTAGTAACCCCTCTAACAACTTACCCATCACTGACATCAGACTCACCGATATACAGTTCCCTGATTTTTCCTAATCACCTTTCTTAAATAATGACACCACATTAGCCACCCTCTCGTATTCCAGCACCTCACCGTTGGCTACTGATGATATAGTAACTCAACAAGGGGCCCAGCAATCACCTCCCTAGTTTCCCACAAAATTCTAGATTACACCTGATCAGGTCCTGGGGATTTATCCACCTTTGTGTTTTAAGACATCTAGCACTTCCTCATTGATAATATGCACACTTTTCAATATATCACTATTTATTTCTTGATGATTACTTTCATCCTTTTCTATTGTTATTTCAGATTTTTATCATCTGTACTTAATTCTTGTTTTTTTTCCCCTACATTTGTTTTTACATTTTCCTCACTGTCATTTTCACTCTTTTCACTTATAGTTTACGATACTTCCAGTTTGTGAGATGCACTCATACCTCATTTTGTGAAGCATTCTGTGATTTCTTGATGTTGCTTGCAACGATACTGAAATGCCACTTCTTGTTGATACCCTGCTGCTGAGTAAGAAAGGGAGTCTTAACCGGAAGTTGAGATTCTTCATTGTCTGAAGAAGTTTCTAAAGCACTGATTCTATGCTCCTAATGGTGAAATGAGAAACCAACAGGATGAGTTTTATAAAAATTCATTTAAATGATCACTTCATCTTTCCTTCTCAACTTTGTCCAGTTTCATTTTATTGACATTCTCTTGACTAGTCTTGTTCTTAACTGTACCCCATACTCCATCTATCATCAGTTACTTATTTCTCTCTGATTTTTTTCTCTCACTGTCAAAATGTCTCATTATCTGCTCTAAACATTTTATATTCCATGTTGGCTGATGTATTACAGCCCTGTCAATCTAAGACTCATTGGCAACAGGGTAATATGGGTCTCGTCCACAATCTGGAGAGTTGGCAAGAGTTCTGTGTTGCCTCTTTTCAGGAAAGCTCACCACGTCATCTTCAACTGTGGCATTTGGCAGACCAGTGGTGGACCTAATGCTGAGCATCAAGGACCCTGGGTAAACGTTATGCCTGTAAAGAGCAGTTGGCCAGTCAAAGGCTAGAAGCTTTACTGATGGAGGCAGTGGCTGCTGCTGTGACGCCCATCTGAGGTAACGTTTTGTTAATGGATCCCAGGCTATTGGTCAATGAAGTGAAATGGGATTTGGTTAACGTGAAAGACAGGAGATTGCTTTCATGGGGCTTCCTTTCTCATAATTGGATTCCTCAATCAGGTATTAAATACCATTAAATAAGGCTGCTTTCTGCAAGCTCACAAGCATCGCAAGTAGGTTTGTGCATTGTGGTGCAGATGGCAAGACCCTCTGCTGCAGTGTTAATGCCAATGGCAGCATTTTGAGACCCAAAGTCCACCTCACACCTTCAACCCGCCATAGACGCAGTTGGGGTGAAGGCAGATAGGTAGCAGTGTTTCTGCCCACTAGCCTGAATAAATACACAAAGTTAACAGGCTTACCATGTGGGAGGACATTAAATACCACTCAATGACTTGCAATCCAGTTGTAAATTACCCATGTTTATTCCTGATTAACAGACTTGTTAAAGTTCCCTTCAATTTACACGCTCACCATTTCACGTACATAGTATTTTAATACTACTGATGATAGGGTTAGTTTTTTTTTACACTTTCTTTAACACCTGTGATTTTGTTCTTCCTTGCTCATATTATTCCTTCATTTCTTTTCCTTGCTGACTGCAGTTGCTGCTCTGGATTTCACAGTCACAAATGTAAAATGTTTTTTGCAAGAATATGTGCAGTTTACGTTACTTGTTACGTTAACACTTTGGAAAATAAATGGGATTCTACAGCACTAACACCATTCTTAAAGTGTTTTGCAATATAGTTACTTTGAAATAATGTCAATTTTGTTAAAGTTTGTGCAGTTTTATGTTATGACCCTGAGCCCATTAGGAAGTTGGTTCAGATAGCAAAGTTTTATTTTTATTGAAACTCTGATAAAAAACAAAAAAAATTGTTGTGAATTGGATTAAAGTGAGATCACATAGAAGTGCATTTTCCATTCACCTACAATGTGTAACTTGTCCCCCATGAGTGCATTTTCCATTTTTTTTGAAGTAGAAAAAAATGTAATCATTGATTTCTTACTTGCTAACCAATGTGGTGCACTGATAAGTGGAATGGAGGTTTAAGCATATTGCTTAGAAATTGAGAGCTGTATTATCTGATATTACCTTTTAGAATTTATAACTTGTTGTATGTATCATTTTAATTGAAATTATAAGCTAAGTGTAGTTTGCCAGGCCTGAAATTTGTGGAACAACAAAGTCTTCTGGAATGTGAATCAGATGTAGCTTTTTTAATTGACTGTACACAGAGGACTCGTACTTGTCTTCTTTTCCTGCTGATGGGAAATTTCTCAAGAGACGGTCAGTCTGGAAGAGTTAGTAGGCGAGATATACGCAGAGTTAATGTGATCCCCGAAAAACAGTACTGACTAGGTTCATGTAAATCATTAGTTAAAAAAGTTTATTTTAGCTTGCTAAGTGGGATGATGTGGTACATTTTATATTTGTTATATGGAGTGAAATAGACACAAGTGAAAGATTTTTTTTCTAAATCAACCTGTTCAGACATGTCACGATACATCTGTGAAGGAGGTGGGACTTGACCCCTTCTGGCTCAGAGATAAGGACACTGCCACTACTTCAAGCATTCTCCAATTATTTTTGTTTATCAAATAAACCAACTGTTTAGTATTTTAATTATTAGCATATTAATGAAATTGAATCAAACACATATCAATCATTTTGCATTTGAGCAGATTAGAGAAGTGCACAATGCAACATGTGCAGCCTTACCGTAACTAGTTCATGTAACAAAGTGTGAAATTATGATAGTCCCTGAATTACATTATCGAAGGATTAGATATTGGTTTATATTGGTAAGCTTGCAATTGTAAATGAAAAGGAAGTTGCTTTAAATAAAGATTGGCGATGCTGAACATAAGTGAATAATTAGTTTAGACATGAGGTTGTAACATCTGGTCATATCCGTTCTGAGGAAGAGATAGAGAGTTCATAATTAGAATACTGGGACAGTTGATTGGAAAGTTAGTGGTGCTATTAAATTATACTACATTGATAGACAATGAGAGGGCTCTTGTGGCACAGTGGTTGTGTCCCTACCTCTGGACTTGGTAATTCAAATCCACCTGCTAGATATATGTTGTAACATGTCTTAAGAAGGCTGATTGAAAGTATCCTGAGAACAATAAGGACTGTTTTTGGGATAATGCAATTTGATGGTGAGAAATGGGTAATATTGTAATCTGCTGGAGACCTCTGAAATAAAGTAGGATGATGACCTAATGTTGAATATTGAGTCAAGGGTATTTAAAGACAAGTTCTTTTCAGGTTTGGTGCCCTCCGACAATCCAGTACAAATTTGTTAATCTAAATTAGGCAATAGAATTGACCGAAGAGGTACTAGCTTATCTTTTGAACTAATGGTTTCAAAACCTATTGAGGTGGTAACTGTTACTTGGATCTCTTTTTTTTCCACAATTGCTGAGGCAATTCATAAGTGATGGAATATCAGTGGAACTAGTATTCACAGTAGAACAACATTTCTAGGTTATGTTCAATCAGCACCATTAAATATCAGGACAAAACAAGGAAATTTCAACAATATGATGCCAAACCAGTATAGGTTCTTTGGCCCTCGATGTTGCGTCGCCCTGTGAAACCAATCTGAAACCCGTTTAACCTACTCTATTCCATTCTTGTCCATATCCTTACCCAATGACTGTTTAAATGCCCATGAAGTTGGCAAGTCTACAACTGCTGCAGGCAGTGCAGTTTACGTCCCAACTGCTCTCTGAATAAAGAAGCGACCACTGACGTCTGTCCTATACCTATCATCCCTCAATGTGAAGCTATGCTCCCTTGTGCTAGCCATCATCATCCTCGGAAAATGTCTTTCACTGTCTACACGATTTGACCCTCTTATTATCTTATATGTCTCAATTAAGTCACCTCTCAGCCTTCTTCTCTCTAACGAAAACAGTCCCAAGTTCCTAAATGTTTCCTCGTAAGACCTTTCCTCCATACCAGACAACATCCTAGTAAACCTCCTCTGAACCATTCCCAAAGCTTCAAACTCCTTCCTATAATGCGGTGACCAGAACTGCACGCAATACTCCACTTGCAGCCACACCAGAGTTTTGTTAAGCTGCAGCATGACCTCATAGCTCTGAAACTCGATCTCTCTACTAATAAAAGCCCTATCAACCTGGGTGGCAACTTTGAGGAATCTATGCATAGGGACACCAAGATCTCTCTGCTCATCCACACTAACAAGAATCTTATCATTAGCCTAGTATTCTGTGTTCCAGTTGCTCCTTCCAAAGTGAATCACTTCTCACTTTCCTGCCTTAAATTCCATTTGCCACTTCTCAGCACAGGTCTGCAGCTTATCTATGTCCCTTTGTAACCTACAACATCTTTCGCCACTATCCACAATTGTACTGACCTGAGTGTCTTCCAAAAATTTACTAACCCATCCTTCTACGCCTTCATCCATGTCATTTATAAAAATGACAAACAATGCTGGACCGACAACAGATCCTTGTGGTACACCACTAGTAACTGAACTCCGGGATGAACATTGCCCATCAACCACCACTCTCTGCCTTCTTTCAGCCAGCCAATTTCTGATCCAAACTGCTAAATTGCCCTCAATCCCATGCCTCCATATTTCAAAAGGTTCTCATTAAAGCCCCTTGAAACCTCCTATCCCTAACCTTAACTCCATGTTCCCTGGTAATTGACTGCCCTATCTCTGCCCCATAAGTTTGTCGATGTTAATCAGGTTCCCCTTCAGCCTTCTCTGCTCCAAGGAAAACAGTCCTAGCCCACATAATCTTTTCTTTTAGCTGAAACTCTTCAGCCTGGGCAACGTCCTGGTGAAGCTCCTATAAACATTATATGAAGTTGACAGGGTTAAAAGAGGCAAGCAGTTCATGGTGGGCTATGTTATATTACTAAAACAGGTTAGGACGATAAAACGAAACTCGATGTATCATTCAAACTTTATAAATGAAAAGTAACAACAGGAAGATGACGTTTAAGTATTTACAGAAAATATTAATTTATTGGATAGTACGGTTTCTGTTTCTTGCTGTTTCTGCAGTGTTATCCCGAAGGAATTTGAAGTCTGCATGATAGAGGAATTTGCTTTTCTAGCAGAGTTAACTCTGGAGCAGATGGCACTTATCCTGGCTATAAAATTGAAATATAAATTGAGCCGATTAATTCACAGAATCACAGTGATTACAGCATTAAGGAGGCCATTCGGCCCATATGTCTGCTGGTACTTCGCAATTCACCACATGCCTTTCCTCTATCTTCATTTCTTTAGCCCTGTGCATACTTCTTTTTTTTTAATAATAACCTAATTCCATCTTGGGCCCTGCCTCTACCTCTCTTCCCCAGGGCTGTGCATTCCAGGTCCTGAAAACTTGCTGTGTGAAGAAGTCCTTCCTTATCACACTATCGCTTCTTTTGCCAATTATCATAAATCTGTGCTTTCTGGTTATCAAGTCCTTCTAACAATGGGAAGAACTATTCCCTCTATGCACACCCCCTCATAATTTTTAATGTCCCTTACAATCTCCTCTTAACATTGTTTTGTCCCAGCTTCTCCAATCTATCTGTACAACAAAAGTTCCTTGTAAATCATTTCTGCATTCTCTCCAACGCCTTCACATCCGTCCTTAATGTGGTGCCTAGAACATGGATGCAATATTCCAGTTGAGGCCAAACTTGTGTTTTATACAAGCTTAACATAACTACTTTTATACTGTATGCATTTATTAATAAACCCTCAGATGATGTCTGCTATATTTAACAATCTCTTAACTTGATCTTCCACAGTCGGTGCTTAAGCTTGTAGACACCCATGAACAAGAGTATAATATTTGCACCTTTCCAACCCCCATCACCCTGACTGGAAGGTTATAGCCTGTGCCTCCACAGGTTTCTTCCTTAATTCTTTCAGTATCTATCTGATTGCTAAAGCTCTGTCCTGAAAAATGAAGAAGGAAAAGACTGTTTTTAGTTGAAACAGGCCTGGTGTGCCCATCTAGTGTTGGACACTGTTGTGAGTTTTGCAGTCATACGCTGGTTGGGTACAGTCTGTATCTTGCCTGTTGCAAACAGCCAAAGGTATATCCTGTTTGATACAATTCACCAATTTTTGGGACATGCATATCTGACATCACACTACAACATGACTCAAAACACATAGCACAGTACCCAACATGAGACATAATTTTGTAATTGGATGACGTTTGCTGGATAATCCTGTGCGTGTATGAAAAGGTAAGAAAAAGTTTAGGGTCATCAGTTGGACTTGCAGTATGGTGCACTTATGGACTGGAAGCTGCATTTAATAACAAATAGGGTCCTGTTCTCTGCACACAGAATGAACATATGCATGCTTTGGGTCTGCTTTAACTCAACAAAATAAATAATAGCTATTTTCTGGTTCATTTCTCAGGCCTGTGCTTTGATGAAACAGAGTCACCTTGCTTGGTTTAAAATCTTATCAAAGCCTGTTTAATGTCAAGTTATGACCTGCTGTATTCTTTGTGACTACACTTCTAACAATCAGAGATCACTTGCTAACTAATTAGCATTCACCTCTCATAGAGTATAAACGTTGATTTTACCCTTATTAGTATTCTTGTGAATTGTCCTAATATATCATTATAAGATGATTAGGGGTTTAGATAGGGTAGATACTAAGAACCTTTTACCGCTAATGGAGTCAGGTGTTACTAGGGGACATAGCTTTAAATTAAGGGGTGGTAGGTATAGGACAGATGTTAGGGGTAGATTCTTCACACAGCGGGTTGTGTGTTCATGGAATGCCCTGCCCGTATCAGTGGTGAACTCTCCTTCTTTATGTTCATTTAAGCGGGCATTGGATAGGCATTTGGAAGTTATTGGGCTAGTATAGGTTAGGTAGGACTCGGTCGGCGCAACATCGAGGGCCGAAGGGCCTGTACTGCGCTGTATCCTTCTATGTTCTATGTTCTATGTTCTATGTGTAAAATGAAAAGTTTTCTCATGTGCTTTTGGTACCTTACTAACCTTAATATAGAAAGCCTATACAATACCTTCTTCTTTATTTTAAATTCTACATGTATTTGAATTATTTATTTCAACGTGACTTAAGTGGCAACCTTCCTTTGTAAAGTATTCTTACAATACCTCAGCTCTCCTGCTTCTATGCGTAAGTCCCCTTTTGCTCTCTAATCATCCCCTCTCCCTTTACAACCCTATTATTATTTGCATAGATTATATGCTATATATATAATATATATTATATGCTATATATAGAAAACTTTTGGATTCTTTTTGTTGAGCACTCTGGTTTTGAGAAGGATGGAGGGGGGGGATCTGATTAAAATTTTACAGAGTATTGAGAGGTCTCGATAGAGTTCTACTAGTGGAAACATCTTTTCCACGTCCAGAGACTAGGACCCATGGGCACAGCCTCAGTGTGAAAGGATCATCCTTTAGAACGGAGATGAGGAGGAAGTTCTTCAGCCAGTGGGTGGTGAATCTATGGAACTCATTGCTGTAGAAAGCTGTGAGGCCAAGTCATTGAGCATATTAAAGACAGAGGTAGATTGGTTCTCGATTAATAAGAGGATCAAGGATTGTGGGAGAAGGCACTTGACAAGCGTATTAGCTATGATCGAATGGTGGAGCAGACCCAATTGGCTGAATCATCTAATTCTGCTCCCATATGGTCTTATGGGCTGTAATGTTGGTTGCCAGTCTCTTTTTATGTTTTCTCTTTTTTTCTCTTATTTACTTTTTTGATTCCTCTGTGGACCGTGTGTATTCAGACTGGCTTTTGATTGTGTTTTCAATCTGACATTGTCAGAAGCCCAATTTTTCTTTCTTGTAGTCTCTGTCTCTTTTGTCATTCAATTATAACTGATGAATTTATCAATTTCCTTCATCGGTGGTGTGATGGGACATAAAAATGTTTTTACAAAGGCTGGCAAATGTGCCAAAGCAACCACACGAGTATAAGAAAGGTTTCCTTCTCCTCTCCCTAAATGTTGAGCAAGCTTGATCAAACTTTTTTAGCTATTCAAACCTGGTCTTTCCTCCAACAAATTTGGAGTAGGAGTTCAGGTTGACAGATCTGTGCTGTAGCATGGGTACAAATAGATGTACAACAATAACATATCGGGAAAGCCAATTAATCAATGAAGCATTCAGAGTAATTGAGGCTGCATTTGGAAGTGCTGATCAGAAGAACAGCCTTTTGTTAATGGAAAAGCCTTCTAATTTCTTCCCATTTGAAGGATAGTGCAGAACTTTGCTTCCCTTTTTCCTGTGAATTTCTCTAGATAATATTTATTTTGGCTTTACTGCTGGTTAGGGGTGGAGAGCAGAGTGGAGGCCAGGTTTATCATTCGGAGGGTTGGAGAATCATCTAACTTGAGTAAATCCTGCACAGCTCCTAGTTGCTGTTTGAAAAGGTAAAACGAAATGTTGATATTGCAAATGTAGGAAATCAGAAGACGTAGGAAATCAGAAGACATAGGAAATACAAAAGAAAATTGAGAACCACAATCATTCAACTGCTTGGCTTTACAGTGAATGGAATTTTATTGTGTATTTGTGCATTTCTCTATGTAGCATAAAATTAATGAAAATGAATAAATATTTCTTAGAATTTTCTGATTTCTTTCTTGACATAGATTAGTAGATTTTTATCTCCACTGTCATGATCATGATCATGATTACTATGGAATGTGAGAGCATATAATTTTGGTCAACCCAAACTGTTTTTGACAGGGAAGCTTCAACAGGTGCAGGTCTGCTTAATTTCTACACCATGTTCAGATATGCCCCTTAGTGATTGTCAGTTTTGAGTAATCCTAATTCCTTTAAAAATGTGCCCTTTCAAGAGGGATCTGGTTCGTGAACTGGAGTGGGATTAAATATAACATAGTGCTCAGAAATGAGCTGTTCAGCCCAACCAGGAGCTTAGTTGATTTTTCCCAGTGCACCATTTTCGGCTAGTTGAAATGCTTCCCCAGCTGAGATCAGTAACTACAATCAACTATGGTTGTAGTTGGTGCTTTTTTCATTTGTGATCTGTATGGCAGAATATGACAATGAATAATGCATTTTACCAATATGCCTCAGTGGGAGCAAAGAATTAACAGATTAAAGTATGTGCATTTTAAATCCTAATCTTAACTCCACATTTATATTGTAGAAGTAACCTACATTTTTTTATATTGTAAATCAGGTTGAATAGTGAGTTAGCAGCTTGTTCACAGTGCTGGGAGGCAGTTTCACAGATGGGATTTTCCGCTTAACAACTTCCAGATCGTGTACATTCAGTTCGAGGAGGCTTTGAGTGAAGGCAATGCCGTTCTTTGAAGGGAGGGTGGAATAATCAATGTTTGAGTCTGTATGTCCAGTTTTCCCACACCACACTTACTTGCCCCAGAGAGGTTTTATGTTGAAGCTTTGAGAAGGTCATCTAGACCATATGATAGATTTGAAATGTGTAAGATGCATTTAAAGAACAACTGTATTCGTGAGTTCATATGGCTTCTGTAACCTTTAAAAGCTGTGCTTTTTTTTGTCTGCTCAGAGTTGTATTTTACAAATTTCAAATATATTTTGTGCACTAGATTGCAGATGAAATATGGTAGAATGTTTAAACCATACAGTTTTATAAGTTTATGATGGGGAAGCAATCAAATATTGCATTTTGAAGTTACCATTACGGAAAATAGATTGTTGCATGTACAGTAAAGTATAAATATCGAACATGATATTTTGTTAGAGACATGCCCTTGCTGTGGCATCTTGACACTGGCAAACTGTGTCAACGTCCTTTGCAGACAGAAACCTATCGAGTTGCAGGATTTTAGCTGTCAGCATGCCATGGTTAGGCAGACATAGTCATACTGCAACATCTGTGGAACACACACGAAAAAAAATCATTAAAATGTGTCAGTGTTCTCACTCCCAACCTGTGGCATCTGGCAGCACAAAAGTATTGCAGAACTTGTTGGCACCTTAGTGTAAAGAGTCGAGGATGCTGGTATTGTGACAGCATGTCAAAATAAATTGCTGTCAACAGGCCAAAACACAACTACAGTGATTTTGCCTGATGTGAAGGCTTAGACAGGCTGTCTTGACAAGTTGTGGTGGTGCACCTGCAAATGATTGGCTACAGAGATAAGAATGTGATGTATCTGATCTAAGAGAGAGGAACAAAATGTATTTCAGTCCATTTTAATCATGTGCAGTACAAGTCAAGAAATGACCTGCAATTTTGTAAATTTTCAATTAATGTAGAATATTAGAACAATTCTAGTAATATGTGCAGGTGAGTGAGAATAAAAGTTATCTTGGTCAACAATCAAAGAGTTTCTCATGCTAACCGTTCATCATGCTGTTGAAGAGCTTTTTTCTTTAGTTTTGAGCTGTCTGAATTGATTTTGCTAAGTTTAAACATAAATCTCCATGTCTGTTTTCTGTTATGTAACAACTCATTCCAGACAGTGTGTGGTCTTGTAAAAGAAATTGGTTATTAGCCTGCACCAGCCTTACTGATCCAAAAATGTGTTTAGTGTACCAGTAACAGTTCTACGCTGGACTTTATTGGTACTTAGGGAAAAAAATGTAGTGCTTCATGATTGGTGAAATGCAAAATATGCAGCAGATTGGGTATTTCTTCAGGATTTTAAACCGAGTAAAAATAAGTGTGATCAAGTTATGGATGGTAGAGATTATTGGTTAGCTATCTGAACTCTGAAAGAGGGTTTATTTTTGAAATTGCTATCTGTTCTCGGCCGTATTGTTATTTTATCCCTTAAAGGCAGTTAATGAGAAATAGAGCCTCATTATGATTTTAAGGATGAGAGAGGAAGGCTTTTAATTAATGATATGTAAATGGTCCTGAATTGATTATGTTAGAATATCAAGAGAGATGGGTTGAAGCTGTGGTGTAATATATTTTAATTAAGAATTAATTAAAAATGATGGCAATTTCATAAAGCCTCGCAGAAAATAGTGGAATTTACTTTCTGTCAGGAGTAAATTAGCCAGTGATTAAATAAGGGCCATGCATTAATCCTGTAGTTGTTTTGAAAATGTGTCACAAAGAACTAGACAGAATTTCTTCAAAAAAATTCACATAAAATGCTATTATTATTCGGAAAACAAGCTTTTTCTTTTCAATTAATTCAAGCACAAGTTGTTTTATGCTGTGCAATTGATGGTCAAGCTAGCACAGTTTGACAAGTGTTTCTGCTATTTGTCAGCCAATATGAATTTGATGTTTGAAACAAATGTGGTTTGAAATTTAAATTAACTTGCTGTTGTGTGACAATTGGAATTCAAGAGCTATGCTCAACTTGTTCAGTCAATAAGCAATTAGCATTAACTGTGGAAAAACGTAATTGTGTTTTTAGGGAAGCTTGTCCCATTAAACAAGTTAATCTCAGGTCTACAGATTCAATCTAAATAAATGCACATTGCAAACTTGTCAGATGGACCTAATCCATTGTACTATTTGAAAATTTTGTATGAAGAAAACAAGAGAAGGAAACTTGTATGAAGAAAAAAATTCATTTACGTCCTAATTCAGCAGATTGTTTAGTAATCTCATATTTTTGCAGTAAGTTTGTTTGTGTGTGTCTTTTAGTTGTCTGAGTATATTCCTATTCAAATGTAGCTTGTGTTTGAATTTTGCTAACAAGATTGTTTTATATTGCTGTGGACAGTGTTAATGTAAGTATAATTTTAGTTTGGTTGTTTCTGTAGAAGAAAAGGAATAGCATCAGCAAATATTTGGCTCATTTGTAAAGCTTTATATGTGTGTTCGGTTTAGTTTTAAGCTATTTTGACGTATTTCATGTGAAATGCTGCTTACATTCAAATTTTTAGACATTTTGTAATTTTAGAAAACATACTCTTTCAACAGCCCAATCAACAGGCATATAGATAATGTTGCCTCGGGTCTAAGTGATAGCTGTAGGTAATCCCGTAAGGCTTTTTAGATTGGTTATAAAGCTTTGTGTTGTAAGTGGAAGGAGAAAGGCTGGGTTTGTGAAATGGAAATTCCCACCGGAGCAGCAATTGGAATGCTTGAAACTGCTACCATTTCCCATAATATTGAAGCAAAAAAAATGCATTAAGTGAATGTGTGGGGTAAACGGGTGCTGATTGATGTAATGAGACTATGATAGGAGGATGAGTGGCTCCTGATCATATAGTAGACTGGTTGGGAGCTTGAGCTCTGTTGCAATGTAACCCCCTGTGCCTGGCCGAGCGTCCCTTGTCGACATCTGGTACCAGTTGCAATACATCACTGTCAGAATCGTTTTCCATACATATCTGCATTTACACGTTAGTTACCCATGCAGCAGTCATCAAAAAACCTGAACAATCTTGACATAGTGTTCCTTATGGAATTCTAAAGGTAAGCCAAAGTTGGGAGGCATAGTGTCTAGCATTACTGACTAAAGCACGTTTAAGACAAGAAACCTGATTAAAACTGAAAGCAAAAATTTATTACTGGTAACTCTCCATTTCAATTGAATGGTTTACTGTTAGCATTTAACTTTTTTTTGCCAAATAATGTTACATTAATTGTTAATATTTAGTTTATATTGGAAGTGTGCTTGGGATGCATAAGTAGCATTTTCATGCAGCATCAGTTACAATATTGTATGTGCTGCTTTATGAAATAGATTATCAAAATTCTGAAATATGCATTCAAAAATTCTGTAGAGATTACATTAAAATAATATGTTTCAGATCATTTTAATTTGCACTGATTGATTTTGCCTTACAGTTAAGTTTTGAAGAAAGTTTTAGAGTAATTTCTCAGTATTACATGGAATTTAAATAAAACTTTGAATTCATGTTTCTCCAGGTAAGTGATGAGTGAATAAATACTATCATTCTATTCAGTATATTTTTGCAAGGATTCAGGTTTATTTTGAGTGATGCACTAGTGGTACAGCTGTTCTGCATGACATAAGAATAATTTGCACATGCTCAGAAACAGATTTTTGTTAGAGGTGTTGTCACTTATAGCAATGGAAAAAATACTGAGATCCTGCAAACATTATTTGATTATAAACAAAGCATATGGTTGCTACTGAAAAATGTGTTGCTGGAAATGCGCAGCAGGTCAGGCAGCATCTAAGGAGCTTATTCAGGAATGGGCTTATGCCCGAAACGTCGATTCTCCTGCTCCTTGGATGCTGCCTGACCTGCTGCGCTTTTCCAGCAGCACATTTTTCAGCTCTGATCACCAGCATCTGCAGTCCTCACTTTCTCCGATATGGTTGCTACTGTGGTATTTTCAAAATGTTGAAGCAGTGTACTCCTTTTCAGTTTGGATACTGGAAGATAGGTTTCAGTTAACCTAATATTTGAAACAATTGTCATTTTGTTTTCTAATAAGCAGTAACGTTCTGATAAAGATATATTTTTGAGATGTTATGTACAGCATTTGATAAACTTTACTACAAACATTTTAATTAGATTCTATTTTCATGACAGTGCAAGTTGTTATCATAACTATAATTGTAGACTTTATTCATACATCAGTATCATAAGATTAGATTAGGTTCCCTACAGTATGAAATCAGGCCCTTCGGCCCAACAAGTCACACCGACCCTCCGAAGAGCAACCCACCCAGACCCCCCAGCCTACATTTATTCCTGACTAATGCACCTTTCACGATGGGCAATTTGGCATGACCAACTCACCTAACCTGCACGTCATTGGATTGTGGGAGGAAACCGGAGCACCCGGAGGAAACCCATGCAGACACAGGGAAGAATGTGCAAATTTCACACAAACAGTCACCCAAGGTGGAAATTGAACCCCGGTCCCTGGTGCTGTGAGGCAGTAGTGCTAACCACTGAGTCACTGTGCCGCCGTGACTTGTTTAATTTGGGTTAGCGATTTCATTGGTCCAGGATCTGGCATCTGTGTGTTTTGGAAGTGGAGGCTGTAGAGAAGGAAAAACATCGAGGGCAGTTTTTACCTTGAAAGAGTTTTGAAGGAAAGCAGGTTTTGGCATGTACGGGTGATAAAGGAGGAACGAAAAATCTTGCACTTTGTGAGCCTGCCATGGACCAGCCAACTCTCACACTTAACTGGTGACCATTTTGAGGCATACCAACAATTCATCTGGATCATGGGGTTGGTGATTCAATATCTGAAGAGACAAGGTACTGGAGATGTCATGCTTTGGAAGTGATGCCAAGAATTTAGATGTCGTTTATGCTTCTCTGGTACATTTATGACTTTGACAGTATAGAATGTGGGACCCCCACAACAACCCTAGAGACTAGGAGCAGGGCTCAAAGCACAAGCAGAGCACAGAACTTCCCCAAAACTTAACAGCAGCAGTGGGGGGAGCCACTACAGTTTGTAACCAGGAAACAGTCATAACTTGCATACTAAAAGAAAAATTGAGCTGTGATATTGCAAGAAAATAGGTAGGAGGTTGTTTCCTATTCAGCTTAACTCAGGAAATTTTACTCTGTGTAATAGAATATTTATTGAAATAATGAACAGGTTTAATAGAGACATTAATTAAAATTTAATAACTAAACTCAAGAAATACAATAAATAAGACACAACAGGTGATATGTGGCATGTGCAGAATGTGGGAGAGGGGTGGATTTGTCTCCTGGACACAAGTATGAATAGGGCAGATATATCGGCAGTAAATTCCTGCAAGTTGAAGAACTTCACCTCAGAATCATTGAGCTGAGTTTGAGCTGTATTGGGGAGGGGTAAATTTACATAGATATTTTGTCCCAGAAGGCAGTCTCACACCGTGAGATGGATTGTCTGAAATGGTCCATGTTCAGGGACAGGAGGCTACGATTGGGAGCTAGGCAGGTGTGGAGATTCAGAAGTAGAAGTGAAGGGGCCTCAGCCTTTGCAATTAGAAAACATTCAAGATTTTTGTAGCTTCTATGAACAAAGTGGGGTTATGTGGCAGATGAGTAAACTGACTGACACTGTGCTACTGGAAGCCATCATGTAAGTAGAGTTAATAGGATTGTAGTGGTAAGAAGAGTTAATCCAGAAGACTCTGTTGCTTGCTTGGTGCCAGGGTTCAAGACATCTGGACAGGAAAATCCAGTTTTTGTGATCTGTGTTGGTAACTGTAGTGAACAGGATCAATTGAAGATAGAAGGGTGGGATCTCGTAAAGCAGGTTGGCTAACCTTTCGACATGGTGTGTAGCGATGTAGCATTTCAATTTACTTGTTCCTTGGGCTGTGGACAAATTTCAGAAAGATAAGGGAGTATTGTATGTCTCAAGTGGAGCCTACAACTCACCCACAGGTTCCCCTGAATTTTTATGCCAGCTTAATCCTTATTTCAAGGATCAACTGGACACATGTGGCATCTCCCAATCCTCACTCAGAAATGCACCTAGGTTGTCACTGATAGTATTTGTCATACCAGTTTTTATAAGTCTTTGATGATGAGAGTGACGTAGCTCTGGCAGTTGAATTTTTCAATATCACTGGCCTCTCTCAGGTGGCCTCCGTTGCCTTGAGAGTGCCATAGCACAAACATGCAGAATTCTTGAATAGAACTGGCTTCCATTGCATCAAATTTCAGCAGATATCCTGGGAGCTACAGCAATATGATAACTTACAGATTCCTACTGTGGTATTGTGGGGAACATACAACATTGCATGGTGTGAAAAAAAATTGGCCCACTCTCACGTTATAGATCAATAAGTTAAAAAGGACTATGGTAAAAGGTTGGAGACAGTAAACATGACACAGGCTGAATGCATACAAAATCTCTAACCTTGTAATGGCTCCTTGTATATTTTGAATTGGAGATTTTAGCCTCAACAAAACAACTATACATAGAAACAAAGTTATGGAATGACGTGAATGATTGATGTTTTGGAAAACCAATGAGGCAAAGTTCAGCGATGATAAACATTTCATGATAATTTGTCACTTCTCAGCATATTTTAAAAGTATATAAATGTTATTCTTTCCCTTGTAAAGGCATGAAAAACATGGAGTGCTTGGGATCCTTTGGTTTCTCCCTCTCATGTGTTTTAGCCAAAAAAGCTGCATGCGGTTTTTTGTTAATAAAGACTGAACATTTTTCAGTTCAATGCTGTTTTCGAACCTTTATCTAACATGTTGATTTAGCTCTCACAGATCCCTGCTAATTAGAATCTGTTACCTCCTTTAAAGGTTTTCAGTATATCCGAGAAAGGGTGTGCCACAGCATTGTGGCATGCTCTGCTATTCACAACTGAAGCCGAGAAAGGAGGGATGTCTGAATGCAGAGGAAGGATGGGATTTCTTGTGAGGTTGAAAATTAAAGTGAGGGATATTCGAGAGAACATGATGGAGCTATTTACCATTGAGCATGGGAAACGAGATAGCTTTGTGATTTTTGTGAAGATTTGTTGTTCAGGTTGCTCACTGAGCTGAAGGTTTGTTTTCAAATGTTTCATCACCAGGTAACATTATCAGTGATCCTCTTTTGAAGTGCTGGTGTACTGTCCTGCTTTCTATTTATGTGTCTTGGTCTGTTGTGGTGGGTGGTATCACTCACGGTTCTTTTTCTGAGAGATTGGTAAACAGGGTCCAAATCAATATGTTTGTTGATGGAGTTCCAGTTTGAATGCCAGGCCTCTAGGAATTCCCATGCATTCTTTGTTTAGCCTGTCCCTGAACAGGACACAAAACATTTAAAAAGCAAACACCCTACTGACATGTGTCAACAGGTGGCAATGGACTGGACTCCACAGTTCGAAAACTGTATTTCAGCATACTGAAGAAACTTCACAAGACAGATGAAGTTAACAAAGGACTAGCAAAGGAACTTCAACACAAACTGAAATACCAAGAAGAAGACTCACGCCACTCCATCCACTCCACACAGGAATTCCTGAACATCATTAAAGACACTAAGGTAGAGGACGACAAGGTCATGGTTTTCTTCAACACGTCGGCCTTATTCACATCAATAAACATCATCCTGGCCAAAGAAGCACTGGCCTCACTGCTAAATGAACCGAGGACATAAACTCCAGACAGCAACCAACTCCATCAGCAAGGACAACATTCTCAAACTATGCCTGTGCTTCACAACCCACTTCACTTTCAATGACAAGACCTACAAACAAATCAACAGGACATCCATGGGGTTCCCAATGTCAGGATTCTTGGCAGAAGCATTTATGCAGAGGTTGAAACAAGGAGTCCTCACGATCCAGTCCAAACTTTGAGTCTGTTATGTGGATGACACCTTTGTCATCACAAAATGCAACAAACTAGAAGAAACCCACAAACACAAACAACATTCTTACTGATGTAAAATTCACAAAAGAGGAAGAAAACAACAACAGATTCCCCTTCCCTAATGTCACAGTAGAACGAAAAGCCAGTGGAGAGCTGCAGACCAGCGTCTACAGGAAAGCGATACACACTGACCAGATACTCAACTACAGGAGCAATCATCCCAACGCCCTCAAATGGAGCTGCAACAGGACATTATTTAAATGAGCCACAACACACTGCAGCACCCAGGAACTACAAGATGAAGCAAAAAAAACCTATTTAACGTATTCAAGAACAACGGGTACCCAATAAGCACAGTCTGCCAATTCTTACACAACAAACCTAAACAAGAAGAAACAACATGCCCAGACACTCTGGCCACACTACCATACATTCAAGACATCTCAGAGATGACGATCAGACTACTCCAGCGTCTTGGCATCATGGTAGCCCACAAACCTACCAACACACTGAAACGACTCTTGATGAACCTAAAGGACCCTCTACCAACAACCAGCAGAATGAACATCATATGCACAATACTGTGTAAGGACTGTAACAACATGGCATCGGACAGACAGGCAGGAAAGTAGCCACCAGGATACATGAGCACCAACTAGCCACCAAAAGAGACAACCAACAATCATGAGTATCCATGAACACAGAGACCAGTTTGACTGGGACAATACATCCACCATGTGACAGGCTAAACAAATGCATGCATGGGAATTCCTAGAGGCCTGACATTCAAACTGGAACTCCATGAACAAACATATCGATTTGGACCCCATTTACCAATCTCTCAGAAAAAGAAATGTGAGTGATATCACCCACCATAACAGACCAAGACACACAAATAAAATGCCGGACAGAACACCAGCACTTTACCGGAGGCTCACTGATGATGTTCCCTTCCCCTGCAACCGCAGGAAATGTAAACCTTGCGCCCACACCTCCTCCCTTACTTCTCTCCAAGGCCCCAAGGGATCCTTCCATATCCGCCACAAATTCACCTGCACCTCCACACACATCATCTATTGCATCCGCTGCACCCGATGTGGCCTCCTCTATATTGGGGAGACGGGCCGCCTACTTGCGGAACGCTTCAGGGAACACCTCTGGGACGCCCGGACCAACCAACCCAACCATCCCGTGGCTCAACACTTTAACTCTCCCTCCCACTCCACCGAGGACATGCAGGTCCTTGGACTCCTCCATCGGCAGAACATAACAACACGACGGTTGGAGGAAGAGCGCCTCATCTTCTGCCTGGTAACCCTCCAACCACAAGGAATGAACACAGATTTCTCCAGTTTCCTCATTTCCCCTCTCCCCACCTTGTCTCAGTCGGTTCCCTCAACTCAGCACCGCCCTCCTAACCTACAATCTTCTTCCTGACCTCTCCGCCCCCACCCCACTCCGGCCTATCACCCTCACCTTGACCTCCTTCCACCTATCACATCTCCATCGCCCCTCCCCCAAGTCCCTCCTCCCTACCTTTTATCTTGGCCTGCCTGGCACACTCTCCTCATTCCTGATGAAGGGCTCTGGCCCAAAACGTTGAATTTCCTGTTCCTTGGATGCTGCCTAACCTGCTGTGCTTTAACCAGCAACACATTTTCATCACTGATGATGTTACCTAGCATGGTGATGAAATGTCTGAGAACACATCTTCCAGCTTAGCGAGCAAACTTACAACCTAAATAAGACAGCATTGGGTCATATAATAAAGGAAAATATAATAGAACAATTCAATTGAAACTCTGCTACCAAGGTGAATGAGCTGGGTTTGGATGTCATTTCATTGTAAACCCTTCTGTTATCTGGCAGGCAGTGTCTGGCCAGTCCAAGGGGTGTGTGGGCTGAATTATTTTTGTAGTCCTTGAAATTTTCTGTTACTAAATAAATGTTTACTTATCCATATGATTGTGTGCTTGGTATCTTCCACGTTCAAGTATCTGCATTTTACAGACCCTAGATACGGAAATAATGCTTTAAGTTGCTTTTAAGGCTTCACTTAGCATAAAACATACCAAATGTCGTGTCATTTATCTCAAGAGGGTTGTAATGTAAAAGCAGCGATGTGCTACTGAGACTTTATAAAGCTCTGGTTCGGTCCCATTTAGAATACTGTGTTCAGCTTTGGACCCCACACCTCAGGAAGTACATACTAGCATTGGAGCGTGTCCAGTGGAGATTCATACGGATGATCCCTGGAATGGTAGGTCTAACATACGATGAACAGCCAGGGATCCTGCAATTGTATTCATTAGAATTTAGAAGATTGAGGGGAGATCTAATAGAAACTTATGAGATAAATGCATGGCTTAGAAAGGGTGGATGCTGGGAATTTGTTTTCATCAGGCGGAGATACTAGGAACTGTGGGCACAGCCTTAGAATTAGAGGGGTCAATTTAGAATGGAAATGAGGAGACATTTCTTCAGCCAGAGAGTGGTGTGCCTGTGGAATTCATTGCCACAGAGTGCAGTGTAGGCCGGGACGTTAAATGACTTCAAGGCAGAGATTGATAAATTCTTAATCTCGCAGGGAATTAAGCAATAGGGGGAGAGTGCGAGTAAGTGGAGTTGAAATACCCATCAGCCATGATTGAATGGCAGAGGGGACTCGATGGGCTGAATGGCCTTACTTCCACCCCTATGTCTTATGGCCTTACCAGTGTTATGCAGTGATGTCTCTCACGATAAACAGCAGATTAGGAGTAACCTTTGGGAACCTTTTGATCATCAGTTTTCAGTTTGCATTAGTTGGTGAAGACTGCTACATTGTCTTGAAATGCTGAAGCATTATGCAGGACAACATTTAACCTGAGAGGCAGCGCTTTGTGCAGCTTCTCTCAGCAAGCCAATTTGCAATGTAGGAGGGTGGACATGTGAACTTTCCAGACTCAGCCTTGTGTTTTCTTGTAAATCTAATAGATAGAATGAACCTTTACCTTCAGAGAATCTTCAATGACTCCATGCTCTCACCCATATGGTGAGTATGAGCATGGATAATTTGTGCAGGGCAGGCCCTACCACAAGTCCTGTGCATTGTCAAAGAGTCATACAGCATGGAAATGGATCTTTAGGTCCAACCTGTCCATGCTGGCCAAGTTTCCCAAACTAAACTAGTTCCATTTGCCAGTGTTTGTCCCATATCCCTCTCAATCCTTCCTATTCATGTATCTATCCAAACGTCGTTTAAATGTTGCATTTAAAATGTGCATCCATCGCTTCCTCTAGCAGTTCATTCCACATATGAACCACCCTCTGTCTGAAATTAGGTCCCTTTTAAATCTTTCTCCTTTCACCTCAAAATATGCCCCCTAGTTTTGAACTCCACCAACCTAAGGAAAAGACCTTTTGCTATTTATCTTATTGATGGCACCTCATGATTTATGAGTTCACAATCCTGGATCCCTCAGTGTAGTCCGTTAAATTGCAATCAAAAACATAATGGTTCAAGGATCTGTGATGTCTGCTGCTATTTGCACTTGAAAAGTCAGTTACTTTGAGAGATGAGCAACACATAGACATTATAACTTCTTTTTTACGATTCTGAAGAGGCTGTTTGTTTTGCAGATGGATACGACTCAAACAGGTTCAACCGCGCCAAAGACATGGGAGCAAACATCTCAAGAGTACAAATGAGAATATATTTACAAAAGTGATTGTGAATAAACTATGAGGTGTCATTTGTGGCACCTGTGACCTCAGAAAATTTAGTTTTGCTTCTTCTTCCTACTATGTGTACATGCAGTGCTGACTTCCAGAGCTATGGTGGAGGGGTGATGCTTTGTAGATTACCATTGGCTGGGTGGACCGCTAGGATGTTTGGGCTGAGAGGGCCCAGGCCTATTCAAAGTGACCTGTCCAGATGCAGGTTCACTCTACTTGGTTTGGATTTCTGCAGATTTGACATTGCATACAGGGATGCATTGGAGGAGCCAAACACTTCTGCATGTCCTGAGAAAAGGCTGCTGTGAATCCTTGTGCAGTTCATCCTCCCTATGAATGCATGCTGGCATCACCCTGTACCTTGAGAGAAAGGGGTACCTTGTAAAGTTGAGGTATCTTTTTCCCCTCTCACCTTGCCATTGATGTTGAGCATTTATGGCAAGAATAATGGAGTGCGGATCCATGTTAATATCTGGTAGACATTGAGTGTGTTGGACCTGGGATTCCACGGCAGTAGCCAGGCCTTTGATGGAAACAGCCATGCAAGAGCTAAAATGAAATTGTTAATCTTGGTGGACTGCTTCATGTTTTGATCAGGTTTACTGACAAATCTGCTGTCTACTCTTGTGCCTCCCTATGAATTTTGACAAAATGAGAAATGGCTGAGATTATGCGATCATCTGCCTGAGGCTGAACTGGTGCTTGGTCTCTTATCAGTCCTCTGAATACTAGAGAGCTGAGGTGTTTCTTCCTTATTCAGCTGTAAAGATGTGCCAGTGATGTGATCACCAGATTGTGCTCCTAAATCTAATCTGGGCAGAGAACTTACTGAGGTGAAAATCTCTGAAATGATGTCAGGTGCAAGTGAAAGCCTTGCCAGTGCATTTTCTGAGGGGTCAGTGGCTTACCTTCTATATCCTGTGTAGAATAATGTCGCTCTTCTCCAGCCAAGTTAAGCATTTTCTCTTAACTTGGTGGGGAGGAACATTCTTGTCTACCAATCTACTGCCTTTATCCTCTTGGGCCAGTTGTGAGAATTCTTTTCCTACAGTGAGATAAAAGGAGGATTGAGTATGATGGAAGTTGATTCATACACCATTAGTGATGATGTAGGAACAAGAGAGGTAATGAGATTGTCCCCATTTTAAGAATAGAAAGCAGAGAGTGCAGGATAAATTAGTAATTTGGGAGGATGAAGTGGGTCAGAGCCATTAAATGGATATGCTTTACGCAGTAGTGAGAGTTACAGCCCATAAATCTTGGTGAGAGGTGTGTACATTTGTAAAGTTAGATGATTGGTGGCCCTGTGAATGTGAGTGAAGTAGCAGAGAGAAAATGATCGCATTTACCTTTGTAAAGTGTAGATGATTGTTCGCTGTCTTCTTATATTGCTGCGTGTTTCGTTTCACCTGGGCCAATTCACTGACACAGGTGCCATCTCTGTCTAGGCTGACTGTGTCAGATGGCATGACCTTCTTTGCTGGTTAGCAAACGAAAAGAACATTCCTCCAATCTACCTCCCCATCCATCAGCACCTCACGATCCCTGTCTGCAAAACAGGGAGCTACCTTCCCTATTGAGTGACTTCATTTGGGATAATGCTGGTACACCACAGTGTGAGAGGCAGTTCCTGGTCTGCAGTGCATGAAGTGCTAAGCAGAGGATTGGTAGTGGCATGAATGTCCCAAAGTCCTGGCAAGTCTGCCTCTCTTGCCATGCAGTTTGCAAGATGGTTATCGAAGGTGCTGGTTGCATACTTGCACACTGAAGTACAGGAGATAGCATGAGAGAAGTTTACATGAGCAATGGTGATCGGGCTTTCATGAATTTGAATCACACTCAAAAAAACTACTTTGCCAAAAAATAAGAAAATACAGCCTTAATGTCACTATTCACGGCGGAGGATACCAATGCCATCTCAGAAATCATTGTGAATCATGTGTTGAAAGAGAGGGTGATACTTAAAACAATTGTGATCACCAGGAACAAGGTGCTGTGAAAGTTAATAGAATAAAATGCATTACTTTTAATATCTCAAGTGCCTAGATTGTGAGAAGGTCTCATCAGAATGGAAAATAGTCAAGAAAGGAGGAAGACTGAAAATAGGAAAGTACTGTCCAATCAACATTACATGCCAGTTAGCATTACATCTGCTGTAGTGAAATGTTGAAACCTGTTATTAAGGAAGTCATAGTGGGCATTTTGAAATTCTCAATGCAATGAGACAGGGTCAGCATGGATATATGAATGGGAAGTCAATATATTATATCCTTTTGAGGAAGTAGCAAGCAGCATGGATAAGGGGGAGTTTGTAGATGTGCACTTAGAATTCCAGGAGACATTCAACAATGTGCTACATCGAAGGTTACTACACAAAATAAGAGTAAATCATGTGGGGGATAACACATTAGCAAGAAGTGAGGATTGGTAAACAGACCGGAAACAGACAGTAACTATAAATAGATCACTTTTAGGTTAGTAAAGGGTACCAAGTAGAAAAGAAATTCTTGACTAATGAAGAAGTCAAAGGGTTTTAGAGATCAGTTTGAGTCATAGTCATTGAGATGATGGAAACAGACCCTTTGGTCCAATTTGTTCATGCCAACCAGATATGCCAACCCAATCTAGTCCCACCTGCCAGCACCGGCCCATATCCCTCTAAACTCTTCCTATTCAAATACCCATCTTAAATGCCTTTTAAATGTTGCAATTGTACCAGCCTTCACCATTTCCTCTGGCAGCCCATTCCATACTCGCACCACCTTCTGTTTGAAAGAGTTGCCCCTTAGATCCCTTTTATATCTTTCCCCTCTCACCCAAAACCTATACCCTTGAGTTCTGGACTCCTCCAACCCAGGGAAAAGACCTTGTCTATTTATCCTATCTATACCCCTCATGATGTTATAAACTGCCATGAGGTCACCCCTCAGCCTCTGATGTTTCAGGGAAAACAGCTCCAGCTATTCAGCCTCTCCCTGTAGCTCAAATCTTCCAACCCTGGCAATATCCTTGGAAATTTTTTCTGAACCCTTTCAAGTTTCACACCATCCTTGCAATAGGAAGGAAACCAGAGGTTCTGCGGCTTCAACTACTTACATTTAGACCCTGCATCCAAGTCATTGATACATATTATTCAATCGCTAAGTTTGCTGAGGACAAAAAGATACCACTGAAGAACATTATGAAGAGGACAGAAGGTATTCTGCTAAGGGATATAGAGAGATTTCATGAATGGGAAAAAAAATTGACAGATGGAGTACAATGTAGGAAATGTGAACTTGTCCACTTTGAGAAGATAATTAGAAATGCAGCGGATTATTTAAATGAAGCAATTGCAGACTCTGAGGTACAAGAGGAATCTGGGTTCATGATACATGAAGCACAAAACGTTAGTTTGCAGATACCAAATGATTGGGAAGGCAAATTAAATATTGTTATTTATTGCAAGAGAAATGGATTGCAAAAATAGGAATGCTTTGCTGCAAGTGTACAAAGCATTATTGACATCATAACCAGAATACTGCATGCAATTTTCATCTCTTTATTTAAGAAAATATATAACTGCATGAGAAGCAGTTCACAGAAGGCTTACTTGGCTGATTCCTTGTGTGAAGGAGTTACCTTATGAGGAAATGTTAGAAAGGTTAGACCTATATGCATTGGAGTTTAGAAGAATGAGAGGTAGTCTTATTGAAACATCTAAACTATTTAATAGAATAGATGCTGAAAGAATGTTTCCCCTTGTGTGAGAGACTAGACCTAATGGGATAGTTTAAAAATGAATAGACTTCAATTTAAGATGGAGATGAGGAGAACCTTTTTCCCCTGAGGGTCATGGTTCTGTGAAATACTTTTCTTCAGAGAGAAGTGAGACGTGATCATTGAATATGTTTAAGTAGAAATAGATACATTCTTGACTAATGAGGAAGTCAAAGGGTTTCAGAGGTAGGCCTGGAAATGGAGTTGAGGTTACAAGCAATCAACCATAATATTATTGAGTGGTGGAGCAGGATCAATTGGCCGAATGGCTGACTATTCTTTTTTTTGTATGTTCATATCTGCATTTCATGGTTTCCAGCCATCAGAAAGGCATGGGAACAGCTAAACCACTAGATCTTTGATGAGAAACAAGGATTGCGGCACTAGCAACAGCAATGGAGGCCACACTTGCTGGAGCAGAAGTTGTCTTCTCCTCAGCCACATTCCACAGAGCAGACCAGATGTTAACAGAGCTACAGCTCACAGGGTGATGCCACCAACCCTCAGGACTGACAGACAGTTTTTGCACCAACAACTCAGAAGCCCAGTGAGTTCACATTACTAGTGGCAGTAAAGTCTCCACAGCTGTGAATTTCTTGATCTTTCACATCTTCCAAGGGTCTGCTAATGACACCTGCAGGATTTTATATGCTGCTGTGTCCAAATGGATTTTTCAGATGACTGATGTCATGTTTGCTGGACTTTCTACTCGTGTCCACAGTCAGATTGAGAGGGCTCTTGGATTTGCTGATGTGCTGGATTTCGACAGACCTAGAGATTTACAGATTGCACTCATGTAGCAGTCAAGGCACCTTCAAATTAACCAGCAGTCTTCATTACTCCTGGGAATGCTACACCATTAAGGTGCAGCTAAGATGTAACCACCAGGAGATGATCATGCATGTGTGTGCAGGAAATTGCCACAGTTCCCTTGTTCTGTACCAGTCTCCCAAAGATCTCCTGAGTTCTAAGCAGAGCTAGGGACTGGCTTCTTGGTGACAAGGACATGATTGATGACCCTTGTAAGGAGCCTAACCACTGACATACAAGCAATGAATGATTGAAAGCACATGAACACAAGAATGGTCATTAAGCTACTTGATAGGATATTGAAAACTTAATTGAATGCCTGGACAGGTTTGGGTGCTTTTCAGTTTCCAGCTGCAAGGGTATATGGTATAGTAGCAGTGTGCTATGCATTGTACAATGTGATACAGAGCGAAAGCAGGACAAAGGTGACTGTGCTTCATCTTTGGAAAAGGAGAAGGAATGGTATCAACTGATACGGCAGCGTTCCTACAGCCGTGCACAGTCATGTATCATGTTGACTCATTTGATTCGCGAACTGGAGACAGATCAGCCATGTTACTCACCAGTGCTGAATCTACTGCCGCCACTTTCCGACACAAAGCATTCAATAATCTTTCTATTTTGTGAGTGACAAAAAAGAAGATAACTTGATATTAATGATTTGAACTTTATGATGCATAGACATTTACAGGATTCTATTTATGACATACTTAAACATTTAATCAGTATCCCTACTAACATTACAAAATTACCTTTCACTTCTACATCATTCCAGCCCTGTGGTTTAGCAAAGTTGTAAGCAGTCTCCCCTAAATGTTGTAACATTTATGGCGACATCTCTGTGTTTTGGAGCCTTGAAATCCCTTTCCAAAACTGCCCCAACTACTATCATGCAAGGGTGGTTTGGTTATTGGCATGGGAAATGGCGTGTGGGCTCGAGTTGAGGAGAGGAGTAAGTGTGGGGAGGAAGGAGGCATTGGAATGCTTTGAACTGAGTCTTTGTTTCCATTATATTTAAACTAGAAGACTGAGTTGTGCAGGCTATTTGGACCAGTATGTAGTCAGTTACTTGATATATTCTGCTGTTGCCTGTAACTGGTCATTATTTCATGCAAGGTGGAAGTGATGAGACATGACGGCAGTTATGCCAGAGACAACCTCCCTAACTGTTCATTAGTATTTAGTACCTTTACAGTATTGACAGATTCAAATTTCTGCTCCTGAATGGTTCTCTTGATACATATGAAGACTCAACATCTGCGACAGGTAAGCAAAGCTTTAAGGATATTCTGCCACTAACTGGATTTCTCCAGTGCTGCCCTGCCTTCAGCGGACAACAAGAAGGGTATAAAGTCATGATTGTGCAGATTAGTGTATTTAAGGCACAGGTCGCACTATATCAACATGAATGATTTGTGTATCATTTGGCTGTGAATGTTTAATTCTGTTATAAGGAATCTGGAATATCCCACCTTTCCATATGCTAAAACAATGCACTGCAGAAGTTTTGCTGATTTCCAGTGCCTCATTCTTTTAAGTGGTAAGGATCTATATTATTCGGGAGACCCCCTGTTGTATTTTTTAAAAGATCATTCATGTGATGAGGACGTCGCTGTTTGGACCAGGACTCATTGCTCATGAACTGCTGCAATCCATATAGTGTAGTTGGTAGCAACAGTTTAAGATGCAGCTCACCATCTTACAAGGGCAACCAGGGATGAACAATGAATGTTGATCCAGTCAGTGACACCCTCGTTCCATGAATGAATTAAAACAATTCTCGGGAGAGGCAGAGTACACCAAGTCCTGCCAAAAACTCATTATTCTGACCACTGATGAGAATGAGACAATCGAGTTCTGAGCTCTTTCCTACAAATGAAGAAAGCTGAGAGTTTTGAATGCAAGAATAGGACTGTGCTGAGGGGGTGGAGGGGCAACAATTGTTGATGATTGGTGGGAGATAGAAGTAAGAGGACAAGGATTAATGGTGCTCGCATGAAAGAGAGAAACAGGTAGAACAAGTTCTATTTTCCTGTGGAATACTGTGCAGGGGAATGTTGGTGAAGTTATTTCTTGCCTTGAGGTTATTGAATGTCTTGGTAATACATTCATGAGCAAGAGATCACAATCCTCTTCAGACACTCCCAGTCATGACACTTCATTGTTTCCTGCTGAGAAGAACATTTCTCCCCATGGGCTTTTTACTATACTCAACATGACTTCCAGGGATACCTTACAGAGCTGTGGACAGCCTTCCAGTTTTAAGACTCCATCTTTAAAGTTTCAGTTTCTATCAAGATAGTGGTTAGCACCCAACAACTCTGATCTCTAATGGTGTAATTTTAAATAGTGAGGCTTTAAAAATCAGGTGTAGGTTGTCACTATGTCTGTCTGCACTAATTGGTCATGACAGACCTGCTATGTTAACTTTCAGTTGCTGATTTTCTCTTTTGCTCGCAGACCCATCTGTTGAAATTCTGCCCTCTGTCTGAAGTTCAGTGAACCAATGAAATGTGCAAAGAGAATATACAATAGGAAATATGGAGTACTGTTTTTATTTGATGCTTACAAGTTCTTGTAATTTATGAGACTCATGCATAAACTATGAGATTTTCTGTATTCATTTAGTAAATCGGTTATGCGACACGTTATCATTGTGTGTCTGTAATAATGCATAATTGAGTTATGGGAGAACCTCAATATCCATTATAATGAGGGGCCCACTCCCAGCAGGTAATAGAAAATGGCAGGTAATCAAGTCTCCAAATTGCTGTACACATCTGATTCCTCCCTCTTTCCACCTGCCCACCTCAGCCATCTCAAGCAGCAATCACCTTCAATACTTCAGCTAAGATTAGTTGCTGCTGGACAGCTGATCAGTCAGCTGATCCTCTAGCTCACTGCTTATCATGCACGAGTCACCCGCTGAGCCAAAGACCTGAAGAAGCTGTCTAACAGGGTCTGTTTTCATTTTGGATTTGGTGGTTTTGCTAACATTGGTGCTGTGGAGGGTGTTAATGCAGTTGTTAGAGGTGAGCGCATATTACTTTTATCACCCATCTCCTGGAGTTCGCAAACAGTGATTAGCTTTAGAATCTCTTACATTGTCTGCTGGGTGATGAGTAAGGAAGTGTAAACTGCCTGGTTAGGTAATCCACCAGCTGCTGGTGCACTAGCTGAATCTAAGGATAGGAGAACTATGTTCAGAATGTATTTTAAAACATGCTGGCACATCCAACTCCACTGGTCTCTTGATATCTCTGAAAGCAGTCGCTTGTCGCTTCATTAACTTTCACTGATTACGTTGCAGTTGTCAGTCTTGCTCTCAGCCTTTTAGATTACAGCATGACAGGGAAAATGAACAGAGGAGACATAGAACAGTCAAACGGCTGGAGGAGGATGAGGAGAAGAGCTCATATCTGCCCAGAGTGTTCAGGGAGAAATTCTCCTATCAAACTCAGTGAGGAATATGTCTCAGCTGTATCTGCTTCATGAGGGTGGTCCTGACTGAAATCTACCATTTGCTGTAACCACAGTCAGGGGAGAGAAACATTCAGTACTTGGCAAGGTACCATGCCTGTGAACATTGTACAAGCTGGAGTAAATGTTATTTGCAATGTCTTGCAGTTTTCCATTTATTATTGCATAGAAGTCAGTGACATTCTCGGCAAGTAGTGCTGAATATATTCCATCCTTTCTTGTCAGAGAAAGACATGCAGAGTGATCATGTAACTTTGCAAGGTTTGCAGGCTTCCTGGTGTGCAGGGTGCAACCCACACATAGATGAGCAGCATAGAGTTATGGAGTTATACAACACAGAATTAGCCCCTTGGTCCAACTCATCCATGCCAACCAGATAACTGAAACTGATCTAGTCCCACTTTCCAGCATTTGCCCCATATCCCTCTAAATCTTCCTATTCATGTAGTTATCCAGCTGTCTTTTAAATGTTGTAATTGTACTCCTCTCCACCACCTCCTCTGGCAGATCGTTCCATACGTGCACTACTCTCTGCATGAAAAAATTGCTGCTCAGGTCCTTTTTAAATCTTTTGCCTTTCACCATAAATCTATGCCCTCTAGTTTTGGACTCCCTTAACCTGGGAAAAAGACCTTGGCTGTTCACCCTGTCCATGCCCCACATGATTTTATAAGCCTCTATGAGGTCATCCTGCAGCCTCTGACACTCCAGGCGGATAAAAAGCTCCAGTCTTTTTAGCTTCTCCCTATAGCTCAAACCCTCCAATTCCGGCAACATTCTTGTAAATCTTTTCTGAACACTGCCAAGTTTCACAACATCTTTCCTCTAGCAAGGAGATTAGAATTGTATGCAATATTCCAAAACTGACCTCCTGTACAGCTGCAACGTGATATCCCAACTCCTATACTCAATCTTATGACCAATGAAGGCAATAACTATTCCTCCCTATATTCACATTGTATATTCAAATAATTTCTATGAACGATGGAAAGTAGTGGACCCAGCACTGATCTTTGCGGCACACCACTGGTTACATATGCCTCCAGTCTCTAAAACATCCCTGCACCACCATCCTTCTGTCTCCTACCTTCAAGCCAACTTTGTATCCAATCCCTGATTCCATGCAATCTAACCTTACTATCTACCATGCGGAACCTTGTTGAACACTTTATTCAAGTCCACAAACTATTGTTCTTGTCCAATCTTTCCTCATCGCCAAATCCAAAACAAACATCTTTCTATCACATCATTTCTGTATCCTCTCCAAAGCCTCCACATCTTTTGTGTTTGTGTGGGGACCAGAATTGTACGCAGAATTTCAAATGTGACTGAAATAAAGTTCTATACAGCTGCAACATGACTTGCCAGTTTTTATACTCTATGCTGTGTCCAATAAAGCATGCCATATGCCTTCTTGACCACTTGTCACTTTCAGGGAACTGTGGACCTATATACTGAAATTCCTCTATGTTGATGCTGCTGAGTGTTCTGCTATTTATTGTGTACTTCCCTCCTGCAGTTGATCTTCCAAAATGCATCGCCTCATGTTTGTCTGGATTAAAGTTCATCTACCATTTTTCCGCTCAAGTCTCCAACCTATTTGTATCCTATTGTGTCCTCTGGCAATTCTCCTCACTATCTGCAGCTTCCCCAATCTTTGTGTCATCTGCAAAGTTACTCATCAGGCCACCTATACTTTCCTCCAAATTGTATATGTATATTACAAACAAGAGGGTCCCAGCACTGATCCCTGGTTACAGATCTCCAGTCAGAAAAACACCCTTTTAGATTCCCTCCAGTATGGAAACATGCCTTCGGCCCAACAAGTCCACACTGACCCTCCAAAGAGTAAACCACCCAGACCCATTCCCCTACCCTATATTTACCCGACTAATGCACCTAACACTATGGACAACTTAGCATGGCCAATTCACCAGACATGTACATGTTTGGATTGTGGAAGGAAGCCGGATCACCCAGAGGAATCCCACGCAGACACTGGGAGAATGTGCAAACTCTACACAGTCGCCCGAGGTGGGAATTGAACCGGATCCCTGGCACTGTGAGGTGGCAGTGCTAACCACTGAGCCACTGCGCTGCCCACAATGAATATTCTTTTATTGAATATTCAGTTCTGATTCCATCTTACCAGCTCACTGTAGATCCTGTATGATACTTCTTGTGTCAGCCTGCTATGAGGGACTTTGTCAAAGGCCTTGTCAGCCTTGTCAAAGTCTGTGTCAACAACATCTACTCCCCTACCCTCATCAATCTTCTATGTCACTTCCTCAAAAAGCTTAATCAAGTTTGTGAGACATGATCTCCCCTGCAAAAAGCCATTCTGCTTTTAATTGGTAATAAAGTGTGTATTTTTCTAAATGTGAATAAATCCTATCCCGAAGAATCTTCTCCAATAATTTCCAAACCACTGATGTAAGGCTCACCGTCCTACAATTTCCCGGATTATCCCTGTTGCCTTTCTTAAACAAACTTAAACTGTTATCCATTCTTCAGTCCTCAGTGACCTCTCCTGTGACGATAGAGGATACAAAGTTTTTGTGCAAGACTCCAGAAAATTCCTCTCTTGCCTCCCTTGGCATTCTGGGATAAATCCCATCACATCCTAGGGACTTGTCTACCTTTTGCTTTTTAAAACACCCAACACCTTTTTTATATTTACTTGCCCAAGACCCCTCCCAAAACTCACCATCCAAAATGTCCTTCTTTGTGAATACCAATGCAAAGTATTTGTTCAGGATCAAACCCACTTCCTCTGGCTTCATGCATGCATTCTCTCTTTTGTTCTTGAGTGCATCTTCCCTTTCCCTTGTTGCCCTCTTCCTCCTTATTTGAGTATAAGATGCCTTGGGATTTTCCTTAATTTCATGGCAACTTTTAGCCCTCCTATTCCTTATTTGAGTTCCTACCTGTTACCTTTGTATTTTTCAAGGGCTATGTCTGCTTTCAGTTTCCTAAATCTTACTTATGCCTCCTTTTTCTTTTTAATTCTTCTTAATTTCTCTTGTCATCCAAGGTTTCCAATACTTGCCATCTTTATCCTTCATTTTCACAGGAAAATGTTGGTTCTGAACTCTAAACAACTGGCCTTTAAAATATTTGTACATGACAGATGGGGATTTATCCTCAAACTGCCATTCCAATTTACATTCCCTATTCTTGCCTAATATTGTGGTAGTTAGCCTTCCCCCAATTTATTACTTTCACTCATTGACTACTCTTATCCTTACCCATAAATAACTTTAAATTTAGTGGAATTATGGCTGCTGTTCCAGGAATACTCCCCTAATACTTCCTGAGTTATACACATATGAGCTCTCCAAGGTGTTTTCCCTCAGTACAGCTATGATATTTTCCCTAATCAGTACTGCAACTCGCCCACCTTTTTTCTAACCCTCTCTAAGACTTCCAGAATGTTAAGCTGTCAGTCTTGTCTCTGTCTCCCAACCAAGTCTCTAGAGTAGCAAAAACATCATAGTAATATGTATGAATCCAAATCCAAAGTTCATCTGCCTTACCTGTCACCACTCCTCACATTAAAACAAATACACTTCAAATCAATCATCCCGCAGTGTTCAGTAACCTATTCCTGACTGTTCTTCCTTTTAGTCTTATTGCCCTTAGTCTCTGAATTTATCTCGGTCATTTTACTTGCTGACCTACTGCTCTGGTTCCTACTTCCCTGCCACATTAGCTTAAATCCTCTGGTGTGGCACTAGCAAACCTCCCTGCCAGGATGTTGGCACACTTCCAGTTTAGGTGTAACCCATCTTTCTTATACAGGTCCCATTTGCCCCAGAAAACATCCCAATGATTCACATACCTGAAGCTCTACATCCTAAACAGGCTCTTTAGTCACATATTTAACTATGCTAACTTCTTCCTGGCCTAACTCTCATATGACATAGGAAATAATCCCAAGATGACAATCTTAGAGTTTCTGCTTTTCAACTTTCTATTTAACTCACACTCTTTGTAAGACCTCATCTCTCATTCTGCCTATGTCATTGGGACCAATATGGACCACAACCTCTGGCTGCTCACTCTCTCCTTTCAGAATAACCTGTACCTGCTCAGAGATATCCTTGACCCTGGCATCAGGGAGGCAACACATAATCCTGGAGTCTTGCTTGCAGCCACAAAAACAGTTATCGGTGCCCCTGACTATAGAGTATGCCATCACTACTACTTGCCTACTTTTCAACCCTTCTTGCTGTATAATGGTGCCAGAGTGATGCCACTGTTCTGGCTGCTGCTGCTTTCCCCAGAGAGGCCATTCCACCAGCTGTATTCAAAACAGTATATTTGTTTGAGAGCGGAATGACCACAGGGGGCTCCAACACTGCCTGCCTATTTTTACTTGCCTCCTTGATCGTCATCCAACTCTTTTCTGTCTGTGTAGTCCTTACAGCTTGCTAAGCATCCTTAACCTTTAAAAGCTGCATGCTGGCTTTCTGTAGTACATGCTAGCTTTAAGTGATGCAATCCTGTAGAAACTTGGGGGTGCAGCTACTCAAAATGCAGTTGCCGTGAACCAAAATAATTTAAGCTAGCAGGCAGTGCAGTGTTAGTAATGTGTGTATTAATTACACATCGTGAACCCTATGTCCCCTTTTAAGTTCCACTGAATTTTTATTTTTAGCTGTGCCAGAAAAAGTGGACAATGGGGACCTTGGGAAGAGCTAGACATCAGCAATGTAATTTTTTGTGCAAATCTCCTTATATTAGTGTGTTTACTTAAGAATTGACAAAATTCTACTAAAACAGCTCAGAAAAGGTTACTTGACTGATTCCAGGGATTGAGGAGTGTTACCTTGCGAAAAAAAAGGTTGGGCAGATTGGGCCTTTCTCCTTTCAAGCTTAGAAGAATGAGAGGCGATCTCATTGAAACAATATACATCGAGGGAACTTGACAGGCTGGAAGCTGAAAGAATATTTCCCTTTGTGGGAGATACTAGAGCTATGGACACTTTAAAATTAGGGTCTCCTATGTTATGACAGAGATGAGGAAAAGTATTTTCTCTTATAAGGCTGTGATTCTCTTCCTCAAAGTCATGATGTGGAGGTGCCAGTGTTGGACTGGGGATGGGTGAGGTCAGAAGTCACATAACACCAGATTATAGTGCAATAAGTTTAATTGAAATCATAAGCTTTTGGAGCGCTGCTCCTTCATCAGGTGATGTGAAGGGAAGAGTCGATAAAGTGTGGAGCTGGAAAAAGCACATCAGGCCAAGCAGCATGAGAGGAGCAGGGGAGTCATGAAAGATTCTGACTTGAAACATTCACTTCCCAGCTCCTCTCATGCTGCTTAAACTGCCGTGCTTTTTCCAGCTCCATACTTTATAGACTCTGACTTTCCAGTATCTGAAATCCTCACTAACTCCAAGAAGTGAAGGGAAGCGGACACACTCAGAATTTACAGGCAGAGAGATCAAAAGACAGTACAAATGGTGTGAGTGGAATGTCAACAGGCTGAATAACAAGTCTGTGCAGGTGATCAAAAGTGCCAGAAGGTGTGCATAAAGTGTCAACAGCTGAATAGCAAGTGAAGAGATGACCTATAATCTGATTTATTGAGGTGGAGAAATGATTGCAAAAAATTAAAAGTAAGATAGTGCTGGAGACAAACCAAATGACTAGAATAACATAATAGGTATAAGAGTCAAATGGCAAGGGTCTAACCAATGTAACAAATAATCCAAAATTGTATAAACTAATTAAGGTTGAGAGATTATAACAAGTTATCTAGGTGACGTCAAATCTGAACAGTAAAGAAGATTTTGCAACTGCAGAACAGTATGATGGAGTTAGATGTAGCATGACATGAACCCAAAGTCATGGTTCACACTGTCTTTATGGATATGGATTTTGTGCTTATTCATATAAGTACAAAATCTAGTTGTGCTTATACCTGGTACAAGTATGTATAAGTTTGTGCTTGGCAATTCTGCATTGTTGTGTGTCTTGAAGGCCACTTTGAAGGACACTTACCTGAAGATCAAAGGCTCTGTGTCCTTTACTGCTGAAGTATTCCCCAACTAGGAAGAAACATTCCTGTCTGGCGATTGTTGCACAGTGTCCATTTATCCATTGTCATAGTGTTCACTTGCTATACAGTTGTTGATACTTTACTCACACCATCTGATACTTTTGATCACCTGACTCCTGACCTTGCCCTCAGAAAGTGGTGGAGGCCTAGTCATTGAGTATTTTCCAAGTCAGAGTTGACTACCAAGGTGTCAAAAGGAACTCTGGGTAAGCTTGCAGATGGAGTTTAGGCTAAATCAAGTTGGCCATAATATTTTCGAATGGTGAAGCAGGCTTGAAGGGATCAACATCTGATCACTGCTCCTAATTTGTATGTTTTATCTTATTAGAAAACCAGAACAATGATTTCTTAAAGCTGAAATTAGGGATTTTGTGTGACCTGGACTTTCTTTTTAATAGTGAGCACCTATGGTTTTAATAACAGTCATGCTTTTGTATTCTTTAGTGGATTACTAGCAGTTGTATATTGCAATTTATATATTTGTGTTTTGATAGTTTGATCAAACTGATTACCAGCTGTTCAGCATCAAAGAACTTCTCTCCACCCTGTACTTTACCCTTAATTTTCCATACTATCCCAATTAACATACCTCTAGCTTAAAATCCCTCTATAAAAATAAATTAAGCTAACAAAAATTTGTGTTTACAAGATCAGTAACAGCAGAACGTTCTTCTGCATTCAACTTTTACATCTCATAGGCCAAGAAATGCAGCCATGCAGCAATTTGTTTTTGGCTGCTAAGCAGTTTATTTCTTTACTTCATATTGAAATAATACAGGCCATTGCCAGTCAGCTTTTGGTCAATTCTTTAGTTATGATGCCTTGCTGTCAGTTGAATCAGCGCCAGAATTATTACTTCCTTGCTTTTTTTTGTTTGTTATTACATAGTGTAAATTAAATGATTGGGACAAAGAAAAATCTTGGAAGAATGGAACATTTAGAACTAATAAATAAATATGTCAGTTACAATTACTTAGCAGCAGAGCTTGTAAATTCTGCATTTATTGAAAGGCAGAATTTTCCAAAATCGTATTTATCTATTAAAAAAAATGTAATAATATTCTGGATTGCTGATTTTCTGTGAATTAGGTTTTGATGCACTAAAGAATAGGAAAAAATACTTACAGGGTTGGACTTAGGCTAGCCAATTCGGTTGTTGCACAGGGGTCATAAACTGAGTTCAGTGAAGAGAATCAGAAGATCAGATGATGCTGAGATACGTCTGGGAGATGAGAGGTACAGAATTACAAGTGAGAGTGCAGGCCTGCTGAGGCAATTACAGCTTAATGGGGTCATTTGGAAGGCAATTGCCATGGGTTAATGTAGTATGGAGAGATGAGGTGAGATTGAAGTGAAATTTCGGTCTTGAAGTGCTTGAGATGGAAGATCAAGTGCAGCAAATTCAGCAGTGGAGAGAAACACAGGTCTTCAGTAAGATTGCTCCTCAATGTGAATTTATTTGGAAGAAAAACTATGAATTATCATATCTGTCTTGAAGCAGGACATGAAGCAAAATTGAATTTTCATTAACATGAAAAGACTGTAATGTTTGGCATAAGGAAAATTAATATTAAAATTAAAAAAGTTTTTAAAATTGTTTGATTTGGAAAGGACCAATTTACTTGTTGTTGAACAGTGAATTTTTCATGCAAATCAAATGTTGCCGTTATACTAAACAGGAGAGTGTGAAATTCTACTGTATAATGGCTTATTTTTATGAGCTAAATTTTCCAGTGTTTAAGGGTGGCAGTGAATGAGCAAAGATTTTGTAAATGGAATGCAGGAGACAAATGACACTGAGAAACATTGGTGCATCTCCTTAATTGCCGGGTTATGGCAGAATATAATCCAGGCCTTGGAAAAGCACAGGGGTTTTAGAGCGATCGGCATTTGCACAGTATGGCTCAGAGATTTGGGACTGTTTCCTGAAACACTATGACAGGAACACTAAGCGTTGATCAAAAGCTGAACTTCCTTAAGGTTGGCTGTGTGAAAATCCCTGTGAGCAATAAGATGTACTGAACCATAATGAAAAATCACAGGTACAGCACTCTTTCTGTTTGACTGTTGCATTGCCAAACCACTGAGTAGAAATAATATATTAGCAGGCTTTAAGTATTTTGAACTTTTCCATGATTATTATGAAATTTGTGGTATTATCTTTCTTAAAAAGTGTTTACAGAAGGGTTAGTAATCAGATACATTTTAACTTCTGATTTAAGATGCAATGTTTTCCATATCAAAAGGAAACCTTTTGCTTGCACCTTTATAAAAGGTAAAATCACCATAATACTACCAGACACAGATCTGCTCTCTCATTAGAGAGAGATGATTGGTGGTAGTTTAACCTGAGAGTCACCATGTCTGAGGCAAGTAGAGAGATTGAGAAGGAGTTCTTCATGGTAACCTTAGCTGTTGTAGCAATTGAATCCGTGTTAGTATTACTTTGCATCTCAAACCAGCCAACAAACCAACTGAGCTAACCTCTTGGTCAAGAGAATGTTGTCCTTTTATGGCATCCACTTCTGACTTTAGTTGTGAGATTACCTCTATTTCTTTACATTTAGCCAATTGCTGGTTTATTTCTGTCATGAGCTCATATTTGAAGAGAACTAATAAACTAAAGAGGTGACAGAATATCCAAATGAAATCTTATATTCGCAAAGATAATTTTTTGTTTTGAGCATGTTAAGTTTTCTAGTGGTATAAAGTTTTTATTGTCAAAGCTAACATAGTGATGAGAAATTCAACAAAAGGTCTTCGGACAAGGTTAGAAGTGATAACATTGAAATTGTACTCTTTCTTCTGAACGTTCTTTATGAAGCACAAATGGTGTCAGTAAACACAGTTCAAAGGTGCATGTAAATTGGTCCTCGGGCATAGTTAATGCCTATATAGACATGTGTAAAACTCATTGTCTGGCCACCTGCCTCATGCAGCAAGAAATGAGAGACATGATGTGGGTTGGGGGGGTTTGCAAGGAGTGGTCAGTGTGATGGTGAGAGCAGGGGCTGAGCATGATTTTTAAAAAGAAATTATTTTAAAACTTTTGTTGGTGGTCACAGGGCTGTTGAAGAAAACTTAACTTCTGGCTGCTTGTTGCCAACTAATCTCTCGTTGATGTTGTCCTACAGTTACTAAATTTCTAATTTGTATAATTAATGTGCTCAACACGTGATTGCCTGGAGTGTCTAAAAAGGATCCCACAAATCTGGTTGTTGTATTGATGCCAGCATAGCTTTGTAGCAGTCTTCCCATCTGTAAAGTGGTATTGTACCTGAAAAAGATAATTTCAACCCCTAGATATAACAAAAAGTGTGGAATCATTATGATGGTCAGAATAGACACTAAAAATGTTTCATAATAAAAGATAAGCCTTCTCATGCACTTGGTGTTTCTGATGTAGACTGGTCAAAGGTTTGTGTCTTCATGTGAATTCACTACTTTCCACATTTGACAAGATAATGGCGAAACTGATTAAAACCTAACTCAAATATTGCTGCAAATGACTGCCTAAAATGACAACAAAAACATGGCTCATGCAACATTTCCCCTGTGTCTACACTGGAATGGAATTTTCAGAACAGTGATTAACATATTCTTATTCCCCATGTGACATTTGCTGGCCAATTGATGATGGTACAGGTGATGTGCTCCTAGGCTTTGGCCACTATACTGACCATGAGAAATGTTGATAATATTCTGGCTTTATTTGTCTTCAGATTATTTATTTTGCTATATGACCATTGCCATTTGCCTTAGAAATTGATTTGCAATTAGCAATCTACACCAGAAATCATAGCAAAAAATGTGACTTTTACTAGTCTGTGGAGTTTTACATAATTCTTTAAATGAGAGCTGTTTCTAATTCAGTGAATGTGTGTGAACAAATTACCACCAACACATTCATAAAGCTGAACTGCTGCCTATTTCCAGATGAATTGAATCATGGCTGTGGACTGTGGTGTTCAAAAGGCCTTACAGGGTGTTAAAGTTCAGCAATAGATTGGTAGGCTTACTGAGACCTCAACCCAGGGGAATGTCAATGGCATCATGGAACATATCCCTGCTACCATCCCCCAGGAAGATAGCTTTCATTCTTGCCAGTCCTGCTGCTCTGCCAGTGCCTTTCCTGTTGTCTGCTGTTCAGCCAGCCAGCACTGCTGCCATCCAGGTTGAAATGAATTAGCCCGCAGCTGGGTCTTTCTGAAGCTACGTAAGGTCTTTCTGAAAGGCTATCTGTAATGTCTTGTACCCTAATCACCCTAAACGAAGGTCAGTCTTTCGCCAGCTGTATTGCAGGTAGGACTACATAGGAGCACTAAAACAAACAAGCAAAACAAAAATAGAAGAGTGATAGAGATGTACAGTATGGAATCAGACCCGTTGGTCCAAATTGTCCATGCCGACCAGGTATCCTAAATTAATCTAGTACCATTTGCTAGCATTTGGCCCATATCCTTCTTAAAACCCTTCCTGTTCATAAACCCATCCAGATGCCTTTTAAATGTTGTAGTTGTACCAGCCTCCATCACTGACCAATAAAGGCAAGTGTATTGAACACCTTCTTCACTGACCTGTCTACCTGCGACTCCACTTTCAAGGAACTGTGCACCTATACCAAGGTCTTTCTGTTTGGCAACACTCCCCTGGACCTTACCATTAAGTGTGTAAGTTTTTCCCCATTTTGCTGTACCAAAATGCAGCACTTCACATTTATCTAAATTAACACCTGCTACTCCTTAACCCATTGGCCCATTGATCAAAGTCCTGTTGTACTCTGAGATAACCTTATCGCTGTCCATTACACCACCAATTTTGATGTCATCTGCAAATTTACTAACCATATCGCCTATATTCACATCCAAATCGTTAATATAAATGACAAAAACTAATGGGCCCAGCACCGATCCTTACAGCACATTGCTGGTCACAGATGTCCTGTTGGAAATGCAACCCCTGCACCACTACCCTCTGTGTTCAACTTTCAAGTTAGTTTTGTATCCAAATTGCTAGCTTTCCCTGTATTCCGTGTGATTTAACGTTGCTAACAAGTCTACCATGTGGAAACCTGTCAAGCACCAAGCTGAAGTCCATGTAGACAATGTCCACTGACCTACCTTCATCAATCTTCTTTGTCACTTCTTCAAAAAACTCAGCTGAGTTAGTGAGACACAATTTCCCCATGCAAAGAGCCATGTTGACTATCCCTAATCATTCCTTATTTTTCCAAATACATGCGAGGAAGATGGGACTTAAAGGCATGCACAAAGGTAATTAATAGATTTCTGTGTTCATGATTTCATTTAAGTACTTAATTTGGAATATTTAATTGTAATGACATTTTTTTTTGCTTTGTGGCTATGTGGGTACCATGATGGTCAATGATAGAAGACAAGGTTGTGCGACTGTGTTGGTGAATGGAGAATTGGGATTGCAGTTGTGTACTTGGCTAGAGAGAGGTCATTTCGGTTGCATCCTAAATTTTTTGTTTCTCCTCTCATGCTTGTCAGCTGTTTACCACTTAGCTAGTAACAAGGCCCTTCCACTCCTAATGTTAAGGCTATGTAGCATGTTGCAGAACACTACTAATTTTGTACTCAACAGAGCAAGTATCCTAGAACAGCCCAGGAACTGAAGCAATGATTCAGCATGCTATAGATGTGCCATATTGCATTTTGTGTGATGGGACAACTCTCATAGTACAAGGCCATGGATTGTTGGACTGGAGTCATCAGTCATGTCTTTAGCAAGCCAGTCCATGATGAAGCCATTCATGCATTTGTCAAAGTGGCTCAAAGGCAAATAGGACAGTGGACAGGTATGGAATGAAGGCATCGTCATTACTACTACCAGGATTCTGGGTGTTGGCTATATTATTCACTGTATATGATGTCACACTAACTAGACTTTCAGAGCATGGAACTTGTTTTGGTTCCTGGATAAGGTAGAATTGGGGTAACTCTTTCTTAATGCTGAGCTTCTTCTGATAATTGTGTGAAATTAAGAGAGCATTTGTTGCACCATTGATTTTCAAAATGGCCTCAATATTGTCAAATCATGTTGCATCCTAATTGAGATCATGAATTGCCTGATCTGCATATTTTAAGTGACTGCCAACTGCAGTTCTAGAACCCTTGCCAAAGTGTCATCTAGCAAAACTGACCACAGCATTGTGCCAATGTGTTGTCAACTTTGGTTTGGAGATTTAAGGGCAAACATAGCATCAAAAAAAACTTACAATAACAATCTCCATTTCATGCCTCTTGAATTTATGGCTGGATGGTTGGTTTGCAATGTACAATAGTACCATCAGTGTGGATTCATTTCCTGTATCAGCTGATGTTACCATGAAGGATTGTCCTTCTCAACCTCTCCTATCACCTCAGACATGATGGCCTTCAGGTTAAATCACCGCCAGTCCTCTCTGTCTCTCTCTCTCTCTCTCTGTCTCTCTCTCAAATGGACTATGGCAATTGTATCTTTACCTTCATTTGTATAGAACCATTCTTTGGGTTTGCCAAAGCACCTCACAGGCAATGAAGCACATTTGAAGCTTAGTCAGAAGTGAGACAGAGAGAAACTTGCAGCCAATTTGCACCTAGCCAGATCCCACAAATATCAGATGAGAGAAATTACCATGTAGTCTTTTTTGGTGGTATCAGCTGAGATTGGAATCATGTCCAGGATATTAAAAAACTGTGAAGCTCTTTCTCAAAGTACCATGAGATCTTTTAAATAAATCTGAATTGACAGGTGGATACTGTTGTATCTTTTGAATGAGATTTCAATCGCTAATAATGCAACATTTCGACAGGACTGGTCAAAATTGTCATCCTAGTTTAAAGGCTTAATCTTACTTGATTGAGCTTTAAAGCCACAACAGAGAGACAAATTGGGTTTTATGTGAGGCATGCTAATATTTTGCTCAATGGTAATACTCTTGACTCGGTCAGGAATAGTTGGTGGAAGGTTACATTTAGAACAAATCTCAATCTTTCCTTTTATCCTAGCATTCATATTCCTCTCAAATTAATATATGGCAGTTAAGTTACTTCAACACAACCAATTGATTACTTGTATGTATTTGAATGACTTGATTGTCAATGTAATCATAGTCTTTTGTTCGTTGGAGTGATTCATGATTGGATATTACACCTTGGGAGAGAAAATATGACTATCCACTTTCTCATCTAAAAGGAACCATAATAGTTGATTCCTGGTGCAAATCTGATGCCATCTATAGACAGGTCTATTCATTGGAATGTACCTGGATTCCTGACTGAAACAGTATGTATGAAGATAAACAATATGTGGAACAAAAACAAGCAGCTTGGAATGAGTATAAAGGATATTACAGCATAATTATATGTGTGTATGTATTTCTTTATGTATGTGTGTGTATGTGTTATATACACGTACATACACACATATATAAACCACATGATTGTATATGAGTAAGATAGTCTGTAAGATTATTTTTGTATTGTAAGAGGGGGAAAAAAATCAATGCGGCAATCTTTCTCTTTCCCCTCATCCAATCCGTAATTGAAATGGAAAATCAAATGAACGCAGAGCAGATAATTGTTTTATCAATATTCCCTGCCTGCCCTACAAGGGTCAGTGCAGAATGATCATGAGCTGGGGATATGACAAGGACAAAATGTGAAATTGAACAGCATGGAGGCAATAAATCAGGCTTGACAAGAAATAGTGACCAGCATGTAGCTACACTGTGTAGGTGCCAAGCTGAGGTTTGTTCTCATCTGGCCACACCAAGTGAAAGTTAAACTCTGACATTTATTGGCTTCAGATGTTTCTGAAACTTTATTTTTACTTTGTAAATGCTTTCTTTAATATCTTGCAATTGGTAAGTGAAACTGTATTTCGCTACAGCTAATACACTCACATTCGTACTATGTTTAGTGTACGAAACAAATTCAGAGTTTTTTTGCATTTTCTATACAAGTGGCAACCTCATGATTAAAAAAAATACTTTAGTCATTCAGAAAAATTATTCTTAACAATGTTGAACATGTATATATCACTCGGAAATTGTTAACAAGTTCTCCTGCATTCTGTTAGAATGCCCTATAAGGGAAGTCAAACAAAAAAAAAAGCTTTCTTGTTTATTTTCCCCTCAGTTTGTGTGCTGTGAATTTTTGTACATGGTCTGGTATTGTGTCTTAGTACCTAGACAGAAGAATTTTGTATTTTTCTATTTTTTTTATTTTAATATGCATCCACGTGCTTTACTTGTCATAGTAAAATCTGTGCAATCTCTTGAGAATGATTGATCTGTCCAAAGGATAATTTTCTTCTTCCAGTAGCCTTGATTTTTGCCAGACGATAGTTTGGCTAGCTTAATATTTCCTTTATTTTTCAGTTCTTTTTATTTAAAAAAAATCAGGACTTTTGATCATATTCTTGAACATATCAACTCCGACAGTAGGAAGAGAAACTGGCAGATGGAACAGAATATTTCTTTAAGTGGAAAGCTATACAATTCAAAAACATTTATTTATGCTATTTTGTTTGTATCAGTTAGTTGCCGTGAAGAAGGATATGTGAAAAGGTGAGTCTCTCAAACCGGACAATGTGACCCTTAAACCATAATGGTAACCAGCCACCAACCATCCAGAAGGAGGAAAAAATTATGTGTGGTACACTTATTGATATCAAATCATTGAATGCCAATATAACTACGCATATTAAACCAAAGCTGATTGTATTTGACACCCAAGTTTAAATACTGCAGTTTCCAGTTTTTATACAAGTCTAAAAGAATGCCCAATTGTCTAACTTATTCCTTACTATAACCATGACACTGTTTCTCTTATCTTTGAAGTTCCATTTCTTACAGATTATTCCTTATAAATGAAATCATGGAGAACATCAATGGAGGGTTAAAGACCTGAAATTGCCAAGCAATTTATTCAAAATTCAAAGTATTTCAAGAAAATCATGATCTCCACATGTATAGTAGTTAATATTGTCTCAAATCATTTTCACAGCCCCCAGTCCTACCTTAAGTGATCAAACAAGAAATCTAGAATGCCTTGGAGTAATCTGTATGGAATCTAAAAACAAAGCAGAAACTTTGAGTCGATTTTCAGAGCTGGACTTCAAAGTCTTCTAGGAATGGCTTAGGGGTTTGGAAGACATTGAGGGGAGACATGGGATGGAGGACCTTTCACATTCCTGTTGTCATGATATTTTGCCAGCAGGAAAGATGGAAGAAATTGGCCTGACTCCTAGAGGCCAGTTGTGGCGATTTTAAGGGCCCTTCTTGCAGCCACTGATGTTTAACACTGATGAAAGCGACACCTCTGCTGCATGGCAAAGAACCTCCCCCCAACCCTGATGAATTCTGGTCACCTTGATTAGTGCTCAGGTAGGAGAAGACCCTCATAATTAGGCATTGTGCGACACTTGGAGGGACTATCCTCCACAATTTTTCCAGACCATCATCAGAACTGGCATACCTAACAAAACTCCGTCTTCAATATCTAGCACAGTGACTAAAATAAACTGATCAAATTAAATGTCATGAATTTTCCATTTGAATGTCTCACACACCAAACAAAAATTATTGCACGTTGCAAGACATACATGTTTTGAAATTTATTACCCGATTCAAGGGAAACTAATCAGAACTGAATGCACAATGTACATGACGGCCAACATCACCAGCATATTTTAACATGATGCAAACCTATGTTATTTTCAAGTAACCTGGATTTTTAAAACTTTCATTGTGGTAATGCTGGTACAAGCTGCACATTTAAAAGAATTGAACTCTATGCTTTGAAATAAACTAAATTATTTATGATTAAAAGATCACCATTAGATGGAATCTTGGAAGAAAAATCTAAAGTGACTCACTGGAATGACATACTGGGCAGAATGTTCCCCTCCTTGGATTGGTGTGACAACAATGAGAACGTGAGGAAAATACAACAAAAATAGAAAAGTCAGAATCTCTATGTCGAGACATAATTTCCTGACTTTTATTTTTAAACTTTAAATGGTGACTACCTTATTTTCATCTTATTATTAGTCCAACTCACTTTATTTATATGTCACTTCAAATTTTCCTCCCTTCCTGAGAAACTTGATGGTGCAAAATACTGAGATGTCAATCAGTACAGGTATCTGGATGCTGCAACTCGTCAATTGCTTGTCCCGACCATAATTGGAATATGTTTTCACCCCATTGTCCCTACATGCTCCATGGCTGCAATCCTCAGTGACCCTTTGTCTATGTAATTTTGTAGTGGCGGACTTCCAGCTGCACATCATATTGGACCAACTGACACACCAATTCAGATTTTCAATGCTTTACTTTGCAGAACTTGCCACCTAAGGTCACTTTGCATGGTGGGACACATACATTGTATGCATTTACAGAGGATGCATCTTATGGCTCTTAGCTTGCTTTCTTAGCACTCACTCAGTTTGCACTGACTTGGAGTTTGTGGCTCTGTGGCATGCATTGCTTTTTAGTATAGAGGAGAGGCAGGCAACTGTCATGTGGGAAAGCACTGGACAGTATGATTCTAGTTCAGGGGGTTCACCACAGTCTATCAGGCACTTGGTCCTACTAAAGTCTGGGGACCTATGTCCTTACAAACCAGGAATTGTGTCACAGTTGCAAGTCTGTTGCAAACATTTCAAGGATCACAAGTGGATCTTTCAAGGTGCTGTGAAAACAACATTCCAAGGACTGGATAGCTTTTCCTGCAATGAGATGGAGGGGTTGAGTGTGCTAGAAGTAGATGGAAGAGTAGTTCATGGTGTTTCAGGAACAATAGGGGTGGTGAGCTGTCCTCAGTGAACAGCTAGGAAGCACAGAGGACAGGCTTACACGTTTGGAGTGCAGAAGATCATTATGATAAAAGCAAAATATTTTAGATGCTAGAAATAAAAGCAGAAAGTGCTGGAAAATCTCAGCTGATCTGGCAGCTTCTGAGGGGAAAGAAGCAGTGTTAACATTTCAAATCAGGAGATTATTAACCTTCTCCCTGCACTGCTGAGCAATCCTTTCAATCTGGAACACATTATTGACCCAGGCTGCTGTCTGGGTGCATGTTGGCATGGTCTTTTGCTGCGGCCTCCTTTGGTGGTCTGCAGGAGAAAGGACTGACCTCATCTCCTCCAACTTGTCCACTGGCACCTCCATGTCCCTGTCTGTGAAGCAGGAAGGAAAATATTTTTTGGGCCATGTCTTCAATGATAATGGTCAAGTTCTACAGCATTTCCACTTCTCCTGCTACACACTGCATGAGCAGGGGGAAATTCAGCACAGTATGTTCGGTTGTTATGCTCATTCAAAGTGTTGAGAAAAACAAAAATATTTTGACTTCGGGTACTTTTTAACCTGTATACTAAGTACCTATGTCTAATGGGCTGGATTTTCTGAAGAGTGGCAATCTCACCCAGATGACCACTCCACCTCTTTTGTACGAAAGAAGGAAGCTCCATACTTCTAACAAGAGATTCTGCTCAGTGCTGAAATTTTTTTTGTAGCACAGAGCTGTCAGAGGAAGGCAAATCTCACCCCCATTTCATATCAGTTAGCTGCCTTATTGTGAAATGTAAAGGTCCTGACGGCCACTCTGACAGCTGCAGTCAAATTGTGAGTATGTGATTTATGTGTAATGTTAGACTGCTGGGAGGGTAGGGTTCCAAATGATTAGGCTCTCAGGGTACCAGGTAGGTAGAAAGCTAGCTGGAAAAGATGCAAATTGAGGAGGGGATTAGGACGCTCTCTATAGGATAAGGTAAAAACAATGACTGCAGATGCTGGAAACCAGATTCTGGATCAGTGGTGCTGGAAGAGCACAGCAGTTCAGGCAACATCCAAAGTGCAGCGAAATCGACGTTTCGGGCAAAAGCCGTTCATCAGGAATAAAGGCAGTGAGCCTGAAGTGTGGAGAGATAAGCTAGAGGAGGGTGGGGGTGGGGAGAAAGTAGCATAGAGTACAGTGGGTGAGTGGGGGAGGGGATGAAGGTGATAGGTCAGGGAGGAGAAGGTGGAGTGGATAGGTGGAAAAGGAGCTAAGCAGGTAGTACAAGTCCGGACAAGTCATGGGGACAGTGCTGAGCTGGAAGTTTGGAACTAGGATGAGGTGGGGGAAGGGGAAATGAGGAAACTGTTGAAGTCCACATTGATGCCCTGGGGTTGAAGTGTTCTGAGGCGGAAGATGAGGCGTTCTTCCTCCAGGCGTCTGGTGGTGAGGGAGCGGCGGTGAAGGAGGCCCAGGACCTCCATGTCCTCGGCAGAGTGGGAGGGGGAGTTGAAATGTTGGGCCACGGGGCGGTGTGGTTGATTAGTGCGGGTGTCCTGGAGATGTTCCCTAATGCGCTCTGCTAGGAGGCGCCCAGTCTCCCCAATGTAGAGGAGACCGCATCGGGAGCAACGAATACAATAAATGATATTAGTGGATGTGCAGGTAAAACTTTGATGGATGTGGAGGCTCCTTTAGGGCCTTGGATAGACTTGAGGGAAGAGGTGTGGGCACAGGTTTTCTGTTCCAAACTTCCAGCTCAGCACTGTCCCCATGACTTGTCCTGACTTGTACTACCTGCCTAGCTCCTTTTCCACCTATCCACTCCACCCTCTCCTCCCTGACCTATCACCTTCATCCCCTCCCCCACTCACCCATTGTACTCTATGCTACTTTCTCCTAACCCCCACCCTCCTCTAACTTATCTCTCCACACTTCAGGCTCACTGCCTTTATTCCTGATGAAGGGCTTTTGCCCGAAATGTCGATTTCGCTGCACTTTGGATGCTGCCTGAACTGCTGTGCTGCTCTCTATAGGATGCCAGATTAGTAGAGGTTACAAGTGACAGCTGGGTAGAGTGCCAGATCATCAGGTTGGGAAAGGGACGTGGTACCAAAGAAAGGGTGCCAGGTGTGGAGAGGTAAGATACTAGATGAATAGGAGGCAGGATGCATAGTGGAAAGGGGTTAGGGTGCCACAAGGGTAGGATGCAAGGTGGCAATGTAAGTAGGATAGTTCAGGCTGTGGATGAAGGTTCCTGTGAGAACTAGGTTGTTGTAAAGGAGATATTCGGGCTTGGTCTGGTGGGGAAGGTGTAGAGTTGAGTTAGATGTGGTTGGTTGGTGGTCAGAGGATGCTGGGAGTGGAAAGTAGAGTCAGGTTCAACATAGAGGGGACTCTGGTCTGGTCTAGCCGAGGCAAAGTGTCACACAAGGGTTCAGTTCAGGTTCTGTCTGTCAGAAGGGAAGTTGGATTATGTTCTGGGGTCTGTCGGGCCACAGTCCAGGGCAGAAGGGGTTTGGTAGTGGTTTCAGAGATATAGGATGTGAAGTTGCCTCTAGTGGGGAGGTGTTGGCAGCTCCAGATCATGGGTGGATGTCAAATCAGGGCCTGGGAGATGTGTTGACTGGGAGTCATGTAGTTGGGTGTGTGAGGTAAGAAAAGGATCTGTTAAGTAGTTATTCAGGAGTTAGGCATTGTATTTAACAGTCTTAGCTTTTCCTGAGTAACTATTTTACTTAATTTCTGAAATTCCAAAATTTCTGATTTAAATAGAAACTTCTAGAGGGATCCACCTGTACTGGAGTTGCCCAGCAACAAATTCAATTTCCTTGGCAATTCCTTTTGAGTGTGTTGCAATGAGAATTACGTAGAGTCTCCATGTGTAACTCCCATCTATGCTGGCATAAAAACTGTCTGGCCTGTGGAAAATCAGAGCCATTATTTTTACTACATATAGAATGGCAACAAACAATGTTTTTTCAATTTTTTTTGCTTTGATTTCAAATTTTAAAACACAAGATATTCATAATGGTGATAAACGAGCTGATGAAAACTTGAACCTGCCTCTTCCCATTTTCCCAACGTACCATTGCAACATTGTCAAAAGTATGAAATTGGTTTGGTTGGATAACAGCTGAATGTCACAAGAAATGAATGGACCCTGCTTTGGAAAACTCAATCGATAGATAAACTAGGCAATTTGACATGGTAGACTGTTCAATTTGTGAGATTTTTAAAAAAATCTGTCATTTTGCTAGAAATAGCACCATGCTGAATACTTTCGGTCTCACTTAATTTAAATTTTATTAAACATTGGAAAACTTGATTTGTCAAACCTTAGCACTTTGTTCAAACTGATGTTTAAACATTTTTGTTAGTTGCTTAGAATAGTACAAAGCCTTGCCTAACAATCTAATGAAGCAAATTCCTTTAAAAAAGTAATTTTTCTGCTACAAAAGGTAGATATAGTAGGTATTACAAATTAGAAATCAATCAATTAAATAATGAGTTCTTGAAACAGGAAAAGGAGCATATTTGAATTTTATTTTATTTTATTCTGCTCCAGAGCTGATCCAGAAGTTGCATACAATCCTGCTGACAATGATAAAAAGCTTTATTTAAAGATTAATACAAGCATCACAGAATATTTTCTGCATTGACAGATTGAATGTTGAACATAACCTGAAGTTTACTTGCTATACGAGTCTCAGAAAATAGTTGCAGAGCTGAAACTGACAGTTTCCTGTAGCTAAACTACAATAAATGCTTTAATAGAATGTAATTAAGAGATTCAATCAGTGTGCCGACAGAGATCAAGTGCTTTATGAATGGAGCTACTAGTTTCCATTGATCTATGAGGCACATTTTCAGTTTTTTATGAACTGAGCAATAGCAGATTAGTGCTAAGAATTTCAGTATAAACGGGTCACTTCTTTATCATAGGATTGTTAGATCATTTATTGTTAAGTAATTTGGGAGTAGAATTTCTTTGTTGTGGCTATCCCACATATATCAGTATGATTACATTTAGATATCCATGGAAGATGAAGATTACATGAGTTATGCCCTGTTGACGTTTGTTTGAACTTAAATGATGTTATGTGCGATGCTGTATGAGTGAACAAAGTAAATAATTTACAAAATGGAAATTTGCAATCTCTTATTGGACCAGGCTGTCTAGTAGAGATTGTGCCTCTTAGTATTCAACTGATTTTTCTGACAAAGATGTGAATGTCTTCTCATACATTACAGTTGATCTTTCTCTACACCTTCTCTGTAGCTGTAACACTATATTCTGTATTCTATTCTATAAAATTGGAAAAGTCTATATCATCAGAATAAGTCATTAATTTAATACCAAATTATGAGAGTTTTGAAAGTAAAGTCTAAGATGCATCTGTTGAGAAGTATTATTCAATGTAATGTCCAATTTAGTTTTGGCACTTGGGTTGCAACCATAGGAATTTCAATGTGTACCCAGTCAATTGTTTTCCTTGCAAAAATAGACCTTTTTATTTCACTTTCTCCTAAAATCTATCAATTCTATCAAGAAGAGGTATTTCCATTCATAGATGAATTGAAACACAAAATACCAGTCTGTAACTGTAGATTCCTAAAGTGTTCCGTGGTTGTATGCCTAGTAGCTGCGTCCCACACCTCTGCAAAGGAATCTATAACAGCAACTTAAACTTCAGAACAGTCATAAACCTGACTGTATTTTAATAATATATTGTTTGCAGTTTTTGTATTAACTTTGCATGTTATATGCAGTATTATTGATCACATATTTTATGTCTGCGTCTTGCCCATTTTTCTTTATTACTTTACAATATCAGAGTTTGTCTTATATTGTTCTTCAACAAAGTTCCCAAGAGGCAAGGTTTCTAGTTTTCCTGTTGTTTCTTCCATCTAGGTTATTCTGTCATGATTGAGGTCATGATTGTTTTGAATGAACTCAAACTTTGCACATTGAAACTCAATTAGTTATCAAAGTCAAGCTAGCCATAAGAGCTTGACCAAGTCTGACTACATATGGTCCTACCACTCCATTTTTGATTTTCCCAGTCTTTTCCTCAGCTTGGACTGATTGTATTAAAGGTACCAGTTTTTAGCCATCATGCACTGACTGTTATGTCATAGCATATTCTGTTATTGCCTTTGAGCCATTTCCCATAACCTTTGTCAGATGGAATATAGTATAGGAATATGTTAGATTGTGCACTTTGGCAGGTTGAATAGAGGAGCTGAATATTCCTTCTGTTGACTCCGTGTAGACTCCCCGCTGCCTCGTGAAAGCAGCCAACATAATCAAAGACTCCTCCCATCCTGGTTATACTCTTTCTTCTCTTCCATTGGGCAGAAGATGTCAAAGTCTGAAAATATATACCAGCAGATTTAAGAACAGCTTCTTCCCCACTGGTTTCAGCCTTATGAATGGACTTCTCATACACTAAAGTTGATCTTTCTCTGCACCTTCTCTGCAACTGTTCTATTACGCTGATATGCTTATGTGAGGTATGATTTGTCTGGTTTGCATGCAAAACAATACTTGTCACTGTCAGTACCTGTGACAGTAATAAATCAAATCAAATCAAATCAAATGGAGAAGGCCCACCAAAAGCTACAGAACAAAGGGACTTAAGAGGTCTCATCCATGAATCACAAAAAGCTAGCATCCAAGTTCAGCAGGTATTTGGAAAGGCAAAAAGAATGTTTACCTTTATTTCAAAGTGAATGGAGTATAAAAGTAGGGAGATTTTGCTAAAAATCATGGCACTAGTCAGACCACATCTGAAACGTTGTGAACAGTTTTGTGCCCCTTTGCTAAGGAATTATATATAGGCATTAGAGGTGGTCCATAGAAGGTTCGCTGGGCTGATACCAGGGACTGCCTTAGAGTAGGTTGCGCCTGCACTCATTGGAATTCAGGAAAATGAGAGGCGACCTTATTGAAGCTTAGATGATTCTTCAGGAACTTTACAGGGTAGATACGTGCGAGAATCTAGGACGAGAAGACATAAACCTCAGAATTAGGGATCATAGATTTAACACCGATGAGGAGGAATTCCTTCTATTGGGGGGAAGTGAATCTTTGAATTATTCATCGCAGAGGGCTATGAGGCTGGGTTGTTAATTATATTCAAGGAAGAAATAGGCAACTTTTTAATCAGTAAAGGAATCAAGGGTTAAGAGGAAATAGTGGGAAAGTGTAGTTGAGGATTATCGAATCAACCATGAGCTTGTTGAATGATGGAGCAGACTGAATGGGCTGAATGGTCGACTTCTGCTTCAATCCTATGGTCTTACGGTCTTTGTGTGTTGTTAATTCAGTTCTGTAAAGTGGCATCCAGTGTCTGCCATAAACTTTAAAAACATTCACTTTCTACTTGTGATACGTAAACCAAGACCATTTAAACGGCATTCAAGGTTTCGTTTTGAATCAAATCCTGTGAATGGAAAACAGGAGTTGTATACAAATTGTACAGTACCAGTAATATGAGAATACATATGTTAAACAGCCTTGTAGTGCTTACTCAACTGTGAAATATCTGATTAAGCAGCCAGGCAGTGGGTACTAATGATGAAAATATAAAGTATTAAAACCAAGTGTGGGTATTTTAGAAAGTTGCACAATATTATTTATTCCAAATTGACATGATGCATTGTGTAAACATCAAACTGGTTTTGAAAAGCCAAACAGTTAAGTGTTCTAAATTTTTAGTAAAATACTGAAACCGCTTCACATCATTTTTAGACAGGCTTGAATAATAAATTTTAAAATGCCACAAATAATATTAAAATATAGCACTCTTACAGCAACCAAAGACACTCTAGTGAAATACATTATCAATGGCATAGTGTTATAGTGCTAATAAATTCCTTTGCTTCAGAGCTGTTATGAGCTTTGCCCAAACTGAACTTAAATACCATACTAATGCAATCTGCCAGCAATTTTGTTCATTTAAAAGGTTTCACCCAACTCTTTCTATGTAGTGAAGAAATTGCTCATCATTTTCATAATATTCTTTATCTGAAAAATGCTATTGTGGATTTCATTAGGGGATTTGAAAGATTGTTTATGGTTTCTAGATCTGTTGGGATGTGAATTCTCTTTCCACCCTTTTAGAAAAAATGAACTTGTTATTAAAAACTCCCAAGTGCCGCATTCAATTCAAACAGTGAAGATGATAACCTGTTTTAAAAAAAGCTGGCAGATTTTCTGCAAGTGGACGTTGTAATAAAAATGCCCCCTACTTTGTTGGGATCATATTTGGAAGGCTGCTGCCATATGTTACATTCCTCTTTAGCTGGGATTATGCCATCATTATTGCTGATAAAAGCTGTTTACTGCCTTGGCAAAGCAACCACGCTTGGGGCAGTTTGGGAGCTGGTGCTTCACTCTGCAGTGGAGTTCATTTGTTGCCAGCTGTTCTGAGCTCAGTAGATTTTTTTTATTTTCTAGGCTGAGGTTTGGTGGAATGTTGCTTCAGAACAGAAAATAAATAATTTTCTAAAGTTCTCATCAGACATTCTCTGACACTGGTAATTTTAAAGTTACCTGTCTTTGCATAATTTTAAGAGTTGCACTTGAAAACTAGCTTTGCAACATTGTAAAAGTAAAAAAAACCCAGCAATTTAGAAAAATAATTACACTTAATTACTTAAACAAACAAACTATAGTAGAATATCTACAACTGTTTAAAAGGGCCCTTTCCCCAATATGAACCTGATTATGTAACAGTTGTTCAAAAAAAAAGTGGAACTGAGTTGTCATCTGCTTCTTTATCGAAGATGTTGATTCTTGCTGACATACACTTTCACAAGTTTTGGTGCATTTTGTATACTCTCCAGATGTTATTCTTCTAATCTGACTTGTAATTAAAGAATAATGTGTTTGGACCATTTGACTGTGGTAGGCTGCCTTCAGAACCATGTCTGAGGCTTATCCTGTTTTTGTCCAGTGTCCATTTACATACAGTTTCCAGCAGAACCAAATTATAATTGTGAGACGTTGGAGGGCATAGTTGATTTCTCTCCTTAACTTCCAACAGACATGGGCTAAGAGAGGGAGTTGTAGCACCTCTGTCACTATAGCTAATTCAGATCAGATCAGGCATGAAACCTGTCTGTTACTTAGTATTGTACTATACTTTGCTTTAATCCATCAGTGAACCATTACAGAAGTAAGTCAACTCAAATTGTTTTCAAACTAGCATTAACATATCCAGTGGGAGTGGGGGGAGATAAACCACTGGAAAGAGTAATGAAGGTTTTCAGAAATGAAACTTCTGGCCTAATGACATCAAGTTGTGTTAGTGCAGTGACTTATTTTCATTCATGTATCATGGGAAATCATTTTGATCAATACAACCTTCTTTCAAGGCAGTTGCAGAAAAAATTCCAGATTTGTGTAGGATTTACAGTAAATTTGCACTCCATATGTATCTCATTTTATTCAAAATGAGTGGGTTTGAAGGGCCAAATTATCTCCAGTTGTAAGAATTAAAAAGTGGAAACTGTTATTAATCTTTATTTTAAACAAAATAATAGCCAGTGGTCAGGGAAAAAAACCCATTAATATCGTCAGAGGAGTGAAAATTACATGAATTGGGAATTTTTTTAACCACATGACTAAATATTTAAGATTTCTTTGACAAAACTGTGTTATATGCTGGAATTTGGCCACTATTTTCTTTAACAGTGAGACCATATTTTCATTTATATTTTGGAAGAGCTTCATTTTTCACAAGCAATCTTAGTCATGTGAAGTTAGATTAGGTTTCCAGTACAGTAGTACTTGGTTTGACAAAGATCAGATTGGTCTCAGTCAAAGGATAATCTTTCTCCAACTTTTATTTGTTAGCTATTTGCATTTGATGATGCTCAGAAATATATTACATGCTGATAATTTGAATTCAGTCCATGATTTTAAATTTAACTGATAGCAGCATGGGAGCAGGAATAGATCATTCAGCTGTTAAGCCTGCTCCCCATTCAATTAGATCATGGTTGATCATCTACCTCAGTTCCACTTTTCCGTACCTACCTCCATTTACGTATTCAACGCGCTCGATGATTGACCTTTCTCAATGCTTTGGAATAGAAAATGCCAAAGACTTGTCCCGCCATGAGTGAAGAAATTCCACCGCCTTTAATCTTTAATGGCCTACCCCTTATCCTGTGGTTTTGCCCCTTGGTTTTAGTCTCACCTTTCCCATATGAAATTCTTTCGTAGTGCTGCAAGAAAAATTCTTCTGTTACAATGTAACTTGCGTGTTTGCACTTCTTGTGCAGCTTATGCCTTGCACGATTGTGTAGTTTGCGCTGCCATTGTAGTACCCTCGGTACTGGAGGAATGCTGTCTCGTTTTTACTGTTTCAGTTGTATATGGTAGAAATGACAAATAAAAGCTACTCTGCTCATCAGCCAGAGGGGATTATCTCATTTATCCCTACATTCATCCTGTCACACAGGTAAGAGTGTTCTAAGTTGCAATCTAGTTCAGTCCTCATTTTGCAACCTCTGCGGAATACAGATTCAGTCCAAAGGGTCCTAAGTGTTTTACATTATGCAAAGAGACTGTTTGGCCTATTGTACTTGGGCTGGTCATTAAGCACCCAACTACTCTAGTCCCATTTTCCAACACTTGGCCTGTAATCAAGAATGCTATGGCACTTCAAGCACCAAGCGATCTAGCACTGAGTCCTGCAGTATGGGACTGAACACAGCCTTGCAGTCACAAAAACATCCCTCAATGATCACCCTCTGTTCCTACCATTGAACCAATTTTGGATCCAATTTGCCAAATTGCCCTGGATCACATGGGTTCTTAGCTTTTTGACCATGTGAGACCTTGTCAGACATAAATTCCCCCGCCAAAGCCTTGCTGACGACCCTTGATTAAACCTTGCCTCTCCAAGTGAAGGTTAATTCTGTGCCTCAGAATATTTTTCACGTTTCCCAACAATTTGTTGCTAGACTCAGTAGTCTACATTTCGCTGTTAACCGCTATCATGCTTCTTGATTAATAGTTGTCCTCCAGTCCTCTGTCACCTCTCCACAATGTCTCCTCATGAAATAATTCTGCCATCCCGACCTGAATCCTGGTGAACTTTGTGGTACTCCCTCAATGTCTTGTACAAATCTCTTTAGATAAGAAGACAAAAACTGTTCATAATACTCCAGGTGAGGCCTCACCAAAACTCTGTATATTTGCAGCAAGATACCTTTATCCCTATACTCAAATCCTTTGCAGTGATGACCACAATGCCATTTGCCTTCCTTGTTGCTTGCTGTACCAGAATGATAATTTTTGATTCATGAACAAGGTCACACAGGTCCTTTTGGACACCTGTATTTCCTAATCTTTTCACCATTTAAGAACTGTTGTCTTCCTGTTTTCTTTCCCTCTCAAAGAGAATAACTTTCGCATTTATTCAGCTGTATTCCATCTGCCATATTTTAGTCCATTCGTTGACACTATCCAAGTACTCTTGATGCCACCCTGCATCCTCCACACAACTTGCATTCCCACTAAATTAATATCATTAATAAATTTGAAAATGTTACACTTGGTCTCCACATCCAAAACATTTACGTAGATTGTGAACAGCTGTATACTTCTAATTTTCCTAACTACTGATATCAAACTTACAGATCTGCAATTTTCCACTTTTCCTCCTTTCTTCAATAGTGGGAATCTACATGTGCTGCTGGATGCTAGGACATTGAAGGGTTACATTTCTGAAACATGTACTTGCAAACTCCAGCTACATTTCATTTGCAAATATTTATTTGTAATACATGCATAGTGAACATGCTTAGGTGTCAAATGCTGGTCAAAGAGGGATTGCACCATGTCTTTGGTGCTTAGAAAACTAGCAGTCATCCCAGTAACGCAGAAGTTAGTGGCAATGACTTAAATGGAGGAAAGTGCTGGCCAAAAGTGTCCCATTACTTATGGGGCTTCCAAGAGTGTTGTGGGGCAAGGGGAACATTGCTGCATCATATGTAGGTATGATGATGGATTCTACTGAATGCAATGATAAACTGAATGGTTGATATGGGTCTGGGATGGAAAGGAGGTCAGTGCAATACGCTCTCCCTTTTTGGTGTAATGTGTTATCCATTCAGTTGGTGTGGCAGCTTCACCAAGTTGATGCACATGCTTTGACCAGGGCCATGGTGGAGCAGATGGTGGAGTTGCTGAAGATGCAGCTTGGAGTGGTTTTGGATGGGGTTCCCTCCACTATAGAGAGTGTGCAGCACACCATTCTGGCATGCTGTGCTGTGTAGAATTGGAGCATGCAATGGTACGATGTGATTGTTGCTGAGGCATTGTTGGAATCTGAGCATGCATCTGAGGGGGAGGATGGGAACATTGAGGTAGAGCAAGCTATTTTTGTGGATGACAGAGCTCTGCTGGATTAGGCACTATAATACACAAAGGATCTGATAGACAACTGGATCTAGTAGATATGAACTGGGAGCAGAAGACCATCATGGAATGCAAAATAGTAGTTCATGATGCTAAAATTTGATTTGCATTATAGGGATGAACTGCAGCTTCTATTCCTTTTGTTTGTATTCTGTTTTGCAGGCTCATTGTTTAGACTTGTCAAATTACTTGCCTGCATGTGATGTTCTCCAACTAGACAAGACAAGATATGTGTTTCGGACGGAGCAGCACTGACTTAGGGTATTTAGGTAGTTTACTTGTCCATGCCTAGATCCTATGTGGTGTTCAAGTTACAGAATGGCTAGGTGAGAGAATGGTTGTCGATGCAAGGGAATGTCAGCCATGTTAGTTTCGTGCGGTGAGCAGCATATCTTTATAGCTACTGTGCCATTATGCTGCCAGTGAGGGGTAATGTTGGATTGTCAGTGCTTGTCAGTAACCTTTCAGAGATTATGCTAGAATCAGAGCTGAGGTACATTTTGAGGCAGGGTAGGTACATTTGGTAAGAAATCCTGGTGTGCCTCCAAACTCTTTAATTCTATTCTTCATGATTTTTATAAATTGTTTTAATGAACTATTTTATTGTCACATGTATTTTACAGTAAGAACATTAGTAAAATACAGTGAAAAGCTTTTCCAATTTTGAATAATTTAAGAATAAGGAAAAAAATAGAAATATAGAGCTTAAAGAGAGTCCATCAATTCTGAGCCAGCTCATCCTCATCAACAACGCCTGTGCTGCCATTCCTACTCCACCTCTCAGCTGTCATTACCGGGCCAAACCAATGTTGAAGTTGCAATTCTTAGGCACTATCCTGCACTACTGGACTGTTTCTCCTCTGCCAGCACCTCAGCGCCACCTGTGCTGGATCCACCAACGTCAGAGTTGTGTTGCTTGCTGCAGGGGGCCCACCTTGGTGTCAACATGATGCCCTTTCACCAACACCAGCGCTGGACCCTTAGGCAGCATATTTTGCCACTGGCCCTACCTTGCTTCTGCCACTGTAGAAGCCGCTAATTCCAATGCCAGGTCCTGTGTTTGCCCCAGAAAGCAAGTAAGGGCCCACTCTCCTCCACACTGAGCCTGCTTAAGGCCCACTGAGTGCATGCTGAGCCTGCCTGAGGTCTGTGCTGGGCTCTTGCTGCTGCCAATGCCATCCGAGCTCAGGTAACTAAAGGAAAATAGAGAAAGTGAAAACCAGGAAAAGAGGGGAAAAAATAAGAAAAGCATTTGAAGTGGAAGAGCTTCAGCTCAAGAGCCTGACACCGCTGCCATCTTGGACCGGGTTGTTCCCCAACATCTTGGGGTGTGCTCTATCAGTAGTGACCCCTATGCACCTTCTGTCCATGTTGGTTGTGAACAACAGAGGGATAGCTTCCTACATTGTCAACACATATGTTGCACCAACTTCTAATTCAGTTCATTACTTCAGTACTGCACTTTGGAGTTCACTCTCACAAAGGCACCCATCTCATGGACAGGAACAGGGTGCCTAGCTAACTTTCTTTGTGCTCACCCACTTTGTGCCTACTTGTACCCTCTCAGTATCTCTGTCATGCCTTTTGGCATATTCCCTTTTCATTCAGAACTGAAGTTTACAATACTTCTGTCTTGCCTTGCTTTTTAGCGCAGATAGAAAGCTAGGCACCTTTGCATGTTTGTCAGCAATGTACAAAAAGAGAGTGGACACCAGTGCAGTTTGGCATCAAGCTACACGTGGCAGCAATGTCCATGGCAAATGCACTGTATGTGCTTCAATCAAATAGCCATATCTGAAGTTTAAAGGCGTGGGGGCAATCTTTAGTGTAATCAAAGGGGTCGAAGATCAATCAGGGGAGTGGTCTGTCCTCAGTCAGAAAAGGTGGTGAGGTGTCCTAAGTGAGTGAGCAGGATTTGAGAAGAGAAAAGCTGGTTGTTTAAGTGGTTGGCATGGGTGTGAAGCATTGAGGGAAACTGCTGCATATAATATTAAGAATGGAAGCTTTGTTAGGAGGTGCGTGTATTGGCATAATTAGAGAGCGTTTGAGATAGCAAAGAGAAGATGGTGGCAGTTATTCTTGCAGAGCAGAAAACGTCATTAACCTTTTCCATACCAAAGGTACTACAGGCCAAGCCTGCAGTGATTGAAATGGTGTGCAGCTGAGTTTAAAAATATGACACCCATGGTGTAAACACCATAAGGTTGTGGTATCAGTGAACACTTCTGTCACATTTGAGTGCAACATTGCACAAGAGTGCACCATGGAGGAGGCATGCATACTTCATGAGGTGAGCCATTATGAACTGTTGGAGAAAATTGCCAGGGTTTGTGGAGGAAAGCTCTCCACAAAGTGATTGACATGTCTAAAAAAAATCAGCAAGTTTAACCTATAGTCATCAGGAAAGGCTGACCAGGCTGGGGAACAGAGAAGGTGGAAAGGTGACCTGATGGAGGTATTTCCTTGAGTGAGTTTCATAGAGAAGGCACAGAGAATGTTTCCACTTATGGGTGAGTCCAAAGCTAGAAGTCATTAGTAAATCTAATAGAGAAGCATGGAAAAAGTGCAAAACTCAAGGATTGGGAAGAACACCGACCTATCATAAGATAATATAAATGAATTAAAGAGGAAGCTAGATAAGCATTAGGTAGGGAAAACGAGAATATTCTGTTGATACGATTTAGACCGATATGTGAGGAAAGAGACTCAGGGGGAGCACAAAAATTGGCATAGAAAAGTTGGGTTGAGTAGCGCTTGTCTGTGATATCAGCTCAAGCTAACTCCGTTGAAGATTTCTTGTCCCCATGTGCAGAATGCTCCTGATGAATCTCTGACTCCTGCAACTTGCACCTGTTGCCAAGAGATGGCTCCTGATGTTGACCAGCAGAAACTGGTGGCAGACAAATGAGGTTTCAGAGTTAAAATAGTTGGCCCTCAAACTAGTCTGCAAATGTGTTTTCTATTTCCTTTGTTTGATGCCCAGTGAAAATTAAATTTGACCAATATAGGCATAAGCAATCACCATGTGTTATTACTGATTGGGTAGAATCCACTTGTAGGTCAAAATAACTTATCCAATCACAAAACAAACCAATCACCATTTCTCAGATCAATAGGTTGAAACAGCTGAGAAACTAACTGATAAAATTGCTAATTGGTTCAGTATCCATCTTCATTTCTAGCTCAAAACAATCTTCTGGCACACTGGTACTGTTACTGTTTCTGTTTCTGAGCTAGAAAGTTTGGGTTGAAGTCCCTCATGCTTAAACAGGTTGATTTAAAAAAAAGTATGTGTAAAGGTAATATAAAAACTACAGATTTCACAAAAATGGATTGTTCAATCCAATATACTTACAATTGATAACTATAAAATAAGATTTATGTTACACATTTCTGCACTGTTTGCATATCCTTCAAATTATGTGGAATGCAATTTGGTTGATATTAGTTAATTTAATAAATTTCTTATGTGGAGAATTCTTGCAAAGACCTACTGTGATAGTTCTTTGGCTTATACATGCTTCAATGTAAGTCAAACACAACTTTCCTCCAGAGATAATTATTTGAATTCAGTTTCTCATAGAATCACAGAGATGTACAACCCATCCATGCCGACCAGATATTCCAACCCAATCTAGTCCCACCTGCCAGCACCCAGCCCATATCCCCCCAAACCCTTCCTATTTATATACCCATCCAGATGCTTTTTAAATGTTGCACTTGCACCAGCCTCCACTGCTTCCTCTGGCAGCCCATTCCACCAAGTAACAATCTCAAAGGATTTCAAGGTACTTGAAGAAGTGAGTGGCAAATATTTAAACTCTATGGAATAAAATGATATAATGCAAAGTTCAAATTGAAAGAAACCCTATAACAAAACATACAGGTAAGAGTAACATCTTTGCTAGATTGCACAGGTGTTGTTATTCCCCTCCTCAACACAGTCCCAGAGCAGCTTGGAAAATAACTTAATTCTACATGTTAAAAGATGAATGTGCTTTTGAAGACTGGACAGTAACTTCAAACTTGTGTATGTAACACAACTGAATTTGAGGCTATTCAACATAATTTATTATGGAGCTGAATGTTTGCAGAGCATAATCGTTTTGGCACATATAACTAATGCAAAGCTTCTAAACATTCTAATCTTTGTGCTGATCTGCATCACAGTGGCCTCTTTTGAGTAATTAGTTAATAAATCTCAGCTTTTTGTAAGTATTGTATGTTTAAAATGTCCCAATATTTTTATAATCTAAAAATTTTGGTGTTTTACAGTGGAAGGATTTCTATTTTAATGTATTGTTATCTCACATATTTCTTTCATGAAAAGCATGGGATACATCAAAATTGATTATACTTTCAAAGTTAGTCTCACATGCACATAGTATATTTTAGGCATTTTTCTTAACATTATGTAAACTGCATTTCTTTTTCAGTTTGTTTTTGCTAAGAGCCTTCAAGGTGATTTGGACAGACTGGCTGATTGGCCAAATACTTAGTCAGTGCAATATAATGTGGATAAAAATTAGGTTATCCACTTTAGCAAAAACAAGAAGGCAGATTTTCTGAATGGTGACAATTTAGGAAAAGGTGAAGTGTAATGAGACCTGCGTGTCATGGTGGGACAGTTGCTGAAGGTTGAGGCACTGAGGAAAGCTAATGGCATGCTGGCTCTCATAGCGAGAAGATTTGAGTATAGGAGTAAGGATGTCTTTCTGCAGTTATACAGGGCCTTGTTGAGGTTTGGTCTCCTTGTATAGGGAAAGACTTTCTTGCTATTGAGTCCAGCAAAAGTTTACCAGACTGATTCCTGGGATGGCAGGACTGACATTGACTGGGCTTGTATTCAATGGAATTTAGATGAATGAGGTGGTATGTCAGAAACATATAAAATCCTGATGGGACTGGATAGGCTAAATGGGAAGAATGTTCCTGATGTTGGAGAAGTATAGAACTAGGGGTCATAGTCTAAGAATAAGGGGTAAGCCATTCAGGACTCAGATGAGGAAGAGTTTTTTTACTCAGTTGTGAACCTGTGGAATTTTCTATGACATAAAGCTGTTGGGACCAGTTTGTCAGATGCATTCAAGAGGGATCAAGAGATATGGAGAGAAAGCAGGAGTGGGATACTGAGATTGCATGATCATATACAATGGTGGTGCAGGCTCGAAGGGCCAAATGGCCTACTCCGCCTAATTTCTTTGTTTCTATGAAACTGCCACTGTGATGGAATTATGAAATTTTGCATCTTGGTGATGTATAATGCTTTCCTTTTTCGACATTTTGACAGTTGCACAAAGAACCATCCTTGGCTTCTTTCTCTTCTTTTATTGACATCTTGTCCCTTGGAGCAGTCAGCTTTCCCATGTACACTGACAATACCTAGCTGTGCCTTTCAATACTTTCACATGTTCACCACCATCAGGCCATTTCTGACCGTCAGTATTAGATGGGCCATACCTTTAATTAAATGCTTGGAAAAATCAGTTATTGTCTTCGGGCTCTTTAAAATCTCTGAACCTGATTATCTGAAACTGAATTCAATATTCTATACCTTCTCCAATACAAAGACCATCACTTTTACCTTCATAACATTGTTATCGCACCCTTGACTTCAGCCTATTCACTGAAGCCCCAGTATTCACTGAAGTGATTGCCTTTGTTCAGTCCTCACCTCCCATCTTGATCCATATGGGCCTGGCACAAGCTTTATGGCAGCGAGTGGGCCCAGCGTGGACCTTGTGATGGCAAGGGAACCCCTACTTATTTTTCTGGGGTGGACCTCTGGAAGAGGAATCAGCAACTGCTACATTGGTGAAATTGACCTCAATGAGGTAGGCCCAGCGGTGAAAGATGGTACCTGATGGTTGGTGACTATACTATTGGTTGGGTCTGGTGCTAGTGGTGGTGACGCAGGGGCGATAAGGCATTCATGGCAACATTGATATGGGCCCAGCAGCAAGAAATGCGACTCGGACATTATTGGGTCTGTCGCAGGTGGCGTTGAGACAGTGGAGGAGGAGAATTCGCCTCATTGCAAAAGATGGCACTTGAAGAGCGGCGACTTCGATGTTGAAATGTTGGTTGGGTCCGGTATAGACAGTGGTGAGGCAATGAAGGAGAAATGGTGGTGCAGGTGTCATTGATGATGAACCAGCTCAGGACTGATGGACTCTCTTTAAGCTATATCTTTCTATTCTTTTCTTATTCTTAAAACTGTTCAAAATGGTGCCAATTGTTGTGACAGTGGAAAAGCTTTTCATTGTATTTTACTGCTTTCCTCACTGTAAAATAGACATGACAATAAATTCATTCATTCAAATACAAGCTCATTTTTATGCCCAGTGGGCAAGGGAGAAATCCTAACTTTTAAAAAAATTAATAACCACATTGTTAGTTAATTTTATTTGCTTAAATGAACTCTTGACTAATGATGAAATGGCTGCTAACGGACACAGAATAAGCAAGTTGACTGATTCCAGAAATATCCAACAATTACCATGATGAAAGCAAATATCATCTGCTGGAATATGACACTTTTTGCATGGAAAATTTCACCTAAGAGGGCACAAAGGACTAGTAAAGGAGACGTGTACCTCAGCTCGTTCTGATCAAAAGAAACCAATGAAATCCATTATTGATTGACTTTTAAATGATTCCAAAGGTATCTACTGCAAAAAAGCACAATGATCTTTGATGAGGGAACATCAAAAGCTCTTGCATGAGCTGAGTGTATGAACTGGAAGTCCCAATCGTGACTGAAACTGTTGGTTTGTTTGAACATCTTGACCAATAGACAAAGTGGCATAGTTAGTCTGCTTGTAAACATGAACTGTTGGCAGCTCTGCATTCAGCTAAGCACCTGTCTTTAATCTCAATAGCCCTCAAAGATCTCATTGTTGTAAGGAAACCTTCATCTCACTTGTGAATAAACTAATTCTTAGCTTACAACTACGACATCTTCATCAACAATTCGATTGTACCTGAGCTCTTACAAAAGTTACTTCTATGCATAGCCAATGGAGCAAACCTCAACTGGAGATTGACTTATGAACTTTTTGATTTACATGAACTAATTCGAAGATTTTTGATTTTAAGCTGTTTGTAACTTCCATCCTTTCCTTTCTCCTCCATGGATGCATGTGTGTATGCTCAAGTGCCATGAACCATTTTTTCAGGTTTTGAATGCAATAATAAATATTACTTTGTTTTAACCCTAAAGAATTTGTCGTGGAGTATTTTAAATTGGACTTTACAAACAAGGTTTGTGGAAATTTCACTGCCTAATTATAAAATGGCAAAGAAAAAGAAGTAAAAAACTAAAAAATCAAACTACACAAAGAAAGGATAACCCAATTCACCTCCTTGCCCATGACATCAAATATTTTGTTAGGTCTGACCCTCTGCAATTGTCTTCCTTAAACCCTCTACCCCTGCTACTTTAAGATACACAAAACATGTCTTTGTTTGAGCTTCTGACTACCCTGTATTATTTTTGCATGTTTAGCTTTTTTTTCACCTCCTGTTTCTGTACAGTATCGCGGGGTAGCCCAAGTTAGTTTTTGTGTATGGTGACTTCAAGTCTAGGTGCAACTCAGCCTCATCCAGATTGTTATAATGGCCTTAATCTTGGAGAGAAACCTTCCCATCTTTTCAGTATATTTGAGTTTTGATTTTAGCCATTCAGCCAAATTTTCAATTTATCACATACTAAGTAGCTACCATTGTGTCACACAGGACTCTTGAGTCTGCTCAAACTGTTACCCTATCAGCTGACTAAGGGAACTATTATATGTTAATTTTGGCTTGATTCAAATTACACTGCGTTATGTAAGAATAATACTATATGCTAACCTTTTGTGCCACCAAGTTTGAAAATTGCATGCTTTTGTGGCCGAATATATGGATGAATTTCATGTTACATTACATATAATATTCTATTGTAGTTTTGACTTAAATTTTCTGTACTGATATAATTTCTACTTGATTTATTGTGTTTTATTGTGACATGGATATTATTTTACTGGCACCTGCCTGATGGGAATGTGGGTGGTGCAGCTGGTAAACCAGCTGAATAGGTTTCCCAGCAGCAGGCTGTGAGGAGGATCGGTTGTCCATTTCACAGAGGTGGGATTTTAATTTGCAAAATTGAAGCTCTGTTCAGGATTGCTCGACAGAGCTGCCATCAGGCTGTCAGCTTCATGGAGATCACCTCACTGTGAAAGCTTGGATTTGGGGATGCAGAGAATAGAGCTTAATTGGGCTTGCAATCCACTGTTTAGCTAAATGATGAGGATCTGGAACTCTTGACAAAATTCAACCTACAAAGTCAGTCACTGTTGCAACTTAAGTCTACGGTATGCAAAACAATAAATGAGCTGCATTGAACTGCAAGTAGAATTAGAACTAGAACTAGAACCAGAAGCAGATTTATGATTGTATGTCTATTCTGTGCAAATACATTTCAAATTTGCTGGTTCAAAAATAAAATGATAACTATGCTTTTGGTGCTAAATTGAGATTGTGACAAAACAAATATACCTTCCTGAAGAGGCTAGTGTAGATTATGAAGTACATTTCACAAAGTTCTGTGTTGATCAACTAAAAGGTAATGTACAAGCATATCTTTTCAAAATCAATTGAAACAAGTAACATTAATTGTACCTCAAATGGACGTTAAAAATCAATAACTTTACAAACATATCTTGAGTTCTATAAATAAACCAAGTTTTTCTTTATGCATTTCCTTTTTAAAAATTCTTTCATGGGATGTTTTCACCACTTGTTTAGACAGCATTTATTGCTCATCATTAATTGCCATTGTATGCTGGTGGTGAGTCACCTTCTTGAACTGCTGCAGTTTATGATTCCAGCTGGATAAAACTGATTCCAGAGTGAAATCTAGCTTGACGGATCATATTTTCTTCGATCATTTACTGAAAATTAGGTGTACAAGACTGCAAATTTTCTTTCACAATAAAATATGTATTTATTACACACAAAAGATATTGAACACATTCTGAAAGATCTTAAAGCATACGACAAGACAAAATCTCATCCTTTCCCACAATCACCATTTCAGTATTTCAAATACAGGTAAATTAGCCTTCTATTATTAAATCAATTTTATTGCTTAATGGTTTTATTCTGTGAACTGAGTATTCATGAAACTGAATATTTAGACTTTCTCTGTCTTTGAACAAGCTGCAGATTTTTAATCAAACACTAAATTGCAACTTTCATGAGCTAAACTTTTAAATTGAGATACTAGTACTCTCCCTGAACTGCCCAGCAATTTATTTTTTCGTCGAGGGAAGCTATATTTGGCTTCTGACCACATTCAGGACTCCAAAACTGCCCCTTCTGGGTTTTCTGATCTATAATCAGTGTTTGATTATGCTGATCCAAAAGGAGGTTAATGCCTTTCAATGTTTATTTCCAGCCAGAAACCCCACAGTATAAACAATTTTCCACTAACACTGCAGGGGCTTGCGGTCACATGTTGTCTGACATATACTGGATTAGGTCCATTTCTAGTAGGATTAATTTTTTTTTGAAAGCTTTCACAGAATCAACCAAGATGCATATGACCCAAAAGAACTGTGGATGCTGTAAATCAAACAAGAGCAGAAGTTGCTGGAAAAGCAGAGCAGGTCTGGCAGCATCTGTGAAGATAAATCAGAGTTAATGTTTCGGGTCCAATGATCTGTCTGAATACACATATGACACTAGTTTGAAATCAAAGTTTTGAAATTTGGTGAAATTATTGGTTGGTATCATAATTGATCAAAGGATTATAAACTGGAGTTCATTGTTTATCTCGTGATTTAAGGTATGTTAGGGTACTGCTCACTTTAAGGACAATGGAGCTTAATAAAGGGCAACTTTCAGTGATATGAATTGGGTCATATACCATACCGATTCATATTGATCTGTTGCTTTCTATTAATCTTTGGCAGTGCTACTATGTGCTCATATCTGTAATTAAATGACGGGCTTAATCTTCCCATCCTGAACAACATGAACACTAGTGAGTCAGTTGGGGAAACTAGGGTGAGATCAGCAAAAATTAGATTCTCAACATCAAGAAAAAAGGACAGAGCAACTCTGCTTTACCATACTTTCTTGCCCTTTGCACCTTCAGTCAGGTTCACAACCCCCTACAATCCACCCTGTACACCCAGAACTGTGTAGCCAAATTCCATATGAATGACATCTTCAAATTTACAACACCACCATGGATATCAAACAACAATGAATCAGAATACAGGAAGGAGATAGAGTGCTTGTTGTCATGATGCAATGATAACAACCTCTCTTTCAAAGTCAGCAAAACAAAAGAACTGATCATTGACTTTGAGTGACTCCATGACTTCAGGAAGAAAGGAGGAGGACATGCCTATGTCTACGTCAATGCAGCTGAGGTGGAGAAGATTGAGACTGTCAAATTCCTAGGAGTGATGATAATCGACCATCTGTCCTGGACCCCTCGTCTACATGCAAAGGTCAAGAAGGCACAGCATGCCTTTTCTTCCTCAGGTGGCTTAGGAAATTAAGTATTTCCTGAAGGACTCACCAATTTTTACAGCCAGTAAAAGCATTTTATTTGGGTGCAGAACAGCCTAGTACAGCGATGCTCTGCTCAAGACTGTAAGAAACTACAGACAGTTGTGTGCACAGCTCAGACCATCACGGAAGCCAATTTCCATCCATGGACTCCATCAACACTTTTCGTTGTTGCAGAAATGCTGCCAACCTCCCCAAAGACCCCTCCCAGCCAGTACTGCTCTCTTCCAACCTCTTCCATCAGGCAATAGATACAGAAGCTTGAATACACGCACCAACAGTTTCAAAAACAGCTTCTTCCTTGCTTTTATTAGACTTCAAATAAAGTTGGTCTTGCTAATGCTGATCTTGCTTTGCGCACCTTTGTGCAGCTGTAACCTCATGTGGCTTGTTCTGTCTAAGCACCCAATGATTTGTATGTCTTTGTTGCTATTATCTGCCTGTACTGCTCGCAAAACAAAGCTTTTCATTGTACTATGGTACATGTGATTTGATTTAGTGCAGTCATAGTACTTATGTCTTGTCTTGCCTTTTAGTCCAGACACAAAACCAGGCTGCTTGCCAAGTTTGTCAGCAGTGATCATTCAAAGAAATGGACATGTTGCTGTACTGCGCTGTGCTGTGGCAGTATTACACCTCCACCACGTGCCAGCAGCGTACATCACAGACACACTGCATTCTTTTTTCTTATTCACTCATGAGACTTGGGTGTCACTGGCTGGCTAGAATTTATTGTCCATTTCTAATTGCTGTTGAGAAGGTGGTGGTGAGCTGCCTTCTTGATCCGCTGCACATTGACCCATAATGCCCTTATGGAGGGAACTCCAAGATTTTGACCCAGAAACAGTGAAAGAATGGTAATATATACCCAAATCAGGATGGTGAGTGGCAGGTGCAGGTTGTAGTGTTTCCATGTGTCTGTTGACTTTGTTCTTTGAGATGGAACTAGTCAGGGGTTTGGCAGGTACTGTCTTTCGTAATTTTCTGCAGTGCACCTTCTAGATCTTACATATTATTGCTATGAAGCGTCAGCGATGGAGGGAGTGGATGGGATGGCACGTTGGCTCAGTGGTGAGCACTTGTGCCTCAAAGTACCAAGACCGGGTTCTATTCCATCCTTGGGCAATTGTCCTTGCGGAGTTTGAACATTCCTCTGGGTGCTCTGGTTTCCTCTCACAATCCAGAGATATGCAGGTTAGGTGTATTGGCCATGCTAAATTGCCCACTATGTCCACGGATGTGCAAGCTAGCTGGGTTAGCTCTGGGAAATGCAGACTTTCAGGGATAAGGAAGGGATGGTATGATGTGTTTGGGTGGGACTCGATGGGCTGAATGGACTATTTTCACACTTGTAGGGATTCTGGATTTGATGTGATGCTAATCAACAGGATGCTTTGTTCTGACTGGTAGTAAGCTTCTCGAGTATTGTTGGAGCTGCACCCATCCAGTCAAGCGGGGAATATTCTATCGTATTTCTAGTTTGTGCCTTGTAGATGGTGGACAGGGAATTCAGGAGGTGTGTTTCTTGCTGCAGTAATCCTAGCCTCTGACTTGCTCTTGTGGCCACTGTGTTTTGTGCTGAGTCCAGTTAAGCTTCTGATCAATGGTAACCCCAGGAATGTTGATAGTGGGAGAATCCAGTGATGGTAACACTATTTAGTATCAAGGGGCAGTAGTTAAATTATCTCTCATTGGAGATTGCTTGGCATTTGTGAGGCACAAATGTTACTTGCCACTTGTTAATCCAAGCCTGGATCATGTCGCACTTGAACATGGACTGCTTCAGTATCTGAGGAGTCGCAAATGCTGCTGAATATTGAGCAATCACTGACAAACATCTTCACCTCTGACCTTGTCATAGAATCCCTACAGTGCAGAAAGACACCATTTAGCTCATTGAATCAACACTGATCTTCTGAAGACATCCCACCCAGATCCAGCTCCCACTCTATCCTTGTAACCTGGCATTTATCATAGCTAATCCACATAACCTGCACATCCCTGGATGCTAAGAGCATTTTTTATTTTGGCAATCCTCCTAACTTGCACATCTTTGAACCTTGGGAGGAAATTGGAGCACCTGGCTGAAACCCACGCGGACACAGGGAGAACATGCAAACTCCACACAGACAGTCACCCATGGGCCGGAATTGCACCTAGGTCTCTGGTATGTGAGGCAACAGTGCTAGTCACTGAGCCACTGTGCTAATCAAAAGTTGTAAATTGTACTTAAATGATGGAGGGAAGTTCATTGATGAAGCAGCAGAAGACAGTTGGGGAGTACACTACTCTGCAGAGATATCTTTGAGTTGAGATGATTGACTTCCAACAACCACAACATTCTTCCTTTGTACCAGATAAGGCTCAACCAACAGAGAGTTTGCCCTGAAACACAATTTTACTAGGGCTCCTTGATGCCGCATTTGGCTTTGATATCATGAGCTTAAACCAAATGGTCATGTTTCAAAGTCAAAAGGAAGTAGTTCTTGATTAGGTCAAAAAAAAACTGTCAGGAGGTTCCAACACAGTGAGTAAAGGACAGCCTCCAAAGGATTGGGCAGTGGTCACCCTCTTCGGGCATCCAGGGGCAGACAGAAACCCTCCATTGAACTCATCAGTATTGACATTTAGCTATTTTCTGGTCAACTTTCACCCATTATATGGATTGTTCCTGCTATTAAATATTTGATTACCTTCAATGATCATAAAAAGATACTCATTACATAAATATGTAATCAGTGTTCTATGTGGTGATGTGTTAGTATCACACTGAACCCTATTTATTCCAAATAACACTCTTCGTCCAGTGCATTTATTAACTGCCCATTTGTGCATTGAGGACTGACAACACATTTCACTGTATGCGTTTTGTCACAACATTGTCAGCTTAACAGAATCTGAATGATTGACATGCATTGAGATAGTCAATTATTCCCATCATGACCATACCAGCTGTCACAATCCATGTAATCTGTAACTTTAGTTTTTTGTTAATATTTTTTTCTTGGTTTAATAATAACAGGAGATAAATCAGTCTTCACTTTTCCTATAAAAACCTGTAAAACTGCAGATGTTGTAATTCAGAAACAAAACAGAAGTTGCTGGAAAAGCTTAACAGGTGTAGCAGCATTTGTGAAGAGAAATCAAAATTAATGTTTCGGGTCCGGTGACCTCGGGTCTGAGGAAGGGTCACCAGACCAGAAATGTTAACTCTGATTTCTTATCACAGATGCTGCCAGACCTGCTGAGCTTTTCCATGAGCTTTTATTTTGGTTTAATTCACTTTTCCTATACTTTCTAAACAAATGTAATTGACCTCACTGTTCATTTGTTTTAGTCACTGATGGCTGAATAAAGTTTACTATATAAATGAACATCCCGTGATTCCTTTTAATGACATTTTGTCCTTCATAGTAGCTGTCTTAGATTCCGGTGTCTGAGACTCCTACAGTCAGGAATTTTGAAATCATTTTTCCGCCGCTAAATTTACTCAGTACCTCACAACAGGCTTCTGATTTCCTCAGGATTCTGCTGACTGACCTTTTGCTTTAAGCACTTTCCTACAAAGACAGAGGTTCACTATACTTTATTGATTCTAGACATCTCTTTTTCTCTTTCTCTCAATTCAGCGATTAATGTTTTATTTGACTATAAAAATAAAAGTTCAGTACATTTGACCTGCCGCGTAAAATCAACTAGGTAAAAACAATGACTGCAGATGCTGGAAACCAGATTCTGGATTAGTGGTGCTGGAAAAGCACAGCAGTTCAGGCAGCATTGGAGGAGCAGTAAAATCAATGTTTCGGGCAAAAGCCCTTCATCAGGAATACAGGCAGAGTGCCTGAAGGGTGGAGAGATAAATGAGAGGAGAGTGGGGCTGGGGAGAAAGTATCATAGAGTACAATAGGTGAGTGGGGGTGGGGATGAAGGTGATAGGTCAGGGAGGAGGGTGGGGGAAGGTAGCAAAGAGTACATGTATAGCTGATCATACGTGAAAACTGAACTTCACTTCTCATCTCCAAATGCTTAATGCTGCCAATTTAAGATAATTTATATATGTCAGTTTCTTCATTCATGACACATCCAGGTTATTGGAAAGGCCAGCATTGAAAAGGGCCATTCCTGATTGTTCTTAAAGTGATATTGAGCTGCCCTTTGAATTACTGTAGTACCTGTAGTGAAGGTACTGCCGAAGTGCAGTTCAGAAAGGTGTTCCAAGATTTTGATCCATTGACAATAAAGCAATTGTGGTGATATGTTTTGGAGCCCAGGGGAATTAGGAGGTCATTGTGTTCCTCTGTCTCCATTGCTCTTATCCTTCTAGGGGGTAGAATTTTGATTTGGAGTTGATATGGAAGAAACCTTGGTGAGTTGCTGCATCTTATCGTCAGCTTGCTCAGCATTTCATGGCAGATGGAACCATATTGATCTGAAATAATGCATACCAGACAGATTTCTTTCCCTAAGCTATATTAATGAACCAGACTGGTTTTTATGACAATTTATTTGTTGCCTGGTATTGATACAGCAACTACTTATATTTATTTTAATATCTTTAATGTAATGAAATGTCTCAAGCTGCTTTTACAGGAACATCAAAACCAAAGTATGAAACCAAGCCATCGAGAGATATCAGGTCAGGTGATCAAAAGATAGATTTTAAGGGATGTCTTAAATGAAGAAAGAGGTGTAAAGTGAGTATTCCATAGATTAGGACCTTGCCAACAGTGGAGACATGTCCCCCAATGATGGGACAATTCCATTGGGTTGTACAAGAGGCCGGTATTAGAGCACAGATATCTAGAACCATTGCAGGACTGGAGGATATATGGAAAGGCAGGGTCATTGAAGTTTTGAAAATAAGGGGGAGAATTCTAAAATTAAGATGTTGCCTGATAGAAGTCCGTGTAGATCAAAGTACATGGGACTAATAGGAACTCTGCATAAGTTAGCGTTTTGAATAACCATGTTTATGGATGGTAAAATCTGGAAGATGACCTTAGGAGTGCAGTTGGTTCTACATGTAATAAAGGTACAAATGGGGATTTCACAGCAGATGGGCTGCAGAGATGAGCTAAGATAGGGATGGAATCAGGCAATGTTACAGAAATGGAAATAGGTAGTTTTAGCAATGGCTTTGAATATGAGATGAAACTCATCTTAGAATATTGAAAATAGATTGGCTTCATCTCAGGCCTTTAACCAGGAAGAGGGATGGAGTCAGTAGTTAAGAGTTTGGAGTGGGGACCAAAAATGATATCTTCAATAATGGAGAAAATTTTTGCTTATCCTGTACTGGATGTCAGATAAGCAGTCTAGAAAAAGCAAAGGAGTTGAAATAGGACTTTTTTGAGGCAGAGCTGAGTGTCATCAACGTATATGCCTTTAGCACATATCACTTTGTGAAAGCATGTAGATGAGTAATTGGAGCGAACCAAAGAGAGATCCTTGGAGAACACCAGACATATTCGTGCAGGAATCGGAAAAGAATCCATTGCAAGTGATTCCTCGGCTACAGTTAGATAGCAAAGGATGAAATGGAAATAGTCTTTTTATTCCAGATTTAATAAAACAACTGAACTTTCCCACTGGGATTTCATAGAATCCCTACAATGTGGAAACAGGTCATTCAGCCCATACTGACCCTCCAAAAAGCATCCCACTCAGACCCACCCCTGCATTTCCCATGGCCAATCATCTAACCTGCACATATTTGAACTGTGGGAGGAAAACAGAGTACCCAGAGGGAACCCACCCAGAAAGGGGAGGATGTGCCTACTCCACATAGACAATCAATGGAAGTTGACATTGAACCCAGGTCTCCTGCACTGTGAGGCAGCAATGCTAACCAGAGCCACCGTGCCACCTCTTGAAGGCTGTTTTTGTATTATTAACACAGAACTGCAGATTACTGGTTCACTATGCTATCTTAGTCTTGTAATCATATTATAAAGTTTATGTTGGACTACAAGACATAAGGCTGAGTCTTGAGTAGGTAAGACATTTCTTTCAGTTTTAGAGAAGAAAATAACATACATGTTACAAATTACTGATATTTAACAAAAACATTAATTTTGTCACCAACATGAATATGATCAGTCCAGCTCTGTCTCCATAGACTGCTTTGTATTATCACGGATGAATAGCATCTTTGAGTTCCTGTCGATGCTGTAACTTTAAGGTGGCTTGAGATCATTTCTGGATGTCCTGAACCCTAGAAACCAGCAGGGAAATCTGCATATTAATACTCAGCACGTGGTTGGTATGCTGTATCATGATTCTCAGCCTCATTTGAATTTGCAACCATTGCCGTTTCCTGTTGAACGTTTACTCTATGGCATCAAGAAATGACATTGGTGCAAAATAATCTGACTCAAGGATTGCCAAATGAGTAATTTTCTTTTCCTAAAAATGATAAGAAATTTCTGGAACTTACTTTCTCTTCTGCACAGACAGGAAGTGTTATGAAAGAAAAGTACTTTCCCTTGCTTGATGCAATGATAATTGAAAATGTACTTGTATCTATAACTGTTTATTTTGATAAACAATTTACTTCTGCTATACATGCTGTTGATTGGAAGGTAATGTGCTCTTAATTTAAGAAACTGAAGTAAAGTTTTACGTTCAAGTGCATGTTGGAGCATTTTTTGTTTACTCAAGTGTAGTTGTCTTCCATGCAGGTATTCATCAATATTACTTCTACCTGTAATGAAATGGAGCTTCTGTTCTGAAGTCAAATCATATAAATATCACTTTTAGGCCAATTTATGCCATTGAACGATTAGGATAAAAACTATGATAGATACAAATATTTACCTTAATCCACACACAAAATGCAAGACCGAAAAGCATCGTCCCAATTCATAATGAATGTAATAGACATGTATATCAAATAGGGTCCAGCCTTGCTTCTCTTTCACAATGGTTGGGGTAATGAGGGCTAACAGCACAGCTTTGAGCATAAGTTTCTATGCGTGTGGTGCTAGTAATTCTTGCTTGGATTGACAAGTGCTAGACAGCAGTCACAGCATAACTAAACCTGTTTGGCAGAATTAATCGCTGACAAACAGCACTTAAAGCAATGACATTGTTTGTGTCAGTTATTCTGTTTGATGTCACTGTTGGACTTAATAAATCAATAGTGTCAGTATTTGGTAATGTTTATAGCAGCAAGGTTTATTATTTCATGTGTCTGTCATGTACAAATAGTATTTATCATGACTGCCTATAAATTATTATGGAAGGAATGTTGCTTTACGTATAGCATTGTCTTATGTTGTTGAAATAATTTTTTATTTTTCTTCAATTTTGCTCTGGATACAGTTTCTTCATGTCTTGATTTTAACATGGTTAATCAAATTGGTTTAATGATATAGATATCATTTTATAAAAACAGTTCATACATTTGAAACAGTTGCTGACCTTGGCTAGAATGCTCTGGTATTGTGGCTGTGTAACAGAGGGTCTAATTGGTACTCTTATATTGATGAGACATTGATTATCGGTTCCATTTCCAGTAGGGAGGCCAATAGTTATCCTACCACTGTAAATCATCTGAGAATAGCAGCACATCAGTTAGAATGCTAATTCACTCTGCTGGCAGCGACCACTGTGAGATGACAGCTTGAAGAGGGGGAAATGTTAAAAAAGGCAGCAGATTGGTATTTTAAAGGGGAGGGGGAGCTTTACGCTGATGAATAAGAAAGATGACATTTGTGTCCATGTTTTAACTATATTAGTTGTCCACGTGAGGGTCAGTGCACATGACCTACCTTAATTGTGCCTTAGGCTGGTCAACAGCTAACTGAATATATATTTCTTGGACAAAATGAAGGGAAAAAAGCCTGGATAATTAGGCCAAGTTTAACTGCAGGAGGTATGCAGCCTTGCTGTTGGCTTTTGTATATTCATGACCCAGCTTTATTGATGGAAGGATGGCTTTCAGTGACATTGTCATTTGCAAGTTGAAAGGTAGGCAGTACTCGCACTCAGATGTGCCTTAAAGGGTCTTACAAGAAGCTCATTTGGATGCTGATTACATTCGCATCTGCATTTCTTTGTTTCAAACTGTTTGGTAGACATCTGTTAATTTTAAGAGAGTGGCTTTGGTGCTTCTCCTTGGGGGTTTAATACTATAGTTTAAATCAACCCTTGTTTTAAAAATGTTCATGCATTTCCTCTATAACCAATTTGACATTTCTCAAAAATCAGCTTTAAGCAATTTGTCACACAGGTTATAACCTGCTATATTCACAGGATAATAAACCAAATTCATCCCACCTTTTTTTTAAATCTGGAGAAAATTTTCTTTCAATGTGTTTATAGCTCACAGTAAGGGGTGTGAATAGATGCTTACATAGATTCTAATAAAACCTTTTAATTAGAAAAACAGTTTAAGTAATCTTAGGCAGCTGGATGATGTAGTTTACCCTATATAGTTGATTCTATTATTCTACTCATTAGATGCAAACATTTCAATATTGCCATCAGATCAACATTCCTCACATGATGGAAATGGACGTGACACTTGTTCCGGTTTAAGCATTTTCCTCGCTCGTCAGCCACACAATTTATGGCTTAGGTTTGAAATTTATGCCTGCAAGCCCCTCTCTGTATTTACACCAATTAACACATAAACTCTAATTACCCAGATCAAGGGAGTTGGGAGTCCATAAATGGAAAGTGACATGGCACTGCTCAGCAGCTGGCTGAGTGGCAAGGTGACGATAAATAGGAAAGTATCAATTAGACGACATTGATGGTGATGCATCTGTGAACTGGGATAGTAGGTGTTTTAGCAGCTTTAGGTATCAGTGACTGCCTACCCACAGGATATGTCTATCAGGTTTAGGACTGTTTAACTGAAAATCACTTTCTCAGATTGAAACATTGATTTTTTTGTACTCCTGTACTTTTTCTGCATGTTATTTATTTGATGTTGTACATCATTTAAAAATAACATTTTAGTTGGTCAACTCTTGTTTCTCCCTTTAAAAGTTTATGAATGATAGTAACTTTGCAAACGGAAGCACACAGAGCTGTTCTTTTCCATGAACCTCAGCTAGGGAGACAGAAGTTCTGCAAGGGTCAGTGTGGCATACATAAACATTAAAGAATGGGATTGCTACATAAGTTACACTGTATAGGAAGGAGTTTGTGCAACACAGAAATAACTCCAGAGTTGAGTGAACCCAAGAGGATAGGACTGTGCAATTGAGTGGTGCAGGAGAGATTCAAAAGTCGTATCTTAGACTAATTTTCTACTTTTGCATAAAAGAGCGAAATCTAATTAGGCTTATTGTCTTGTGTAAAAAGTCAAGTACAAGTATCTCTTGAGTTTAAGATCTAAAGAGAACTATTATCAAATACTTTTTTGACTATACCTAGCCATTTTAAAAGAGTGCTACATATATAATAATACAAAGCTTGGCAATGGAAGCATTTATTAAAGGAGTAATTTCAGGAACCAAGTTATTCATTCTACAAAGCTTAGTGTTTGGATAAAAGAAACACTTTGTTCTCTGCAGGGTGCTCTAATTAGGAGGCTTCCATTGTAATTATAACTGAAAGAGGCCAATTTAATGAGAAAAATTGTTTTTGATAACAAGTGCATTGTCCACCTTGCTTGAAGGAATAATCCACTTGTATACTGATATACTTGTTCTCTGGTTAATTTCATACGGTATTTCACCTAGAAATAACCAAAAACTCCATGTGAATAATTGACAATTTAACTTCTGGATTTTTTGCTAATATAACATGCAATGATTCAAACAGAACATGGAAAATCTCAAAATAGAAAGTCTTCCCTTTTTTATTTTAAAACAACCTGTATTATTTTCTGTATTTCCTTTTATAGTACGTTTAACTTATGCTAAGAAATAGCTCTGAAAAACAAAGTGTTTTTTTATACCTTCTGTCTTCCTCCTGCCTTTTTCCCCTCATTTCTGATTCTGTCCTGAAGTTGAGGACCCATGTCAGGATATGGTTCCACAGACAGCATTGACACTTGGTATCCTGTTACGGTGGCCTTTTGACTTGTGTTAACCAACCCAGTGAATGTAATGAAGACGTTGCATTTGCGTTTGAATATGTTGTCATCTGACGGGCACACAGACTATTATAGCTGTAACACCTGAAAGTGGTTCGATACATAGGAGCAAGATTAGGCCATTTGGTCCCTTGAACCTGCTTTGCTATTCTAGATCATGGCTGGCCGACTACCAAATTACCATATCCCTGCAATATTCCTGTGTCCCTTGGTATCATTAAGAACTAGCAATCGGTCAATTTCTATACTGAATTTAATTAACAGCTAAGCTTCCACAGCCTTTAGGTAGAGAATTCCAAAAATTCACCACCCTCTCCGTGAAGTTGCCCCTCTTCATCTCAGTCCTAAATCACTTGGCTTTTATTCTAAGACTGTATTCCCTGGTTCTAGACCCCACATCCGTTTTTGTATCTACAGATTGCCCCTTTAAGAATTTGGAAGTCTCTTTGAAATTGCTGTTCATTCTTCTAAGCTCCTGAGAATGCAGGCCCAGTTTCCTCAGTCTCTGTTGAAAATGGAAACTCTACATAATGATAAGGCACGGAGATTGACCTGGGTATTACTTAGACTGTAACACTCAGCACAAGAACCTTTTAGTATTTTTGGCACTGAGCGTATGCTTTTCATGCTAACTTGCTCAAAAATAAAAAGTGAAAGACTTCTGTCATATTTAACAGCATGACAATTTGGCCAGAATTCGTAATATTAGGGACAAGTATTCAGAATGATACTTTGCCTTTATTTAAGGAATGGAAACTGGAATTGAATCTGATTTTCAGTTTTGCTTGACTGCTCTGACTATTCTTACATTGGGTTAACAGAGATTGGCAGGGGTTGGCAATCAACATGAATTCCTTCCAACATGCAAGAAATGAAATCCAATGTGGTTCATTGCATCTCTGTCTGTTTTATTGTCTTCTGTGAAAGACATTTCTTTGAAACCCAGGGAAAAAGCCAGACAGTCAATAAAATAAGTAGTATTTTGCACCACTTCTAGAAAGAATTGTAAGAGTGTTACAGCTAAATCTTGCTAAACATAATTTGGAAAGAAAGGTATACTTGGATTAGGATGGTCAGGTCTTTCAATATATTCACATTGCTGTGTGCTTTGTTCAACTTCTTTGTCTAATGTAGCTTTTATATGAAGTACAATAATAAAAGAGCTGTAGATAATGTTGCAGTCTGTGGTATGTTAAATACTCGACAGAAGGTCCATTAACATAAATGTTTTAATCAGAGACACAATGTTATGTATCTAAATTAAAACGTTTTGTGCATCAGTCTGCTGCAAAAGGCAGTATTGTAATAATTAAACATTTTTGCTTCATTTAAAAAAAAATTTCCCAGGGCAACATTTCAAAAGTAATATATTGTGTTGATACAACTTCATGGGTCTTTGTTAATGGCATGAGGTTTGCTGTTACCAACAAAATTCCTCCTACAGCATTCTTTTCTGTTTTTTTGCTGAAGTGACCTGTTTGTTGTTTTAGAATATGAAACATGACCTAATGTTCAACATGTCACTTACCTGAAAAGACGGCTGATTTGAGGGACATGGAGCAGTTCTTTAACAGTGCACAGACTCGCTTCAGGGCTGAGTGATAGATTTGCCTGCCTGGAGCATCCCAGTGTGTTTATACATGGCTTGTATGGCAGCTTTCATAAGACATTTACCCCATGATTTGCGATGAGCTTATGTGTGAATAATTAATGGCAATTAATCCTTAATTACAGTAATTAGGCAAGTCACAGGAAATTAAGCTGCAGCTGGAGAAGACCATGTCTGGGAAGAGTATCGGGGCTGAGCGAGTGTGCCATTACTGATAACATTACTAGGATGAGCATTACTCGACAGTGATGGCATTTCTGTTTGAGAGCTTGGGTGGGATAAGAGTTAACAACGCTTTTAGCAGAAACAGGCTTGACATGTTTTAGCTTTGAAACTGTTTCAGTCACTTGTATGTTCATATCCATTGGTGTCCATATGTAGCAATACATTTGCAGGCTAACCATTAGATGTAGCTCACAAACATTACTTCATTTTGTGTGACAGCATGCAGTGCAGTTGGCAGAGGCTGTTTTATTTATGTAACAGTATGAATTAAAATATATTCTGTATGCCTTCAAAAATGATCAAAACCAATTGGAGAGAAACTCTAGTCTGAACAAATTTAAAAGGGGGAAGGGTATGCAGATGTTTAATTGTTCCATAATTTTAAGTGCAACTAGGAATTCCATTGATTGTGCCTCCACCCCCGGCACCTTCCCCTGCAACCGCAGGAAATGTAAAACTTGCGCCCACACCTCCACACTCACTTCCCTCCAAGGCCCCAAGGGATCCTTCCATATCCGCCACAAGTTCACCTGTACCTCCACACACATCATCTATTGCATCCGCTGCACCCGATGTGGCCTCCTCTATATTGGTGAGACAGGCCGCTTACTTGCGGAACGCTTCAGAGAACACCTCTGGGCCGCCCGAACCAACCAACCCAATCACCCCGTGGCTCAACACTTTAACTCCCCCTCCCACTCCACCGAGGACATGCAGGTCCTTGGACTCCTCCACCGGCAGAACACAACTACACGACGGCTGGAGGAGGAGCGCCTCATCTTCCGCCTGGGAACCCTCCAACCACAAGGTATGAATTCAGATTTCTCCAGCTTCCTCATTTCCCCTCCCCCCACCTTGTCTCAGTCGGTTCCCTCAACTCAGCACCGCCCTCCTAACCTGCAATCCTCTTCCTGACCTCTCCGCCCCCACCCCACTCCGGCCTATCACCCTCACCTTGACCTCCTTCCACCTATCCCACCTCCATCGCCCCTCCCCCTAGTCCCTCCTCCCTACCTTTTATCTCAGCCGGCTTGGCTCTCTCTCTCTTATTCCTGATGAAGGGCTTATGCTCGAAACGTCGAATTCTCTATTCCTGAGATGCTGCCTAACCTGCTGTGCTTTGACCAGCAACACATTTGCAGCTGTTTCTTTAAACATAGGACAATCTACAATCCAATATGCATTTATACTAACTTAGTTTTCAGAAAAAGATAAAATGTAACTTCTTTTCAACATGAGTACCTTTTAATGTCCTTTTTGTATGATTACCTAAAATTGCTATGAACACGCAGGATTTGATGATCTAACAGCATGACTTGAGCTAACCCTGTGAAAGACAATGAGAAATTAAATGTTCTGCCTTCAGTCAAAATTTGAACATAAGTATTCCAGTTTAATTTTTTTAGTCTCATATTGGGTGTTTTATATTTTTAAATACCACTCAAGAAAAATAAAGATCCTTTAATAGACAGCAGGAATTTCCAAAATAACCCTCAACTACATGTGTATAGCTTTTGTAATTAACTAATTATTTCAATTTAGCCTGTGGTATTATTTAGTATTGAGCAGGTGAAGAAATAACAGCATTTAGAATGTTTCTGGTTTCCCTCATTTGACCTGCAAAAGTATTTCAAATCACTGGTCATCGATTGCTTGTGACATCTATGAAGGTGAATTTGAGCAGCGGAAATGGGTTTTGTGTATGTCTGAAAGAGAGAATTCAACCCAACCAGGCAAATTACTGTAATTTAAAGAGTGTAATTTGCAGACTGCCTTTAGGCTAATACAGAGAGGCCAAGAATGTTCAGAGTAAGTGAAAATCTTTTTCTCTTAAAGGGAAATTTGTGCTTCAGTATAGCCATTGATTGTTGCCGAATTGTACCTTTTTGTTCTTGATTAGAAATGAGTTGTATTTATATTAAAGTAAGAATATGATGCTTCATTTGATTACTGATTGAACTGAATTCTGTGAAAAGGAAATGGGATGCAATGATAATATTTCATAAAATACAATATTCCGTTCCTCTCTTGTCCCTCATTTCATTACTTAGAAACTAAAGTTATCAAGTACTTATTTGATTTAAAAGGTGCAGGTACTCTTGTGGTTGCAATGTACAATATTTATGTTGGTTTACACTGGACAACAAAATGCACATTGCCTTCCAATGGTAATAACTGTAATATTATTACATCATAAGCAAACAGTGACGAACAAAAGTTAACTCTAGTAGACAGATTAATTTTGTTCAATAAATTAGTGTTCATTTTGGATTGTTTGTTAATTTTGGTAGATCCTTTATAATTAAGGAATGTCAGTCTACCCATTGAGAAAAAAGTAAATAATTTGGATTAATGTAGCAATAACATTGGAACAGTTTAGGATTGCGATCACTTGAGTGTCAGATGTCTCCCCTCAACATTCTGTGTTCAATTCCCACTCCAGAGATCAAGCTCAAAAGTCAAGGCTGATTCTCAGTGCAGCACTGAGAGAGTACTGCATTGTTGGAAGTACTGCCTTTCTGATGAGGGATTAACTGAAGCTCCATCTGTTTGCTTGAATGGTAAAAAAAAATCCCAATGCACTGTTTAAAATAGAGAGGGAGACTTATCTCAATGTCCTAGCCACAATTTATCCACAACCATAATCACAAGAAACAGATGATCTGGTCATTATTACTTTGCTGTTTGTGGGGGCTTTCTGAATGCCAATTGGCTGCCTTGTTTTCTATGTTACAGCAGTAACTACATTTCAAAATACTTAATTGCCTGTAAAGCTCTTTGAGAGTTCTGCTGGTCTTGAAGAGTATATTGAAAAGTATACAGACTTTTATTTTGCATTATTGGGCCTTATCGTGACCTGGAAATATTTTGAATGCCTTGATGGCAATATTAGCCAATGAAGCTGGTAGGACAATATGTCGCACTTGGAACATCATCATAAGAGGAAAGGTCCGATAGAATCTTGTCTCATTGGTGCACTCGCTGACTTGAAAATGATCATTACCGACACATAGCACTGACACAGTCCGGTTGACCTTTTGGAACTATCCCGTCTCTAAGTAATTGATTTTAATATAATTAATTTTTGAATCACCTCCAGATTGGTTAGCAAGTATCCATACTTGAACAGACTTTTGCATGGGCTGGACTGCTGGTAAAATGTGAGCTTTGAAATACTGGGCTGAAAGACATTAGGTACTGGAATGGGGCCAGATGTGGTGAAATTCAGTTTTGTACCAAAACTGAACATCTGGCCACATTAAGTCTGTTTGCAGAAATGAATCCTATCACATGTATTCAGACAAACTTGTTAAATATTTCATCATTCTTTTTCCCATGTCCTCTTGATTGTATAATGCTTAGCCTGTATAGTGGTAGGCTTTGCATAGCAAAAGAGATAACTCAGCGTGTCTGCATACCAATGAAATTATATTCATATTGCCTGTTAAAAGCATGCTGGAAAAGCATGGATTTATGTTGGCAAGACATAAACCCTTATCACAGATAGAATGTTTATAATTTATCAGATCGTGTTACAAATGTCTGTGGTATTCCCAAATAAAATGAGGAGACAAAAATGATTTCAAACTTCAAATATCTCTGAGCTGGTAAGGCACGTATTTGATAATTTTGTAGCATGTTTGAATGAATATGCAAGTTATAATTCTGAAGAGAATGAGTGGAACAACCCTTATTGGACGAATTTTCTTAAGAAATGGCTGAAGAATTTTTGTTGAAAGCATTTATCCAGTCTTACAAGTCGAGTTTTGATTGAAATGCCCTTAATTTATAAAATGAATAACTTGTTATGCAGCTGTAAGCTTCAGCCACATGCAGACATCGAATTGAAACCCCTGCTGTTGTGACCAGGAATCCCCCAGGAGCTACAGTTCAGTGTATTTTTATTTATTCAGTTTTCCTGTGCAGCAGAACATGTTGCGGTAGCTTCTCTGCTTGAAGGGTTAATGTGAGTCTAACTTGTGCCCTCTAATTGACCCCTTTTCAAGGAAAGAATTCCTTAAATATTTGCAGTATCAAGTCATCTTGATGTTTGGAGAAGCAGTGCATGTGCTCTCCACAAACATAGCTTTATCCAAGTTGATCTAGTGGTAAATTGAAGTTTTGCAACAAAGTATTTGGAAAGATCTAGTTTTTGGCAACTTCAGTGTTCCAAACTGATTTGAAGAGAAAGCAATTCAAACGTTTCTGAAGAATGAACTTTACATAATGTTAAGATAAGAATTTCTTGAATTACAGTTCAATCTTTCTCCTTGTTTGCAAAGGAGAAAAGAGGAGTTGAACAAGGAAAGTTTAAAAAAAATTATAAAGTAATTATTGACAATTGAGACATACGCAGTGAACCTGGTGGCTGATTTTGCATCTTTGCCTTCAAAAATATGTTTTGGGAAGACACAAAGGCATTTATAAAGAAAAATAGTCCCTTCTCCACACATCCTTTTAAGTTAGAGGTTTTCAGATTGTTCATTACAAAGAAAATGGATGCAGTGTTTTTAAAAACAAATTATCGTATTTAAATTTCAACTAAAAAATACAAGAACATTGCCTCTGTAACTGTTGATTGCATAGAAAATGTACAATTAGCACTATGCCCTTAACGTACATTAGCTGTTTCTCTCCCCAGCCAATCCCTAAGGTGGTTAGAAGAAGCAAAATCAACTGTGTGATCTCAGAATTTACTTTGGAAACTGGAGACTTTTGCTGTCTTATTGTAAAGGATGAAATGCAAGCAGCTTGTTTTCTTTTTGTCATAGGAAAAATATTTTACTTAAGTTAAAAGGGCAGAATTGATTATAGTTTTTTTTAGTGCCATACCTTACCTCTGGAGCTATTTATTTAAAACATTACAATGCTAAAGCTTTGGCTTAATTAAAATGACAGGTCACCTCTGTGTGGGCAACCTGTACTGAATTTCCTGCATATATGGAGAACAAACACATTTCCACATGTAAGACATTTAATTATATTTGCACACAGTTGATTCATTGTCCTGATATTTTGCGTACCTTTGTTAGATTTTATTTCTATGATTGACTGATACCAAATAATGTAGACCTTATGTGTATAATTTCCTTAAAAATGCTGTTTACAAGTATAAGAGAGTAGAAAATATTTGATAACTCTGTTTAAACAAACATTCTCCCCTCCTGAAAATGTTAAATCATTTGTGGGGGTGTGGCTTCATAAGTGCTCACTATATTGTGATATTTTTCTAGTTGCTGACATGTATTGATTGGCAGAGGCATCAACAAACTGTTCGCCTACAGAGGCATCACAGCTATATTTGATCTTGTCCCCTTGTTGCCACATATGCACACTTCTAACATGGATAAAGAACTGGAGCATGAAATCTGGCTGTTTTCTCCCAGAGAATTGTCAGATCAATTGTAGCACCTGACTCAACCCTGACTGACATCATCTAATTAGGCATAGAGACGGGATTAAATATGAGCTCTTCCTGGCCTGTCTGGCACAAATTTGTTGAACTGTTGGGTGAGTGGGTAAATATTGACTTTTTAACTAACTTGACACCTTAAACTCTGTCTTAAAAGGTATTTGTTTCAATTTATAACAGCAAAATACTGTGGATGCAGTATTTTGCTGAAATCGGAAATAAAAATAAAATGTACTGGCAATAACAATTGATTCTGTGAGTATGATCTCTTTTGAAGTCCTAAATTGATAACTTAACTGTACTTCATTATATTGATCAAACTTTTAGCTCTCAATCATATATTAAAAGTGGTTCTATGTAGATGCTATCTTGCAGACATTATGCTTTGCTCTAGCTGAAAGGATAGTTTTCAAATATTGTCTACATCTGAGTTACAATCTAAAACCATAAAGTATAATTCAATTTATAAGCTTTAATTGACTAAATAATTAAACTCAGGTGATTTCAGATCATATTTATTTATAGCGATTTATACACGTATGTGTATGTCAAACTTTGTTTGATGATGTTCCAATGAAGCATCTCGAAACATTTTAGCAGCTTAAATGGACTTCATAAATGGAGGTGATTGCTTTGTAGAGTCAGTAGTATTGTTTCCACATAAATTTCTCCAGTGTTTGTCTGCAAGAAATTTCAGTGGTTTCCCACAATGGCCCAAATAACTTGTCCATTGAAGAACTTAAAAATATTCAGTCAGCACTGAGGCACCAACACCTCTGTATCAGCTTCCAGGTGCGGAGGGGATCTTAAAGGTGGTTGTTAGCTTTCCCACATTAGAGTTTTATGATTTATGGTTTGCTGCCAAGGCTTAGAAATGTATTTTGGCCACTTAGATGAGGTACATCACACTTTCTGGCACCATAGAATCTCTAATGTCTCAGCATGTGTTTCCATGGAGTTCCGTTCTTCAACCAAAGTACCTTCAGGTTAAAAAGTTGTTTGTGCAAACTATCTGGGGTTTTCTGCTGAACTTAGGACAGTTGATTGAAGAACCACTGAGAATGTTTCTAATATTAGAAACAATCAGAAAAATAGGGCAAAGAATGAGAAAAGGCGAGAGAAGTACTTTTGGCATAATTATGTAAAATTTGACTTCTTCCTTAGAAATAAAATGTTCAGTGATTGTTTAATAAAGAATCATGCTGGTGATTCTCAACAGTGCTGAGGATCCATGTCATGGTTATAAGAGTTTTAGCTGTCTTGAATGTATTGTGCCCTTGTAAGACAATCCCATGCATATAAAATAGTGAATAATCTCATATTGTAAGGATGGGAGAGATTTTTCAGACAACTTGATTTGTTCAGGTAATTCTGAACCAAATCATCTTGAAAGAACAAAAAAAAATCTTGGTATAGCTCTTTGCATGGCATCAAGACAGATCTGTGACAGGCTGATTTTCCACCCCTGTTGTGTTGCTGTTTGCTGTAGTTAATATTCAGCTGTAAGTGTCTTGGAGAAGTAAACCAAAAGGCCCTGCACATGACACTAAAGTGCATTGCCATTAATTATGCAGTCAGAACTGGTGAGAAAATGCTGTCATAGAAAGCCAATAAATGGGACTGACTGGAAAACATTCATTTTCTTTAAGCCTGACTTTTGGCACAAATGCAAAGAAAAATACAATCCATATTTTCAATTATTGGACACTTAATTGTTCTGTGAAGAATTATGTGAATGAGAAGAATTATGCAGTTTCAGAAATTCTATTTTATTGAAAAATATGCAGTCACACTGATGCTAAATACTTGTTGTGGAGGGAATCTCAAACTTACAATTAAGGACTCTTCAATATCGCAGTTTAGTGGACTGGTGTTAGAATGTTACAGCTCAAATTTTAGTAAAGCAGATTTCAAAATACAGGTATATTATATGGACATAGATCTCCACAAATGTTGAGTGTACGCTTGCAAAGAGTAAGATTTGACTAGTTAATATTTGTGCAGTCTTGTGCTATTGTTCTACTCTACATCTTGCAGAAAGCATTCTCTGATGTTTTACTGAGATAAGGTTCCACCTAACTTCCATACATTTGCTTTCTCTCAGAAATCATTGAATGGTAATCATGAGTTGATAACTGGGTGATTTTCTATCTTTATTTCAAGAGATCTAAAACCAACTGCATGGTCCCTGCTGCTATCCCCAATGAGATTGGTCAACCTCGCACAGACTGTGGTGTCATATTTGCAATGTTCCTTGTCTGTGTGACTCAGGATTTGATGTGAAACTCTGTGCCTTCCTAGAAGGTCATGCATGCGAAGATATGTATTCCTGATGACTTTGTGGTTTTGTTTTTAGTAGGTAGCTGAGTTGTACAGATTTGTAAACCTCATGATTTCATTCATTTATTTTTCTGAGCTGAGAGATTTCACCATCTGGTAGTAGTAGCAGTAGCAATAATATTAGGAATAGTCTTTATCCATAAGCCAAGGGAAAACTGGCCAGCATTCATCCTATCTCTGAATTAAATAATACCCTAATGTTTTCACAAAGTGAAGATTGCAGAGAAAATTGGTAGAAAAAGAGTAGAAAGATAATCTCTTCTTAATTGTGCCATTAATACACTTTAATAAGCAAAATAATGAGCAGTTACATCACGGTAAGCCTCACATTAATGTACAGTAGGTGGGCTCCAGATATATTTCAAATGCATGAATTGAAGCATGCATTTTAGCTTCTCATTTCATCTTCAATCTACGTTATTTCTTTAAAAATGCACAACCGCCTGCAGTCCTCTTTAATATTTAATTCAACAACTTTTTAATCTGTCATTACTCCATGATGAAGTAAGCATCAAGTGTCACAAAAGAAGATTAAATTATACTTGGAAATAGGAACTGAAATGATTTAGTGGTTGTGGGCTGAATATTTGTTTTGCTGAAGTAATAATGGTAGTTTGGGCGAAAGGGGGTTTCTTAGTGTTTCATAATGCCTACGCAGAACTATGCAGTACTCCCTTGTGGCTGGCCTTCATTTATACTAGCACAACAGAGCTTTGTTTTATTTAAATAGAGGTGGATGTTGAAGTGAGTGAAGAACATTACATTAATTGTGCTGAGATCTTTCCCAGAAGCAATTGGGATTTTAGTGGCATTCAGTTTTTTTGTTTTCAAATTGCAGCCTTTTGTACATTGTCTCAGGCATTTTATATTATTGTAAGGCAAAAGCTAAGGCCGTTATTAAGACCTTTGACTCTGAAAGTTGGATGGCAAAAATCTCATGCTAAAGATGGATTTTTTACCTAAATGTTTGAGCTATAATTGTCTTGTTTTTTTTTTCATAAGTTGAAGACGAATGAAAAAGTACTGCACATTTGTGCCCACAAACATGCTGGGATACCAATCAGTGTTGTTGCCTCAATCTGGCAGATCTTTGGAAGGACTTGCATGAACTGATTACAGAGATATCTCCTCTGCACATCAGAGGTTCTTCAGTCATCTCCAGCTCTTTGCCACGAGCAAATATGTCTTCCCACCCTTTTCAACATTCCCTTCATGATACCCTGGTCCATTCCTCAACCAAACCCAACACCTTGCCTCTTTCCTAGAAAACTTTTTCATGTAAACACAGGAAATGTATCAGCTATCCTTTTTTTCATCTCTCATTACAGTTCACGGGCACAGACATTCCAGCCAGGTCTAAATTTCTGGCCTACTGTATCTGGTACTCATAATGTGAGATGTATTACATGGGGGAGACCAAATGCACATGGGGTGATGGATTTGTGAAATACCTTCTTTGTCCACAGTCATGACTTTGAAGTTGCAATGACCTGAAATTCTAATTCTCACCACAGACATCCCTGTCCTTGACCTGCTGCACTGTTCCTGTGAGATGCACTGGTTACTAAGGCCCAACAATGCCTCTTCTTCCTCAGGCAGCTGAGGAAATTTGACGTGACGGCGAATATCCTTGCCAACTTTTATAAGTGCGCAATTGAGAGCATTATGTCTGGATATATCACTACCTGGTATAGCAACTGTACCATTCAAAATCAGAGCTGAAAATGTGTTGCTGGAAAAGTGCAGCAGGTTGGGCAGCATCCAAGGACCAGGAGAATCGATGTTTCGGGCATGAACCCTTCTCCAGGAAGGGCTCCTTGGATGCTGCCTGACCTGCTGCGCTTTTCCAGCAACACATTTTCAGCTCTAATCTCCAGCATCTGCAGTCCTCACTTTCTCCATTCAAGATCAGAGACAGTTACAGAGTGGTGAACTCGGCCTGAACAATCACAAAGGCCAACCTCCAATCTATAGAATCCATCTACTAGGCCCGCTGTCAAGGAAAGGCCACCAACATTCTTGAAGATCCATCCCACCCTGGTGCTGTTTTTCTACAACCTTTACCATTGGGCAGAAAATACAGAAGCCTGAACACATGCACCAGCTGATTTCGCAACAGTTTCTACCCTACTGTGGTGAGAATATTGAATAGACTCACAACTCTTAACATTCGCCTGTACCTGTGTGTTTGTTTTTGCTGCCGTTTACCTATTACTTACTATCTATGCTATGTAACTATGTGATCTGCCTGCATTGCTCACAAGACAAAGCTTTTCATTGTGCCTCAGTACACGTAACAATCAATTCAATTCAATTCAGTGAAAGATTTGAGGGCCAGTATCTCAGTGTTTAATTAGTTATTGTATAACTGTCCAAACTCAACACAGGATTCAGCAATATCAGACAATAAGCTCTGTCCTGCTCCGTTTTGTTTCCTGTTCTTTGGACATATCAGTTTATTTATTTTTCACTCTCCAAGAATTGCACACACACTCTAGGATCATCCCTGTTGTTCTGCATTCTTATAGACATTTCTTTTGTCCTCATCAAACCAACCCCTGCTCAAAATATTTTCCATCTCTAACTTTACACAGTTCTGATAAAATGTAATAAACTTGAGTCATTAATTCTGTTTTTCTCTCCACAGACATTGTCTGACCAGCTGAGTTGTCCAGCATTTTGTGTTTATTTCAGATTTCCTGTATCTGCAACATTGCGCTTTCTGATGTTAAATTTGTTTGACTTAGACAGAAACATATAAACATGGCATGATTCATGCAGTTTTAACATAATGCGTCCTTTGTTCTGTTGCATATAATTGAAGATAATATCTAAATATCGATCCTTTAGTATTAATGGATACAGCGAATGAGTGCAGTTTGCCTCAGTGGTGACTAAAAGCAGCTTTTTATAAATCCTCCTGATCTTCATGGAAAGGTACAGTTGGTGTGAAGTCTACCACGACAATTGGCATCTCTGATGCAGATGGTCCTTGACTACCACTTACTGAATCTTACTGAATGCCATCATGTGATTAGACATTCTAACTTTTTAAATTCGATTTTCTTCATCAGTCTTTTTTTGGCTCTCCCAGAGGACAATTTGATGGCTGCCTGTCTCCAGGCTTTTATCCAAAGTATTTCCAAGCCAACAAAGAGAGAGGGTCCAAGAACAGGTTGGGAATTGTTCTCAATAAGGTGACAGCAGGCTTCTGCTGAAGTGGTTCTCTTCATCAACATGAAATGAGGAATTCAGCCCTGAGTAATTAAAAAATATGAAGGCTTTTTAATTTTTGTGACCAACAGCTGCTTTTCACAGAATGCTGTTTCATAGTGATCGATTATGTAGTGAATGATTCATAACTACGGTGTGACCATTTTCTTTATTTCGGGCAAAAACTGTCATTTCCAGAATTACATTTCAAGGCTTTTGAAATATATTTTACTTACTACCCTTACTACTTACTTCTACACTTATTATTTCTACTGATTTCCAGATTACCATGTCCCACTTGCTGCCCCTCTAACACTCTACCAGCTCACTGCTGTCCTTTCCTGGCTCTGCCTCATTTACTGTCTCCTTTGCTGCTCCTTTCTCCTTCCTGCTCAAGGCTTCGATCCCGACCCCTTTGCTGCTTCCTCCTCACTGAGAAGGAAATGGCAAGCGGGAGAGAATGAGATTGGGAGGGGGAGTGGATGAAGTGACTAGAAAGGATTTTTTATATAAAACAAGCTGCGCAATTTCAACACAATTCTTGGTATGTGCACATTAGCCATGCTAAAGCTATTCTTAAAGCTGTGTTATTTAGGTGCGTTCCCTAATTTATAAGCCAAAGTGAATGTTCGAATGCACTTCCAGCAAAAAATATTGAAACAAGCATAAATTATTGCTGTTGAGTTTGAAGCAATTTTAGGCCATGTAGAATAAAATGGATAACCAGGAAATGATGCATTCTGAATACTGGATTGCAAGGGTACAAATATCCTCCATTTCGTTTAAGGTCTGTCATTTGTGCTTGACAGGCCTGAAACTGGCAAGAGTGTGTACAGAATTCTTTTAGATGATGCCAGACTATTCTTTCCTGCAAACTATCATCTTTAAAGTCTTCAAATTTGCCTCCCTTTTCATTCAGCTCAAACAAAACGCTGACAAGCTCACATTTCTTTTTCACTGAGATTGGGTGTCCATCAGTTGACTGGCAGTTTGCTCATTTTTCCTAGCCACTTCTAAACCTCTTGTGAAGTTGCTTCCCACCCAAGCCCTATTTCCTCTCCTGTCTCTCCTTTGCCCAAGCTGAGCACATCTCATCCATGAGATCCCATTTTTGTACCTTCCACTGATCTGCTGATGACCTAGCTTCCATTTAAGTTGCTACTCTAAATTGTTTTCTCAGGTACTGTCCCCTCTCCTTCAGATCTGCCATCATCGTCTTTTTGCTTGAAAAAAATCTTGATTTCTTCATCCCTACTATGACTGCTACTGTCCTGTCCCATGCCAACTTTATTTCACTTCCATATTTATTAAAAGTGTTATTGACTACAAATCTATGCCTATCTCTACTGGAATTCCATAATTAAATCATACTAATCAGATTGTTCCCTTCTATTTAATGAAATGGCTATTATTAAAATCACAAATGACAGCCTAAATGACGACCCCTTCTCCATTCTTTTTGACCTGTCTCCTTCATTTGACATGGTTGGCCACACCATGCTTCACCAACTCTGCTGTATGTCATTAAGTTGATGTCTACTTTTTCTTTTTTCCATCCTTTTTCTCTCCAATCATAGCCAGAGAATTATATGTAATTACTGCTGTTCCAATTTCTGCACCTTTACTTCTAATGTTTCTCCAAGAACTATTCTTCATCACTTTTAGAGAAGTGATTGCTGGGCCCCTTGCTGAGATATTTGTATCATGGATAGTCACAGGTGAGGTGCCGGAAGACTGGAGGTTGAAAAACGTGGTGCCACTGTTTACGAAGGGCAGTAAGGACAAGCCAGGGAACTATAGACCAGTGAGCCTAACCTCGGTGGTGGGCAAGTTGTCGGAGGGAATCCTGAGGGACAGGATGTACATGTATTTGGAAAGGCAAGGACTGATTTGGGATAGTCAACATGGCTTTATGCGTGGGAAATCATGTCTCACAAACTTGATTGAGTTTTTGATGACGTAACAAAGAAGATTGATGAGGGCAGAGCAGTAGATGTGATCTATATGGACTTCAATAAGGCGTTCGAAAGGTTCCCTATGGGAGACTGATTAGCAAGGTTAGATCTCATGGAATACAGGGAGAACTAGCCATTTGGATACAGAACTGGCTCAAAGGTAGAAGACAGAGGGTGGTGGTGGAGGGCTGTTTTTCAGACTGGAGGTTTGAGACCAGTGGAGTGCCACAAGGATCGGTGCTGGGCACTCTACTTTTTGTCATTTACATAAATGATTTGGATGCGAGCATAAGAGGTACAGTTAGTAAGTTTGCAGATGACACCAAAATTGGAGGTGTAGTGGACAGCGAAGAGGTTTACCTCAGATTACAACAGGATCTTGACCGGATGGGCCAATTGGCTGAGAAGTGGCAGATGGAGTTTAATTCCGATAAATGCGAAGTGCTGCATTTTGGAAAATCAAATCTTAGCAGGACTTATATACTTAATGGTAAGGTCCGAGGGAGTGTTGCTGAATAAAGAGACCTTGGAGTGCAGGTTCATAGCTCCTTGAAAGTGGAGTCGAGGTAGATAGGATGGTGAAGAAGGCGTTTGGTATGTTTTCCTTTATTGGTCAGAGTATTGAGTACAGGAGTTGGGAGGTCATGTCGCGGCTGTACAGGACATTGGTTAGGCCACTGTTGGAACATTGCGTGCAATTCTGGTCTCCTTCCTATCAGAAAGATGTTGTGAAACTTGAAAGGGTTCAGAAAAGATTTACAAAGATGTTGCCAGGGTTGGAGGATCTGAGCTACAGGGAGAGGCTGAACAGGCTGGGGCTGTTTTTCCTGGAGTGTCGGAGGCTGAGGGGTGACCTTATAGAAGTTCACAAAATTAAGAAGGGCATGGATAGGATAAATAGGCAAAGCCTTTTCCCCGGGATAAATAGGCAAAGCCTTTTCCCCGGGGTCGGGGAGTCTAGATCTAGAGGGCATAGGTTTAGGGTGAGAGGGGAAAGATATAAAAGAGACCTAAGGGGCAACTTTTTCAAGCAGAGGGTGGTACATATATGGAATGAGCTGCCAGAGGATGTGGTGGAGGCTGGGACAATTGCAACATTTTAAGAGGCATTTGGATGGGTATATGAATAGGAAGGGTTTGGAGAGATATGGGCCGGGTGCTGGCAGGTGGGACTAGATTGGGTTGGGATATCTGGTCGGCATGGACGGGTTGGACTGAACGGTCTGTTTCCATGCTGTACATCTCTATGACTCTATGACTTTCCTACTTGTTATCTGCATGCTGCCACGGGGGTGACGAGAAATGAAAATACAGAGTTATTTTCCACATGTATGTTGGTGATGCCCAGTAGCATTTAGCCACTATATCTTTTGACTGTCTCTGAATTGTCAAGACTCCCCCAATATCCAGTAACGAATGAGCTTAAATTTCCTGCAGTTAAGTATTAGGAAGACTGAAGGTTATATTTAGCCCCCTGCTATGCCATTCCCTACCCACTGTTTCCATCTTACTTCTTGGTAACTGTCTGAGACTGAACCTGATTGTTCATCTTTGACCCTGAGTGAGCTTCCAACAACAAATCTGCACCGTCACAAAAACGGTGTAATATGAGTTAACTTTGCCTCTGCCTCAGTTCAACTCCTGCTGAAAAACTCATCCAGGCCTTTGTTACTTCTGGACTTGAGTATTCCAGTGCATTCCTCACTAACCTCCCACATTGTACTTTCTGTCAACTGGAGGCCATCTTAAACTCTGCTGCCTTTGTCTTAACTCACAAATTGCGCCAAATTCTATTCACCCATCATACCTCTGTCCACTATCCTACATTGACAGCCAATTAAGCAACATCTTGATTTTTAACACTCTCACCCATCTCCAAATCCCTCACACTTTCCAATGTCCATTTTCTCCTCCAGCTGCAAAATCTGCTAAGTTATCTGTTCTAATTCTGACCTCTAGCTCTTCCCTGATTTTAATCACTCCGCCATCAGAGGCTATGCCTCAGCTGCCAAGTTCCCATCTCTGGAATTTCCTCGTTCAATGTCTCTGTCTCTGCCTCTCTCTTGCCTTACTTCGGAGGTTCCTCAAAACTCCTCTTTTAAAAATAAGCTTGTAGTCCTTTACCCAGTGGTTCAGTGTCAAATTCTGTTTGCTAATTCTTCAATGAAAGACTTTTTTTTGGACTTTTTAATGTTAAGGTTATTTAATAAATGCAAATTGCTGTCCTGGTTAGTAATTTTTGCACCATACATTCAGTATTTCAAAACCCCTTTATCTTTTGATGCAAATGACCTGATGTTACTTGAGGAGTATTCAGCACAAGTAATGTACATATACAGGTAAGAAAGTGCACAAATTGCTAGGCCATTGTTTTCAGAAAAGCCAGTCAGACATTGTGTCTCTCAGTTCTTTTACAGGGTGTATTGTGGACATTAATTTGGGATACCACAAGTATCCCTGCATATGCCACACTATAATTCATGCTGAACTCCAAAGAATCTTGCAATCTACCCTCGCTGTCAAATATTCTATGCAATGCAGTTGATAAATATATATTATGTTCAAAGCAAGTGCAAAATTCCAGGGTTTTACTTCGATGTTTTGCACAGAAGCATGTGAATGAATTGTCATAATAAGACGAGGCAGGTGAATAGACAGTGACAGCATTTGCAATTAAAGACAATGGGTGAATACCATGAGAAAAAAGATAAATTATAGGTTGATTTCAGAATATATTATGATGTTAAAATCTGAAGAATGAATATTTTATTGATTTCCTCTTATTTTCAGAAAACAGGAATATTTTGCATGTGACATCTATTATTGTGTACAATTTTATAGATGAGTCCTAAGCCAGGTAATAAGAATGTTTTAGAATTTAAAATTTATATTAAAATGGTCTCTATATAAAATCTGAATTTCATTCTGAATCTAGTCAACTGTTAAACTAAAAAAATGACTAAAGAAGGCCTAATTGAGCAATCTGTGATGACCTTGGCTGACCTTTGATCGGTATGATTAATTAGGGAATTGTTTCTAGAGTGTTTGATTATCTAATTGCGGGCCCATTTTAGGGAGATGTCTGTCGTCACTAGTCCATTCAATTTGTGGCAGGAAGCAAACAACTTCCTTTAAGCCAAGTAAGCTTCGAGGGTTAAAGTAAATGCACAGCTTTGTACAAGAATAAATAAAAAGAGCAAGCTGAGTCAATAAGCTGGTTCAGTTCATGCCTACAGCCATGGAGGACAGCTCATTTTGTAGATGTGGGTGTTTTGTTTACATTTATAATGCAGCTTTATTTAAAGCTGACAGATATAGCTTGTGGCAAATGTTCGTCAGAACATATGAGCAGTCATAATGCTTCTGTCATCTTATAGTGTGCTTTAGAAAATAAGCAGTTCACATCAGTTTCATTCAGGAAAAAATAGAAGACAGCATCAGTTCTTTGGACCCATTTATTGAGTTGTCTTACAAGTTGTGAATATGGCATTGTACAGAGACCATGAAAATATTGTTTGTGCAGAGTGGGGCTGGGGCCTCTCCAATTTAAATAAGTTAATGTGGCTGAAATAAGTGATTTGGGCACAATTTAGTATGGCCAGTTTATTATCTTTTCCTCCTTCTGTAGTATTTCAGCCATATGATCCAGCCTATAGGGAATCCATATATCTTAAACTTCCCAGCCTTGCAAGATTTTTTAAAATCATATATGTCATAGTAATATGCCGCATTAGAGTAATTGAATTCATTAACCTGCTGTCTAATTAGTTTTTCCTGGCTTGATTACTGGCAGAATGTTTAGAATGAACCTGATGCTGTTATGTAGAAAAGGGCTTCATTTAGGTGTCTGCTGGTACGAATTACATTTTAAAAAATCCATGTGATATGATTTCATTTCCTGCACTTAGGCAAGTGTTGGTGGCACCTGATGTTCAGCTGTAATTAGTACTGTCTACAAATTAACTTACAGATGTTTTAAGAAGTTCATATACAAAGTTAAAATATAACTGTTGCTAACTTATTAAAGTAGATTTTTGATGGTTGAGCACAAGCTTGTCCATTGTCTTTATAGGATACAGACCTTCATAATTGGGCTCAATGCGATATTAATAGGGTTGTGCCAGAGGGGATTAAGAAAGTGAGAGGTACATGTTAGTTTGATTTTATAGCTTGGAGACTGATATCGACATACATGTTCAATGGAATGTACTTGATGATAACTTAACCAAAAGAGCCATGAAAATTGGACTACTTCACCATTTCCTTTGTGGCGTGCTTTTGAATACTTCAAGATATGAGTTGATGTGGTCTCACCTGAAGAATTCTACTCTTCATTGATTTTGCTTGGATCTCTTTAGTTGAGTGCTGTAACTACACGTAATTGGGTTTAATTGGATGTTTCCTCCTCTGCTGACACCTACCATGGAGTAAATTTACTGTGATCTCCAGGATAGCGACTAGCTACTTATTGTTGGAGTGGAATCCTGAGGGACAGGATTTACGTGTATTTGGAAATGCAGGGACTGATTCAGGGTAATCAGCATGCCTTTGTGCATGGGAAATCATGTCTCATGAACTTGATTGAGTTTTTTGAAGAAGTAACAAAGAGGATTGATGAAGGCAGAGCAGAAGATGTGATTTCTATGGACTTCAGTAAGATATTTGACAAGGAGACTGGTGAGCAAGGTTAGACCTAATGGAATACAGGAAGAATACAGAACTGGCTTGAAAGTAGAAGACAGGGTGGTGGTGGAGGGTTGTTTTTCAGACTGGAGGCCTGTGACCATGGTGTGCCACAAGGATCGGTGCTGGGTCCATTGTTTTTCATCATTTATGTAAGTGATTTGGGTATGAAAATAGGAGGTGTCTTTAATAAGATTGCAGATTGCACCAGAGTTGGAGGTGTAGTGGATGGGGAAGAAGGTTACCTCAGATTACAACGGGATCTTGATCAGATAGACCATTGGGCTGAGGAGTGGCAGATGGAGTTTAATTTAGATAAATGTGAGGTGCTGCATTTTGGAAAGGCAAATCAGAGCAGGACTTATGCACTGAATGGTCAGGTCCTAGGGAATGTTGCTGAACAAGGAGACCTTGGAGAGCAGTTTCATAGCTCCTTGAAAGTAGAGTCACAGTGGATATGATAGTGAAAAAGGCATTTGGTATGCTTTAGTTTATTGGTCAGACCATTGAGTGCAGGTGTTGGGAGGTCATGTTACGGCTGTACAGGACATTGGTTAAACCACTTTTTGGAATATTGCGTGCAGTTCTGGTCTCCTTCCTATCAGAAGGATGTTATGAAACTTGAAAGGGTTCAAAATAGATTTACAAGGGTGTTGCCGGGGTGGAGGAATTGAGCTATAGGGAGAGGTTGAATGGGCTGTGGCTGTTTTCCCTAGAGTGTCAGAGGCTGAGGGGTGACCTTATAGAGGTTTATGAAATCATGAGGATCATGGGTAGGGTAAATAGACAAGATCTTTTCCCTGGGGTGGGGGAATCTAGAACTAAAGGGCATAGGTTTAGAGTGAGGGGGAAAGATATAAAAGGGACCGAAGGGGCAACTTTTTCACGCAGAGAGTGATGCATGTGTGGAATGGGCTGCCAGAGGAAGTGGTGGACGCTGGTACAGTTGCAGCATTTAAAAGGCTTATGGATGGGTATATGAATAGGAGGGGTTTGGAGGGTTATAGGCCGAATGCTGGCACGTGGAAGTTGATTGGGATGGGATGTCTGGTTGGCATGGACGAGTTGGACTGCAGGGTCTGTTTCTGTGCTGTACATCTCTATGACTCTAAAAGCCAGTTTAAAACTGGAAAGTTATCTTGTGTTGTCATTGATGATTTTGTATAAGGAGTTGGCCATGTCCACACAGCACTGTTGAGGAAAGCTAATTTAAACTTTAGTAATCAAGGAAAGAATTCTTCAATCAGAGCAAAATAATGTGGATCTGAAATAAAAACAAAATGCTGGAAAAAGTCAACAGGCCTGGACATCTGTGGAGATTGAAAAAAGTTAAAATTTGAAATCTGATTTGGCTTCTTCTGAAACATTTACGCTGTTTCTTTCTCCACAAGGATTCTTAAACATTTTGTTCCTTTATCACATGTATCAGAAGGAAGTGCTGGGTTCTTAGTACAGTGAAAAATCTGTTTGATTGTAGCTTTTATTGCTGAAACCCTTGGGTAGCATTGTCCTGTTTGAAAATAATTTCAATTTGTTCGTTTGGATTTCAAAATCTTTCTTTGTTGTTTTCTTATCTTCACACCTTAACTTTGGGTTGCCCAACCTAGGCAGTTTTTCTGTGATGAGGAGTGACAATATCAAAAATGGGTACGATTGTGTTCTAAATTTTCCCTTTCTCTAAATTAGGGCTGCATTTTAGCTTGAGAATAATGCAGACCTGAAGTATGACTGCTACTTCTATTTAATTATGAAATTAACAGCTTGATATGTATTCTGTAATGTGCAAAATGATCTTCCCAGGCCAAAGAAGCTGAAATGTTGGTATGGAGTTAATCTTGGACCAAAAAGCATATGTGACTGCAGTAATGCAACTATGAAGACACATTGTTGTTTGTTAAGGCGCAATTCCTGATAATCACTAGCTGCATTCGGTAAATTTGATTCTTGGGACCTCTCCATGTAGAAATTAATAATCAAATAGTTCCCCCATTCAATTAATGTAGTCTGAATGATTTCTGAAGTTTAAAGTATGTGCTAATTGTCTCAATGCCTTGTATTTATATAGTACCTTTGATGAAGTTACATAACAGCTTTGAACAAAATTTAACAATATAAGTACAGAAAAACTGGAACTAGACTTATTTTAATTGTAACTTAAGACTCTGTGATTCTACAAGAGTATCCTTGCTGGATCCATTCAAATCCATTTAACTCTTTGGTTGAAATGCCTCAAAAGATTAGTGCAATAGTTTACGTTTTTATAATGCCTTTAATAGTAAAATGCTGTAAGACAGTTGAAAGCAATGTTATCCAACAAAATTGTTTTGGAGAGGGGGGGTGGGGGAGTGGGGGTGGTATTGCAGTACTGGAAAAATTTAAGGTGGGGAGAATCAAGGCCATGAGGGTAACGCTGATGCAAAATTAAGTTACAAGCAACAGAATTTTGAATGATCCAATCTGTTCAGGATGGAAGATGGGAGACCATCCAAGGGTGCATTGGAAGAATCAAGTCTAGAGGTTTGAATAAAAGTTACAGCAACAGATCAGCTGAGGCGGGGCAAAATCATTGAACTTATGGAAGTGGCATTGTTGGATGATTGGATCACGTAAGTGGTGATTGCTATCTATGGTCAAATACAGCATCAAGTATCTGAAATACATGAAGATATCATATGCAAATTAGAATGAGTACAAGAAACTAGTGTATACAATTTAAGATTCATTCTTTATCGGAAATGATTTGTTGCAGCAAGGAATTTGTTATCTCTACTCAGTTCTGATCAGAAACTGGAATTCCTCATTTAGATATCCTTCACAATGTGAGGGCTTGCCTGATTTTAATGGAGTTTGGGGAGTTTGGATGTAAAACTTTTTTGATATAAATGGGATTGCTTCCCATAAATCCCTGCCTCTGCAGTGTATGAAGGCCCAGGATCTTAATAACCCAACTTGTTTCCTATACTTTTGAAAGGTTCACCCAAGGTCATATTATTCAGTGTAGAGTAAGTCTCCACAATTTTGTTTCAGAGCAATAAGTATCAATTTTAATTCATTTATCTGCTTCGTTAGTACACTTTTTAAAAAAATCTGTCATATTCATTTTTTAAGTTAATCTCATGCAAATTTGTGCATCTGAACTCTTGCTGCCCTGTTTCTTAAACATTAATCTTTTCAGCTATATTTTCAAATTTCCATTGAAATGCCTATTCATTTAAAGTAAGAAATACCTGTGAGATGATTAGACATAAATTGGATAGTCCCTCTCTTCTAGGACATCGTTTATTTCCTTGAACAATTATAACAGACTTCAAGCTCAGTGCTCCTACTTTGAGGAAAAAAAGCTGTCTCCAAAATGATGATAAAGAATTAGGCAAAGTCCTTTGTTCCTTGTTGTTATTGCCTAATTTCTTTCAAAAACAATTCCTTTAGCTACTTTTAGCACTGTAATCAATAGACTATAAAAGAGTTGAGTATGTTTAAATATTGTTATGGTAGTGCAAAAATCCCTGCACCATTGTCTCCTTGACATACCATGTATGCCAGCGTGTGATGGAAGAAATAAGTCTTGGACCGTTGGACGTGGTTATCACATTGATCGTATTTGATGATAACTTACTTTTCCTTCGTGACCTTTGAATCCAGTACATAGACTGTGGCCTCCATCCAGTGAAGGCAAGGCAACAGTCGCATGCTAATCTATAAATTCTTGGTTTCTTGTGATTGTGGTTATGATGGATAGAGTTGAGTTTCTTAGATGACTTATGTTGAACTGCTGATTTGAGTATAAGATGAATCCGATAAATAAGAACTTGACTTTTCTAAATGGAAAATTGGTTATACGGGGTTTAAGCATTGTAAGTCAATTTTCAGTATTAAACGATAATTAAGGCACATTCAGGGATACTTTTGGATCTATAGTATTTGTAATTGATGCAAGACTTTGAAATGGAAAGATGTGGCAACTCCAGATATATGCAAATATACAAATAATCCATTTTTGATTTATATTGGTATGGAAAATTAATCAAATTGTATCTAACTAACTGCATATTCTCCATTTGTTAAAATTGTATCAACGTGCGCATCCAGATTTGCTGGCTAGAATGACAATATGGAGAAAGTGAGGACTGCAAATGCTGGAGATCAGAGTCAAGAGTGTGTTGTTGGGAAAGCACAGCAGGTCAGGCAACATCTGAAGAGCAGGAGATTCAGGAATGAGGCTTCTGGGCCAGGCTGAGAGATAAATGGGAGGGATGGGTGGGGTTGGGGGGATGGTAGCTGAGAAAGCAATAGCTGGATGAAGGTGAGGGTGAAGGTGATAGGTCAGAGGGAGGAGTGATGGACAGGTCTGGAGGGCATGCCGAGTTGGAGGCTTGGGACTGGAATAATGTGGAGGGAGGGGAAGTGAGGAAGGTCACATTTAAATCCACATTTATCCCGTGTGGTTGCAGGGTCACAAGGCGGAATATGAGGCATTCTTCCTCCAGGTGTAGGGTGGTAACGTTTGGCGGTGGAGGAAGCACAGGACCTGCATATCCTTGATAAAGTGGGAAGGGGAGTTGAAGTGTTCAGCCACTGGGCAGTGAGATTGGTGGGTGCCCCATAGATGTTCTCTGAAATGATCCAGAAGAAGGTCTCCCTGATGCAGAGGAGACCACATCGGGTGCAATGGATGCAGTAGATGACGGAGCTGAGGGGGATGGTGTGGGCGTAGCAGGGAGAGTGCCAGGAGTGGGATATGGACCTGTTGAGGGAGTTGTGAAGGGATGTCTCTCCGGAATGCTGATATGGGTCGGGAGGGAAATATATCTTTGGTAGTGGAGTCCGTTTGGAGATAGTGGAAGTGGCGGAGGATGATGCAATGTATGCGGAGGTTGGTGGCGTGGAAGGTGAGGACCGGGGGTTTCTGTCGTTGTTGCATTGGAAGAGGTGGGGTTCAAGAGTGGTGGTACATGAAGTGGAGGAGATGCACTGGAGGGCGTTGTCAACCATGTCGGGTGGGAAGTTGAAATCATTGAGTCGTCTTGCCCATTCTGTGAGATCATGTCTTATCTGACGATTATCAACTCCAATTTCTTGGCTTTTCCTTACCTTTGACTCCGTTACTGCTTAAAAATCTCCATATCTCAACCTTGAATATGCCTAATGATTCAGCCTCAACAATCCTCTGTGATAAATAATTTAACAGATTTACGATCTTCCAAAGAAGAAATTCCTCCTCAGCTGTCTTAAATATGTGATCCCTTATCTGGTCCTAGACGATCCCACAAGAATTCAAATTAGAATCCCTACAGTGTGGAACAGGCCCTTCAGCCCAACAAGTCCACACTGACTCTCTGAAGAGTACCTCACATGGACCTATTCCCCCAACCGATTAGTCTCCATTTTACCCCTAACTAATGCACCTCACTTCGGCATCCCTGAACACTTGTGGACAATTTAGCATAGCCTATTCACTTAACCTGCACATCTTTGGATTATGGGAGGAAACTGGAGCACCCGGAGAAAAAACACGCTTTCACAGGCAGAATGTGCAAACTCCACACAGACCGTCACCCAAGACTGGAATTGAACCCGGGTCCCCGGCATTCTGAGGCAGCAGTGTTAATCGCTGAGCCACCGTGCCACCCATATGTTGATATGGATGGGGAGTGGAGGATTGGGGAACAATTTTGTTTTTATTTTAAACAGGAATTCACATGCGTAATTAATTTTTAAATGAATTACAAGATCAAGCATGTTTTTGCTGCAATATGTTTGGAATCAATGCAAGACAATACAAATGAATGTTTAGAAAATGAGCAGTTTAATAATGATAATAATTGGACCAGGTAGCTTTGGAGGATAACACCAGGAATTGACCCTCAAATATTTGGTGATGTTGCATCAAGTACAGTGAATTTATCTTCAAGTGACATATCCCACCAACTGCAAAACTATCTTCACACACGACTAAAGGCATCACATCCACATCACCCAATCTTACCAATATTGTCTGTCATTCATGATTTGCACCTAGCAGTCATAACTTCACCTCCACCTTATGTTTAGTATCCGCTCACACACCCATATCTTATATTTGCATACACTGCCAGTCAAAGGGTTTAAGAAAATGCAGAATGAAATTCTTGATGCATTGGCTCAGTGGATCTATCCAAAACCCACAACCAAAGTGAAGAAGCATGGATGCATCTGGCAATAACTTGACAAAGGGCTTCAAACAGAGCTTGGAGCCTAATCTTTCCAGTGTGAGAATGGCAACCAATTTAATGAAAATATGCAAAGACCCAACCATGATGCAACTTCATCTGCACCACAAATGAAGCCACTCAACATGTGGTTATTGTAGTGAAAGCTCAACTGCTCACATTACTGTCACACAAACTCAGACTATTGCCACCTTGGGTGTAGTTTACAGTATGCAAAGATGCATGCAATGTGTCATAGCGTTCCAGGAATCTGTTCCTCAACAGATTACCAGGATTGCTGAGCTTTACGCTAAAGGAATGATTTAGTGGCACATGAACCTGATAATATCCTCTCTTGGATAACTGCAGTTGTCCTCCTGCTATGACCATTCTGCAAGTACCCCAGCTGTTTCCTGTCAACCAGATAGCTGAGACTGCAGCTGTGTTTTACAGTGCATTACAAAACTGGGTCTTCTTGGGCCAGAGTTAATCAAAGTTACCCTCCAAAGTCATCTGCAGTCTCCCCTACTGCATGCTACTTCCCTTTCACCAGGTATGCTGCAGCCACTGGGAAGCACTCAGTTCAAAATAAGGACAAGGAAAAGCAAACCGAAAACTGGCATTATTTAGTATGTCGGAATGATTCATTGATATGTGTGCAATTTAATTTAATTATAAGTTTGGTTTGGAAAGCTTATTTTGTGCTGGGTTTTTTTTGGATTGTGGTGAAGCTAACACTATGATGGACAATAACTGAAGCGGATCACGAGATGTGGAATTACTGATAAATGGTAACATAGAGTTTTATTTGCAGATGGACAAGTTAATCATGGGCAGCCTGGTAAGGTAGATCTTGGGTTGGATTGCCTCCACACAGTGAGGAAAAAGATGTGTGAATTTCCTCCTCACTTCCTGCTCCTGCTCCTCAGCTTGTCACTGTATAACTGGTGAAGGGCTGTTCCCTCAGATTAGTGTGATTTTGCAGCATGCCATCTTGGACCTTCACAGCACTCTGCATGTTGACAAAGTTAAAAATCATGCAGTACCAGGAGCATTCCAAAAGATTGTACTTCCAAATAAACCTGTTGGACTATAACCTGGTGTTGTGTGATTTTTAACTTTGTCCACCCTAGTCCAACACCGGGACCTCCACATCATCTGCATGTTGAGGCAATGGAATTCCGTTTGATTGTGGTACCTTTCAGAATTAGCATGTTGTATGGGAGGGAACAGTGGAACCTGAGTAGAGGAGGGAGCAATGAAATCCAATTTTCCACTGGATGGGTCCATTGAATCAGCACCGGCTTTCACCGCACAATGGACCCTAGAGCAGCTAGATGTTATTGTTCAAGGCTGTAGAAAAGGCAAGTTTCTGAATAAATGGGTTTGAGTGTGTTGGAAGAAGAGTTTGGCTGAGTGAGTGAATTGGTGGAGAGTGGGTTGGGAAGAAGGATTACTAAATTAGCAAAATGGGGTGGAAGGTAGCTATGTCAAGGGAGACAGATTTACAGTGTATTACTGATTTTTGTGTCTCAAGGGAATATAGGGGCTTGTCTGAAATCCACATATACATATTAAATAATATTCTTACAGTCTACTTTAAAAACACAGATGTTCATATTTATATGATGCATCATATATTGATCTATAAGACACAAACTTTAATTATGTGCTTCATGTGACTATGCTGTTTTCTTGCAGTTTTGATTTTGCAGGGATTTGGAATCATTAATTTTCAAAAGCCTTTTAAAAAAAGTATGTTTTGTGGCCTATGGATGTCATTGACGAGGCCCTTGTCCATCCCAAATTCTCTGTGAGTAGCAAGTGAGTTAAAATGAATGGGAGATGATGGCCTAGTCCCATTATCACTGACCTGTCAATCCAGAGACTGAGGTAATGTTATGGGGTTGCAGACTTGAATCCTGCCATGACAGATGGTGGAATTTGATTTCAATAAGAGTATGGAACTACGAGTCTAATGATGACCATGAATCCATTGTTGATTGATTGTCAGAAAAACCCATCTGGTTGTTCAGGGAAAGAAACTGCCTTCCTTACCTGCTATAGCCTGCAGCATGGCGGCTCAGTGGTTAGCACTGCAGCCTCACAGCGCCAGGGTCCCAGGTTCAATTCCAGCCTCAGGCAACTGTGCAAACTCCGCACAAACATTCTCCCCATGTCTGCTCCGGATTTCCTCCCACAATCCAAAGATGTGAAGGTCAGGTGATTTGCTAAATTGCCCATCATGTTAGGTGCATTAGTCAGAGGGAAGTTAGTCTGGCTGGGTTACTCTTCGGAGGGTCGGTGTGGACTGGTTGAGCTGAAGGGCCTGTTTCCACACTGTAGGGAATCTTAAAAACAAATGACTCCAGATCGACAGTCTTAACTGTCCTCTGGGCAATTAGGGATTGGCAATAAATACTGGCTGAGCCCTCATCCCGTGTATGAGTTAAAAAAATTAGAAAATAGTTAGCAAGAATTTCCACTGTCCTTTGCTTTGCTTCTCAGGTACGCAATCAAGGAAGGTCATGTTCTATGATAAGTGTGGACTTCTTCTCATTTCATGTACATTAACTGTATTGAATGCTGAGCTCACTTTGGAGATTTAGTACAAATTAGTCCACAGTCTTGATGGTAAGAAGGTACACAAAAGCAAAACTAATGTTTCCATCTATTTGAAATCCAATAATTTCACATATTTGAAGTGGCCGAGAAGCTTCTGCATTTTGTTACAGGTTATAAAAAGTATTATTTCATGATTCCTTGTCATACAACGTCACAGACCATTTTGCCTTTAGCCACTCAGTCCTCTAAATAAAATTAGTGGTTTTTAACCTGTGTTGGCTGTGGAGGGCGAAGAGAGGTGTTAACTGGATCGTTAAGATCCTAAATGGCAATGCTAGCATCATAATTTTTACAAGTTGATTGACTGTTATGACCTGCCTGCTCCTCTATACTCCTTGTGGACATTCTCAGTGGATGTATTAATGTTCTTATCAAAATGGTGTTTGGCATGACTTGAATCAAAATTTTTCATAGGCACCATGATTATTATTTGAGGTCAAAAAGCATTGAAAAACCTAGGGCAAAACAGCCAAATTTAATGACCATTTCATAAAAAATGTAATATTTTTAAAATGATTGGGGTAACACTGGATTCACCAATCGCTTACAGAGATTGCAATATAATTCCAGTATCACTGAAATTAGTTGAGACAAATGTGATATTTAGAAATGGTAATTAATACGTACTCCAGATAGTCAGAAGTGCAATAATGAATGGGATCAGAAGTCCGAGAAGAGAATTATTTTTTAAAATTGGAAAGCATTTAAAAATCATGCAAATTTCAGTTATGAGGAAATAGTTGGAATTTATTTTTAAATAATGTTGTCTGATAGCTATCAAGCACATTTTTTTTGTGACACCAAGCTAGGTGAATCTGTACTCGGCAAGTTGCAACAAGCTTAAAATGGAAAACACTGCTATCACGCCATATGAGTAACTAATGGGTAATGCAGGCAACCAGAGTACCACATACCAAAAATGTTATTTATATGTTTTAGGAAATCTAAAATCTATAAGTATTGCCTTTGGAAGTAAAAGAATCCTTAACAGGTCCTTCACAAATGTTAGGTGTAAATGCTGTCATATCGAGTCAGAGTCCCAGAGATGTACAGCATGGAAACAGACCCTTTGGTCCAACCCGTCCATGCCGACCAGATATCCCAATCCAATCTAATCCCACCTGCCATCACCCGGCCCATATCCCTCTAAACCCTTCCTATTTATATACCCATCCAAATTCCTCTGAAATGTTGCGATTGTACCAGCCTCTACCACTTCCTCTGGCAGCTCATTCCATACACGTACCACCCTCTGCGTGAAAAAGTTGCCCCTTAGGTCTCTTTTATATTTTGAATATGTTTTATATGTTGAAAGAATAGAACAATGAGGTTTTACAGTTGTTATAAATAATCTGTTTCAAATTACTTTACCCCCAAAATTTCACTAAATTAAGTTTGCTGCTGTATAAGTGCTATTGTTGGGACATTAGAGTGAATACAGACTTAATTTTCAGGAGAGGATCGCACTGATTTAGGTAAATTACTAAAAGCACATTACTGTGTTCAATTGCCAGTGCTCTGTGAGGAATATGACATTTATTTTTGGCTGATGTATAGATAATTAGTGTGGGAAAACATGGATGCATGCCCAGACATTATATTACGCAGATGTTCAGATAGAGGTTCAAGTTATCAACAGTGAACAGAATATTGTACGATATTATAATTGCACAATAGTTTCTGAGGGATAAAAGAGCTCTCAATTGGTTTTATTAAAAAAAAGGCTCCATGAAAGCAATGATCTGACCCGACCAGTTATTAAGCTCGTGTGAGTTTTCCAACCTTCCGAGCACAATTCTTCCATCATTTTTCTTAGCTTTCTACAGACCTATGGAACATAACAGACTGCCCAAAGACTCTTTTTGACTATTTTTTTCTCAGTTAAGATCACACAGCATCATCTCAGTTCATGAATCCCACTCCCCATTATAGTTTTTTGTCATATCATCAAGAACAATCAAGATTTTATGATGCTTCCTTGAGCATGCCAGACAGAGTCTGTATACAGTACTCATTATATTTTGCTGAGACCTGTTGACCTGAGTTAGTAGATTGTTTATCATTTTAGATTTTCAGTCTTTACCTAGTTGCACAAGTTGCAGGAATGTTTTCTCAGGTACTGATAGCCATTGATGGTGCCAATAACACAGCTATAACTCCATTGCGAACATTCTATATGAAGTTTCAGCAAATGTTTGAGTCCATAAACTTTCAAGGTCTGGAAATAATGGTTGAACGGTCAGAAGCAACAACATTGACTGAACACTACAAATTATCTCAGATGTTTTATTTGTGCAATTATATCCATGTTCATTTCTTACATATCATTTCTTTAAAATCTCTAATCCCTTAATGGAATAAACATTTCCCTTTCCAAGCTCTGGAAAGTCCCTACTGTGATCCAGGATATCGGCCCAGTTCAGTAGGACACCTCAGGGCCCAATAACTAGGCTTGCTGGGCTTGGATGGGGTTGTTGTGTTTCAGTTGGAGGTTAGACTGTTGTGCTCAAGTTGTGGCTGGGGCCACAGTCCTCTGATTGGGACAGAGCCATTATGCTTGAGTTGGGGACCTAGGTGGGCGCAGCACCAGATTGCATGATTTCTGTCCTTGCCTTTGTCAGCAGATCTCACTACCTAATGTTTCTTGTCTGAAAATAACTTCCCCTTTATGATATTAGTATCTGCTCGAAGTATTGGCTCATTGGCTGGCCAATTGTTGCATCTATACACAATAGATGGGATTGCTATTCTGGAATAGATTTACCAGTTATGGGATTTATAAAGTTATTATTTTTTGGACTGTAGCTTTAAATGAAGGAACTCATGTAACATAATCTGCAGTCTTCCTGACAGTAAATCTCGTGGTTGGATTGTTAGAGATCAAAGAAAGGCATGGTTTATTTTACTGCGTTGAAAATGCAAGGAGTTTAGATATAATTTAAGCAACCTATTTAGGAGTATTATTACATGTCTGTGGAGCAGGTCAGACTTGAACCCAGACCTCCTGACTCAGAAGTAGAAATGTGATAAAAGCAAATTACTACGGATGCTGGAATCTGAAACCAAAAGAGAAAATGCTGGAAAAACTCAGCAGGTCTGGCAGCATCTGTAAGGAGAGAAAAGAGCTGACATTTCGAGTCTAACTGACCCTTTGTCAAAGTAGAAATGCGAATTAGCTATCCTTGATCACAAATCCTTCGAACTTGGAAATAAATGGACAGCTTATACCACTTGGAAGAATCACGTTCTACTCCTAAAAACCTCAGTGACTGCTGCCATTGTCTCAAAAGTTTAAATATTTTGTTCAAATGCTCTTGTGCTGCACCACAAGAGCCCTTAAGCAAAGTGTTTACACTTCGAGACAATGGCAGCAGTCACTGAGTTTACACTGAGTGGGATGTGAGTCTCCCAAGTCCAAGCAAGTTGTTGTTGGTATTGGTTCGTAAACCAATGCGCTGTAAACTGTCCATTTATTTCCAAATTGGAAGAATTTGTGATCAAGGATAGGTAATTAGTTTTTCTGCTTCAATGTCAAGTTGATGTATTTTCGGTTACTGTGGGAAAGAGGGCAAAAGAAGCCATTTTTGAGATCAGGTTACAAGCTCCCCTACAAATCAATCACAGACAACTGAAATTTTGTGTAGTCCGCAAAGAAAAGACTGTGTTTGAATTTGCAGGCTGGCAAAGCTGGTGAAGGTATCACAGTCAATTCAGGAATCTGGGAAATTTGTTCTGCCATGGTTTGAGGTAGAAGAATTATTGGAAGAGACCTTACTTTTGATGTTAGATTTAAGGAATTCTCTGAAAACTGAGCTAAGTACCTCGAAACAATATCTCTTGATGAAATGGGAATTTGGGGATCCATTGACAGCTGAAAGCAACTGTGAAATGTTTGCTATAAGATTATAATTCTGCAGAGAGTATAATTATTGATAAGTTTAAAAGTGGTTGTCACTTTTTCTACAGTTTTAAGTATAAGGACTTGAGGCAAAATCTCTTTGCTAGTCAGGGTCATACCTGGCACAAAGGTTGTGGTTGTTGAAGGTCAGTCATCTCAGCTCCATGGCATCCCTGAAAGACTCCTCAGGGAAGTGCCTAAGCTCAACCATCTTCAGCTGCTTCATAAAATCAGAAGTGGGATGTTTGCTGATGATTGTACATTGTTAAACACCACTGATGATTCCTCAAATGCAGAAAGAGCTGGACAATACGGGTCATTCTGGTATAACGTGCTGCATCAATGCAAATTAGATATAACACAAATGACAAACTGCTTGGTTAATGCAAACTTTCTACTAAAAGAGTATAGTGATTTTCTTTAGTGATCTTCTACAATGCAATTTTCTACAGCGGTTTTTCATAGCCCGATTTTTATTGCGCAAGGTTGCAAAGGAATGCAACTTGCACATTATAGCAGAACAATCTAGAGCCAGATTTAGGCTAACAAACAGTGAATAATATTCTTGCTACAAAACTGCCAGGCAATAACTATATCTCACAAAAGACAATCTAACCATTGCCTCTTGACATTCAAAGACATAACCATTAGTGAATCGCCAAATGTCAATGTCTTATGGGTTACCATTGACCAGAAACTTAACTGAACTAGCTATATAAATATTTTGGCCAAAAAAGCAGTTCAGAGGCTGGGAATCCTGCAGCAAGTAACTAACTTCCTGACTCTCCAAACCTGTTCAAAATCTACAAAGCACAATACAGGAGTGTGATGGAATATGCTCCAATTGCCTAGGTGAGTGCAGCTCCATCAAGACTCGAAGTTTTATACCATCCAGGAGAAGCATCCCACTTGGTTGGTCCATATTTACTCCCTCTGTCACTGATACCCAGTAACAGCAGTGCGCATCATATAGGAGACACACTGCAGAAATTCACCAAGGTCTCTTTGACAGCACCTTCCAAACTCTCAATCATGTAGAAGGACAAGGGCAGCAAATGCATGGGAACACCACTCTGAACTCTTGTGTCTTTTCTTCAGTTAATTCCTCAAGTTCAAATCTCTTTAAAGATGATCAGTCTCTATGGAGATAGTTTTTCTCTGTTACAATGATGAAGCGTTGAATTATGTTTTTAATTATACGAAAGATACATCGAAAATCTTGCTTTGGAAATTGTAACTCAGTAGCAATCAATTTTCTGAATCAAAAAAGTTCTAAGTCCTACTCAATGGCTTGAGCACAAAATTCATGGCAGACTGTCCAGTACATTCGCAAGGGAGTGCAATATTAATGGAGGTTTAATCTTTAGGATGAAACATAAAACTGAAATCTGCCTATTGTTTTGGGTCAAGGTGAAAGATCATGTGTTAGTATATCATAGGGGTCAGGAGAGTTGTCCTTGGTTTCCCAGTCAGTAGTTATCTCTCAATCGACATCACAAAAATGAAATCATCCAATGTGGTCTGAGGAATTGCCTGAGACATAATGGAACAAGGGAAAGGAGATAGATACATTAATTAAGGGTTAATTGTGTCTGAATTGATTGTAAAATTGAGGAGCTAGTAATCAGTGAGGTACAAGTATTATTGAGTACAATAAAGCTCTCACTGAAAATGTGGACTATGTTCAAAAACATTTATCTTCCAGTGTAGAACAAGGAACATTTTATCTGATCCCAGGAATACAAATATCTGGTCTGCTGTTTGTGAAAGCTGGTTATGTCTAAATTACTGTTGCATTTCCTATATCATCTATACAGCCCTTTGAAATGTCTTGAAGGGCACTATTCAAAAATATTTATCTACTCGTGTACAATATTAGTAGCAGTGATGGTTGTGTCAAAATGTAAGGTTTTAAGGTATGTTTTCTGTAAGTGAGTCTTGAGATCAGTGAAAAAATAGAGCAACCAAAGAGGAAGGAAGACAAGACCTTTGCACTTTCATTCCAAATAGAGGCAAGATAAGAAACAAACCTTTTATTAGCATTGAATCATTTGACCACAGATGAAGATTTGGAGAGATTGTTAACTTTCATAGACAAGATTATCAAAAAGGTGATTTACGGACAATTTTGAGGTGTGGTCAGATCTTGATGAATTTAGAAAGTGTGAAGTTGCAAATATCCGACTAGATCAGAAGGCTGCTGTCCCATTAGTAAGAGAGACAACTGGTGGTGGTTTAACCAGAGGGTCACCATGCCTCAAGTCTGGGGAGAGTTTGAGAAGGAGAGTCCTTCTTGGTAACCTCAGCTGGTAGGGAATTGAGTTCATGCTGTTGGCATCACTGGTCATTGCAAATCAGCTGTCCAGCTGTGTTATTGATGTCAAGGGATCAATGTTTAGTAAACAAAAAAGTCAGTTATGTTAACTTGCATAGGGAGTTTGCCACTCCTCTAAAACGTTAAAAAATTTAACCAAAGGATGCAGGTGTTAGATATGAAATTTGTTGAAATGGCCTGTAGTAAACCTGCCTTGGGAGATAATCTAAGGAGGTAGTGGCTATGGATTTATAAGTGTGGGTAAAAAAAAAATTATATTTTGTATATTTGGCAAACAGATCTTGTCAGACAACTATTACACATTGTAAAGAATTTTAGAAATTGTGGATAAGGAAATGGAAAAGTGGATTTGGACCACAGCAAAATTTCTCACTGAAAATGGGGAGATAATTCTCACTGATAATTTAGAGATAAATGTATGAATATGAATATAATATGAAAATGGCAGCTGAGAGTGCTTTTAACAATAGGGTATGTAAATGAAACCATGCAGTCATATACAAAATTATTCATTAAATATTAGAACATAGAGCATTATAGCACAGTACAGACTCTTCAGCCCTCAATGTTGCGCCAACCTGTGAAACCACTCTGAAGCCAACACTATTCCATTCTCATCCATATGCCTATCCAATGACCATTTAACGTACTGAAAAGTTGGCGAAAATAAAAAAAACTACGTCTGACATCTGTCCTATGTCTGTCACCCCTCAGTTTGAAGCTATGCCCTGTTGTCCTCGCCATCATCATCCTAGGAATAAGGCTCTCACTGATCTAACCCTATGATTATCTGTCTCAATTAAGTAACTCTCAACCTTCTTCTCTCTAACGAAAACAGTCACAAGTCCCTCAACCGTTCCTCCTAAGACCTTCCCTTCATAACAGGCAACATCCTAGTAAGTCTCCTCTGAACCCTTTACAAAGCTTCCACATCCTTTCTACAATGCGGTGACCAGAACTGCATGCAATAGTCCAAGTGTGACCGCAGCAGAGTTTTGTACAGCTGCAGCATGACCTCATGGTTCTGAAACTCGCTCCCTCTACGAATAAAAGCCATCACACTGTATGCCTTCTTAACAGCTCTATCAACCTGAGTGGCAACATTGAGGGATCTATGTACATGGACAGCAAGATCTTTCTGCTCATCTACACTACCAAGAACCTTACCATTCACCCAGTACTCTGCATTCTTTTTACTCCTTCCAAAGTGAATCACCTCACACTTTTCCACATTAAACTTCATTTGCCACCTCTCAGCCCAGCTCTGCAGCTTATCTATGTTCCTCTGTAACCTACAACATTCTTTGGCACTATCCACAACTGTACCAACCTTAGTGTCATCTGCAAATTTACTAAGCCATCGTTCCACACCCTTATCCAGGTCGTTTTTAAAAATGACAAACAGCAGTGGACCCAAAACAGATCCTTGTGGTACATCACTAGTAACTGAACTCTAGAATGAACATTTTCCATCAATCACCACCCTCTGTCTTCTTTCAGCTAGCCAATTTCTGATCCAAACCACTAAATCACCCTTAAACCCATGCCATTGTATTTTGTGCAGTAACCTTTCATGGGGAACCTTATCAAATGCCTTACTGAAATCCATATTTACCACATCAACCACTTTACTCTCATCCACCTGTTTGGTCACCTTCTCAGGGAATTCAGTAAGGTTTGTGGGGCATGACCTACCCTTCACAAAACTGTGTTGACTATCCCTAATCAACTTATTCTTTTCGAGATGATTATAAATCCTATCTCTTATACCCTTTTCTAAACTTTACCCACAACCAAAGTAAGGCTGACTGTTCTATAATTACCAGGGTTGTCTCTACTCCCCTTCTTGAACAAGGGAACAACATCTGCTAAACTCCAGTCTTATGGTACGTTTTCTGTAGACAATGAGGGCATAAAGATCAAAGCCAGAGGCTTGGCGTTCTCCTCCCTGGCTTCCCAGAGAATCCTAGGATAAATTTCATCCAGCCCAGGGAATTTATATTTTCACACTTTCCAGAATTTCTGACACTTCCTCCTTGTGCACTTCAATTCCATCTAGTCTAGTCACCTGTACTCCTTGACAACATTGTCTTTTTCCAGTGTAAATACTGCTGAAAAATAGTCATTTAGCACTTCCCCTATCTCCTCTGACTCCACGCATAACTTCCCACTACTGTCCTTGATTGGATCCAATCTTACTCTAGTCATTCTTTTCTTCCTTATATACCTATAGAAAGCTTTAGAGTTTTCCCTGATCTTATTCACCAACAACTTCTCATGCCCCCTCCTCGCTCATCTTAACACTCTCTTACAGTCTTTCCTGGCTACCTTGAAACTCTCAAGAACACACAGTAGCTGTTCCTTCAATAAGCTCCATGTTTCTATTGTGCCCATCCCCTGAAGTTTCCTTCCCCACCCTATGCATCCTAAATTTTGTCTAAGCACATCAAAATTGCCTATCCCTTTCCATCACTAAAGTAAACATAACTGAATTGTGATCACTATTACCAAAGTGCTCACCTACCCCCAAATCTAACACCTGGCCGGGTTCATTACCCAGTACCAAATCTAATGTGGCCTCGCCTCTTGTTGGCCTGTCTACACACTGTCAGAAAACCCTCCTGCACTACAATGGACAAAAGCTGACCCATCTAAAGTACTTGAACTATAGTATTTCCAGTCAATATTTGGGAAGTTGAAATCCCCCATAACAACTACCCTGTCATTCTCACTCCTATCAAGAATCATTTTTGCTATCCTTCTAAATCTCTGGACCTATTCAAGGGTGCCCTCTCTTTTCTTGTTTCTAATCTCAGTCGATACTACCTCAGTTGGTGAGTCCTCAAATGTCCTTTCTGCATCATAATACTGTCCTTGACTAAGAATGCCACACCCTCATCTCTTTTACCATCTTTCCTGTTTTTACTGAAACATCTAAATCCCGGAACCTGCAACAACCATTCCTGTCCCTGCTCTACCCATGTCTGTGAAATGACCACAACATCGAATTCAAGGTACCAACCCATGCTTCAAGTTCACCCACTTATTCTGGATAGTCCTGGTGTTGAAATAGACATACTTCAAACCAACTTCTTGCTTGCCGGTACCCGCTTGCTTCCCAGAACCTTATTTCGGACCTCCTTACCTCAACCTTCTGTTAACTCGAATTACAGTTTGTGTTCCCATCCCCCTGCTGAATTAGTTTAAACCTGCCTGAAGAGCATTAGCAAATTTCCCTCCCCTAGGATGTTGTTACTTCTCTGGTTCAGGTGAAGACCATCTTGTTTGTAGAGGTCCCACCTACACTAGGAAGAGCCATAATTATCTAGGAATCCAAAACCCTCCCTCCTATAGCCATCTCTGTAGCCAGGTGTTCAACTCCTCTCTCCACAAATTCCTCACCTCACTAGCATGTGGCACGAGCAACAAACCAGGGATATCAACTCTGTTTGTCTTAGCTCTAAGCTTCCACCCTAGCTTCCTGAAATTCTGCTTTCAATCCCCATCTCTCTTCCTACCTATGTCATTGGTGCCTATGTGGACCACGATTTGGGGCTGCTCACCCTTCCCTGCAGTGATCCCGAAAAAACAATCAGAGACATAATGAGCCCTGGCACCTGGAGGCAACACACCAACCGTGGGTCCCTCTGGTTACCACAGAATGGCAGATGAGCTGAACTGTAAATCATTGTCTGTACTAGTATTGGTTATCCATCACTGATGAGTGATCAGCTTCTAGTTTGTGAAGGGGCCACAATTAGCTCTACTTTTTTGGTGCATCTGAAAGCAGTGCATGCAGACAGATAAAGTTTTAATAATTGCTGAAATCTTGGAGATGATTCAGTGACCCTTTTTGTTATTCGTGCCTGGTATGTTATGTTATTGGCTGGCGAAAATTCATTGCCTGTTCCTAATTACCCTTGAGAAGGTGGTGATGAACTGTCTTCTTGAACCATTGCAGTCCACATGCTTTTGGTTTAACCCCACAGTCCCCCAAGGCAGGGAATTCCAGGATTTTGACCTAGTGACAATGAAAGAATGGTGATATATTTCCAAGTCAGGATCCCAAGTGGCTTTCAGGGGAATTTAAAGTGGTGGTATTCCCATGTATATGTTGCTTTTGTCCTAGATGGAAATCGTCATGAATTTGGAAGGTCATGTCTAAGGATCTTGAGTGAATTTCTGCAGTACATCTTGTTGCTCTTGAGTGTTGGTGGTTGGCAGAGTGGATATTTGTGGACATGGTGCCAGTCAAGCTGGCTCCTTTGTCCTGGTTGCTCAAGTTTTTGAATGTTGTTAGAGTTATTCCCATCAAGGCTAGTGGGGAGTATTGCACTTGTTGATACTGGATAGGCTTTGGAGAATATGGAGGTGACTTACTCACCACACTATTCCTCGCCTCTGACCTACTCTTGTAACCACAGTATTTATATTGCGAGTCCAATTGAATTTCTGGTCAGTGGTAACCCCCAGAATGTTGATAGTGGATAATTCAGTGATGGTAACACCATTGAATGTTAAGGCATAGTGGTTAGATCTCGCTTACTGGAGATGGTCATTGCCTGGCACTTTTGTGGTGTGAATGTTACTTGTCACTGGTCAGTCCAAGCCTAGATATTGTTCACATCTTATTGCATTTGAACATAGATTGAAGTAGATTTGGCATTCTGCTTAGCAAATATTTGAAAAAAAAATTCTGAAAAGCAATCATCAGTAATATCCGTTGAGTGCTATATCAATGGTGAATTGCTATGGGACAACATGCAGTCGACAAAATTTGTGAATGAAAAAAGACTGATTCCAGTTTTAAAACAGATACTTAGAACAGAAAAAGTTCAAATAGAAATGGGTATGTAACAACTGTCAGCTATATGATTGCTTTGTGAGGAAAAGAGTCAAGTTATAAGAAATTGTAACTTGAATGAAATTTTTTTAAAAATCAAATTTTAATGTGTAAACAAAATAAACAATATATGTTCTCATGATACATTAAGTTACTTATTTACTTTATTTCTCTAAGAAGATAAAGAAAATCAGTTATCATCATCTGAAGGGATGCCTGAAATCTAATAGAATCAGAGAATAAATGTTGAATGTATTAATCAAGGAATTAATTAGGAATGAATTGGTTGGAAGGTGTGTTAAATAAAATAAAGTTCTTACTGAAAGTGTGTATTTTGACTCTGTTCAAAACATTTATATTCTATTATATAGCAAAAAGGTATTGTCTGATTCAAGATATACAAATACTGTATAGTATCTGGACTGCTGTTTGTGGAAGTTGGCTGTGTGCAAATTGGCTGCTGGATAACCTACATTGTCTACTTAGCACTTCGAGATTCTGATGGTCTGAAAAGGCACTACAGCAAACCTTTTATTAACTGGCAACTATGGGACCAGTTGTGTGCCAGTTGACCAAATATTCCGGATAATCAAGAGGTATGCATGAGCGCTGTCAACCCTATTTACATGAAGCTTTGAGAGATCCACATCCCTCAAAAAATCTATCTAAAAATATCAACACTCCTCCTAAAATCAATATAAAACGCACAGTAATCAGAACACAATGCAGGGGATACACATATCACTGTTATACTTTAATAACTGCATAAATAACTCTGATATTGTGGTAAATGACAGTATTGGATGTTTATAATTTTTTGCCAATTTATCTAGAATACCGGTTGATAAGGGACAGTCAAAACAAAATCTGCTGTATATTTAAGTGCAAGTCTTTCTCTTAAGGAAACAATTCTCGGCTTATGGAAAATTTATATTTAAAGAAGTAACTTTATACATCCATCTTAATCCTGTAGCATTATATAATCGAATTGGCAGAACTGGGAGAATGTACATGATAACTCTGTTTGTTCAGTCATCGTTGAAAGCTGTAAAATCACTTTTCAGGATGGGGAAATAGAGAAGCATTCATAAAGAATTTTCAGTTTTGTTCTGTATTGTTTGATATCGTCATATTAGCCTTGTTAAAACTATGTTCATGTTCACCTCTGGTAATATTGGACTTGTTTGGAAGAAAAGAATATTGTCAGCAAGCAAAAAACTAAATTGAGTGGTGGTAAGCTGATTGGTCAATGGTATCATGTCCCAGTCCAGAGATCTTTGCTGATTTCCATGCGGCTGATTGCTTCAAATTGGTGCTTGCAGCTTTACTGATTCTTCCAGCAGTTCAACATCTGTGAAGTTTTTCCTGGAATTACTATCTTTATTTGTACTTTTCTTAAAGTTTGAAAACCTTTCTAGATTGTATTACTTTTAATTAATGTTTATGATTATTTCTGTCTGAATTTGATTCCTAATACCCTGTATTTGACAGTGTATTCAAGGGTTCAACTTACAAGATTTGTTCAGTTTCCTATTCAGTTTGTTTCAAGCTTGGGTATTTCTTTCAAACTTTATTTGCATATTGATAAATATTGTGGATAGATTTGTTTTCTTGTGCTATTCCAATGGCATTGGGATAGAGTCTATAACACAGAAGGACGCCAGGCCAACAGTGTCTGTGCTGTCCGAAAAAGAACTATCGTATACACATAGGTTATGGCACCTCAAATGCATATGCAAGTGTTGTTTTTCAAAATAATGATGGTTTCTCCCTCCTTCACACTTTCCAATTGTGAATTTCAGATTCCTAACACCCTTTGGGTAAAAAAAATTAATCCTCAACTTTACAAATTACTTTAATCTGTTCGTCTTGATTATTCAACTCACTGTTAATAGACCATTCTATCTATTGTATCCTGATATAGTTTCGTGCACTGAATTAAATATCCCCTTAGCCTGCTCTTTTCCAAAGAAAATTACTTCAGTCTATCCAAACATTCCTTGTAGCTAAAATTCTCCATTCCTGGCAACATTCATGTCAATGTCTTCTGTGGCTTCTGTAATGTGTAGTCCTCCCTGTGGACCTGCATCCAGATCTGGATGCTGTACTTTAATTATAATTTAGTTGAAGTTTTATGCAGTTCTCGTTTAACTTCCCCTCTTGTTTATATAAAAAAAACTAAATATCTCAACCACCTTGTGTGCCTCTCCTGCTCCCTTCAGGGATCTGTAGATATAATTGCTAAGGTCCCTCTGTTCATCTACACTTTTCAGAATTCTACTGTTTGAAGTGTATTTCATTGCTTTGATAACTTCTGCAATTTCATTGCTTCCCACTTCGCTAGATTGAATTCCATGTTGACTCTTCTGCCCAACTGAGCAGTTCACTCATACCTTACCTTACTATCAGCCGTAAGGCTAGTTTTCGTATAATCTGTGAACTTGTTAATCATTCTCCATGCATGTAAACCCAAATCATTGACATGTACTCCAAACAGCAAAAGAACCAAATCTGAACCTTGTAGAACCTCACTGGAAATGGCCTTACAGTCACAGAAACAATCATTAACCATAACTCTTTCTATTCTGCCACTGAGCCCATTTTAGAACCAACTTACCACTTTCCTTTGAATCCCGTGATTTAATTTTCTGACCAGTCTGCCGTGTTGGGTTTCCAGAATAATTGCAGACTACATCAAATGTGCTGCCATCTTGACATACCTTGACATCTCCTCAAAAAAAATGAAGTTAACCAGTTGCACTGTTCCTCAGCAAACTCATCCTGATTACCCTTGATGGCCAGGGTTTGAGAAGCATTGGGAGATGGGATAAAACTTCACAGTTACCTTTCTATTAAAGAGGGACCATACAGCTTGCAACTACTTAACCCCAACCTGTGCAGGGAGAATGCCAAGTGGTTTGCCAAGTAGTTAAATGCTAATTAATTGCCCCCTTAATGGTTTCAATTCTATCACGGGTGGCAGGACACCTGATACTATTCGTACCACTGCTACTATTACAATGGGACAGGTACAGGTGAGGAGATGGAAGGCAGGTTGCCTGCTGAATTTAATGTGAATGCTATGTCTTAAAACAGTCAGTGGGAGGGTCTTAAATCCAGTCCATGCTGTCTCGGTTCTTTTTTCCCCAATCACAAAGGTTAGACTGACTAATTGCTTGGTCTATCCTTCCTTCCCTTTTTGAACAACAAAACAATATATGCAGTTCTCTGGCATCACACCTGCTCCCAGGAAGAATAGGTATCTTTAGATGCTGAGCTGTGACAACAAAGTTGCTGATTTTTCTTTAATGCTATGTTTTCTATATTCAAAATTCATGTCAATGACCAATTGGCTATTCTAACGAGAGATTCACTCACATTCTCTCATTGTCACACGCTAGTGCACGAGAATTCAGAAATCGTTTTTTTTTTATATTTGCTTTTAATTCAGAGCTTTCAATAGTAATATAGTAAATTGATTAATTGAACAATTTAGCTTCTGTGAAGAATGTTTATAAGTTATCAGAAACCACGCTATAGGCTTGAACTCTGATCAATTCAAAGCCAATCTTTATATTCTATAAATGTAAAATAATTTAAGAAAATGAAATAAGACATTCATAGGCCTAATTAAGTTAATGTTTTACTTGTAAACTACTCTAATCTTAATCCTTTTAGGGACAATGACATTAGTTCTTCAAGAAAAGTTTCTTGCTCAGGTAGTTGTTAAAATGTAATTCCTTAGCTATTGTCAAACAATAGAACAAGTTTCAACATGTATTGACTTGCCCTGAAAATAACCCAGCTGAAAATTCCCTATTCTGTTTTACTTCCTACGTATTTCTGATGCAGTTTGATGGATACTGCAATTATTTTTATAATGATTTTGTAATGTTCCAACAATGCTAAATGGTGTACTAAATGTAATTTTTTTCTGGTAATTTTACGAGTTTGTGATTAAAACATTACTGTTTGACATAAAGGAATGGAGCAATATTAGGAAAATCTGCGGCAAAATATTTTTTGTTTCCATTTTTATCATGTTTCATTCAAATAACAGCAGAGAATTCTGCAAGGAAGAGTGGTAGTGGGATATTATAACCTAGGGCTCTATAATTTTATAAAACCATATCTATTATTTAGAATACATTAGATAGAAAAAAAATTCCCTGTAGCCTCAACTTCAAAAGAGTGTATGTCTTTAATGTGCATTAGTGCTTTAGAAGGTCTATTAAGATAATGTAACCCGATTGGATAGAAAGCAGGCGTTAATCCCCAATAGACATCTGTGTTCTAAGAACTGAATTTAAATTTGAAAAATGATACTGGAGTGTTCTTGAGGAATCATGTCACAAAACTGTCTAATGGCTGTAGTGGAGGAACGTGCAGGTTATAATTAGTAATGAGGACCTCAATCTAATTAAAGCATGAGTCAATGTTCCTGACTATTGCCTCATGTTGTAATTAGCTCTCTATTTCTTTTTCCATCATGGAGCCAGTGAGTACCAATGCTTGAACCAAAGAATAGAATAGGAAACATTACTTGAATCAGCTGCCAAAGATTAATTGTACCCAAAAATTAAACTGATGTATATCTAGTGGTGCACACATAGTATGCGATTAATTCTGATTGTGGGCAGTATGTGCACAGATTTTTTTTGCTGCTTGACCTGTTTTTGTGTTAGTCTTCTGAATTCCTACTTGTCTAATTAGGGCGAGAAAACGACTTGGCCTACTCTCTATACCAAGAACTAGCCTGTGGGTATTATCTGAGGGCTTTCAGTAATACATTTGCATCTTTGCCTGGGGTCTGAATAAAGAATCACGTAAAGAAAATCTGAGTATACCATAATGAGGTTGCATTGACTGGTAATGGTACTATCCCTTGCTACTGTTTGCGGTCACTGAAGACCACCGTTCACTGGCTGTGTGCCTACTCAGGCAAAAGGTCACAAAGTAGGTTATAGACCTTGTTTACCAATTATCACATTTCCCAGTGGGCTGTCACTTCTTCTAATGACACTTTCCAGAACTGTCAGCATTTCAACAGGGCAGTGATTAATTTTGGTGTGCCTGATGAAATGTCTACCAGATGTTTGTTTCGGTTATCTTATCCCACTGCACAGTTTCACAAGTGTCAGCCTCTTGCAGTTGACACTCTCAAGCTCAAGATACTGGGAAGAAGCTACCTGATCTGACAGAGTGCTTGTGTAGACAATGAAGTTTTTGTTTCCACTTTTGTTCTTTAAGTAGAGCATCAGATCAAGTATCAGATATAGCAAGTATATTCCTATTTTGAAATTTTGTAAAGCCTGAAGCTCTATATAGGGAATATTTTCATGAGGAAAGCAGTATTTTTCTAGTAATGGATCACATTGCGGTATGAAAATCTTAAACAAACACATTTAAGCTTTTTGTTAACGTGCATTTCTTTTCAATGGAATTGAAATATTTTGACTACAATTCTCCCAGTGCTGAGCAAGCACTGATTGTGGTAGCAAGGGCACCTTAGAGGAGGAGAAGCCAAGGGATGGGGCAGATAAAACATTAATTATCCATTAATATAGGTCCTATTCATAACTACAAATTGCACCTCAGTTTGATTTGTAGCATTCTTTGCCTTTTATGTCAGAAGATTACAAGAATAAACCACAATCCAAAATTCAAATTTGCAGGGCATTGCCAGTTCATTGCAATTTTACATTGTCAATGCACATGTAACAAAGAAATGTTCAAACAAAGTCATGTTTGCGAATTCCAATGGTTCAGGTAAAGATTAATGATTCATAACACAATTTTAAAGAGAAAGGAAAGTTATTTCTTAATCAATGCTAGCCAAGATTGAGCTAATTGATCATTTATATCTGCTATTTGTGTGATCTTTTTGAGTTCAAAATAGCTACTATGTTTGCAAAATATGAAGGTAGTGAAGTGGTTTGAGTCAAGAATATGGCTTAAGTATTAACAATCAGGCATCATAGTCAATTAATGCTAAAAAGTATGTTTTTGTGATTAATATCTATCCATTCAATTCACAGAAAGAAGTATTTTTTCTTTCGATATATATAGATGAATGCCAGAGTGACCTTTTTGTCAGTGGGTCTGAAAACTACAAACTCTAATCACTCTGCCTCAATCATTTGAGGAAAATGACCAGCTTCTGTACTTGTACAAAAGAAGATCTCCTTTTTCCATTATTCCTTCCTTATATTGGAACTTTTTTTCATTGCACATTTTAATTTTTTTTACAGCAATGAATATGAAAAGATGTGCTTGTGGAAGGTATGAATGGTTTAAATAAAAGGAATTCAAATAAAAATTGAGAAAGCTAGAAATAAATAGCAATTTAGCAATCTGCATACAATGGAAAGATTAATTCATAGTAAAGTGTAGAGCTGATAAGTTGGTAGATACTACCTATATTTTCAGCATTCTCTATTTTTGATATGTTTTTAAGCTTATCTTACCTGTGGTAAGAACGGACTAATTCTTGAAAATGTGTAAAATTTAAAAGGCATATGGATGGGTACATGATTTGGAAGGGTTTAGAGGGATATGGAGCAAATGCTGGCAAATGGGACGAGATCAGTTTCGTTTGACTCTAAACTCCCAGAAGTCACCATATCTCAGGCAAGGGGCAAGGTTGAGAAGATGGGATCTGCATGGTAGTCTTAGCCTGTGCTGTAAGCATAACTCTGCATCCCAAACCAGCTGTTTGGCCAACTGAGCTAAACAACCCCTCTTGAAATTATATAGCATCAGTAAGTTTGTGGCTTTTTTCTCAGCATATCATGTCTTTGAAAATAGCTACAAAGTCTTCAATCACACTTTAAATAATTATTACATTATTAATGTAATGATACTTAATGTGTGCAAGTTAATATATTAATGAAGTGTTAATTGCCTTACATGTCAAGCACCCCTAAGGCAGGTTTTAAAATACATCATATAATCTGTCATGCATGTCATAAATTCATTTGGAATATTCAAATGGTGAGAGTTTATCTGCACCTTACAGAGGAGTAAATCAAAAATACTGAATTAGTGCTATTTATAGAGATTTAACTATTAAATTGCTTTAAAAAACTATTGCCTCTTTTCTAATTTATTTTTTCACATGACTGCTTAATAGTTCCTTGATGAGAATGCTGTGAACAGCATTTGTTTCAAGAATTGCTCCTCTCTCACCTTATATCCATTTTTTTGCAATATCATGAATTGGTGAGGTGAGTGATGATTGTAAGCTTTCACAAATAATACATTTAATATGATAATTTATTATTATATCAAATGTTAGGTTAGTAATGCAACATTAATATTTTAAAAGCCAATTAGAAATTCCAGATCCAGCTGTTTATTGATCAAAACATATTTAGCTATATTCAGTGGAATGGTTTCCACAACTTTGAACTTTGAAAGTGAAATGTGAAAATAGAAGAAGCTACACAGGTTGTTCTAAAGTTTGTAACAGCATAATAAAATATTTATCCATCACATTTGCTTTTTGTTTGAGATCAACAATGTTACTGTTTTACAACACTCGGAATTCCACTTCAGTGATGGTGGTAAACAGGCATCAAGCGAGAGTTTTGGTTAACTCCACAGATGAAAAGTATTGGAAGCTAAGAGTGAGATAGTACAGTATACCAGACCATAGTGATGACTTGTTTCTGTTGTAGCAATGCAAAGCTTTATAGCTGTCAGGAGAGTACACTGTTTGTTTATCACCATTTCATAAAGGTATGAGGAAGCAGGTAGATTATAAGTTTGGTCTGACTTTTACTGTAAGTTGTACAGTCTATTATTAGCTCCAGCTTACTGGATTGGTAAAACCTAGATCATGAGACTTGAAAGTAAAATTTATTTGCTTTTGTACTGTAAATGGAAAGTGCACAGTAACGGCTATACATACCAAAAATGGCCTGTGAAATTAAAGCTGTGCAAAGAAAGAGTCGGTTATGGAAACAAATATACAGGATTTTATATTTGTATTGAAAACCCTTACACCTTTACATTGGTTCACTGTTTCATTATTTTACACAAAACATTCCTGGAAAAATTATGCCTGTCCTCGTTGGTCACACTCTCACCTCTGGGTTTGAAAATTGAGGTTGTGGATTTAAGGCCCACTCCAGAGATATTTGATTGGCATGGACAAATTGGACCAGAAGTTCTGCTTCCATGTTGTACAATTCTATGACTTTATAGTAATTAAAATCTGGACTGACACTGAAAGCGTTTGGTCCTAAGGGAGTCCTGCCATGTAGGAGATACTGTCTTTTAGATAAGATGTTTAACTCAGGTGTTGTATGTTCTCTTAGGTAGGCATAAAAGATCCAGTGGTACTATTTTGAAGATGACCAGGGGAGTTATCCCTTGTGTCCTGGCCAATAATTATTCTTAACTAAAAAACAGATTAGGTGATCACGGGAGTCTGTTGTGTGATAGTTGTTGCCCTGTTTTCTACATTATGATAGTATCTACTCTTCAGAAGTACATAATTAGCAGTAATGTGTTGTGGCTATCCTCAAGTTGTGGAACATGGTATATAAATACATGATTTTTCTTTTATCCCATATCTGATCAATAAACATTCACCTTCCACTAATTTGGAATGCAGAATGTTTTATTTTAATGAACATTTGAATTTTTTGCAAATAACAGTCAGTGAAATATGAAGGGGATAGTGATTGAAACAAACAGCCTTGCGTTCATTCTTCATGCCAGCTTAGATTTGGGATATAATGAAATATGAAAAGAGGAAGGGAGTTTTGATCTATCTAATCCCCAGGTTACATTTTATATTCTCATCAATTTGTATTGTATGTACGTCAGAACACATAAATGGTTAATCCACTGCAATTTCAGCTTTATTTTCTTTGTTTATTCCACAAGGCCGTACTCTGCTTTTGAGCTTCCACATTTAATGAAACATTATAAAACTGGCATCTGGAGACCTCAGAGGATGTCTCTGGGAAGCTTGAATTTGGGCAGTCGGGTAATCATTTTTATTCAGCTTATTTTCCAAATGGAAATAGACATGTATGATAAAAGTGTCATCCATACTCTACACATTGTCCTCTGTAACAGAATTAGATGTCAGTTCTTAATGTCTAGCTCTGTTTTTCTTTTCTATGAACGGATGCATTATTGCTCACAGGAACTTGACTGTAATATATGGTAAGAGACAAGTAGCTCTTTATGGCCAGTGATTATTCGGTTTGAATGAAACCTGTGATTTATGGCCATTTAACAGAAAAGTCTTGTAAATTCCCAGTGTTGCATTTTTCCTCCATACAGAACAAGACAAGTGAAAGTGACAACTGGGTTAGCCTGGAAAGTGGAATGCGTAGTGCTTCAGAATGTGTTATACTTAATAAACCTGACATGAGAAACGTGCACGTACAGTACCACACTGATGCTTTATGCAAGAGTGAAAGTGACATTAGCTCTCAGACTCTCACAGTGTATGTTCAGCTAACAGTGCTGTCAATGCACATCTGTTCCATCAATGATTTGGACAGGAAGGCAGCACCTGGCCCTACCAAAGGCAGTTTTTCAAAGCTACTGAAGATCTGATTTGTTTAGAATGTATTGTTCCTTAAAAGCACTCTCACCTTTAGAGAAAAATAATTAAGTGCTTGAAAAAATACTTTTAATTTCAGTAATTTGTCTTCCAAGAAAATTAACTGCTTTGCTCTTTTTTGGCATTGATGTTACTAATTTCCTCAAATTGCAATGAGGTCAAATGGGAATGAGACTGTAACAAGCTTTTGTATCAGGTTTTTTTCATTCTTAAAAGATGCTTTAAAAATATGAACACTTGGGCAGTGGATTTGCATGCACAAGGTCTCCAATCGAAAGGCTTATACCAACTAATCTTATTTCAGGCATATAAGGTCAGTCTGAGGGTGGGATGGAGGGGCAGAAATGTTGAAACATCTTTGCTTCATTTTCTTAATTATATAATTCCAGTATACATTGTGTGGCTGTAAGTAATGCAAATGGAAATCAAGCCTGCAGGAAAAAAAAACAATATTTAGCAAAATACTTCATTTCCATCTGGAGAAACAATATAGAAATGGTTGCAATATTTAAAAAAACATTCTGATCAGTCTTCAACTGTTGAATTTTCTGTACTAGCTGGAACAGTGACGACAAAAACATAATTTCGGGAATTAATTGTATTGTAATAATGTACTTTTATTTGTCCATAAACACTGTGTGAAAATTCACTGACAAATATCTTTGGGCCACCCAGACCATGAGGGACAAATATTCAATTCATGTTGGTGTTAAATGATTATCTTTGCAGGGTCTTATACAAATATGTTTCACCATTTAAAAAGATCATGGATTTTTATTGCAGTAGTAAATGGGTGTTGCTAATTGGCTAGCATTTATTGCCCATCCTGAGTTGCCCTTGAGAAGGTGGTGGTGTGCTGCCTTCTTCAACTGCTGCAGTCAACCTGCTGTAGGTTGAACTATAATGCCCCCGGGAGAAAATTCCAGGATTTCAACCCAGCAGCAATAAAGGAAAGGTGATAGTTTCCAAGTCAGGATGACAAGTTGCTTGGCTGGGAACTTGCAGGTGGTGGTGTTCCCATGTATCTGTTGCCCTTGTCCATCTTGATGGAATTGGTTGTGGGTTTAGAAGCTGCTGTTTAAGGAACTTTGGTGAATACCTGCAGTACACACTGCTACTTCTGAGTTAATCTGACTGTGGCTAGAAATTCACTTTACTCTTAAGATTTCCCAAATAAAACTTTTGAAGCATGTGTACAAGATAGTTATTTTGTTTCACATTCTGCAGTACTGTATAATCTTGGTGGGTTTCAATCTGTTTATTTATAAATTAAAAGCTTTTCATGTTTTAATGTGTTGAGTGGTTGAAAAACTCTGAATTACAGTCAGATTATTAAAAGTAAATACCCTTGTAATCATACAATTTTGCTGGACTTTGGGTAGTTTTCATATTTGCTGTCTTGAATTAAAAAGGATGTGAGTTTCTTTGGAGCACACATTGCAATATATTTGATTTTGTTATTTATTTATTAGTCTTTGAATGCAGATGCACATTCCCATTATTCCAAGAGGGCAGGTGTGCTGCGTATTGAAAGACTGCTAATTAGGATTTGCTGAGAGATAAGGAAAACCTAGTATCATCAGAAAAGCAGGTTCACTATTAAACAATGTTTCTGTGTTTTGGCCAGAACAAAAGTACTTTAAAATGAATATACAATTCAATTTTTAGCAGTAGATTAGCAACACTTACATGTTATATTTTGCCCATCAATATAAGAGGGTAAGATAATGTGTCATGAATTTAAATATTTGTGTAAGTATCACTGATAATCCGTGCATAAGTAAGATGATCTAAAAGAGGTGTTTCCATTTGGAGCCTTATGTTGTTGATTTGATAGTTTTGCATATGGGTATCAGCGTTGTCTAGCATCCATACAATGGTAGTTTATAAACGCTAGTATGTGCGATGTTTTGTACTTGGTTGGCATGTTTTACATTGGTGTCAATATCCAATACTGTAAGCCCAAGTATCAGATTTATATACTTGTTTCAAAATAGCTTCCCTTTTGTTGTATAGTTTATTAAGTTGTTATTTGAGATGAGGGGAAGTAAGACAAAATCTAATTCTTTCGTGTTGTCTCTAATTTGAGATTAATGAAATATGATTTGTTTTGTTAATCTCTACTGTATTGCTGATTCTATACGGTAATAAATAATATTCCATCTGTGTAACATTGTTACCAGGTCAAAACAATTTCCAAGTAGGGATGGTAACTTCTAAAATATAATCTAATACTGCAGATTGATTTAATTGTAAGCATATCTCCAATTATTTAGGAATTATTATTTTTGTGCTATGATGCCATTTAGCTGTTTCAGCACAACGATTACAACTACACCATATTTGCTTACTGCTGCATCTTGGTATCAAATTCTAAATAAGTAGTTTGATTTTCTTTCTGAAATACATTCCAATAACCTTTCTGGCTAGTTTATTCTTGACATAATAATAACACTCCTGAATATCTGAACCATTAGCAGATTAATGATCTCTCCTGCGGGGAGATCCAAGATGGCGGCGACTCAGCAAGTCTGAGTTTACAGGGCTCTTCCCAAAACCTGGGTAAAGTGAGTTACTCACCCCCACCACACTTACCAAACCACCCAAAAAAATTTTCTAACCTTAATTAGCTGCTTACTATTATATTTAAGCAGTTTAATATTAAGTGGATAATGAGTAAACCAAAGGGACCCCGCAGCTCTCAGAAAACAAAGACCCCTCCCCCACCCTCCTCTCCTCCTCCGGCTGCAGCTGATGTAAAAACAGGCCTTGAAGAGATGATTGCCAGGCTGGAAACGACACTCGTCAATTTCATCGCAGAATCCAGACAGAGATGGAACTCATTCGAAGAAAAGCTACAAAAGCACAGCCAGGCTCTCCAGGAATTACAGGGCCGAGTGGAGGGGGCGGAGCTAAAGGCCACGACCTCCGAGGCTGCAGCTCAAACAGCTGCAGAACAGGTGCGAGCTCTGGAGCAGAGAGTCAGGGCCTTTGAAATCTACATGGATGACCTGGATAATAGAAATCGGAGAAAGAATATCCGTCTTCTGGGCCTCCCTGAACAAGAAGGGAAAGGACAGTTAGCAGTATTTCTGGAGCGATGGTTGCCCCAGCTTTTAAACCTGGGGGCTGAAACTGACCGGGTAAGGGTGGAGTGGGCCTACCGGGTCGCAGCACGCGGATCTGGCCCAAACCAGCGCCCACGCCCGGTCCTGTTCCGGATGCAGAGTTATAGGGAGAGGCAGATACTCCTGGACGCCTCCAGAAAGCTTGGAAAGGATCCTAAAGCTATGATTCATGAAGGATCCAAGATTATGTTATTTCAGGACTTCTCCCCGGCTTTGGCACGAAGGAGGAAGGCGTTTGATGAGGTGAAGAAATGTCTAAGGAACTTAAATATTCAATACACCTTACGCTACCCAGCGACGTTATGCTTTACCCACGAAGGATCCGAGTATAATTTTAGATCACCAGAAGAGGCTAAGGAACTTTTAGACTCGTTTAAATAAATCGTAAGAGACAATTTATGTTGGCTTGCCTCTTCCACACTCCGTGGGGAGAAATGGATACTTTACTCTACTTTACTTTTGCTTCTGGGAGCAGGGTTGTCTTCCCTTGCTATTTTATGTTATTATACTTAACTGTAATTTGTTGGAGTTGTAATTTTATAGTTATGTGTGTTTGTACGTGGCATTGATGCTATCAGATATACTCAGGTATGGGTGGGGAGGGGTGGGGGTGGGGCGCTCACTGTTAACTCTAGCTCGGTATTATATTTAAATCCTATTAAGGAGCGCCCGGGTCAAGGGTGGGACACTGTTTGGGAGAGGATATGGTGGACCTTTAGAAAGGAAGTAAGGCCCCCTGAGAATAAGGGGGAGGATCTCCATTCAAACATGTTTTTTTTTGTTCTTATTGTTTGGAAATAGTTTCCTTTTTATTATACTGTTATGAGTGTATTAGAGAACATTTTCTCTTGTTTGAAGGATGTAAGTGACTCAACTATACACTCTGGATAATTGTGGATTAGATTAGTAGTTAACTGAGTTTCATTGTTTTTCTTTCTTCTTTAGTATCATTCCTTTGAATTTTGATGATTATATATTTAAGATACAGTTTTATATTAATGTTTGTGCTTGAAAGTTCTGTTTATTTTTGTAAATCTGTCAAAATATTAAATTTCTAATAAAAATATCTTTTAAAAAAAAAATGATCTCTCCTGCAAGTATCATTCCATAGACTGTGCAATGCACTGTATAAATAAATTAAACATAGCCAGAGTTTTAACACACAAGTCACTGTTTATAAGGTGCCAAGATCGGTCTACATAAAAGCTGCTTTGAAATTGCTTGGTGAGCACTTGTTTCACAACTGATTTTTAACAAAGTTAATTGGATGCCGATTAATCTTTGTGGGTTGGCTCAATTCATCTCAGTGCTCAATATGCCCGGTTTGTTTTCAAAGGTCTCAGTATTCGAGGTGCACAGGAGGAGGAGCCACCAGATCCCCAGTTGATGAGACTCGACAACATGTTGCTGGCAGAAGGGGTTTCTGGACCAGAGAAAGGTGGCGGGGCAGCGGCAGCAGCGGCAGCAGCAGCAGCATCTGGAGGATCGGGATCAGACAATACTGCAGAACACTCAGACTACAGAGCCAAATTGTCCCAGATCAGACAGATATACCACACGGAGCTTGAAAAATACGAACAGGTATGAACATCAATCGAACCAAATTTTGTTGTGCTATTGATGCATCTAATTTCACAATAATATTGGAAGGGCAGTTTAACCATCATAAATGGTTGTGCTTGTTGCCTACAGTTCCTTTTTGACTATATTTTGATCTTGTACAGTGAACTCAGGAACAGCTCTCAACCCAGTTGAAATCCATATTGTGCTGTATGGTCTAATTTATTACTAACTCATTATGAACACATACTAATGAACCAAAATCTGCAGCCCATTCTAAAAGAACAATCCAGGTTTGTTCAATATATCATTTCAGTTGCATGACACTGTAATCTTTTGTTATGAATTCTGTGTGTTGTGGTCTTATTCTCCACAACCACCTGATAAAGGAGCAGCACTCTGAAAGCTAGTGTTTCCCAATAAACTTGTTGGACTATAATCTGGTGCTGTGTGATTTTTAACTCAGTTGAGTTTAACAAACACGGTGGTGTCTGCAGACCAAATCTGGAAACTGGTGGTCAATGTAGCTCAGTAATAGGCAATCAGGGCAACTAAAATCCTGAATTTCAGTTTGGAAAATACAAGATGGGATGGAAATATTTGTGTAGCAACTTTGTGTGCTCTAGATGTCCCAAAGTACTTCACAGCCAATGAATGGTTTTAAAGTGTAGACATTGTTATTGTGTTGGCAAATGCAATATGACTTTTGCACAGTGCAGTCCAAAAAAGAAGTTATGACATGAGTGAGCATTTTACTTATTCTTGTTGTGTTGGTTCCTGGATCGAAGTTGTTCAGAAAACTGATCTTTTAAAAATATTGTGGAATCTTTATTTCTATCTAAACATGCAAACAAAGTCTAAAGGTGACAACTCTGAAAATACAAAACTCTACTAAACTGTTTGCCTTGATTTTCTTGGAGTGAAAGTTTAATCCACAGCCCAAGACAAGAGAATTACAGCTAAACCAAGTTGGTTTGTCGTCTTCTGAAACAAGATTATAGGTGGAATCTTCTGAGGCTCTGAACAATATAGGACTATGGCAGAAAATTGAGGAGAATTGCGTGAAAAGTTAAAGGAGGCTTTTCTTGATGTAAGGTGCAGCAAGTCACGTTATCCAACTAAGTTCCGGATGTTGGTACAAGATTCCTACTAGTAAGCAATGATAGATCTATTAATGGGTATTATTACTTAATCTCACCTTATTAATATGCATTATCATACTGTACCACCTGCTGGATAGAAACTTGACACTGAGAATTCCTGACAAGAAAGACAGAGCGACTTCAGCTTGACACTTGCTCTTGTTGACTTTAATCTTAGATACTCAGCACAACGTCTTGGAACATGCTCCATGGGCAGCAGATATGCACTCCTTGTCCATGAATTGATGCATCAAACACATGCCAGCCTCTCTCTACCCTCATGGCACATCTCCAGTCCACTTTTGCTCCTGCACTGCCATACTGCATTTTTGAGCCCATTGACTGCTATCATTGGAATGTTGCTGCAAATACATTTTGTGTACAGGGACAGGTACCCAGCTCAGGGATTGGTCCAGGCTGCATCTTGGGCTCCTTGTTTGGTCTGTTAGTGTTTGCTTACTTAGCACCTATCCAAATGCTTACAGCCTCTCTGCCTTGCCTTTACGCAATTTGAAGCTATGCCCCTTCGTAATAGCTGACTCCATACGTGGAAAAAGGTTCTCATTGTCAACCCTATCTAAACCCCTAATCATCTTTGACGCCTCTATCAAGTCACCCTTAAACCTTCTTTTCTCCAATGAAAACAGCCCCAAGTGCCTCAGCTTTTCCTCATACGATCTTCCTACCATACCAGGCAACATCCTGGTAAACCTCCTCTGCACCCATTCCAGTGCCTCTACATCCTTCCTATAGTATGGCGACCAAAACTGCACACAATACTCCAGATTCGGCTGCACCAGAGTCTTATACAACTGCAACATGACCTCAGGACTCCGGAACTCAATTCCTCTACCAATAAAAGCCAGTACGCCATATGCCTTCTTCACAGCACTATTTACCTGGGTGGCAACTTTCAGAGATCTGTGTACATGGACACCAAGATCCCTCTGCTCATCCACACAACCAAGTATCCGACCATTAGCCCAGTACTCCATCTTCTTGTTACTCTTACCAAAGTGAATCACTTCACACTTACCTACATTGAACTCCATTTGCCACCTTTCTGCCTAGCTCTGCAGCTTATCTATATCCCGCTGTAACCTGCCACATCCTTCCTCACTATCAACAACTCCACCGACTTTCGTATCATCCGCAAACTTGCTCACCCAACCTTCTAGTCCCTCCTCCAGGTCATTTATAAAAATGACAAACAGCAATGGTCCCAAAACAGATCCTTGCGGAACACTGCTAGTAACTGCACTCCAAGATGAACCTTTACCATGAACTACTACCCTCTGTCTTCTTCCAGCCAGCCAATTCCTAAACCAAACCTCTAACGCACCCTCAATGCCATACCTCCGTATTTTTTGCAGTAGCCTACCATGGGGAACCTTATCAAACGCCTTACTAAAATCCATATACACCATATCTACCACTTTACCCTCGTCCACCTCCTTAGTCACCTTCTCAAAGAATTCAGTTAGGTTTGTGAGGCATGACCTGCCCTTCACAAAACCATGTTGACTATCCTTGATCACATTATTCCTATCCAGATGTTCATAAATCCCATCCCTTACAATTCTCTCTAAAACTTTGCCTACAACAGAAGTGAGACTCACTGGCCTATAGTTACTAGGGTTATCCCTACTCCCCTTCTTGAACAAGGGAACCACATTTGCTATCCTCCAGTCTTCTGGCACTATTCCTGTAGACAATGAGGACTTAAAAATCAAGGCCAATGGCTCTGCAATCTCCTCCCTTGTTTCCCAGAGAATTCTAGGATAAATGCCATCAGGCCCAGGGGACTTATCTATTTTCACCCTTTCCAGAATTTCCAACACCTCTTCCCTACATATCTCAAAGCCATCCATTCTAATTAATGGTGACTCAATATTCACATCGGCAACAATGTCCTGTTCCTGAGTGAATACTGACGAAAAGTATTCATTCAGTGTCTCTCCAATCTCGTCAGCCTCCACGTACAACTTCCCACTACTATCCTTGACTGGACCTATTCCTACCCTAGTCATTCTTTATTCCTGACATACCTATAGAAAGCCTTTGGGTTTTCCCTAATCCTACCAACCAGTGACTTTTCATGTCCCCTCCTTGCTGCTCTTAGCTCTCTCTTTAGATCTTTCCTGGCTACCTTATAAGTATACCTTGAAGTATACACCTTATAACTCTCAATCGCCCCCAATTGAACATTCACGCTTCATCTTTACATAGACCATCCTCTTCCCTTTAACAAGGGATTCCAATTCCTTATTAAACCACGGCTCCCTCACACGACCCTTTCCTCCCTGCCTGACAGGTACATACTTATCAAGGACACTCAATAGCTGCTCCTTGAACAAGCTCCACATATCGGTTGTGCCCTTCCCTTGAAGCCTACTTTTCCAAGCCACGCATCCTAAGTCATGCCTCACCGCATCATAATTTCCCTGCCCCTTGCCCTGCAGTGCACACTTATCCCTCTCCATCACTAGAGTAAAAGTCACCAAATTGTGGTCACTGTCCCCAAAGTGCTCACCTACCTCCAATTCTAACACCTGGCCTGGTTCGTTACCCAGAACCAAATCCAGTATGGCCCCACCACTTGTTGGCCTGTCTACATATTGTGTCAGGAAACCCTCCTACACACATTGGACAAACACCGACCCATCTAACGTACTCGAGCTATAGTTTTCCCAGTCAATATCTGGAAAGTTAAAGTCCCCCATAACAACCAACCTATTACTTTCACTCTTCTCCTGAATCATCCTCGCAATCCTTTCGTCTACGTCTCTAGGACTATTAGGAGGCCTGTAGAAAACTCCTAACAGGGTGACCTCACCTTTCCTATTTCTAACCTCAGCCCAAACTACCTCCGATGGCGAGTCTGCATCCATCGTCCTTTCCATCGTTGTAATACTATCCTTGACAAGCAATGCCACACCTCCCCCTCTTTTACCCCCACCTCTGACCCTACTAAAACATTTAAACCTTGGAACCTGCAACAGCCATTCCTGTCCCTGTTCTACCCATGTCTCTGTAATAGCCACAACATCGAAATCCCAGGTACCAACCCACGCTGCAAGTTCACCTACCTTATTTCATATATTTCTCGCATTGAAGTATACACACTTCAAGCCACCTTCCTGTTTACAGGCACCCTCCTTCGAGATTGATGCCATGTTCCTGACCTCCCTACACTCAAGGTCCTGCACCCTAAAGCTACAGTCCAGGTTCCCATGCCCCTGCAGAGTTAGTTTAAACCCCCCCAAAGAGCACTAGCAAACCTCCCCCCAAGGATACTGGTGCCCCTCAGGTTCAGATGTAGACCATCCTATTTATAGAGGTCCCACCTTCCCCAGAAAGAACCCCAGTTATTCAGATACCGGAATCCATCCCTCCTGCACCATCCCTGTACCCACGCATTTAACTGTTCTCCACGCATTTAACTGTTCTTGTTTCTTTGCTTGTTTCTTTCTCTCCCATTATGTCTTGGTGCAATTCCCAGTGAAAGGAAGTGGAGCCTGTTGGCCTTAGAGGTTTGGTTGGGTAACTCTGGTGGCATTTTTGTCTTGAGAGCCCAGACGTGTTGAGTGTGTTCCAACCAGAGGCAGGCACATTCTCCTCAGCCTGACCTCCCACAAGCCTGAGGACAGCAAGCAAGATTGAGGTGAAATACCCAGTCACCTCTGGGTCATCTTGAGAGGAGACTTATGAGGTGCCTGTCTATTGCCCTTCCTCTGGCTTGATGCCAATTGACACTGCCTCATGTCTTTGTGAGGAAGGAGCACTCAAGTAAGGTCAAGGTCCACTACTTCCCTGTCACCTTGCCATTGCTGCTGAGCACTGATAACTAGAGCGATGGAGTGTAGGCCTGCAGCTTCTGAGACTGCCAGATCTGTTTCTCCACAGCAGATGCCAACCTGTCCATGAAGTCAGCCAGAAAATCACATGCCTGAGGCAGCAGGGTCCTATCTGCATTGCAGTAGCCCAGTATCCCTGACAAATCTGCCTGTTCTACTGTTTCAGCTCGTGCATTTCAATGAAGTACCTGATTTCCTACTCCATGACATCTTCTGCCTGGGAATGAGTAGCTGCCTTATCTCTGGCAGCCCCCTCACTGCTGCTCAGCTGCAGCGTTTCTTCCTTGGCCAGCTGTGGAGATGTGACAGTGAAGTCTTACCAGCAAGTCAGAGTTGTACAGCATAGTAACAGACTCTGTTGCAACTTGTCTGCACAGACCAGATATCCCAAATTATTCTAGTCCCATTTGCCAGCATTTGACTTCTATCCCTCTAAACCTTTCCTGTTCATGTACCCATCCAGATGCCTCTTAAATATTGTAATGCACACCTCAACCAGCTTCTTTGGCACTTGCACCATACATGCACCACTCTTTGCATGAAAAAGTTGCTTCTCAGGTCCCTTTTGAATCTTTCCCCTCTTACCCTAAACCTATCCCCTCTACTTTTGGAATCCCCTATCCTGGGAAAAAGTTATTGGCTGTTCACTCCATCCATGCCCCTCATGATTTTATAAACTTCTACAAGGTCACCCCTCAGCTTCCGAGGCTCCAGGGCAAAAAGCCCCAGCCTATTCTGCCTCTCCCTATAGCTCAAACCCTCCAATCTCCGCAACATGCTTGTAAATTGTTTCTGAAACCTTTCACATTTAACAACATCTTTCCTATAGAGGGAGATCAGAACTGCATGCAGTATTCCAAAACTGTCCTCAGCAATGTACTGTATAGCCGCAACATAATGTCTCAACTCCTATACTCAATACACTGACCAAATGCCTTCTTTGCCATCCTGTCAACTATGACTCCACTTTCCAGGAACTGTGTACTTGCATAGTTTGGCAATACTCCCGCAGAGCCCTACCATTAATTGTATATCTCCTGGTCTGGTTTCCCTTACCAAAAATCAGCACTTCACGTTTATCGAAATGAAACTCTATTTGCCACTCCTCAGCCCATTGGCTTATCTGATCAAGGTTTTCTTATACTCTGAGATAACCTGCTTCATTGTCCACTACACCACCAATTTTGGTTTCATCTGCAAACATACAAACCACACATCCTCTTTTTCACACGCAAATCATTTATATAAATGTTGAAAATCAGTGGACCCAGAACCGATCCTTGCGGCATACTGCTGGTCACAGGCCTCCAGTCCAAAAAACAACCCCCACCATCACCTTCTTCTCCTACCTTTTCAAGTCAATTTTGTATCCAGTTGGCTAGTTCCCCCGAATTCCATGTGATCCAATCTTGCTAACCAGTCTACCATGTAGAGCCTTATTGAACGCCTTGCTGCCATCCATGCAGGCAACATCTGCTGCCCTGCCTTTATTCTTCTTCACCTCTTCAAAAAACTCAAAGTTAGTGAGACACGATTTCCTACACACAAAGCCATGTTTCTATCCATAATTAGTCCTTACCTTTCTAAATACATGTAAATCCTGTCCCTCAGCATCTCCTCCAATACTTAAGTCAGGCACACTAGTCTATAGTTCCCTTGCCTTCCTTCCCACCTTTCTTAAATAATGGCACAACGTTAGCCAACCTGCTGTCTCTAGAACCTCACCTGTGACTGTCGATGATACAAGGGGCCCAGATTCTCTTTCCTAGCTTCCCATAAAGTTCTCTGATACAACTGATCAGGTCCTGGGGATTTACCTACCTTTTAAGCATTTTAAGACCTCCAGCACCTCCTGTTCTGTAATTTGGACACTTTTCAAGACATCTCTATTTATTTCCCCAAGTTCCCTAGTTCCCATGTCCTTCTCCACAGTAACTACTGACACGAAATATTTATTTAGTATCTCTCCCATCTCCATGTGGTTCCACACATAGATGGCCTCTTAGTTGATTTTTAGGGTGGCTCTATTCTCTCCCTTGTTGCTCTTTTGCCCTTAATGTATTTGTAGAATCTCTTTGGATTCTCCTTAGTCTTACTTGTCAAAGCTGTCTCATGTCCCCTGTTTGCCCTCCTGATTTCTCTCTTAAGTTTTCTCCTAATGTCCTTATACTCTATTGGGGATTCACTTGATCCCAGCTCTCTATACCTGAGATATACCCCCTTTTTCTTGACCAGAGCTTTAGTTTTACTAGTCATTCAGCATTCCCTACACCTTGTCCTTTGCTCTAACAAGAACATACTGTCTTTGAACTCTCGTTATCTCATTTTGAAAGGCCTCCCACTTTCCAACCATGTCTTTATCTGCATGCAGCCTCCTCCAATCAACGTTCAAAAGCTCCTGCATAATACCGTCAAAATTGGCCTTACTCCAATTTCGAGCTTTAACTTTTAGATCAGCTCCATCCTTTTCTATACCGATTTTAGAACTTAGTCTTAACTCTAATCTTGAAACATACTCACTGATGTGCCAGTATCTGACCTGATGGGGAGTGCAGGTGGCAGCCTTGCTGATGCTTCCTCTGAGACCTCCGCACATCTTCCTTGGGTGGCGGAGAACATGTCTTGCAGTGTGACCTCTTATGATGGACACAGAATTTGCCAGTGGTGTCTGCAGAAGACAAAAAGAGGATTTTGCAACCGACGGATAGAAGTAGTGATATGTTACCTTTTAGTGCACAGTGGGAAAAATGAATGAACGATGTTTCTGACTCAGTTGCCAGAACATGGAGGTTTCAGCATCCCTACAGGAGCAGCCCCGATCTTTTCTGACCAACACCAAGATCCTGTCCTCGCTGGGAGTAGGGGAGATGAATTTCCAGCATCCCATGACCTGTCCTAGCCCTTTGAGCCATATAATGGGTTGCTTGTTGGCACAGCTGTTATTTCTGGTGCAAGTGGTGAAATGGTGATCAAGTGAGTAGTGGACAGTGCAGAATTAGTGGGTGAGGGGATTTGGGATGTGAGAGCGAGTGAGGGAAGATTTTGCAAGTGATAGTGGGGAGTCGTAGGGCATGGAGGTGAGTGCAGTTTTTGAAGATAGTGAGTATGAGATAGCAGGGAAGAAAGTGGTGGCGCTGTCCTTGGCTGAACAGGGAAAGCCATTTACCTGCTTCCTACATTGCTGGGCATTTCTCCAGATTATAAAGCATTGACCCAGATAGTAATCTCGGATTGGGCTGGCAGCATCTGGTGATGTGGCCTCCTCTGACACTCCTCTTGGAAAATGGCAGTCCTCCTTCATCCCACCCTATTGGCAGGGACCTCCAGGTGCCTGTCCATAGAGCAGGGGACATGAGACAGCTTTGACAAGTAAGACTAAGGAGAATCCAAAGAGATTCTACAAATACATTAAGGGCAAAAGAGCAACAAGGGAGAGAATAGAGCCACCCTAAAAATCAACTAAGAGGCCATCTATGTGTGGAACCACATGGAGATGGGAGAAATACTAAATAAATATTTCGTGTCAGTAGTTACTGTGGAGAAGGACATGGGAACTAGGGAACTTGGGGAAATTTCCGGGAATTTCCCCTTCTCAGCCATGCTTGGGACAAACATCAGCAAACATGCAGGGCAGCACCAGACTGCCAACCTTGATCAGATCCTCAACAGCCTTTTTTAAAGCCGACATCTGCCAAATATGCTAGTGTATCCTGTGGTGCCCCATCAATGGTGAGTACTTTCTGCTACAGCAAGTTAGCATTGGTCATGAGTTTGAGGCAATTGCATAAGAAAACTTGCTTGGTCTTGTGAAGAAAAGCTTGGTAGAACATAGAACAGTACAATACAAGACCAGGCCTTTTGGCCCACCATGTCTGCACCAACCATGATGCCATTCTGCACTAACCCAATCTGTGTGCAGATGTCCATATCCCTCTATTCCGTACATGTTCAGGTGTCTGTCTAATTGCCTGTTCAAATGTTGCTATCGTATCTACTTCTAGCTCCTCCCCTGGCAGCACGTTCTAGGCACATACCACTCTCTATAAAAATACTTGTGTTGTGAATCTCCTTTAAACATTTCCCCTGTCACCTTAAACCTGTGCCCCCAGGTAATAGACATTTTCACCCTGGAAAAAAATACTCCGACTATCCAGTCTATCCACGCCTCTCATAATTTTGTGTACTTCTATCAGATTGCCCTCAGCCTCTAACCTTTAGTGAAAACAATCTCAGGTTGTCCAAAATCTCTTCTCGCTAATATACTCCAATCCACCTAACATCCTGGTGAACCTTTTTTGCACTCCCTCCAAAACCCCCAAATCCTTTCTGTAGTGTAGCAATAAGAACTGCATACAGTACTCCAAATGTGAACTAACTAGATTTTATACAGCCGCAACATGCCTCAGCAACCTTTTTACTCAGTGCCCTGACTGAAGAAAGCACGCATGCCATATGCATTCTTTACCACCTTAACCACTTGTGTTGCCACTTTTAGGGAGCTTTGGACTAGGACCCAAAGATCACACTAATGCCACTGCTCCCAAAGATCCTGCCATTTCCTAATATTCTCTGGCATTTGACACTCCAAAATCTATTACCTCATGTTTGTCTGGATTAAACTCCATCTGTCATTTTTACATTTCCAACCGATCTGTATTTTTTTCTCAATATCCACAACTCCACCAATTTTCATCTCATCTACAAACTTACTAATCAGACCATCTACATTTCTTATATATACACATAAATATCTATATGGAGTTCATATTGTCTCCATACGAACTCCACATAGACAACATACACTGCCATACCCTCATCAATCATCTTCGTCACTTCCTCAAAAAAAACTCAATCAGATTTGGGAGTCAAGACTTCCCCAGCATAAAGCCATGTTGACTGCCTCCAATAAGTCCACTCTTTTCCAAATGCAATCAAATCTTCTTCTGAAGAATCTTTTACAATAAGTTCCTTACCACTGATATAATGCTCACTGGCCTATAATTTCCTGGATTATCTCTGTTGCCCTTCTTAAACAATGCAACATCATTGGCTATTCTCCAGTCTTTTTTGGGACCTTGCCTGTGGCTCAAGAGGAAACAAATATTTCTGTCAGGCCCTGGCAGTCTCCTTTCTTGTCTTTTTCAGTATCCTGGGATGGATCTCATTAAGCTCTAGGGATGTAGCTACCTTCATGTTTTTCAAGACACCCAACACCACCACCTTCTTACGTGGTCTAGAATATCAACATCCCCCTTTCTGATCTTACCGTCATCCATTTCCTTCTCCTTAGTGAATACTCATTAACGACCTCACCCACTTCCTCTGACACTGTACATAAATTCCTTCCTTTGTCCTAGAGTGGACCTACCCTTTCTCTAGCTACCCCCTTACTCCTAATATACATATAAAATGCCTTGGGATTCTCCTTAATCCTACATACCAAGGACATTTCATGGCCCTTATAGCCCTCCTAATTCTTTGTTTCAGTCCTTTTCTGCTTCCTTTATATTCTTCAAGGGCCTGGTCTGATTTCAGTTTCCTAAATCTGACATATCCTTCCTTTTTTTTTCTTTTCAACTAAACTTTCAATACCTCAAGAAAAATATACATGTTGCAAACAAATGGTAAAATTCAGCCCTATATGTTTACTCTCACTAAACCGCACTTTTTCGTTTTCAAATTAACATATCAGAAAAATGCCTTACCTTGAAACAGGAGAGCTGTACTAAACTAAGCAAATATTTTCATGAAGTTTTAATTCATCCATTCTTTTATCACCCTCGTCTATGCACTAATATCAGTTATTCCAAGGTGGTACAATTATGTAGTATCTACATAGAATGTGCATTCATGATTTTCCTTTTATGTGCCATACTTAGCACCATGATCTCAAGCAGCACTGAAGACGGGGAAGGAAGTTGTAATGACAATCAAGTGAAATATCTGTCTAGAGTACAATTCACACTGTGCTTTAAGATCATTGGGGAATTTTCCCATATAGGTTTAAAGTATTTGATCGAGTGAGATTCACTGTCTCTAGTCCTCTCTCCTTTCACAGCTGTGAAAGTTCCTTGGCTCTCCTCCTCTTTTTGCTTCCCCACCCTGCATAAAAAGGAATATGAATAGTACAGTATCCCTCATTGTGCTCACTGTTAATTCTCTCACAGTTATAGGGATCTAAGCTGCTGACGTTTTTGCTGGCAGCAAGTGAATTTCAAATGCTCTGCAGAGGTCAGTTTTTCCACACTTCCCATCCAAGATGGAACCTGACAGGGTTCTTTGAACTTGAAGCCTTTTGATGGGTGTACAGGCTACTTTGAGTGATTTATTAAAGGAAACCTTACTACAGTTTCCATCAGCCTGCTTGATCGTGTAAACTTTACTTGCAATCTTAATGTTACCTAGCAACCATAGCAAGTGTGAAAATTTAACAACCCAAGTAGCCAGAGGGCTTCATTGGACCCATTAATGTGCATTTTTTATAATTGCCATCTTAAAGGATATTTTTAATCTGAAAGCTGCTTTCTTTAAATGTCATGTCTTGAAAAAATTGTTACTACTTATTTCAGTTTGATATTGCTTCAGGTTTCTGTTTCCATTTCAAGACAATGTACATTACAGCAAATAGCCATCACTACAAAAACTATTGTGTGTCAATTTAAAACAAACTCTGATGTCAATTAAGAGACCATCATTTTCTCTTCATCTGATATTAAATCCTTCCTATTGGCTTAGCCAACTACCTTTCTAATGGTATTCAGGGTCAAATGTATTATAACTGAAATGATGACCATTTTTGGTGTGCATATATTTATAAACTGTTTTACTCACGATAGATATCATATTTTCTGTTTAAGATTTTTCTTTGTAAAACAGCACTATTACATTTGGCTTTAGTAGCAAGCATCACTAAATTTTCATTGGCATTCTTCTTGCAGGTTGTCCTTAGCTCATTGTGCTTGAAGCTACGTCCTACAACCTTGCACTGCTAAAACCCATTTGAAATGTATAGTGGAATTGCCACCTTGTGAAAAATGTTGCATTGACTGATTTGCAAATCCTATGTGCATTTAGTTCAGCACAAAATCCCAGTAGCAATAATAGTTTCAGACAGATAAATAAACTCACTCAGAATTGTTGATGCTATTATGGTTTCCAGTACTTTTCTTGTTCACATGTTGCCATGAAAGCAAGCTAGTCAGCACCTTGTTTGTTGCAAACTGTCCACAGAATATGTTGTTTTGTTGAATTGTGGACTAAGTATGAGAATGTTAGGAACTGCACAGACATTAGGACGTGAGTACATGTACTGGGTCTGGTAAAAATAATTCTGTTATTGGCATGGTAATAATATTTAAGTGCCCAGTTCTAATTTTGCACTTCTACTGTCACAGCTAACTGTGCTGAAGATGAAACCTGCAAAACTCTTGGTGTAATCTAGTAAAATTTGACAATGAATTAAGAAATTCTAGCAATGAGAATTCAGATCCCTAGTGAGATGGAACTTAGGAACTACAGGAACCGTGAGATTTTGCATTTGTCCTTGGTGCTATGTCCAGTGCTTCCCCTAATACAAATTATGTATATGTTGATGCCTGGTGGCAAAAAAATTGTAAAAGAGACAATGTGGCAAAATGATTTTTTAAAAAATGAAATGGGAATCAGTTTCCAGCTGCTAAACCCAGTAAAATTTTATGCTATTCCATCTAGTCCTTAAAAAAGTTGGTATCAAACTTGGTGTGTCAGGTAAAACAACATTGTACTTTAATTTTAGGGACTGAAAGGTTAGGACAAGCTAATTCCACTAAACACTCCCTTGTATGTTTTTAAACTGCATAATGTATAGTACTTTATTCATGAAATGTTTTTATTTGGGAGGATAAGTTATGTATTTTCTTTTATTGGCTCCTCCTTCCTCCATTCCTAAGCACATACACTGGTGAAATATTGTCATAGTACCAAAGTCTGATATTCTGAGAACATGGGTTTAAATCCTATCATAACAGATTGTGAAATCTGAATTTAATGAAATTAATAGCTAGCCTAATGGTGACCATGTGCTATTGATTGTCATAAAAAAGAACATTTGGTTCACTCATGCCCATTTGGGGAATTTGCTGTCCTTACTTGGTTGCGTCTACATGTGACTTGTAATTGCCCACTCAGTTAGGATGGGCAATCAATGTTGGTCTAGCCAGTGATGCCCATATGCAATGAACAAATAAAGAATAATTGCACACATGCAATTCTGCTGCTATTGAAGACAATTGTTAATACTGACCTCGAGAAGACTAATAGCAATAGGGCATCCACTTTTACTGTTGCAATTGTTTCGAAAAGCAGGAGCACAGACAACATATGAAATACAGAGATACCTTTCCCATTGGTACTTATATGTAGTAATATTACATTTGTTGCACAGCATTCCAAATGGAAAAAAAAGGTGAACAGATATCTTCTTCCGTGCAAAAGGCCATGTGACTGTAAATGTTTCAACACGTTGATTCATTGCTGGATTGGACATTGGCAACTTTCCACTGCATCACATAATTCGCCTTTCAACATTTGAGTTCAAGGAAAAAGATAATTTTAACTCACCCACTCCACCCAGCGGGAATAAAGTTTCTTCCAGAAACACATTGCTTGTTCTTATTCTATTCTTGCTGATCATCATTTTCACTGAACACTTTCTTAAGGTGGCAGATCTGATTCAAGTGGGGTCTCATTAAAACATGCCAGTTAGAATCCTACAATTGCTTGTGGAACTAAGGGCATATTAGGTTCAACTGTCCAGGGTAACTGTTGTAGCCAGTCTTACCCAGTAAAGCTTTTTGCAGGAAGAGCAGCACCAAGCAAATAAGTTATTCTCTGGGCTGCAAAGCCATTGTTGTTTCAGCATCTCCGCTGTTGGGGTCCTTCCCAGTTTCAAGTCACAAGCAGACGGCCTCTGGTTTGCTAGGAAGCAGCTCCAGAAAGGAACTGACTGCCCTCTATAAATCTTCTCAAAATTTCTCCCATCTTCTGTTCTCCGGTATCAACAATTGTGTCTTCACACTTAGTCCTTTAAAATACACACTTTCAATTATGTCGATAGGATACAAATCTGAAAACTGCAATTCTGATGAAGGTTGCTGAACCCAACTGAAGTACTCCAATTGTCAGCATAGCTGTGCTTAGCAAACTCAGTGCTGCTTAGAAATCAAATATGTGAGCTTCCTGGTCAGTACAGTTTAGGATGACAGTAGGTGATGTATTTACCAATTGATCCGTCAAAAGTACTTTCCTATCTGCTTTTAAACCAATTCCCAAGTGCAAAACAATGGTGTCCATAGTAAACGTGGCTTCTAACTTTAATCGGTTTCCTCCAGGCAGCCTATCAAAGTTGGGCACATCACCATTGAGGAAGAAGTTGTTTCTTCTGAGTCTGTCATGCAGTGAATTATTAATGCAAAAAACTGAGAGTATTAGAAAAAATTAAGTTAGAAACTGGACTCCTCAAGAGGCATGTGGTATCTGATGTACAGCAGGATCCCTTAGTGCAAAATGTAGCATCAATTATACTATATTGAGGCAGATGATGAAGCTATTTAAGTTGGTAATTTACTGTAAGTAGTCACAAAAGCTTTTGCCTGAAGTGCATACATGTTTCTTAAGGGTGTAACCAGACTTTAATTATCTAAATGTAAATACTTAACAAATTTTACTTAGAGTAATGAGCTAAAGTGTGCACTGTATAAATGAGATATTCTAATTAATCATACATGAATTGCTGGTTTAAAGGAGTGTGCATGTGTCTGAGAATGTTGGTAAAATGCCCAATAGCAAATTACAATTTGCATTCAGAGATAAGCTCATTTAATACAGGTTCATACAATTTGACTAACCATATTCAAAATAATCTCCATTATTTACATGGAAATAAATATTCAGTACTTTGCCTTCTCTTTTCAAAATTCACTTACTTTTGTGTGACTCATACCATTTCGTAAGTGTTGATTTGCTAATTGTTCTTTTATACCGAAGTATCTGCTATCCAATATTACATTCCAACCGCTTGATCTCCACAACTGTCCTGTTAAATATAGTGTTTCCAATGAATACTGTAGGAAATAGAAATGAGTGGACATATAATTCAGCACCTTTTGTTGTCTTCAATAATTAATTCAAAAGAAAATGCCATTTTGATGTTAAGATTCTAAATTAAACCTCTGATCTCACTTTTTTTAAATAATACATTTTTATTAAGAAAAAATAGATTTTTAAATATTACAACAAATACAAAACAATGCAATTAAAAACAGTACAAAGATAGTACAAAAATTCCCCAACCCACCCTCCTATACGAATGTATAAACATATATAGAGAAGTATAAAATTAAAAAAAACCTAAACTAGCTATTTAACTAAATAAATAAATACCTAACAACCAACAAATAGTAATAACTCAGCCCAGCCAAACAAAACACTCATACGTTCACAGCTCCTCCTCCCTGGATATTGGACTCATGAAACACAGTCGTTACAGCTATATAAAAGCCCTTGTTAGTGTGGCAGATAAATCTGTGTCCAGGTATTTCAAAAAGAGTTGCCATGTCTTATACAAATTCTCAGTTTTGTGGTGTACCATATTTGTGAGAAAATCTAGGGGAATATGCTCCATAAAAATCTTCCGCCAACCAGACAGGCCTGGGGGGTTTTCTGATATCCAACCTAGCAAGATATTCTTCCTTGCACAGAATGTAAGAATATTGAAAAGTTTTTACTAATGCGGGCCTGCAGGAAATACAATGGGTAGCCCCAAAAGGAGCGAAATAGGGTCCTTCTCCACTCCTACACCTAAAATCCTCTCCATTGCACCCACCACAGCGCTCCAACATGCTTGAAGCCTGTCACAAGACCAAAGACAATGGGTAAGAGTACCCGTACAGACCTTGCACTTGGGGCATGCTGAAGATACCTCTGGTTTAAATTTTGACAAACGGTCTGGGGCTAAGTGGACTCTGTGGAGAATCTTCAACTGTAAAGCATGGGTCCTATTGCAAATTGATATCTTCCTTGCATTCTCCCAAATATCCTCCCATGCCTCTGAAGAAACTTCAACACCCAGCTCTCTTTCCCACATCTTGCAGAGTCGATCAGACTCCTCTGAGGTGGCACCCCCAACTGGTGATGTAGAGTTCTGGCAAAGAGTGTACTCTTAGCCCTTACTACCCCTCTTTCTATGTCAGATTTGTAGAGATTAGTCAAAGTGTGGTCTTTTTTTGAATAAAAGCCCTAACTTGAAAAGAACGAAAGAGGTCTCTATTAGGTAACTCGTACTTCCGTACTAACTGATCGAAGGACATCATTACATCTCCCTCAAATAAATCACCCATGCAAGATATACCCCTAACTGCCCAACGTTTAAATCCTGAATCTATCATACCTGGTTGAAAACGGCGTACCTATTAAAGGTGTAAACAAAGATGTTTTGCCAATATTGCCTTCCCTCTGCCGAATTGCCCTCCATGCTTTAACAGTATTGATGACCATTGGGTTATGGCAATATTCCCTAACTGTCCTCACCTTGTCCAAAAACAGCAAACCGGAGGGGGGCACCTTGCCTGGAAGATTTCGATATCTAGCCATATTGAAAGAAGGTCCCCACAAACCCAATCACTTGCATAGGTCAAAAACGAGCTTAATTGGTAATTTTTAATGTCCGGAAGGTCTACTCCCCCCAATCTGTGAGGCAACTGTAGTTTGGCTGATTTAATGAGGGGCCGTTTACAGTGCCAGATAAAGGAGCTGAACCAACTGTTCAGTCTCCCGAGTGTTTGTTTATTGAAAATCAAGGGGAGCATCCATATAGGGTATAGCAAACAAGGGAGAATATTCATGTTAATAAGCGCTACCTGACCCAACCATGATTCTGGAAGTGTTTCCCATCTTTGGAGATCTTGTTTAATTTTTTCAAATAATTGAGTAAAATTGGCTTTGAACAGCCAATCCAGAACTAGTGTAACAAATATGCCTAAATACACAAAACCCCTCTGTGACCACCTAAATGGGAATCTATAGTCACACTCAAGAGCCAACTCTTCCGTAATACCACCCATAGCCATAGCCTCTGATTTAGCAAAATTAATCTTATACCCTGAAAAAGCGCCAAACGCGTGAATGCATTGTATCACGCAAGGCACTGAGACTGCTGGATTTGCCAAGAAAATTAGAATATCATCTGCATACAGCGAGATCTTATGTAATTTTGACCCCACTTCTGGAGCTGATATATTGAAATCCCCACGAATGGCCTCTGCCAACAGTTCAATCACCAACATAAAAAGTAATGGTGAAAGGGGACAGCCCTGCCGGTTGCCCCTAGAAATATTAAAATTGCTTGATCGTACCCTGTTGGTAATGACCACAGTGAGAGGTACACTGTAGAGAACCTTTACCCATCTTATGAAAACTTCGCCCAGACCAAACCGGAGTATAGAAAATGTACGGCCACTCAACTCGGTCAAATGCCTTCTCTGCATCTGAAGAAATCACCAATCTCTGTATTGACTGCAGTTGGCATGCTTGAATTACGTTAAGCAGCCTCCTAACGTTATTGGAGGATCTGCGACTCTTTATGAAGCCCGTCTGACCCTCTTTAATAATAGAGAGTAATGCCTTAAAGCAAGAGCCTTAGAGAGGATCTTAAAGTCCACATTTAAGAGTGAGATGGGCCTGTATGAAGCACAGTCTTCCAGATCTTTCCCTATTTTAAGGATAATTGAAATATTGGCCTCTCTGAGATGGTGGGAGACAAACATGACTGTATGAATCATTAAGCATATTCAGCATCGGGCCTGACAGTATACTTATAAATTCCTTATAAAATTCACTGGGAAGTCCATCAGGACGGGCACCTTTCCACTCTGAAGCTGCCTGACAGCTTCCTGCACTTCTTGCTTTGATAATGGGGCATTGAGAAAGGACTGTTGTTCGGGAATCACACCCGGGAGCTTCAGATCTCTAAAAAAGGATTCCATTTTGGCCTGCTCCTCCTCACAATTCTCTGACTGATATAACTTAGAGTAGAATCTCGGGAACGCCACTTTAATCTTTTTCGAATCACATGTTAGGTTCCCAGACCCTTCCCTAATCGCTGTAATGGTTTGTGGGGCACTTCTCTTTCTGGCAAGGTATGCTAAGTATTTGCCTGGCTTGTCACCATGCTCGTACAACCTTTGCTTTGCAAAAGCCAGCTCCTTCTTTGCTGTCTGTGTGAGCACGGAATTTAGTGTAGACCGCAGTGCCGTAATCCTCTGTAGTTTGACCAACAAGGGTCTGTCAGAATAAGCCTTCTCTGCTGCCTTCAACCATGCTTCAAGGAGATGTTGCTGCTCACCCTTCTGCCGCTTTCTACTTGTGAAATATGAAATAACTAACCCTCTGGCATAAGCTTTGGCAGTTTCCCAGAGGACAGATGAGCTATCAAGCGAGCCTATGTTGATGTCTAGGAATGCCCGAAATTCCCAAGAGAAATACTCCACAAACTTGCTGTCCATGAGTATAAAGGTGTCCATTCGCCAGTGCCTTGAATCCACTGTAACATCCTTAATTTTAATGAGGTACACTGGAGCATGATCAGAGATGGCAATATCACCAATCGTACAGGATGCCACCAGATCCAGGGTTACCGCAGGGGTCAGAAAAAAAATCAATCCTCATGTGACATCTGTGCGGATTAGAGAACAACATAAAATCCCTCCCTGTAGGGTGGGGACACCTCCAGACATCCACCAATCCTAATTCCCCACACAAACCCAATAACTGTTTAGTTTGTGCAGAGGGTATCGAGGGACCTTTAGGCAACCTGTCTACTGTGGGGTTCATGAGGCAGTTAAAATCTCCCCCTATAATGATGTGCCAAGACTTGAGACTTCTCAGTTTAGAAAAAGCATCTACCAAGAATTTAAAGGATGAGCTGGGGGACAATAAACATTTAAAATGCCATATTCTTCCCCATTTATCAAAGCTTTAAGAAATACAAACCTCCCGTATGTGTCTTTAACACATTCCAACAATTTAAATGAGAGATTTTTCCTTACCAATATAGCCACTCCCCTACTTCTGGTATTAAATGATGAAAAATAAACTAGGTCAAAGCCATTCTGCTGTAATTTCAGATGCTCCTTGTCATCCAAATGTGTTTCCTGTAACAAAGCAATATCCACCTTCTCCTTTCTAAGACTCAAGAGTACCTTCTTCCTCTTAAGTGGGAGTGACTTCCCTTGATATTCCAGGTACACCATTTAATCATATCATGAGCCATAATCTTTTGCAATTACATTTAAATTCCAGAGAAATTGCTGAGCCTTAGTGTCACATGGTCCACCAAACATAAAAACGACATAAACTAAAACCACTACATTTAACAAACATACAAAATTATTAACAATAAAAAAACAACAAAAACCAAAAAACAAACCAACATATAAAGCGCCAGTAGCACTGAGTAGGGGAACTCACCCCCTGCCCGAAGGGGCCAACTACCTGTCCCGAACTGCCCATAAATAGGCATCTAACCATCTCAACCACCTTCACTTCTCCCAGCTAGAGCCACATTGCAAGCACAAGCTAAAAAGAATAAACACCCCATAGAATATCAATATGAATAAAAAAACATTCTTTTATAAAACAAAAGGGGAATAATGCCCCACCCATCCTTTGGCATGTCCTAACTTAGAAATTTAAAATGTACATCTTAACCACCGCCAGACATCATTTGAACCAAATTATTATCAATAGAGGGAAAAAAGGGGGAAAAAAACCAAAGCTCCAACCGGATTTCCTCCATTTCTTTTACAGAATGATAAATGCATACCCAAGCAACAATATTTATACATACTACAATTGTTTAAATTAGGTTAGTTTGTCCACAAAGTCTCTTGCTTCTCCGATGTGTCAAAGAGATGCATGGATCCATCTAAGGTGATCTGAAGCACTGCCAGATACCTCAGGGAGTACTGAATCCCAAGGCCCTTCAATCTTCTCTTGACACCATCATATGATTTTCGTTTCTGGATCACTGCTGCTGAAAAGTCCTGAAAAAACATGATCTTAGACCCCTCGTAAATTAGGGGCTTTGGATCCTTCCCTTGGAGTCTGGAAGCCTCCATGACTCTCTCCTTATCCTGGTAATGATGGAACCGCACCAGGAAAGGATGAGGGCGTTGACCCAGACCCGACCTCCGTGCTGCGACCCAGTGAGCCCTCTCTATCTTCAGTCCTCTCATGCCAGTCTCCAAGTCAAGGAATTTCAGAAGCCAATCTTCAATAAATTCCGCAGGCCACTTACCTTCCTTATCCTCAGGCAGACTGATGATCCGAATGTTTTTTCTCCTGCCCCTGTTTTCAAGATCGTCCACTTGGTCACGCAAATTACGAACCTGCGTCTTCAGGGCTTGGATCTCTTCCTTGAATGGACTGGCATCAGCTTCCACCACTGTGACCCTATGCTCCACATCTGTCCTTTTCTCCAGGTCTCCCAGCTGCTGCTCATGCTTCTGCAGCATGAGAGAGACTGGAGCCAGCTTCTCTTCAATCTGTTTCCCCAACATCTCACAAGATTTCGAGAGCTGGTTCACCAGGTCCTGGAGAGTAATCGGCTCCGAGGCTGCTGCAGGCTGTGCTGCAGGCCCGGCCTCGGATGCTCCTCCTCCCTTTTTAGGCATTTCTGGACAGCTGAAAATACAGGTAAGTCAATTTTTAAATGTTTCTTGGGGCTCCACAATCTTTCCAACGCCTCAAGAAATCCTGATGACCTGGGTTGGGTGGGTTAAAGGACCGTCCTGCTCCTGCTGCGATGCCAAGATCTTCTCAGATCGCCGCCATCTTAGATCCCCCGATCTCACGTTTTTAATATATGTTATGGCACCAATATTCAATACATTCTTCATGACACATAATGACATAAAGAGGAGTTAAGTATTGTTAATTTGTACTCAGCCTGGCCCCAGTGTATCACACTTTGCTATGGTGGTTTGAAGCTAATTAAATCTTTGAGGAATGACGGTAATCTGATATCTGAGTCAGGTTCATCTGCAATGCTCTAGGGTTTTAGTCATGAACCGACAAGTAGCCTGATTTGTTGATGAGGAACTTTAAGAGTAGACATTTATTCAGGGCAGGAGATTTGGTGCATGGCTCCAGAGAACACCAAAGATATGATCTAACAGGTTGGATGATACTAACCAGACAGTAGTGGGAGGCATATCAGTACATTGTAGTGGTGGGTTAACTTCAGCAGCAGCTATGGATATACATGAGATTACCAAATTCTATTTGCATACAAGCAACCATGAATTTCATAACTGGGCAAAAAAGTATGATGTTCGTGCAGATACTTCAGTAGTCTGACTTGGAGAGTCTAGTACATGGTGATAGCAGATTTCAGATGCATAGCTATTTAAAAATAAAGCTTTTGTAACTCTGGGCACCAAGTTCAACTCGAAAATGAATGAAATAGAAAGTTAGATGTGACCAATCTGTGACCACCTATATTGTGCCCCTTGAAGTTCAGTTTGATTCTGTATATTTCCTTTATGTGATTGCAGGTTAGAATAATACCCAAGGAATAGGTCATATGTTCTGATTGCTGCTTTCAACGTACAAACTAGAAACAGAAGTAGACTAGTCAACTCTTTCTCCTGTAATCATTAAGATCATGGCTGACCTGACTATTCAACATTCCTGCCTGATAATATTTTAGCACATGTTTATCAAGAACCTTATCTTCTCTGTCTTGAAAATATTCAAAGATTCTGCTTTTACCACCTTTTGAGGCTGAGAGCTCCAAAAACTCATAATCCTCTTTGAGAAATAAATTCTCCCCATCTCTGCCTTAAATATTTGACTGCTTGTTTTTAAACAGAGATCTCTGGTTGTAGGAGGAGACATATTTTCCACATTCATCCTGTTGAGAAAAGATCCTGCAGCATCTTGTATGTTTCAATCAAGTTACCTCTTACTTTTTTAAATGGATACAAGCCTAGCCTGTCCAACCTTTCTCATAATGCAACCTACCCATTCTACGTTATAGTTTATTAAACCTTCTCTGAACTTCTGGTGAATTTATATCTTTCCCTCAATAGGGAGATTAATATTGTACATAGTACTCAAAAATGTGTTCTCACCAATGCTCTATATAACTGAAAAAAACTATGTCCTACTTTTCTATTCAATGCCCCTTTCAATAAATGATAACATTCTATTAAGTTTTTTAATTACTTGCTGCACCTGCATCTTAACCTTTTCCCAATTAATGCATTTGGATATCCAGATCTCTGCATTTCACATCTGTGCAATCTCTCACAATTTAGATATTATGGGTCTTTTCCATTCTTCTGACCAACTTGGATAATTTCATGTTTTCCTACATTTTTCTCCACTTGCTAGATTTGTCCCCCATTCACTTAACCTAGTTGTCTTCTTTCATTGATTCAAATATCCTCTTCAAAACTTCCTTTCCACTTATCTTCATGTCATCAACAAATTAGCAATTATATCTTTGGAGGTCTTTTTAAATTTATTCATGGCATGTGGGCATCACTGACTCAATCGATATTTATTACCCATCCTCAATTGCTCTTGAGAAGATGGTGGAGTGTTAACTTCTTGAACCTTGGTAATCCATTTGGTGTAGGTGCATCTATAATGCTATTGGGATTTTGAGGAGTTGGGAGGTCATGTTGTGGCTGTACAGGGCATTGTTTATGGCACTGTTAGAATATTGCGTGTAATTCTGGTCTCCTTCCTATCAGACAGATGTTGTGAAACTTGAAAGGGTTCTGAAAAGATTTGCAAGGAAGTTGCCAGGGTGGAGGATTTTAGCTACAGAGGCTAGGGCTGTTTTCCCTGGAGCGACGGAGACTAAGGGGTGGCCTCATAGAGGTTTATAAAATCATGAGGGGCATGGATAGAATCAATAGACAAAGTATTTTCCCTGGGATGGGGGAGTCCAGAATTAGAGGGCATAGGTTTAGGGTGAGAGGGGAAAGATATAGAAGAGACCTAAGGGGCAACATTTTCACTCAGAGGGTGGTACGAGTATAGAATAAGCTGCCAGAGGAAGTGGTGGAGGCTGGTACAATTGCAACATTTAAAAGGCATCTGGATGGGTATATGAATAGGAAGAGTTTGGAGGGGTATGAGCCAAGTCCTGGCAGGAGGGACTAGATTGAGTTGGGATATCTGGTCGACATGGACGAGTTGGACCAAAGGGTCTGTTTCTGTGCTGTACATCTTTGACTCTGTGACACTGAGTAACTTGATATATTTTGAAGTAAGGATGCTGAGAGGCTTGGAGGGGAACTTGCAAGTGGTGGTGATCCCATTGTCTGATGTCAATATCCTTCTAGATGGTGATGGTGATAGGCTTTTGAGGATTTGTCTAAGAAACCTTGATGAATTTCTGCTGTTCAACTTTTGGGTAGTACATGCTGCTGCTGTGCGTTGGTTGTAGAGGAGGTAAATGTTTACGGATGTAGTGCCAATCAAGTATTGTCGATGGTGTCAAGCTTGAGTATTGTTGAAGCTGCATTCATTCAGACTATGGGAATTATTTCATCATTCACCTGACTCTTGCCTTGTAAATGGTGGGCAGGCTCTAGAGCATCATTGGGTGAGTTAATTGCTGCAGGGTTACTCACCTCTGACTTGCTCTTGTGGTCACAGAATTTATAGAGTTAGGCAAGTTAAGCGTCTGGTCTATGGTAAGCCCCAGGATGTTGATAGTGGGACATTCAGCAGTGGTAATGCCATTGAATGTCAAGGAGTGAGGTTAGGTTCTCTCTTGCCGAAGATAATCATTGCCTGGCACTTGTAAGGCACAAATGTTGCTTGCTACTTGTTAGCTCAAGCCTGAATATTATCCAGTTCTTGCTGCATTTAAACATAGACTACCTTTGCACTTCTGGCCTTATGATGGAGGAAATGTCATTGATGAAGTAGGTGAAGATAGAATACTGCCTTAAAGAAATCCTGCAGAGATGAACAAGAGCTGAGATTATTGATCTCCAACAAACACAACATCTTCCTTTGTGTTAGGTATGACTCCAACCAGCAGAGACCCTTTTTCCTCCCCGATTCCCATTTACCCTAATTTTGCTGGGACTCTTTGAGGCCACACACGGTCAAATGACACCTTGATGTTAAGGGCAGTTGCTTTCAACTCATCTCTAGAATTCAGCTATTTTGTCCATTTATCAACCAAGACTATAGTGAGATCCTGAGTTGAGTGGCTCTGGTGGAACCCAAAGTGGTGTCATTGAGCAGGTTATTACTAAGCAAATGCCGCTTAATAACACTATTCCATCACTTTACTGATGATCAAAAATAGACCAATGGGGTGACAATTAGGGGTTTGGATTTGCCTTGCATTTTGCAGACAGGACATCCTAAGCAATTTTTTACGTTTGTGGGTCGATGCCAGTTTTGTAGGTGTACATCGTATTCTGCAGCAAAACTCTTAAATACTGTTGCTTGAAGGTTGTCAGGGCCCACAACCATTGCAGTATCCAGCCCCTTTACCTGTCTGTTAATATTGTGAAGCAAGTTGAATTGGCTCAAGATTAGCATCTGTGATGTTGGGGAGCTCTGGAGAAAGCCAGAATGGATCACCCATTTTGCACTCATGTCTGAAATTGTTGCGAATGCCTGAACCATATCTTCAGGCAATTTATGTACATTGTAAAATGTTGGGAGCCTAGCATTGATCCCTATGGCACTTCATGAGTTACATTTTGCCAACTAGAAAAGGACCCACTTATCCCTACACCTTGATTCCTGTTGGCTAGCCAATCTTCTTTTCTTGTGTTACCCCCATGTCTCCCTGTGCTGGTGAAATTGTTCAACATTGTAAACAGTCATTTTATTGGCTGGTGGATGGAGCAGTAAATTTACAGAATTGCCGTCTGAAAGATGTAGGTCTCCTAAATCAGGTGTGTTGAACTATAGCTTGAGTCATAAGATTGTAAGCACTCACTGAGCCATGCACTCCCCAGCTTACTGCAGGGTGCAATAGAATACCATCAACACCCTTTAGCCTAGTGGAAATTATTGCTGTTTGAGTGAATGCTCTTACTTTATTAGGATCATGATTGTGCTAAGTTTGAAATTTAGTACCCAACAAACACTCAAGTATCCTTGGGCTACTTCAATGTCTGACTACAGCACACAGGATATATACTTGATTCCCTGTCATATATATTTGTGAAAATATACAAAATAGGTCATATCCTTTACAGGTCTCCACTATGATAGCCTTTCGAGTCTTAGTGTATCGCAAAATCGCATAAGGAAAAAGAAAAATTGTGTCAGTTACAACTTAAGTAATTTGTTTATTTCTTGGAATCCTTACATTTGACTTTTCAGATACCATTTAATACAAGTAAAGTATGCAAGTTTTAAAACCAGTCAAAACTTTGAGTCAATTATATGGGATTACACAAATATTAATGTTTCTGTTAATTTTACAAATGGCTATTATAAATGATCTTATTTGGTGTTTGTTGTATGGATATAACCGTTTATTCTGATAATTTGAAGTAACTATTGGAACAAACAAATAGCATGATTTTAATCTGGATTAAATAATGGAAGTAATTTTAACAAGATGATCTGGATGGGGAACAAAAGCTAGAAAGTGTTATGAATTACAGTATACAGGAAGAACAAAGTCTGCCATTTTACCACAGTGATTGCAGAAAGGTTACATCACAGGAAAAAGTCATCCACCTCGCCGTGGCATCAAGAATCGCTCCTCCACCATCTCCCAGTAGCCCTGCATATTCTTCCTTTTCAGATAATCTAATTCTTTCTTGAATGCCTCAGTTAAACCTGCTTCTACCGCGCTCTCAGGCTGTGCATTTCAGATCTTAACCACTCGCTGCATGAAAAGGTTTTCTACATATTGTCATTGCTATTTTTACTAATTACTTAAATGTGGTTCTTGCTCCTCCCACCAATGGGAACAGTTTCTCCTTATTTAAACAGTTCATACACCTTATGATTTTGAATATACGTATCAAGTCTCCTCTTAACTTCCTCTTCTTCGGGGCACACAGACCCAACTTTTCCAGTCTGTATATATGACTGAAATTCCTCATCCTTGGAACCATTCTTGTGAATGTTATTTGCGCCCCATAATGCCTTCTTATGCTGAAGTGGGCACAGTATTCCACTTAAAACCTTCCAGTGTTTTATATTTTGAACTTAACATCTTTTCTTTTATACTCAATGCTTCTATGAATTAGATAGTAGCATTGGAGGCAGTTCAGAGAGGGGTCGCTAGATGAGGGTTTTGTTGTATGAAGAGTCATCGAACAGTTTAGGTTTATACTATCTGCAATTTAGAAGAATGAGGAAGATCAAATTGAGATATTCAAGTTGATTAAAAAATACGGATAAAATAAATGTGGAACGGATGCTTTCTCCTGTGGAGCACTCTCAAACAAGAGGTCATAGTTTTAGGATAAGTGGTAGCAATTTTAAAACAGAGTAGAGGAGAAACCACTTCTTCCAAAGGGTTGTGAATGTGTAGAATTTGCTATCCCAATGTGTGGTGGATTCTGGGACAGTGAGTAAATTTAGGAGTTGGACAGATTTTTAATTGATCACAGTTTGAAGGTTTATGGGAAGAAGGCAGGAACATGGGAGTGAAGAGCATACAAGTGGTGATCGAATGGTGGAGCAGACTCGATGGGCTGCACGGCTTAATTGTGCTCTGCATTTTATGAACTTATGAATGAAGCATGGGATGCTCTATGCTGTATTAACCTCACTCTTAACATGTTCTGCCACCTTCAATAATTTATACACATACCGTCCTAGTCCCTCTGCTCCTGTAACCCATTTAGAATCATACCGTTCACTTTATATTATCTCAATGTTCCCTCTAAGCAGTGCATCTCCACAGCTGTTCCAAGGGTCTGTGCAGGGCAAGTAGCATGCTGATAACATTCGCGGCATTGAGTTCAGGTTCCAGAAGGCACTGCCACACATTGTCTCAGAAGTCTTTGCAGAGGAAAATGAAATGAGCAAAACTCTGATTGTCTCTGTGTTCTTTCTGCTAAAGTGAATCATTTCACACTTCTCTGCATTAAGTTGCATCGACCATTTGTCTGTCAATTTTAACCATTCCCTTTTGACATTATGCGCTATCCTTTTTGTATTTATTCATGGGATGTGATCATTTTTGGCTAGGTCACCATTTATTGACCCTTCCTTTATTTGTTCTTGAAATGATGGTGGTGAGCTACCTTTTTGAAATGCTGCAGTCCTTAGAGTGACTACACCCACCGTACTGTTAGGAAGGATATTTCAGATTTTGACCCGTGTCAATAAAGGAATGGTAATATGGTTCTAAGTTGAGCTAGAGTGTAGATCTGGGTGTCACAATACATTTGCTGTACTTGACCTTCTAGGAGTGAGAAGCTGCAGGCTTTGGCACGTGCTATGAGGAGTCTGGGTGCATTGCTACAGTGAATCTTATAAATGGTACACACTACTGCCTTTGTGCATTGGTGGTGAAAGGAATGAATGATGAAGATGATGGATATGATTCACATCAAATGGACTATCTTGCCTTAGATGGTATCAACATTCTTGTATTATTGAAGCTATATTCAACCAGGCTAGTGGGGAATGTTCCACTGCACTCCTAACTTGTGTTCTGTAGATGGTGAAATAATCACTGCAGAATTCCTAGCCTTTGACCAGCCCTTGTAGCCATAGTATTTATATGCCTGGTCTAGTTTAGTTTCTGGTCAATGATGACCGCCAGACTGTAAATAGTAGAGAATTGAGCAATGGTAATGCAATTGAATTAGATTCTCTCTTGTTAGAGTTGACCATTGTCTGGCACTTGCATGACCCCCACGTTATGTGCTCCTTAAGAGATCAAGCCTTCTTGTGGCAGCATCTGCCAATTTTGAATCATATCCTTACCCAAAAATCTAGGTTACTTATTCAGGAAGAACAGGGATTCTCACAAACATAACACGAGCATGCAATTCTCCCATTACAGAGGGAAGAACCACTATCCTATTTATTTTAAATTCCCTCGTAACAAATGGAAACATTATGAAATAATACTTTGCTTCAGTTTCTCTGCTAGAATATATAATTTAAATCATGCTCTTTCTGTTGTAGGCATGTAACGAGTTCACTACACACGTGATGAACCTCCTACGAGAACAGAGCCGGACACGTCCAATTTCACCAAAGGAGATTGAGAGGATGGTTAGCATCATCCATCGAAAATTCAGTTCGATTCAAATGCAACTAAAACAGAGCACATGTGAAGCGGTCATGATCCTGAGGTCACGATTTCTTGATGCCAGGTACAGTTCTTACAGTAAAGGATCCAAATCGGGTATATTTTAATAATGTTTATGTTTGACCTTTTTCTATACTTGGCCAACCTCATTAAAGACATAGGCTCGAGAGTTTGTACAAGAAGCTCAGGAAAGAAAGCGAATGAATGAATTCCTTCATATGTTAATAATATTCAGTTCCTTCCTGAAAATGGATGTTGTTATCTGCAGAGTTGGCCTGAACAACTTCTCTCCTGACCATTGGAAATAGTACAGTTTCAGCGGAACAGGAAAGAAAATAAGGAATATACTTCCCTCCTGATCTTAAAATACCATTCTTTGTGTGGTACCAAAGATACTGCAAAGATCCTTTTCCTAAGTAGAATCTTTCAAGTTATGTGATGTATGAAGATAGAATCCTGTTTTGTAGTTACTTTTTTCTGTAACATAGGATCTTGGGATTCCAAAGCCCCTGGCTAATAAAATTTAGTTCATGGTGAAATTGTAATCTACTTTGCAGAATTCTTAGTTTGCAACAGAATAGCAATAAGATCTGAGAAATTACTAGCAGGTCTGCAGCATCTATGGAGAGAAAATGGGGTTAATGTCTCAGGCTTGGTGAATCTTCTTCAGAACTGATTTAGCTGGGCGAAGGTTGGTATATATAGTAGAGAAGGTGTGGGGAAGGGCAAAAAAAACCATCGGTGGAGATGGAGCCCAGAGAGAGAAAAAAACAGTTGGGCAAAGGAAAGGGTAGAGGTTAGCCTGGGAGATTGAATGGCCGCTAATGGGTTTTGTGTGAGAGCAGTCCATGTGACAGGGCCTGGTGTGTAGGGATTGAAGTAAGGAGGTGTTTGGTCTCTGAAATTATTGAACTCTGAACTCGGTATTCAGTCCAGCAGGATTTCCTAGCGGAAAATGAGGTGTTGTTTTTCCAGCTGGCACTGAGCTTCGCTGGAGCATGAAGCAAACCTGAGACTGGCACTGAGCTTCGCAAAGGAACATGGTGGTGTGTTGAAATGGCATGCAACTGGACACGCAGGGTCATTTTAGTGGACAGAGCATAGGTGCTCTGCAAAGCGGCAGCCCAGTTTGGGCTTTGTTTCTCCAGTGTAGAGGAGACCATATTGTGAGTGTCAAATTCAGTGGGCTAGATTGAGTAATGTGCAGGTAAATCGCTGCTTCACCTGGATGTGTATCTGGACCTTGGATGATGACGAGAGAGCAAGTAAACAAGCAGTTGTCACACTTCTGGAATGGCATGGAAGGTGCTGTCAGGCTGTGGGGGAGTGTTGGAGGAGTGGAACAGGGTGTACCAGAGGGGACAAGGAAAGGGAGGGCAATATGTGTCTGGTGGTTGCATCCCGCTGGTGGTAACGGAAATGGCATCTAATGATCTTTGGGATATGGATCCTGATGGATAGTAAATAAGGACAACAGGGACCCCACTGCTGTGGTAGGAGGGAAGAAAGGGAGTGAGAGCTGAAGTATGGGATATTGGTCAGACATGACCGAGGGCCTTGTCAAATATGCTGGTGGGGAATCCTTGGTTGAGGAAGATGATGGACAGTTTGGAGGCCCCTTTCTTGAAGTTAGCATTATTGGAACAGATGTGACAAACACGGAGGAACTGGGAGAATGAAATGGAGTCTTTACAGGAAGCACGGTGTGACAATTTATCGTTGAGGTAACTGTGGGAATCAGTGGGTTTGTACTGGATATTGGTGGCCAGCCCAGAAATGGAGCAGAAATGTCAAAGAAGGGAATAAGGAATCAGAGGAACAAGATGAAGATGTGAGCAGGGTGGAAATTTGAAAATGAAATTGATTAAATTTTTCCAAATCCAGATGAGAGAGGGAAGTAGCACCAACGATGTCATTGATGTTCTGGAGAAAGAGTTGCGGGTGGGACCAGAATAGGACTGGAACAAAGAATGTTCCATCTATCTCAAAAAGTGACAGACATAGCTGGGGCCCATGCGGGTACCCATGGGCACTCCTTTGACTTGAAGGAAGTGGGAGGAGTTAAAAGAGAAGTTGCTCAAAGTGAGGACAAGCTCGGCAAGGCAGAGGAGGGTGGTGGTGGATGGGATGGTTCAGGCCTTTTCTCCAGGAAGAACTGGAGAGCCTTGATATCATTCTGATGGAAAATGTAAAAATATTGCACGTCCATGATGAAGAGAAGGTGGTTAGAGCCCATGAACTAGAAATTCTGAAACTGACATAAAGCATCAAAGGAATTGCAGATGTCAGTGGGAAGGGGCTCTTCTCCATTCCACCAGCACTCCCCCACAGCACCTTCCCGTGCCATTGCAGAAGGCGTAACACCTGCACATTTACTTCCTCCCTCCTCACCATCCAAGGTGCCAGTCACACCTTCCAGGTGAAGGGGCAATTTACCTGCAGTTCACTCAGTCTAGTCTACTGCTCACAATATGGCCTTCTGGGCTTTGCAGAGCACCTACATTCTGTCCTCAAAAATGACCCTGAGCTTCTGGTTGCCTGCCACTTCAACACCACCAGGTTTCCTGGCCATCAACTCTGACTCAAGCTTACTGCAGTGCTCCAGCAAAGCTCCGCACTAGGTGGAAAAATAACACCTCATTTTCCGCTTGGGAACCCTGCAACGTTCTGGACTCAATATCAAGTTCAATAATTTTAGAGTTTGAGCACCTTTGCTCAACACCCAAACACCAGGCCCTGACATCATGTGGACTGCTACCACAAACCCATTTTCAGTCAATACTTCATTCTTCCAGGCTGACCTTTACCCTTTCCTTTGCCTGCCCAACTACTTTGTCTGTCTCTCTCTCTCTTTATCTCTCTCTGGACTCCATCTTCACCTATCATTTACTCTTCCCCACCCCTTCTCTGGTATATGCACCAGTCTTTTCCTAGCTATAATCAGTTCTGAAGAAGGGTCACTGGACGTCAACAGTGCTTTCTCTTCACAGATGCTGCAGACCTGCTTACTTTTTCCAGCAATTTCTCATTTTCTTTTTGATTTGTAATATCCACAGTTCTGTTTTTTAACAATTAGATTTGTATTGTACTTAAAATAATATTTTAAATAACAAAATTTATACCTATAAAGGAAGTAGGCTTGACTTTTGTAGATACAAAAAACATTGTACAATCAGAACCTCTGTAATACTACGTCAGCAGTACTGATTCCTATTGCACTATATCTGAATTCATAAAGCCTTGGCCAGTACAGAATAGAACTGCAGCAGAGCCTTCATATACTTTTGAACTTTTATTTACAGTGAAACACATTACTTGTTGTGCACTTCCAACCACCAATCTATCTTTCAGCCTGTTTCTATGTCAAAATTATTTTTAAATCAACCTGTTTGAACAGTAATATGTATCTGGTAGTAGCATCCCATTGTAGGTAATGGAAATGACATCTAATGATCCTTTGAATATGGATACTGATGGGATAGTAAATGAGGACAAGAGGGACACTGTCGCTGTTGTGTGAGGGAAGAGAGAGAGTGAGGCCATAAGTGTGGGAGATGTGTTGGACATAGTCGAGGGCCCTGTCAACCAAGGAACTTAAGAAACCAACTACTTCTAGGACAGTTGGGATTTTAACCCAGACATTCTGGCTGAGAGGTCTATTACTGCACCATATCAATTCTCATGTTCCAGTACATATATTTTTTATCAAACTGTTTGGATGTGTTATGATATATCTCACTGGCTATCTCAGCCGGTGTGACTGAAACCAGGTCTTTCTGATGCAGTGGTAGAGATTCTACATTGTATTATAAGAGTACCAAAATAATTTTAATCAACCTGGCAAGGCCATATGTGTAGAGTTCATGAATAGGAAAGGTATGATCTCTTTGATGGAATTGTGCTATAGCCTTCCCAATAGCCAGTGGGAGGTGGAGGAACAGGTACACGGGCAGATGTAAATGTAAAATGTAAAAACAACAGGGTTATTGTTGTGGGTGATTTTAATTTCTGCGATATTGACTGGAACTCCCTTACTGCCATGGGCTTGATTAGAGGGGACTATTTGTTAGGATGGTTTTTTGAAGTCTAACTAGGGAAGGGGGCCATACTAGATCTGGTATTGGGAATGAGCCGAGCTAGTTGAAGATAGTTTCAGTAGGGGAGAATTTCAGGATCAGTGACCATAACTCCATTAAGATTTTAGTTATTTATGGATAAGGGTAAGCGTAGTCCTCGGGTGAAAGTACTACAAGGGGATAAAGCTCACTATGACAATCTTAGGCAGGAACTGTGGAATGTAGATTGGGGCAGTTGTTTGAGGGTAAATTCACATCTGGTATGTGGGACTCTTTCAAAATTAATTGATTAGAGTTCAGAACCAGCATGTTCCTGTTTAAAAAAAAAATAAGGATAAGGATGGCAAAATTCAGGAACCTTGGATGACAAGAGAAATTGAGCTTTGTCAAAAAGGAAAAGGAGGGATATGTAAGGTTCAGAAAACTGAAGACAGACAGAACTCTTGAAGAATATAAAGAAAGGAGGAAAGAACTTAGACAAGAGTTAGGAAGGCTAAAAAAAGACCTGAAATGTCCTTGTCAAACAGGGTTAAGGAAAATATCAAGATGCTTATTATGTAAAAAAGGAGCAAGAAGATAGCTAGGGAAAATGTAGGTCCACTCAAGGACAAAGGAGGGAATGTATGCGTGGAGCCGGAAGAAGTGGGTCAGTTCGTTAATGAATACTTTGCGTTGGTATTCAAAAATGAGAAGGATGTGGTGAATGGTGAGTTTAGATATGGCTCTGTTTATATTGTAGGGCCTGTCAATAAAGAAAAGGAGATGTTAGGTGTTTTGAAAAGCATTAAGGTAGACTGGTCCCCGGACCTGATAGGATCTATCCCAAAATACTGAGGGAGAAAATTGCTGGGGCCTTGTACAAAATCTTTTTTATCCTCCTTCATCACAGGCGAGGTCCTGAGACTGGAGAATAGCTAATGTTCCTTTGGTTAAGGAGGGCAACAAGGATAATCTGTGAAATTACAGACTGGTGAGTCAGACGTCAGTGGTAGGGAAGTTATTGGAGAAAATTCTAAGGGACAGGATGTACTCACATTTGGAACAATATCATTATTTGTGATAAGCAGCATTACTTTGTCTGGAGGAGGCTGTGCCTCACAAGTTTAATAGGTTTTTGAGCAAGTGACAAAGATGATTGATGAGGCCATGGTGGTAGATGTTGTCTACGTGGACTTTAGCAAGATCTTTCTAAAGGTCCATCATCACTGATGCAGAAGGTGAATTTATATTGGATCTGCGGTGAGCCAGTAAGATAGATACAGAACTTTGTCGTAGAAGACCGACAGCATCAGTGGAAGCGTTTTCTGCCTGACTGGAAATCTGTGATCAGTGATGTTCTGCAGAGATCAGTTTGGGGACCCCTGTTGTTTTGCAATAAAAATAAATGATTTGGAGGAGAATGGCAATGGTCCAATTAGTAGGTTTGAAGGCTACAAAAAGTTTGGGAGAGCTGAAGATGGGAGGATTGCCAGAGGATACAGCAGGATATAGATAGGCTAGAGACATGGGCAGAGAAATGGCAGGTAGAATTTAATCCAGATAAATGCAAGATGATACATTTTGGAAGGTCTAATGCAGGAGGAAAGTATATGGTAAATAGCAGCACTCTTAGAAGTATTAACATTCAGAGGGATCTCAGCATACAGATTCACAGTTTCCTAAAAGTGGCAACACAAGTGGATATGGTAGTCAGGAAGGCATATGGCATGCTTGGGGCCTTCATCGAGTATAAAAATTGGCAAGTCATGTTGCAGCTGTATAGAACTTTATACAGAGACCATGTTTGAAATATCGTTGCCATAGTAAACATGGAGGCTTTAGAGAGGGAACAGAAGAAATTTACCAAGATGTTATCTGTTTGGAGGGTATAGGTATGAGAAGTGATTGAATCAGCTTGACTTGTTTTCACTTGACTGTCAGAGGCTGAGGGTAACCTAAAAGAAGTTTATAAAATTGAGATGCATGAATAGTTCTCCCCTATTACTATACTAGAAGGCATATATTTAAGGTAAAAGGGGGCAAGTTAAAGGAAATATGAGAGGCAAGTTTTTTATACAGGTAAGTGTATTGATCACACTGCCTGAAGAGATGATAGAAGCAGATACAATGGCAGTGTTTAAGAGACATCTTGACAGATATGTGAACAGGCAAGAAATAGATCATGTAAATGCAAAATGTTTTTATTTTGGAATGGAGTCAAGGCGCAGGCTTTGTGGGCTGAAGGTCTTTTCCTGTGCTGTACAGTTCTTTGTTATGGAACAGCCAAGGAACAACTAACAATTATTTTTGAAACCTATTTGGACAGAGTATTGAGCACAAGAGTTGGGAGTTCATGTTGCGACTGTACAGGACCACTGTTGGAATATTGCATGCAATTCTGATCTCCTTTCTATTGGAAAGATGTTGTGAAACTTGAAAGGTTTCATAGAAGATCTACAAGGATGTTGCCAGGATTGGAGGATTTGAGCTATAGGGAGAGGCTGAACAGGCTGGGGCTGTTTTCCCTGGAGCATCGGAGGCTGAGGGGTGACCTTACAGAGGCTTACAAAATCATGAGGGGCATGGATAGGATAAATAGACAAAGTCTTTTTCCTGGGGTGAGGGAGTCCAGAACCAGAGGGCATAGGTTTAGGGTAAGAGGGAAAAGATATAAAAGAGATCTAAGGAACAACTTTTTCACGCAGAGGGTTGTGCATGTATGGAATGAGCTGCCAGAGGAAGTGGTGGAGGCTGGTACAATTACAACATTTTAAAAAGCATTTGGATGGGTATATGAATCAGACAGGTTTGGAGGGAATTGGCCGGGTGCTGGCAGATGGGACTAGATTATGGTGGGATATCTGGTCGCATGGACGGGTTGGACCATAGGGTCTGTTACCATGCTGTACATCTCTATGATCTATGATCTATGTTATGACACCAGGGCAGATGGGAGTTGAACCCAGATGTTTTGATCCAGAGCTAGGGACACAATCACTGTACCACAAGATGAGCACAGAATAATTAAGTAATTAATCCTATTTATGCCCAACATCAAAATACAATTAATCTTGGTTGAAATATATTTACTGTACTGGTTTTATAAAGCTGATTTTGGACCCAAAGATAAACTGACCAGATTTACTGATCCTGGCAAGAGACAAATACTGTTTTCACTTGGCCTTTCTGAGGAGTTTATGTATTTATCCACTAAATATTCCTAGCAGGGTTGAAGTCTAATATTATAGTATGGTAGTTGTCACATCTGTGTGAAGATGCATTGTGGTTTGCCTAGCACTTGTATTTCAGTTATATTATATTGGATAGGCATTTGTCATTGCTGACGTTATGTCAACACTTTTACCTGTGCACACTGTCCGTGGATCACAACCAGTTATATGTGTAGATTTTTGAGATTGCAATCGAGAGCTAATCTGCCTAGAATCCAGCTTTATTTTTGACATTTAGAAGCTGAGCGTTGAGTGCTGAGATCACTGTGCCACAAACCAGAAAAGTGAGACTATCAAATGAGAAAATGCCTGAGGAAGGTCTGAATCAACATCGGTGTGGTGTTGGTTATTAGTTTTTTTTAAACTATTTGAGTTCATAGCATGAAAACGCTTCTTACAAAAATTTAGAAGAATGTCTGTTATTTCCATACTTCGTAAATAAAATCTTGGCCAAGTAGTTTTGAAGCAAATAATTTTTGACACACACTTTTGTTAGCAAATTGTTAATCATATAAAAAAACAAATCTTTTTTTCAGTGACTGTCAATGGGTATTCTGTAAATGGTGCAGGGATCCATTACATAAAATTAATGCTCAAATTTGCAGTTTACCAATTTTTCAGGAACATTTCAGGACAATCTTAGGTGTTCACGTGAAGTGGAAATGATGTGTTGACATTTTAGCCTAACTCACTTTTTTCAGGAAACTGAGGGGATCAGGTGCAGCATTGATTGCACAGCACAATAGAATCAGTTCAGTGATAGCATTCCATCCAATCCTACAGATTTGTTGCTCAACAAATAAGTTAAAATGATTTTCATACACCTGTCTCCATTAATTATTTTTCATTGATGCTCACTTTACATCATTCTCATTAAAATGGTTGTCTATTATTGTGAAATAGAATTTGATTTAAAGTGCTAAACATTTATGAAATAACTGAATTTTTTTTTCTCTTTGTTGTCAAAGTTTTGGTCACCCAACTTCCCCTCCTGGTTCCCGTGTTAGCCAATATTGTAAACAATCTCATTATGCATGTTGACTGCCGAACCTTTAAACCTGCCTTCATCACTCCCTCAAAAATCTTACCCTTGACTCTCTTGTTCCTGCAAACTTCAGTCTAATTTCCAACCTCCCTCTTCTCCCCAGTGACCTTTAATATCATGGTGCCTCCCAAATTTGTTCCCACATTTCCTGGAACTCTAAGGTTGAATCCTACTCATTAGCTATCCACTCCTGCCACAGTACTGAAACAATAGACATCAAAATCACAAATGAGATCCTGTTTGACTGACAAAGGTAAATTTCTTTTGTTGTCTTTCTCATCCTGTTTGTAGCCTTTGGTATGTTTCACAACAGCATCCTGCTCCAGTACCTCTCACTGTCATCCTGGTACATGGCTGGTACTGCATTCTTTGTTCCATTTGTAGCCAAAGAATCATTTGCAATGGCTTCTCTTGCTCAGTTACCTTTGGTGTTCTACAAGAATCTACCCTTAACCCCTCACCTTTTTTTTTAATTTTGCAACTCAACAACTTCATCTAAAGGCATAATGTTTGCTTTCATAAAAATGCTGATGATTACAGCTCTACCTCACCACATCTCTCCATTCCTCCATTGTTGCTAATTATCAGATTGCTCATTGAATGGTTTGCATTGGATGAGCAGAAATGTCCTCCAAGCAAAGTGCCTAATTGAGCGGTACCCTAGATACTGATTCTATTCCTTTGCCAGACAAATTCTGAGATTAAGCCATTCCATTTGCAACTTGGATGTTATATTTGGTCCTGAAATGAGCTTCTGACTTCATAGTTGTTCCATCACTAAGACCATCTACTTCCAACTCTGCAACATCACTCAACAATGCCCCTATCACAGCTTGTCTGCTGCTGAAACCCTCATTCATGCCTTAGTTATCTCTAGACTTGACAGCTGCAGCACTGTTTGGGTTGGTCTGCCACATTTTACCCTCCATAAATGTGAGGTCATCCAAAAGTCTTCTGCCTGCCTTTGTTCTTGCATTGAGCCCTGTTCACTATGTCACCCGAACCTACATTAGTTCCTGGTTGAGTGACATCTTTATTTTAAAATTTTCATCCTTATTTTAAAATCTATTCATGATTTTATCCTTCCCATTGTTTGTAATTTTCCCCTCAAACCTCCAAAATATCTATGCTCCTCTAATTCTAGGCTTTTGTGCATCTCAGTTTTCATTGCTGTCCCATTGCACCTTCAGTTGCTAAGGCCCTCAGCTCTGGAATACCCTTCCTACACTTCTCCTCCTCTGTGTCTCACTTTCCTAACTTGAGACAGTCCTTAAACCTACCTCTTGGACCAAGCATTTGGTCACCTGATCTAATAACTCATTACAATCAATGTCATACTCTACTCTATAATTTTCCTATGGTGCATCATGGATGCTTCATTTTATCAAAGGTGTTGCTATACCCTGCCTTTTGCTGCAGGATTCTCAATGTTCCCTTCCACCATTTCTTTACAAGAGAAGCCTCAGTTCGTTTCTATTGGAAATGCCAGTTGATGCTAATTTTTGGTTAAATCGAGCAAACAAAGAAAGAAAAGTTGGATAGACAGCATATGGAATACTTGGAATTCATTTAGACCATGAATATCACGTCTTCTGTTTGACATTATCTTATCAACAACTTAGAAAACTTGCCAAAAATAATCACTGCATCCCCAACAACAAGTAGATCCATAGTACTTGTGTGTGCCTAATTTTGACTGTGTAAGTATGTCACATAGAATGTCTTAAAGATATTCTAATGCTCCTCAAAGGTATTACATTATCCGCAGAAGTCTGCAAGATTCCTGGTTGATGAAATTGGATCATCTGAGACAAAGTGGTTTTCTGTCAGGGTGCATAAAGCCAGTGAACTATTTGTAAGGCTGCACTTCATATGCTGTTGTAAGAGCATTCTGGCCCCATTTCCTTTTTGCATGTTATCAATTCATTCCTGTCTTGCCATTTGTACTGGCATTGGATCTATGTGAACACTTGTCACTGGAAAGCAGACTTTTCAGATTAGTAAAGAAATGAGAAATAGTTGTATGCAGTTGTTCATCAGGAAAGTCAGTTCGTTCTTAAATGAACACTCAAAGCTCTTCGGCAGGATTCTGATTGATTGTTCATATCAGAATCCAAAACTGCCCTTGCAACTTGTGTTATGGGGCTCCCCACTGCATATTAGAATAGCTTTGCAAAGATGTACACCATAGTGTTGCAGATGGGGGATAAAGGATTCCCCCAATTGATTTGTCAACTGTTGGATATTAGAGACCATTTTAAATGTCTTTCTGTACATTTGTATGCCCAAATCGACATCTTTGGCCACTGTGCTGTCTTGATTTGTCCACAACATCCACCTCCAATGTTATTTAGCTCTCACCTACTGCCAGCTTTACCTATCCAGTCTTAGCAATAGCATATTTTGCAGTGGCTTCTCTTCTGATTTCCCCACCATCATTTATACTTGCCTCATTCCTATTTCATAATTACATGCTTCTCACCATCCACAATATTTGAAGATAGGTTGAAGGGTAACACTAATGATACCCAGATCCACATCACCATCTCCACTCTTAGCCCTTCTTTGCCGTTGTGTTGTCAGATTGCTTCTTCAATGTACAGTATCGGATAAGCTACAGTGAACACTGCAGACAAAAACTGTTGTCTTTGCCCTCTGCCACAAATTCCATTCTCTTACCGCTCTCCAACCACTGTTTTAGAATGAAGCTGACTGTTTCCAGCTTCAGCATCCTATTTGAATCCACACCGAGGTTGCAATCTCATATCAACCAGGATTTGATTGAATGGAACAACAGGGTTGAAAGGCTGATGGCCTGCTCCTGCTCCTTGTCCCTGCCTCAGCTTACCTTCTGAACCCCCGCCCCCAACAGACTTGACTATTCTAGGGTTCTGAAAAACTTTGTTCAACATGACAGCCTCTCTTTGCAAGCTGCTGAAAATGACACCCTACAACCATCGTATTACTCTGTTCCCTTTCTGAGGAGGTTAGAACTATATTTATTGATCCTATTGTTTATGAAGGAATATATTTTTTTCAAACTGTAATTTATGACATTATTTCACTGAACGTAATATACAATTGTATGTTCCTAGTCCCTTCTGAAAATACAGCTTGAAGTGCAAGATAAGTCAATGTATTTAAAGACTGAGGGATGTAGTTGGAAAATTGAAAGCAAGTAATATTCTTAATGATTATCATCTCTGATCCACTAACTCAGGAAAAATAATTTTAAACAAGAAATTATTGAAGAACTCGAGCAAAGTAAATGGCTGTGGAATTTGTGCAATGATGTTAATCTCGGATGAGCATGTTTGATTGCAATTTGTTCCTTTGAGCATTGCAGGTCTCTGTGTTAATATTTGTTAACTATTTGAGTGCTGAACATTCTGAAACATAATTGTACTACCTCAAGTGCATGAAAAAGAGATTAGTAATTACCACCTATATTCAAATGAGCTGATGATGTAACAACATAGTGAGGTTTCAGCCACCAGGTGGTTAAATTATGCAAAACCTCAGTATTCTAAACAGTTCACAAGCCAATAAAAGTTTACATTTCTTCAGGTATTTTTGTGGCTTTTTAAAAATTGTTTATGCAATTAAGACAAATTCTTATGCTTGTTATTTTTGCATTGAACTCAATTCAAGTCAATATGTTAGGGTGCGTGCATTGAAATTCCAGTCTGGTGCCAAGAGTTTAAGATGTCTCTTCAGAGATTTTGGATCCCAAGGGTATGCCATAAACCTACCTGGAGTTAATTTCAATGTTCAGAGTGCAGACACTTGCATTTGCACTCTCCAAACATTTGTATGTTAGCTCCTAGGAGAGGAGCGTGGTACAGTGATGTAACCAAACATGCAGCCAAGTTCTATCCTGGGCAGGAGAATTGGCGTTCCAGCAGGCAGTGTAAATAGGAACTGATATTTAAAGTAAACAGTTCTGAGACTAAGAGCTGCAGGATAATTGCAGCATTAAAAGTGCAGTATCGAAAGCCAACTTTTCAGAGTATAATGATTGTGTTATTCTTTAATTGATTTAATCTTCAATACAGTAATATTCTGTTACAGATTTAGAATAAATGCAATTTAATGTTTAAGTCTGTTATCACCTGTACAAGTTTATTTTTATTTTTGCATAGTTGTGTCCTATTTAAGTGTTTTTTATAGTAAATTATTCCCTATATATAAAACTTGGACTCATTAGTGTTTTCATGTTTCATTATGGGTGGCACGGTGGCACAGTGGTTAGCACTGCTGCCTCACAGCGCCAGGGACCTGGGTTCAACTCCCGCCTCAGGCGACTGACTGTGTGGAGTTTGCACGTTCTCCCCGTGTCTGCGTGGGTTTCCTCCGGGTGCTCCGCTTTCCTCCCACAGTCCAAAGATGTGTAGGTCAGGTGAATTGGCCATGCTAAATTGCCCGTAGTGTTAGGTAAGGGGTATATGTAGGGGTATGGGTGGGTTGCGCTTCGGCGGGTCGGTGTGGACTTGTTGGGTCGAAGGGCCTGTTTCCACACTGTAAGTAATCTAATCTAATTTTGAAGGTATGTATTCAAATAACTTTCTTCAAACAAACCAAGGTAAAAAAAGAAAACAAAAGTCACCCAATTCAATTAAAATCTATAAAATAGCTTTATCCATGTAAATTGCATATGCACAGTGGAAAGTGTCTCAGCTGACAAACAATGGGGACTCAACAACTGAGTTCACTGCAGTAATTACAAACATAAGAATTTGCCTTAATTGCATTAACAATCTTTAAAAAAAAAGCTGCAATAGTATACTTAAGAAATGTTAACATTTGTTGGCTTGTGAACTGTTTAGAATACCAGTTCAGATATGACCAACATTTCAAAGATACAATTATAAAAAATAATTTATTGTTATGATCTCAGATGATGGAAATACTGGATAAGTCAGATCCCAGAATGAAACCTGACTTGGGAGATCACATTGCTTTTTTGTTGTTGTTTAACAAAGTGGTTGGTTACTGCCACATATACACATGAGGCTGCAGAAGTTCTTTAGCAACAGAATATAAGTTTATTACACGAGAGAAGAAATAAACAAATAAAACTATGTATATGTAGGAAACAGTTACAAAAATTCTTAACACAAACAACAAAACAATGTTTTAGCCTATTTCCCAATAACACTCAGCTTTCAAATCTCCACTGATGCTTTCCAGTTCCTTTTGCTTGCACTATAGATACAATTAACAATGCCTTTCTGAGTCAGTTAGTTAGCATTAACCTTTTACAGTTCTAATGGCCTAAACTTCCTCAATTCTAACAACTTGATGATTTATATCCAAACTGTCCTGGTTTGATGGCTTCACACTAAAGTACTTTGGCTAGGGTGACTTGCTCCCCTAAACTGACTTGGTTGACTGTTAGGAGAAACAGTTCTTTTTTTGAATTGAACTCTTGAGTTCTTTTGAATTAAAACTCTGAACCTTCTATTCTGAAGCCAAAAATAAACTAATTATGTTATTGTGTTTACTTTTTCTGTTGGATGTTTATAAAATAAACATTATCCATTAGGACTAAAGGTGTTTTGCAGTAGACCCATGCTTTCTTGAAACTGTTGTATTTACGTACTGTTCCAAACTATGACCCTTAAAAAACTTCACAGAACTGACCTAAATCTGTCTGCCTCTTTTGAAATCCAAACTCCCCCCAAAAATGTATACTGTATCCCTGAGGCTGAGTGTGCTGTTCTCAGCAAAGGACTCAGCTTTGTACCCTTACGTTCCCACCTCAATGAATTCCGGGCTTGACGTGATGCTGAGCTCTTCTTCCGTTGCCTTCGCCTTCGCGCTCACTTCTTTGGGAATAGTCCTCCCCCTGCTCCACAGATCCTTTCACATCCCTCCAACATTCCACCTCTAATTGGACACCCCCGCCAGGCCAATTTCCTGCCCTCAATCTTTTCATTGACAGTTGTCGATGGGACATTGGCCACCTTAATTTCTCTGCCCCTCTTACACATTCCAACCTCTCTCCATTCGAACTTTCTGCCCTTCGCTCCCTTAGGTCCAACCCCAACCTTGTCATCAAACCTGCTGACAAAGGGAGTGCTGTTGTCGTCTGGCATACTGACCTCTACCTCGCAGAGGCTGAGCGCCAACTCTGATTCCTCCTCCTACCTCCCCCGGAACATGACCACACCACTGAGCATCAAGCCATTGTGTCTAACACCGTGACTGATTTAATTTCCTCCGGATGCCTATTTCCCTCCCCCCCCACCCCGGACCACAGCTTCCAACTTCATAGTCTCCTAACCCCAGACAGCCCGTTTCTACCTACTCCCCAAAATCCACAAGAAGGATTCTCCCGGCAGGCCCATTGTGTCAACATGCTCCTGCCCCACTGAACTTATTTCCTCCTCCCTTGACACCATCCTCACTCCTCTGGTTCACTCCCTCCCCACCTACATCCGGGATTCCTCTAATGCCTTGCGACACATTGACAGCTTTCAATTCGCAGGCCCTAACCACCTTTTATTCACCATGGATGTGCAATCTCTTTACACCTCCATCCCACACCAAGATGGCTTGAAAGCTCTTTGCTTCTTTCTCGAAAAGAGGCCAGAACAATCTCCATCCACCACCACTCTCCTCCGCCTGGCTGAACTTGTTCGCTCTCTTAACAACTTCTCTTTCAACTCATCCCATTTTCTCCAAATCGAGGGTCCTTGCTATACCTGCCTTTTCATTGGGTATGTGGAACATTTCTTGTTTCAGGCATACCCAGGTGCCCTCCCACAACTGCGTTATTGGTACATCGATGACTATTTCGGTGCAGTTTCATGCTCTCGTCCTGATCTGGAAAAAATCATAAACTTCGTTTCCAGTTTCCATCCCTCCATCACCTTAGCCTGGTCCATCTCCGACACTTGCCTTCCTTTCCTTGACCTTTCTGTCTCCAGCTGAAAAATGTGTTGCTGGAAAAGCACAGCTTATGCCCGAAACATCGATTCTCCTGCTCCTTGGATGCTGCCTGACCTGCTGCGCTTTTCCAGCAACACATTTTTCAGCTCTGATCTCCCGCATCTGCAGTCCTCACTTTCTCCTTTCTGTCTCCATTTTCGGCAATAGTCAATCCACTAATATCCATTACAAGCCCACTGACTCCCACAGCTATCTGGACTACAGCTCTTCTCACCCTACGTCCTGTAAGGACTCTCTCTTTCTCTCAGCTCCTTCGCCTCCACCGCATTTGTTCCGATGAGGCCACTTTCCAAAGTGGTGCTCTTAATATGTGCTCCTTCTTTTCCAACCGTGGCTTCCCACCTACAGTTGTTGACAGGGCTCTCGACAGCGTGTGGTCCATCTCCTGTGCCATGACCCTCACCCCCTCCCTCTCCTCCCAGAACAAAGATAGGGTCCCTGTTGTTGTCACCTTTCACTCCACCAGCTTTCACATGCAAAGAATAATCCTCCGCCATTTTCGCCAACTCCAACACGACGCCACCACTAAACACATCTTGCTTTCCCTCCCCCTGTCTGCATTCCGCAGAGATCGTTCCCTCTGGGACAACCTAGTCCACTCCTCCATCACACCTAACACCTCTCCCATCACAGGCCGGACCTTCCCATGCAATCGCAGAAGGTGCAACTCCTGCCCCTTTACCTCTTCCATCCAGCTTTGACAAAGGGTCAGTTAGACTTGAAACGTCAGCTCTTTTCTCTCCTTACAGATGCTGCCAGACCTGCTGAGATTTTGCAGCATTTTCTGTTTTGGCTCCAATAAGGAGTTTGTTACACATAACAGATTGAACATATAATGAGGAATAGCATGGGATTAAAATAGATCTGAATACTGGTGAACGTTTCTAAACTGAAGTCATAGAGGTTAAATTTGAATTAAAAGCATGTTTTAAAACTAATGATCATCAAACACTCCGGTCCCAATCATACCTTGTCAAAGACCAAGGTATGGACTTTTATGGTACTTTTCATGCCTCAATAGACTAACGTGCTTAACACCTACTTTGTCACTTTTGAAGTACAATCAGGGATTTCTTTTTCTTGTAAATGTGACAACTATAATATGCAAACTTGACTGAGTTTTTTGAAGAAGTAATAAAGAAGATTAATGAGGGCAGAGCAGTAGATGTGATTTATATGGACTTCAGTAAGTCGTTCGACAAGGTTCCCCATGGGAGACTGATAGCAAGGTTAGATCTCATGGAATACAGGGAGAACTAGCCATTTGGATAGAGAACTGGCTCAAAGGTAGAAGACAAAGGGTGGTGGTGCAGTTTTTCAGACTGGAGGCCTGTGACCAGTGGAATGCCACAAGGATCAGTGCTGGGCCCTCTACGTTTTGTCATTTAAATAAATGATTTGGATGCGAGCATAAGAGGTACAGTTAGTAAGTTTGCAGATGACACCAAAATTGGAGGTGTAGTGGACAGCGAAGAGGGTTACCTCAGATTACAACAGGATCTGGACCGGATGGGCCAATGGGCTGAGAAGTGGCAGATGGAGTTTAATTCGGATAAATGCGAGGTGCTGCATTTTGGAAAAGCAAGTCTTAGCAGGACTGATACACTTAATGGTAAGGTCCTAGGGAGTGTTGCTGAACAAAAAGACCTTGGAGTGCAGGTTCATAGCTCCTTGAAAGTGGAGTCATAGGTAGATAGGATGGTGAAGAAGGCGTTTGGTATGCTGTCCTTTATTGGTCAAAATATTGAGTACAGGAGTTGGGAGGTCATGTTGCGGCTGTACAGGACATTGGTTAGGCCACTGTTGGAATATTGCGTGCAATTCTGGTCTCCTTCCTATCGGAAAGATGTTATGAAACTTGAAAGGATTCAGAAAAGATTTACAAGGATGTTGCTAGGGTTGGAGGATTTGAGCTATAGGGAGAGGCTGAACAGGCTGGGGCTGTTTTCGCTGGAGCGTCGGAGGCTGAGGGGTGACCTTACAAAATTATGAGGGGCATGGATAGGATAAATAGACAAAGTCTTTTCCCTGGGGTTGGGGAGTCCAGAACTAGAGGGCATAGGTTTAGGATGAGAGGAGAAAGATATAAAAGAGACCTAAGGGGTAACTTTTTCACGCAGAGGGTAGTATGTGTATGGACTGAGCTGCCAGAGGATGTAGTGGAGGCTGGTACAACTGCAACATTTAAGAGGCATTTGGATGGGTATATGAATAGGAAGGGTTTGGAGGGATATGGCCTGTGTGCTGGCAGGTGGGACGAGATTGGGTTGGGATATCTGGTCGGCATGGACAGGTTGGATCGAAGGGTCTGTTTCCATGCTGTACATCTCTAGGACTCTATGACACAGGAAAGTAATTAAACAGAAATGAAATGAATAATTAGTTAATCAGTTTTGGCTTTTTTGGTCGAGAGTGTTTTCTAGGAAATCAGGAGAGCCTACATGTGCTTTGCAGAAAGACTTGGTGAGAATTTTTGCATTCATTTGAATAAGAAGATGGCATCCCCTGATAATGTGGCACTTATTTAATATTGAATGCAAATCCATGCCAAGACTGTATATTGTAATCCTGAAGTGAGACTTGAGTCCACAATCTTCCTGCTTCATGGTGAAAGTGCTGCCAGTAAGCCCAGCTGACACTCCCAAAACAAACACCAACTTCTTTTGTACTTGCCACTTGCAGTTTGCATGTTCTCCACTAATAGAATGGAAGTTTGGAAAGAGAGTAAAGCCACTATTGTGCAGGAGAATGCAAGCCTGTGAATCCAAGTAATTTTCTTTGTCAATATATTTGTGACATACCATATATACCAGTGTAAAGGTCAATTTCATGTAAAGGTCGACCCCTTATTTTCGCCAAAAAATCTTGTATTTTCCATATATCTCATTAAATCGCATTTATTCATTCATACTGGTAACTATTCATTGCTCTTTGTTTACTATATTGCATCTCCATTCATTCATTCATAACTCTACTTACCACACTTGGTTTACTCCAGCACATTTAGACTCATTCAGTCTATTGGTACTTATCACACTTCGTTCACAATACATCCAAAAGTTAATATCGTTAAAACATTAACCAGTTTAACTGTGCCATTTTATCTGAATAAAATCAGAATAAATATTAGCTACATACTTTAACACATTTGTTAAAGAATTAAAGATAATGTTGCAAATGTTCATAACATATGAGAGCAAATGGGAGGGAAACAGAAGAATTTGGCGGGAAAGTTCAAGATGCTTACACAATCAGAATTTAATAAATGTTTCATTTTAAGTCTGCCATTAAACCAGACCATGACAATGTTGAATAATGTGATTTTGCAGGATTTCAATGAATCTTTGACATTTTACATTTTTATAGCAGTCTCCTGTTTCCATACTGTAGAGATTCTAATCTAATTCTAATCTTGTTTTTATCCAGTAATTACCTTTACTGTAGTTCATTGTTTTTCTTCTTAACCTGGATTTGCTCATATGGCATTTCAAACTACAGCATGAATTTCAGCCCTCAAAACTTGTCCCCATGAATTAGTTGACTCCCTAATTTCAGCTTTAAAAAAGAAACAGTATTCAAAATTCCATCTATACACGAGTATATATGGTATTTCATACTTAATCCAGGGTTTCCTAAACCTGAGATGAAAATGTGTTGCTGGAAAAGCACAGCAGGTCAGGCAGCATCCAAGGAGCAGGAGAGTCAACATTTCGGGCATGAGTCCTTCTTCAGGAATCTAAAGAAGGGCTCATGCCCGAAACGTCGATTCTCCTGCTCCTTGGATGTTGCCTGACCTGCTAAGCTTTTCCAGCAACACATTTTCAGCTCTGATCTCCAGCATCTGCAGTCCTCACTTTCTCCTTTCCTAAACCTGAATTTAGTTACTTGCTTTCAGACATCACGATGTCTTGAAATTTTGAAAACTCAAATGATGCTCCATGCTGATATTTGGTATACAATCAAAGTTGATATATGAGCATGCTACTCAACTGAGAATTGGAATTAACATGTGCAACCCACTGTTATTGAGATGGCAGAATAGCATGCAACCTTGGAAATTGAATCTGTGCCTCCTGGTCATAGGTAGGGACACTACAACCATGTTACAAGAGCCCCAAATACAACAGTAGATATTTTAAACAACCTGTTAAGAGACATTGTGACACACCTCTAGAGTAGGTGTCGGACTCAAACCCCAGATTGCTTCGCTCAGAGATTGGTACACTCTTACTCTGCTACAAGAGCCACACCTCAAATACAACAGTAATGTCATAGTCACTATTACACTGGCTTTGAAGGCCATTGCCATTCTATTTTAAACCGCCGATCAAGATCTCTGCTGGTTTGTTTATTTTAATTAACCCCCGCACTACCGCCTAAATGCGGTAGTGCTTATTTTTTTCCCCAGCACCCATAGTGTGTGTGTGTGCAGGTGTGAGATGCAGTGAGAGACACAAAGTACACAAATCTTTATTTAATTTCCACCACCAGAAAAATAGGAAAACACCCGAGTGGCCTGTGACAAGCAGTGCCCTTCACATCAAAGGGCAATGCTGTGTGATTCTGCTGGTTTGTTAAATGTACAGATTCTATTAATGCAGCACACATTGCACCTGTAGACAGTTAGAGACTGAAACAAACTGAAGTAATTTCACTGGCAGCCGGGTCATCAGCAGGTGTGGTAAATTATAATAATTAAAAACAGTTGGAAGATGTCTTTAGAGAATTTGGATAACTTTGCACAAGTTAAATTGAGCAGATGTGCATTTTTAAAATGATTTATTCAAAGGGGGAGAGAGAGTATAGAAGGCAATAAGAGTGGTCGCACAATAGAGAGATGAATGTTACTCTAGGGACATTCCATGTGCTGTGCTGGAATGAGCATTCATCGTTGCACTGCAGAAAAACCAAGGGGGCATTTCATTGTTGGAATGATGCAAAGTTCTGATGTTGTAAAATGCAGAGGCACCTTTCATTTAATCTCTCCAGAGGAATAGAGAAAGCAATCCTGAAAGGTACAAGAACAAGTGTCTGCACAGGCACATTGTCGCTTCAGGTCACAGTCAAGTCAGGAGGCCTGTAGAAAAGCTATTGAGATAGATAGATAGATATTTTAGTATGATATAGGATCTAGACTGAAAGACTATGCTTTCACTTTTCAAAGGTATGATGCTTGTAGAATTTTAGAGACATGCCAATTATCTTTGAGTATTGGATGATGTGTTTTCACAGGCCTAGCTGCAGTTTAACAGTTCTTTTCAGTGTTATTATCTTTCTCAGATATTGTCATTGGCTGTTTTCTTTTGCTTCAGTGGATTTTTGAATTTTTAGCTAAAATGTAGGTTTAAAAATTGTTGGAAAAACTTTCAAAATGCTGTTGCTTTGACATCGTGGTAAGAAAGCAAAAGTGGGAAAAACAAAATATTCTTTTTGAATGATTTATTCAAACTTAACTTGTTTCATGGCTTGTTCATTTGTGTATGGTGGAAAAAATGTGTCTGAAGAATAAGTTTTCTGACTAATAGAATTGCTTGATGTTAACATAAAACACATCGGCACAGTGGTTACCACTGTTGCCTCAGTGCCAGAAACCCGAGTTCAATTCACACCTCAGGCGACTTTCTGCGCGGAGTTTGCACATTCTCCCCGTGTCTGCGTGGGTTTCCTCCGGGTGCTCAGGTTTCCTCCCAAATCCAAAAATGTGCAGATTAGGTGAATTGGCCATGCTAAATTGCCTGTACTGTTAGGCGAAGGGTTTAGATGTAGGGGAATGGGTCGGTGTGGACTTGTTGGGGCGAAGGGCCTGTTTCCACACTGTAAGCAATCTAAAAAAACTTAAAATCTTTCATTGTTTTTTAGACGAAAGCGACGCAATTTCAGCAAACAAGCAACAGAAGTCTTGAATGAGTATTTTTACTCACACCTCAGCAATCCCTATCCCAGTGAAGAAGCCAAAGAAGAGTTGGCAAAGAAGTGTAGTATCACAGTATCACAGGTGAGTTGAGACAACTTTTAATTTTAGAATTTAGTCAAAAGGAAAATCTTGGCTCTCAAGTTAATGTTGGAACATAGACAGGAAAAAATTGGTTAGAAACATGAGTATGGATTCAGTGTGCTGATTAATATTTTCTGTTAGAAGAAATTTGTTCAGGTCTATAAAATTGATGATTGAATTGCTGTTCATTTAATTTAGTTTATCTCCTTACTTGGTATCACTGACTAGATTTTAAGAAAGAAATTGACAAAACTTAGAAACTTACATTTGATCGAGTAATAATTGGCTGACTGAAAATATTTGTTTAATGTAAAACAGCCAGATTAAATACTTGTAAATTGAGATTAATTGAATATTACATTAAAATGTAAATATTTATGATGCACTAAGAATCATAATGTTTTTATTGAATTGGCCATTCCCAAAGCGCTTGAATTAAATTTTCACCATGTGAAAACTTGTTTCAATGTAAAGCAGCAATATGATCTAGTTTTTATTCAGTTTTCTTTGTCATGTGGAAGTTGCAATAGGTCTATGTAGCCTATTAAGAAATTTCTTCCTTCAAGACAGGAACTGATGTTTTAAAAGTAAAAAAAATTCCAATATGCATATTTATTCAGCTATTTAGCCTAAGTTTTTATAGACCAGCAATTATTGCACCTGTTGTACCTAATTGTCTCCTGCAGTTAAAATACATCATAGAATCTCAGTGTGGATGGAAACCATTCAGCCTGTCATTGCAATGGCTGGCTGCTTGAAAGAGCTGTCCAAGTGAGCAAACTTTTCCCTAAAAGAACTCATAGAACTAGTTGTTATCTTTTGCTCTGTGTCATGATGTAATTGCACAGTAATACAGATTAGATGTTGTCTTATTGCATAGATTCTAGACCAGATAGGCAATGTTTATTTTAGACAGCTGCATGACACCATGACATGTGATGTTCCAGTAGAAAGATAACCAACCTTGCCTGCAGTCAGGCTCTCAATGCAATGGAGGCAGTATAGTAGTTTCACTATATAATGTATAGTAACATCAGTAAGCACAGATCAGAGTATCTGTAAGTCTTAATGTGATAGCAATGTAAATAGTGTTAAACTTCAAGACGTCAGTTTCAACAGAACACAGTCTTTGTGGTATATGTTATGTGCACTAAGATATAGGACAGCACTGAGACGACTGTATCGTGCTGGCAATGATGCTTGGCCCAAAAAATAACACCATGATGGCATCAAATGGACATTAAAAGCTAATGATAATAGCTAGTTAGTGACAGCAGGATGGTACTAAAAGATGATAGCAGCAGTAACAATTGTGAAGATGTGAACCTGAGTTTAGAGCTGAAATTAACAACCAAGATTAAAATGCTATAACCTACACGAAATCTAGTAACCTCTTTGGAGAAGAAAGATCTGAGAGTACTCCACCTCTCAGTCACTTATTAAAATTTGATCCACTTTAAACAAAGGGAGTTTTAAAAATTCCAAAACACTGCCCCTATCAACAATGTGTTCATAGAAAAAGATACAGAAGACAAAAAACACAGGATATCTGACACTGTTTTTCTTACGTTAGCCAGGGCTCACTGGCTGGACCAGATTAACACCCAATTTTGTTTGAAGTCCATCTAGCTGACCTCGTTATAATCACTACATGCCTCCCTCCAAGTTCAAAGGCATTGGCCAATTCTTTTATTTGTAGCTCCTCCTGGAGAATTTTAGCACCGGGTCATTTTCCTCCTACTTTGCCTTTAATACAGGTGGCATGTCATGCACAGTAGCTCACCTCTTGTGCCTGGACTGTCTTGGAAAAAATTCATTCTCTTCAGATGGCAAAGGTATTAAGGTGGTGACATCTGCCATTTTCATCTCGGATTCTGAGGTACTTCAGCACTTGGAAAGGGAGAACCCACTGGTTCTGGAACAGTTGGAAAGGCTGTCGAGGAGCCAGGCACGTTATGCTCCTGTACTGTTTGAGTTTGCAGCTTTCATGTGGTCCATGTGCTTGTTCAGGACTGTCACATCTACCTGAACTTTATATGTCACTGGACCTGACTTCACGTTAACCATGCCTCTTATCCATGCAGGGCCATTCCCATGTTCCTACACCAAACTTTGTCCCCTGTAGTAAACTGTCTCTCTCGCTTTAAAGAAGTCTTGTGTCTGGCATTGGCATCCCTGATGCCATTTCACCCTGACGCCCCCCCCCACTCCCATGCTCAGTTAGATCAGATTTAAACAGGTGCGGAGTCTTCTTCCCAATAGCAACACAACTGGAGCTGTCACTGTAGTTGCATGAGGGGTGATCTATAATCAAATAGGAACTAGGATAGTTTGGTATCTGGTGAAGCTGTTGGCTGTTTCTTAAAGCCAGTGTTAAAAGTTTGGACTGCTCTTTCTACCAGACCATTGGAGAGTCGATGATATAGAGCCATTCTGATGTGTTGTAAACCATTCAACTTTTGGAAATATGCAAATTCCCTGCTGGTAACTGATAGATCATTATCTGTGACCAACATTTCTGGGATATTGTGTATTAGAAAAAAATGCTGACAGTTTTTCTCTCATCATCCTCATGTTTGATGACTGAACACTGTGCACATCCAGCCTCTTTAAGTGGGCAACCACAACGAAGTCGAACATTGAGCCCATCAAAGGACCAGCATAGTTGACTTGTAACCGAGTCCAGAGTTTACCTGGTCATTCCCATGAATGTAGGTGAGTTACTGGCAGTAATCTTTGTCTGTGATGGCACTCTGGGCACTGCCCCACTGTATCCAGTCTTGAATAGAAGAAATCAGTCTTGCCAACATCTTCATTTTGGAAACCCCTGAATAACCGATAGTGGAGTTCGATCAGTATCTGTCAGTGATCTTTGCTTGAGACAGTTACTCTTGCTCCCTATAATAATATGCCATAATTTACTGTGATCTGGTCTGTCCACGTCCAAAAAGTTTCAATTCAGGTTGTGACAGCCCTTTGGTTTTTCTCCATCACCACCAGCTGTTTCAGTTTTGCCAGGACCAGATCTTTCTGCGTCCAAAGTCTGATATTGTAAGCTGTGACTGGAAGTGTCCAAAAAATTTTAAATCATCATGGACTATTCCAGGTGGTGATACCATCGGTTGTGTATTGCCAGAGAGTGGTGGCTCAATGGATCCACATTTGTTAGTTGGTTTTCCATACGGTATTCCAACTGTAATTATATGTACTTAGTATTAGAACCCACTTCTGAATTCAGCCTGAAGCTATGGGCAGCACTGCCCTGTCCTCTTTAAGCAGACTGAGCAGGGGTTTTGGGCTGTTACTATTACAAATTTGCATCCGTAAAGGTATTAGTACAATTTCCTGACTCCAAATGATTGCCAAACCTTTCTTCTCTATCTGGACAAATTTATATTTTGCATTGGCCAAAGTCCTGGATGCAAAGTCCTAATATGATCCCGATGCCCTATGGGGAGACATCTCACTTGGGATCATGGTATGCCAATATTTTAAAGTATGATAGCTGTTTCTTCACAATGGCTTGTAGTAAAAGCGGTAAAGTAAAACAACAACCATTTCCAAGGCTGACCCTGTCTTCAGATTTGGTGCAAAGTTGGCAGGATGGAGGCCAAGTTATGTATGAACTTTCAGTAGTAATTCACCAGCCTGAGGAACGACCTAAGCTCTGGTACAGATGTAGAAGCCGGAGCACCTTCGTGGCCCTCACTACCTTCCAACGGGTGTAACCTGGTCTGGTTGACTGTGTAGCCCAAGTAGGTCACTTGGGGTGCCTGGAACACATGGCTTTTTTCCTCCTCCGGCATGTGCCCATTGGTAGAACCATCTAAGGACTATATCCAAGTTCTCTGAGTGTTCCTTATTGGTCTTCCCTGTTCCTAGCACGTCATCTAGATAAATGGCAACTTGAGACAGACCTTGTTCTTCGTCTGTTTAAAAGTTACACAGGCTGATCTCAAGTAGTAGTCTCGTACATTGGTACAAACCCTTATGGGTATTAATTGAAGCATACTTCTCATCTAACCGCAATTGCAAGTACGCGTGGCTCATGTCCAGCTTTGTGAATGACCCCCCCCACCTGTCTTCCTTGCATTAAATCCTCGAAGTGAGGGACTGTATTTATCCAGCTGCAAAAAGTGGTTTACCATTTATTTAAAATACCCCAAAAGGCACGCCGACATGTCAGGCTTTACAATTGGGATGACCAATGCTCCCCATTCCGCAAACTGGACTGATTTGATAATTCTTTCCTGTCTTCTGATTTCTGCCTCTACTTTACCCATAAAACAAATGGCACTGGGCGGGCCTTGCAAAATCATGAAATTGCTTCCTGGTCAACATGCAAGATGGCCTTATTTTCTTTGATAGTCCCTGGACCTTTCTGAAAAACTGCCATATATTTACTTAGGACTTTACTCAGGCAACAATTTTCTGAATGTTGAGCCAATCACAATGAATCTTTCTCAACTAGTTTCCCCCCATCAAGCTTGGGCCCGAGCCTTTTACTACAATCAGAGGTAACAGAACCAGCTGCTTCTCATAAGAGACCAGAACCGAAGTTGTACCGTTCATTTATAAAGGTTCCCTGGAATAAGTTCTCGGTTGAACTGAGGTTTTGCACAGACTTAAGGGTTGAAATCCTGGAGAATTTTACTGGTTCTGCAGTCAATGACACAGACACGCCAGTATCAACCTCCATTAGAACTGGGTGACCACTTAAGCAGATGTTTATTTTGATTGGTTCTGGTTTGGATGTTGCTGAGTAATTTACCTGTTCCAAACCATTTGCAGGTAAACTTTCTGTCTGGATACAGGTCTGAGTTCTCTTACTCCATTTAGGTCTAGTAGGACACTTTTGCTGTTTGGAGTCTGCAGTAACTACAGTGGCTTACCAGCCCAGTTCCTGAAGAAACTTTTAACCATTTGGCTGAGCTTGACTTTGTTTTGGGGTTTTGCTGTGGGCTGTTCAGGATATGTCTGAGTGAGGCTATGCAAATGTCTTCAACCAACTGGTGTTCCCCAAGCTCACCACTTCCATTGGAATACCCTGCAACTCATATGCTCTACCTGCTGCATTTTCCAATGATAAAGCCAGTGTAGTGCCTGTTTGAAGTCCAGTTGAGCTTCAGCTAGTAGGCACTTTTGCATGGTTACATTATTAATCCCACATTCCAAATGGTGTCTCAGTTTCTTATTAAGGGTTAAACCAAAGTCACATGCCTCTGCCAGTTTCCCTAACCTAGTCAAAAATCTCAGGACAGATTCCTTTTGGTTCTTGAATTCTGAGTAAAACTGATAGTGTCTCAGAATCAGAGGCGACTTAGAATCATGATATTCCTTATCTAAATCTGTCAAGTCTTGAAAGGTTTTAGCATCTGGTGCCTCAGAGAAACTCAGGCTCCTACAAAACAAAAAGCTGCAGGTCCACCAGTTGTCAGGAGAATTACTTGTTGATTTTCATTTATCCCAATGTCATTTGCCTGGAAAAGAAAACACATTCTTTCCATTTTGTGGGCCCAGTCTTCAATGGTAGGATCGAATGAGTCAAGCTTCCCAAATAATAGCATGATGCTAGAAATGCTTACACCAACTCAAAGATGACTGTTGCAAGTCTCCACCTTCTCTTTTCTCTTCTCTCCATCTTCACTCCACACTGGTTCCAGCTCCCTCAGAGGCAGCTCTCAGAGTGAACAGAACCCCTGACACTCCTGGTCTCTTTTTTAATAAAGAAGAAACAAAGAACTTGTTTTTTTTTTCTTTTTTTTCCCCTTTTTATGCGGTAGTGTTTATTTTTTCCCTCAGCACCCATGTTGTGTGTGTGCAGGTGTGAGACATAGTGAAAGACACAAGGTGCACAAATCTTTATTCAAATTTCCACCACCAGGAAGAAAGGAAACACCCGAGTGGCCAGTGACCAGCAGTGCCCTTCACATCAAAGGGCAATGCTGTGTGATCAAACAGTGAAGGGGAGGGCAGGGATTAAATCAAAATAGAGTTGGAGAGGGAAATAATGCACTCCACCCCCTGCGGTGCCCACCTCTCCCTGAACAACTCCAGGGTGTTAGTGGCCACTGCGTGCTTATTCTCCAGAGATACCCGGGCTCTAACGTAACCGCGGAAGAGGGGCAGGCAGTCAGCTCTAAGGATCCCCTCCATGGCCAGTTTGGCCAGGCCCAGGAGGAGGTCTTCAGACTTGCCCTCCCTCCTCCGTACTGGGTGCCCAAAGATCAGGAGTGTGGGACTGAAGTGCAAACAAAAGCAGAGGAGGAGGTTTTTGAGGAAATCAAAAAGGGAGTGCAAATGTTCCACCCAATATATACATGGTCCACGGACTCTACAGCACCACAGAACAACATTTGAGCTGTGTCCGAGAACCACCGCAATCTGCGGTTGCAGGGGACCACTGCGTGCAGCACCGTCCACCCCACATCCCCGCGCAGAGAGAGCCCTCCACTGGGGATCCCCACCGCCCGGTGGCAAATGGGCATGCCTAGACGTGTCCGGGTGGTGGATGAGGGGGAAGAGGTGGACGGTGTGTAGCAGCAGTCGACACAGGGCCCGCCTTTTTATGTCCTTAAAAGGGACAAAATTAAAATTCCGGAGGCAGCTCAGGTTGTGGGGCACAGTCTCCTGCGGAAAGTACGGGACCTTGGGGCCAATGTGAAATTCCGTCTGGGCAGGGGTAAACGCGGATAGGATTCTACTGCACACCTGAGCATCCTCCAACTGGTGCACTACATCGGGTCCGAGCACCGCCATTTTAAGGTGTCGGATGGCGGTGGCCATGTACCTGACATCTACCGCTGTCCTGCTCGCTATGGCCTGCAGCAGCGTCCAGCCCAGGCCCCGGCACCCAGCACATCCCTGACCCAGTCACCCTTGCCGCCACGGCCCTCCCCTCCGACAGCCATTTGAACCCGCAAGTACGGAGGTGTGGAGTCCTGAGCAATGGCTCCCTGATGACAGCTGCTACTCCTGCCGGAGGGTAGGCGCGACGCAATTCGACCATCTTCCAGACAGTGATCAGGTCCTGGTAAAAGACAGGCAGCGTATTGAGGGCGACCTCTAAACCGTCACGGTCGACCAACAGGAGCTATGTGTCATAGTTAAGGTTACGCACCTGGCGGAAAAAGTACGTCGCCAGGGCGCAGCACCTAGGAGGAGGCTCGACGGAAAGGTATCGCTGCAAGGTCTGAAGGCAGAACATCGCGACCTGGGTGCGGACGCACACCAGCGACTCAACTAATTTGTAGGCAGAGTTAAGATCCTAAGAAATAGGAGTGGAAGTAAGGCCATTCACCCCATCGTGTCCACTCCGCCATTCAATCGTGGCTAATGGGCATTTCAACTCCACTTATCCATACTCACCCTGTATCCCTTAATTCCTTGCCAGATTAAGAATTTATCAATCTGTGCCTTGAAGACATTTAACGTCCTGGCCTCCACCACACTCCATGGCAGTGAATTCCACAGGCACACCAGTCTCTGGCTGAAGACATGTCTCCCCATTTCCTTTCTAAAATGACACCCTCTAATTCTAAGACTGTGCCCACTGGTCCTAGTATCCCTGCCCGATGAAAATAATTCCCCAGCGTCCACCCTTTCTAAGCCATGCATTATCTTGTCAGTTTCTATTAGATCTCTGCTCAACCTTCTGATCTCTAACGAATACAATCCCAGAATCCTCAGTGGTTCGTCGTATGTTAGGCCTACCATTTCGGGGATCATCCGTGTGAATCTCAGCTGGACATGCTCCAGTGCCAGTATGTTCTTCCTGAGATGTGGAGCCCAAAACTGGACACGGTATTTCAAATGGGGCCTAACTAGAGCTTTATAAAGTCTTAGTAGCACCTCACTGCTTTTACATTCCAATCCTCTTGAAATAAATGACAATATTACATTTGCTTTCTTAACCACAGACTCAACCTGCAAATCAACCTTGAGAGAATCCTGTACTAGCACTCCCAGATTCCTTTTTCAATTAGATTAGATACCCTACAGTGTGGAAACAGGCCCTTCGGCCCAGCAAGTCCACTCCAACCCTCCGAAGAGTAACCCACCCAGTCCCATTTCCCTCTGGTTAATGCACCTAACACTGTGGGCAATTTAGCATGGCCAATTCACCTGACCTGCACATCTTTGGACTTGTGGGAGGAAACCCACGCAGACACTGGGAGAATATGCAAACTCCACACAGACAGTCAGCCAAGGCTGGAATCGAACCTGGGACCCTGGTACTGTGAGGCAGCAGTGCTAACCACTGAGCCACCATGCCGCACTTTGTACTTTGGCTTTATAAATTTTCTCACTGTTTATAAAATAGTCCATGCCTGTGTTCTTTTTCCAAAGTGCAAGATCTCACATTTACTCACATTGAATTTCATCAGTCATTTTTTTGAACCATTCTCCAAAATTGTCTAAATCTTTCTGTAGCCTCCCCATCTCCTCAGAACTACCTACCTGTCCGCATAACTTCGTATCATCGGGGAGCTTTGCCTGAATGCCCCCGTCCCTTCATACAGATCATTGATATATAAAGTGAACAGCTGCGGCCTCAACGCTGAACCCTGCGTGACACCACTTGTCACCAGCAACCTTTTATCCAAACTCTCTGCCTTCCGTCAGACAGCCAATCCTCAATCCATGCCAGTAGCTCACCTCGAACACCATGGGCCCTCACCTTACTCAGCAGCCTCCCATGAGACACTTTATCAAAGGCCTTTTGAAAGTCCCAATAGATAACATCCACTGAGTTTCCCTGGTCTAACCTACTTGTTACCTCTTCAAAGAATTATAACAGGTTTGTCAGGCACGACCTCCCCTTACTAAATCCATGCTGACTTGTTCTAATTCGACCCTGCACTTCCAAGAATTTAGAAGTCTCATTCTTAACGATGGATTCTACAATTTTACCTACAAACGAGGTTAGGCTAATCGGCTTATAATTTTCCATCTTTTGTCTTGATCCTTTCTTGAATAAGGGGGTGGGGGGGTTACAACAGTGATTTTCCAATCATCTGGGACTTTCCCTGAGTCCAGTGGTTTTTTTGAAAGATTACAACCAATATCTCCGCTAATTCCTCATCTACCTCCCTCAGAACTCTAGGATGTAGCCCATTCAGACCCATATCAATTTCCAGACCTTTTAGCTTATCAAGTACTTTCTCCTTTGTAATGGCCACCAAACTCAACTCTGTCCCTTGACTCTCCTTAATTGTTGGGATATTACTCATGTCTTCTACTATGAAGTATTTATTAAGTTCTTCAGCTATTTCCTTATTTCCCATCATGAGCCTTCCTGGATCAATTTTGAGCAGCCCAATTTCTACTTTTACCTCTCGTTTGTTTCTTATGTATTGACAGAAACTTCTACTATCATTTCTAATATTACTGGCTAGCTTATTTTTATATTAGATCCTCCCCTTCCTTATTTCTGTCTTTGTTATCCTGTTTGTTTTTGTAGTCTTCCCAATCTTCTGATTTCCCAGTGCTCTTGGCCACTTTATAGACTCTCTCTTTTACTGTGATACATTTCCTGAGTTCCTTCATCAGCCATGATTCCCGCCCCCTCCACTCAACCCGGGTAATCTTTATTTTCTTTGGGATGTACCTCTGTATTGTATCCTCAATTCCACCCAGAAACCGCTGCCATTGTTGCTAAATTGTCTTCCCCCACGAGGCTCTGCATCCAGTCAATTTTCGTCAGTTCCTCTCTCATACCCCTGTAATTACCTTTATTTAACTGTAACACCATTATATCCGATTTTGCCTTCTCTCTTTCGAACTGCAGACTGAACTCTACCATATTATGATCGCTGCCTCCAAAGTACACCTTTAAGATCTTTTATAAAGTCTGGCTCATTACATAGCACTAAGGCCAGAATAGCCTGCTCCCTTGTGGGCTCCATTAGAAGCTGTTCCAAAAAAGCCATCCTGTAAGCATTCCATGAATTCCCTTTCTTTGGATCCACCTGCAACATAATTCACCAGTCTATTTACATATTGAAGTCCCCCGTGATCACTGTGACCTTACCTTTGTGACATGCCCTATCTATTTCCTGGTACATCTTGCGCCTCTGATCCTGACTACTGCTGAGAGGTCTGTACATAACTCCCATTATGGGTTTTTTGCCTTTGTGGTTCCTTAACTTCATCCACACGGACTTCACATCATCTGACCCTATATCATTTAATGCCATAGATTTAATTTAATTCTTAACTAACAGGGCAACCCCGCCCCCTCTGCCCACCTCCCTGTCTTTTCGATAAGTTGTAAATCCTTGGATGTTTAACTGACAGTCCTGAACCCCCTGCAACCACATCTCAGTGATGCCTGCCACATCATAATCGTTTTCAGGTAAAGCACCTTAATGCTAATTTTCTTATCCTCATAATTTCCATCACCTCTACCTAAGTTATCCTTCCTTTTTGCTTCATTCCTAGTCTGTCTTAAACGCTGCACACATGCTAACCTGCTGCTTATTTTTCTACTTGACTCCATACTCCTTATGGCTTTCCCTCTTCCTTCCCCCGACTCACAAGTTTAAAGTCTTAGTTTTAACAAAGTCATTGAATTTATTTTCACAAGCTATTTCATTGCCTGTATATCCATGAAGTACTTCAGAGAGACACTTCTCAACAAACCTAAATAATATACATCTGACGGACAGCTAAAAGAGGTATACAAGCTCCTAGAAGTTATAGCTGGCCAGTAACATCTTGATATGCTTGACCATGCAGCAACCACTTTCGCTATCAGCAGGTTCAATAAAACATTGAAATCTTGGGTGATGTGTGTCTTGTGTCACCACGGAAATGCTTTCCATCATTTTATGATATCTGCACAGCATATTCTTCAGGAGGACGTTAGGCCAAAATGTGCAAGAAATCTAATTGTCCTTAAATACGGTACATTGCTTCACAGCGACATGTGAAGGAGAGTCACCTAAAAAACAAATATCATGGACATTCCCTCAGTGTTCTATCCATAGCATGTCAGTATGTCAACAAAATCTAAAAGATATCTGCAATGCCTCCGGTTACAGATATCAGTTAGACAATACAATGTTCAAGTTGACACACCATATGGATACCAACAGAAAAGCTGAAGGAGAAAAACAGGAGGCTGGAAGAAAATAACAAGCCAGGCAGCATCAGGAGGTGGAGAAGCTGACGGTCCTGGGTAACCCTTCTTCAGGATTGAGGGTGGGTGTAGTGGGGAGCTGCAGATAAAGGGGGTGGTGAGGTCAGGGTAGTGAAGTGAGAATAGCTGAAGGTAGGTAGAGGGTATGACCTGGTTGGTCAATGGAAGGAATGAATCTGGTTGGTAGCAGGCAGGAGTGGAAGAGTTGGGGAGGGGCTGGGAAAGGAGCTGGGGGATGGAGAAGGAGGTTATTTGAAATTGGAGAACTCCGTGTTGAGTCTTCCAGATTGTAGTGTCCAGGCGGCAGATGAGGTGTTGTTCCAGTATGCGGTTTGGTTCATTTTGGCAATGGAGGAGGCCAAGGATGGTCATGTTGGAAAGGGATTGGCAAGGGGAATTAAAATGAGTGGAGACTGGGAGTTCCGGTTAGCCCCTGCGGACCTGGCTGAGATGCTTGGCGAACCATTCCTTAAGTTTACGTTTGGTCTCCCCAATGTAAAGAAGACCACATTGGGAGTATCTGATGTAGTAAACTAGGTTGGAGGAGAGGCAAGTGAATCTCTGTCTCACCTGGAAGGACTGTTTAGGGCCCTAGATGGAGGTGAGGGGAGTGGTATACCAGCAAGTTTTGCATCTATTCCATTTGCAAGGGAAGATACTTGGTGGTTGGGGGGGTGTTGGTGGGGAGAGATGCGCAAACCAAGGACTGTCAGAAAACCTGAAGCTTTTACTTTCATCCTCGTGATATACCCTCAAAGAAATGGACAACATGCGCTAAATACCAAGATTGACGCAGGTACAATTGCAAATATTACAAGAGGTGTACTCGGGGAAATTGGCATAATGTGATGCAGTCTTCACGTAATAAGCTAACTGCAAGGGATGTTAGACCCATTGTAAGCATTATCATTATCCATCTTTAAGGTCATCAGGATGGACATATGAAAACATTTTACATCATGGAGACAGCAAGACTTTAATTCTTCTGTCCTCCCTTAACTGATGTTTTGGTACTTCTCCATGTTGAACAACAATTAGGGGAAGCACTGAGGATGGCAAGGGCACAAAATGTACTGTAGGTGATGGATTTTAATGTCCACCACGGAGAATGGCTCGGTAGCAGTACTATTGATCGAGCTAGTTGGGTCTTAAAGGACATAACTGCTAAACTGGGTCTGCGGCAGGTGGTGACGGAACCAAGAGGGAAAAATATACTTGACCTCATCCTTGCCAATTTGCTGGCTGCATCTGTCTATGACCATGTCAGTCAGAGTGATCACAGGACAGACCTTGTGGAGTCAAAGTCCCATCTTTACATTGAGAATAATGTCCATCGTGTTGTATGGCATTGTCACTGTGCTACATGGGACAGACTTTGATTAGATCTAGCGACTTGAGACTGGACATCCATGAGGCGCTGTGGGCTATCAACAGCAGCAGAATTGTATTCCAGCACAATTTGTAACCTTATGGCCTAGCATATCCCACAACCAACAATTACCTTCAAGCCAGGAGATCAACCCTGGTTCAATGGAGAGTATAGGAGGGTATGCCAGAAGCAGCACCAGGCATACCTGAAGATGAGGTGTCAATCTGGGGAAGTCACCAAAGAGGACAATTTGTATGCCAAATAGCATAAGCAGCAAGTGATAGACAGAGTTAATTGATTGCACAACCAACAAATCAGATCTAAGCTCTGCAGTCCTGCCACGTCCAGTCATGAATGGTGGTGTATAGTTAAATAACTCACTGGAGGAGGAGGAGTCTCTACAAATATTTCCATTTAAAGTCTGGTTGAAGATTTGTAGCTCGGGTGTCCGTTGTTGTGGTTCTGTTCGCCGAGCTGGAAGTTTTTGCTGCAAACGTTTCGTTCCCTGGCTAGGGAACATCATCAGTGCTATTGGAGCCTCCTGTGAAGCGCTGCTTTGATGTTTCTTCCGGTATTTATAGTGGTTTGTTCTTGCCGCTTCCGGGTGTCAGTTTCAGCTGTAGTAGTTTGTATGTGGGGTCCAGGTCGATGTGTCTGTTGATGGATGTTCTTGCCGTTTCCGGGTGTCAGTTTCAGCTTTAGTGGTTTGTATATGGGGTCCAGGTCTATGTGTCTGATAATGGAGTTTGTGGATGAATGCCATGCCTCTAGGAATTCCCTGGCTGTTCTCTGTCTGGCTTGTCCTATGATGGTAGTGCTTTCCCAGTCAAATTCATGTTCCTGGTTGTCTGAGTGTATGGCTACTAGGGATAGCTGGTCGTGTCGTTTTGTGGCTAGCTGATGTTCATGGATGCGGATTGTTAGCTGTCTTCCTGTTTGTCCTATATAGTGTTTTGTGCAGTCCTTGCATGGTATTTTGTAAACTACGTTAGTTTGGCTGGTGCTGGCTATTGGGTCCTTTGTTCTAGTGAGTTGTTGTCTGAGTGTGGAAGTTGGCTTGTGTGCTGTTATGAGTCCTAAGGGTCGCAGTAGTCTGGCTGTCAGTTCTGAGACGCTCCTGACGTATGGTAGTGTGGCTAGTCCTTTTGGTTGTGGCATGTCCTCGTTCCGTGGTCTATCTCTTAGGCATCTGGTGATAAAGTTGCGTGGCTATCCGTTTTTGGCGAATACCTTGTATAGGTGTTCCTCTTCCTCCTTTCGCAGTTCTGGTGTACTGCAGTGTGTTGTGGCTCTTTTGAATAGTGTCCTGATGCAGCTTCGTTTGTGTGTGTTGGGGTGGTTGCTTTCATAGTTTAGAACTTGGTCTGTGTGTGTTGGTTTCCTGTGTACCCTTGTGGTGAATTCTCCGTTGGGTGTTCTCTCTACTAACACGTCTAGGAATTGGAGTTGGCTATCCTTTTCCACTTCTCTCGTGAATCGTATTCCTGTGAGTGTGGCGTTGATGATTCGGTGTGTTTTTTCTATTTCTGTGTTTTTGATGATTACAAAGGTGTCATCGACGTATCTGATCCAGAGTTTGGGTTGGATTTGTGGTAGGGCTGTATGTTCTAACCTTTGCATAACTGCCTCTGCTATGAGTCCCGAGATTGGTGATCCCATGGGTGTTCCGTTGATTTGTTCGTATATCTGATTGTTGAATGTAAAGTGTGTGGTGAGCTATACAAGGTATTCGCTAAAAACGGATACCCACGCAACTTTATCACCAGATGCCTAAGAGATAGACCACGGAACGAGGACATGCCACAACCAAAAGGACTAGCCACACTACCATACGTCAGGAGCGTCTCAGAACTGACAGCCAGACTACTGCGACCCTTAGGACTCATAACAGCACACAAGCCAACTTCCACACTCAGACAACAACTCACTAGAACAAAGGACCCAATAGCCAGCACCAGCCAAACTAACGTAGTTTACAAAATACCATGCAAGGACTGCACAAAACACTATATAGGACAAACAGGAAGACAGCTAACAATCCGCATCCATGAACATCAGCTAGCCACAAAACGACACGACCAGCTATCCCTAGTAGCCATACACTCAGACAACCAGGAACATGAATTTGACTGGGAAAGCACTACCATCATAGGACAAGCCAGACAGAGAACAGCCAGGGAATTCCTAGAGGCATGGCATTCATCCACAAACTCCATTATCAGACACATAGACCTGGACCCCATATACAAACCACTAAAGCTGAAACTGACACCCGGAAACGGCAAGAACATCCATCAACAGACACATCGACCTGGACCCCACATACAAACTACTACAGCTGAAACTGACACCCGGAAGCGGCAAGAACAAACCACTATAAATACCGGAAGAAACATCAAAGCAGCGCTTCACAGGAGGCTCCAATAGCACTGATGATGTTCCCTAGCCAGGGAACGAAACGTTTGCAGCAAAAACTTCCAGCTCGGCGAACAGAACCACAACAAATATTTCCATCTTCAATAATGGAAGAGCCCAGCACATCAGTGCAAAAGATCAGGCAAAGCTTTTGCATCAACCTTCAGACAGAAGTGCTGAGTGAATGATCTATCTCAGCCTCCTCCAGTGGACCACTCAGGTTTTTTCCCCTCTTACCTTAAACTTATGGTTTTGGACTCCCCACCTAGGAAAATCATGTTCCTCATGATTTTATAAACATCTACAAGGTCACCCATCCAACCTTTGATGCTCCAGAGAAGAAAGCCACAGCCTGTTCAGACTCTCCTTTAACTCAAACCCTCAAGTCCCAGCAACATCCTTGTAAAGCTTTTTGGCACCCTGTCAAGTTTAACAACCTTGTTCCTGTCGAAGGATGACCGGAATTGTATGCAAAAAGTGACATCAACTTGAACCAAGCCAAAACATTAGAGTTCAAGATTTTCATATGAACCCATGGGCTCATGGAAAGATACTCTACCATTGTGTCCAGCAGATATCATATGATTTTGTAATGAGCAACGGTTCAAGTCTTGCACAGAAATAGGCACTTCTGAACAACATATCGCCAACCACCCATCTCACAGGATGATGACTCGAATACTGCAGATATCATGTCAGATAACAATCACACATCAAAGACAAATGGTAAACATGCATCTGCAATGGCAGATAGCATATTGCAGAGTGAAACTACACAGCCAAGTGTTAACTCTATAAGAACTATCTGTGGGGGGGGGGGGGTTCAAGGGCAGTGGTGCGGGAAGTGGAGGAGATGTGCTGGAGGGCATAGTCAACCACATGGGAAGGGAAATTGTGATCTTGGAAGAAGGAAGCTATCTGGGATTTTGTAAGGTGGAATTGGTCATCCTGGGAATGCGGCGGAGGAATTGGGAATAAGGGATAGCATTTTTACAGGAAGCAGGGTGGGAGGTGATGTGGTCTAGGTAGCTGTGGGAGTCGAAGGGCTTGTAGTAGATGTCAGTGGTTAGCCGGTCACACTGTACGTACACTAAAGCATGTCTAAATGGAGGCAATGTATCACATGCATCCTTGCACATTATATTGAAAAAAGGATTCCTATTCTTTCAAGGGAAAAGTGGTGGATGATCTACAATTGTATAGATACAACCACTGTCTGAGCTGGTATCTCTAAGTTTGATATTAAGACATCACAAGTGATATTCTGGTCAGGTTATCAATACAATGGAATCAGTTGTGTGATCAGTCAATCTGTCAAGTATAGGTAATGCACAATAACATTAGTAAGTGTAGATCACATTGAGTAAACTTGTGATGTGATAGCAATGTAAATAGTGTTGTTAGTAAACTTCACAAATCTGTTTCAACAAGAGTCGAGGGTGTGGTGCTGATAAAGCCCAGCAAGTCGGGCAGCATCCAAGGAGCAGGAGAATCAACGTTTCCGGAATAAGCCCTTCATCATGAATGAGGCTTATGGGCGAGGGAGCTGAGAGATAAATGGGAGGGGGTGGGGTTGGAAAGGAAAGTAGCTGAGAATACGATAGGTAGATGGAGGTGAGGGAGAAAGTGATAGATCAGAGAGGAGGTTGGAGCGGATAGATGGGAAAGGTGATGGACAACTCAGGAGGACGGTGCCGAGTTGGAAATCCACATTAATCCCGTGTGGTTGCAGGGTCCCAAGGCGGAATATGACGCGTTCTTCCTCCAGGCATCAGGTGGTAAGGGTTTGATGATGGAGGATGCCCAGAACCTGCATGTCCTTGACGGAGTGGGAGGGGGAGTTGAAGTATTCAGTTACGGGACTGTGGGGTTGGTTGGTGCGAGTGTCCCAGAGATGTTCTCTGAAACGATCTGCATGTAAGTGCCCTGTCTCCCCGATATGGAGGAGACCACATCGGGTGCAACGGATACAGTAGATGACGTTGGTGGAGGTACGGGTAAATTTCTGTAGGATGCGGAAGGATCCTTTGAGGTCTTGGTTGGAGGTGAGGGGAGTGGTGTGGGCGCAGGTTTTGCACTTCCTGGGGTTGCAGGGGAAGGTGCCGGGAGTGGGTGTGGTTGGTGAGGGGCATAGACCTGACAAGAGAGTCGCACGGGGAATGGTCTCTCTGGAAGGCTGATAGGAGTGGAGAGGGAAATATATCTCTGGTGGTGAGGGCCATTTTTAGGTGGTGGAAGTGGCGGAGGATGATGCAATGTATGCAGAGGGTGGGGGAGTTGGCGGGAGCAGGTCAGTCCTTGTTGCATTGGGAAGGGTGGGGTTCAAGGGTAGTGGTGTAGAAAGTGGAGGAGATGTGCTGAAAGGCATAGTCGACCGCATGGGAAGGGAAATTGTGATCTTGGAAGAAGGAAGCCATCTGGTATTTTGTAAGGTGGAATTGGTCATCCTGGGAACAGATGCGGTGGAGGAATTGGGAATATGGGATAGCATTTCTAAAGGAGGCAGAGTGGGAGGAGGTGTGGTCTAGGTAGCTGTGGAGTCTGTGGGCTTGTAGTAGATGTCAGTGGTTAGTTGGTCACTGGAGATGGAGAGGTCCAGAAAGGGTGGGAGGTGTCCAAGATGGTCCAGGTGAATTTGAAGTCGGGGTGAAAGATGTTGGTGAAGTTGATGAATTGTTCAACCTCCTCATGGGAGCACAAGGTAGCGCTGATACAGACATCGATGTAGCGGAGGAACAGGTGGGGTGGTGCCGGTGTAACTGCGGAAGATGGACTATTCCACAAACCCAACAAAGAGGCAGGCATAGCTGGGTCCCATGTGGGTGCCCATGGCTACCCCTTTTGGTTTGGAGGAGGTGGGAGGATTGGAAGGAGAAGTTGTCCAGGATGAGGACCAGTTCAGCCAGGCAGGTGAGGGTGTTGGTGGAAGGGTACTAGTTGGGGCGGTGTGAGAGGAAGAAACAGAGGGCTTTTTTTGCACCGCACTTTCGACTCTGATCTCCAGCATCTGCAGTCCTCACTTTCTACTAGCTGTTTCAACAAGAACCCAGTTTTTGTGTATATGTTATTGTAATACAATAGAATTGAGACTGTATCATACTTGCAGTGGTGTATGACCCAAGAAATCGTGTCACTGCATTTACTGTTTTGTGGATGTGTTTCACTTCAAGCGACAGCATTAACTGTGCTATCTCTTCTTAGTTTACCCTTTATATCAGCAATGTTAGACTTAACGGGCAAGAGTTTGAATCTCACCAAGGCTAGGAACATGTAGGGAGTTAGAAGTAGCCCAACCAGCTTGCCTGCATGTTCCTACCTCTGTCCCTTCTCTGGATCATTTCTGCAGAAGCTGGAAAAGCCCTGCACCATTCTTTTTGGGAACATCAATCAGTCACTTATCTGGATAGTGAGGGGCTTTCCCCAGGATTAGAGACTTTATGGGGGGAATCCTACCTGGCCTACAGCTCTCAGGAGAAAGTGAGGACTGTACATGCTGGAGATCAGAGTCAAAAAGTGTGGCACTTGCAACCACTGCAGGTCAGGCAGCATCCGAAGAGCAGGAGAATTGACGTTTCGGACATAAGCCCTTCATTAGGGATGTGGGGGAGGAGGGAAGGGAGTTGTGGGATAAATAGGATGGATGGGGCTGGGGTGAATGTAGCTTGGAAGGCGATAGGTAGATGCAGGAGGGGGGGTGATGGTGATAGGTCAGAGTAGAGGGTGGAGTGGATAGGTGGGAAGGAAGATGAATAGGTGGGATTGTTCAAGATGGCAGGGCCGAGTTGGAAGGTTGGATCTGGGATGAGATGGGGGAGGGGAGATGAGGAAACTGGATGAAATCGACATTGGTGCTATGTGGTTGGAGGGTCCCAAGGCAGACGATGAAGCATTGTTCCTCCAGGCGTTGGGTGGCTAGGATATTGGCAGTGGAGGAGGCCTTGGCGGAGTGGGAGGGGGAGTTTAAGTGGTCAGCCACAGGTGATGGGGTTGTTTGGTGCATGTGACCCAGAGATGTTCCCTGAAATGTTTCACAAGTTGGTATCCTGTCTCCCCAACGTGGAGGATACCACATCGAAAGCTGTGCAGCTCTCAGCAATTTGTGTTGGTAATGCACTCACCTGAGACCCAGGATAGTCGAGTGATCCAAACCACAGGTGACTGGTGACAGGTCTCTGAGTAAGAGCTTGGGGGTGAGGTGAGTAGGAGGGGGTTGGTGGCAAGGTCAGAAAAAATGGTACTCTGAGAGAAATAGGCCTCTCTCCTCCCAAGTCTCTGAATCATGTGCTCATTTAGCTTTGGAAGAGGCTTCCCCATACTTCCACTGACATTCTGCAAGCAACCTGACAAGATCTGCTTTTCATACTTTCTGGTGGTGAGCCTCCACATTCTGTTGGGTCCATACTAAAACGGTGAAACCTCTAAGTAAGCATGAATTGCTCACGTAAGGGCCATACTCTGCGATGGGACAGGGAGATCATCCAAGGGGCCTTCTCATCACAGACTTAATTGAAGCAAAGTCATGGTGAATCACCCAGCACCATCCTGCCCCCTATATGTCACTTGCCATGAAGCACAGCATTGGGGAGGATCTTAGATTCCTCCTTGTGTGGACTTCTGATTCCTCACTAGAGTCTGATGGTGGGGACACCTGCAGGGAATAACTTGCACATTGCCTGTAAGTCAGGAAGTGTAGCTTTTAATTTCATATTGTCATTAGTGAGTAGGGACTTCCAAGATGATGGTCGATCACCACATTGAAAAGTTCTTTGAGGCAGCTCATTTGGAAACAAGCATTTAAAGCCTACGTTTCCTTGCAAACAGTCTGTATTAACATAACAGATTTTGCTTTAAATTGCACATGCCAAAAATTAAACATCATAACGTAAATCTCGAATATAAATCAAATATGTCAGGGGCATCCGTGAAACATGATTTGTGTTTCCACTTGTGAGACTGATCATAATTCACTCGTGACTTTGTCGCTCATGAGTTACGCAGTCAGCCTCACTTGTGGACACATAAATCAGATTTTATGACTGGCCATGACACCTACTCTATTTATACCTATCAAGGTGCTTGCTAGGTGTCATGGGTATTGGGCTTGTTTCTAAACTCAGAATGATGAAATGTGTTGATCAGGTTGATACAAACTGATCCTCGACAACACTGAGGCATGCGTATCACTAATTCCAGCTCATTATATATTTAAAGCAGTGTGACTGAGGGTTAAATGGATTGTGTTTTAACTATTCATGGCTTCTGTTCTATTTTTGACATAATGATCAAGTTAACCTCTAGAGGAACTTTCAGAAGCATAATTAGAATCTGGCTTGAGGTTTGCTAATTAATTAATATTATTCCAATTGTTTCAACTAAGGTTTGAAGAAAGGTCACCCGTAAAAGATGTGCTGAAAAGATAATTTCTGCTGAGTGAATAACCTACTTTTAAATTTTATTCATTAATCTTGATGATCTTAACTTAATGGAAATATTATGTGAAATTGTGTCATGTATATAGCTGGACCCCCACCCCCAGCTAAATTTGCAAAAAGAAAATTTACCAAGGTGTTTTAACTACAGTGTGTCTCTTAATGGGTATGTGCTTTTACATACAAATTATTTGTATAAACTGAAATGCTGTTGCAAAATGTTTTTGTATCAAAACACAAGTTCTTTTAAAATTTATATTTCTCTTAAGGGAATGCCTATTAAACTCTGCACCATCTTGACAAAGTAACAGATGTACTTTACATCCTGTGGATCAACTGATCTCAGTTATTTGTTAATGAGTTCCTTAAATGAAGACTGAGATTTTGTTTAAGGAAACTTTAATCCCTGCCAGACAGGTGACACATGAATTTTTAAACAAAAACCTACATTTCTTTTTCATGCTATCAACGCTGAATAACAGTTCAAATGCCAATAGTGGGAGAGTGACCTCTATTATAGTTGATTTCATGTTAAAAGCAGTTGGTTCTCAGATGCATAATACTCACATTTGAAGAAGAAATATTTCTGTGCTAACAAATATAAAATTAAAGCAGCAATTTGGCAAATGAAGTGGGAACTTGTCGATCAGGTAAATGATCATTGTAAAGTCCCTGAGTACCATGTCATTTTAATTTGCTAGTTATGGTTAATGGCAGTTTACTTGATCGAGAGGCTTTCAAAGGTAAACTGTGTTAAGGTTGGTCCCATCCTCAGCCACCATTTCAATCAATTAGGGATTGCATTGTGAACAGTGCAATCCCTCAGCATAATATTCTCAAGGTCAATAAAAGAGAAAATCAGCCTAAATATAGAGAAAATAGATTCACCACTTTTAGATTAGTAGACACTCCCATCTACAATTAGCTTTGCAAAAGACACACAGCACCTGTCAACTGTGCTGCCCCAATCCCCACCCCAGTATAATGCACAGATATTGAATATACAATCCTCATATACACCATATAAACAAATGTACTTCTTCATCATGCTACACTTACACAAATGTATCCCTTCCTCACATACACAAAGAGTTTCTCAGGTTTCAAAACCCAGCTGGTATAACAGTGATTAGGTTGAAATAAACCAACAAACTGTTAAGATTAATGAAAAACCTGGAGTACAGACAGATCATTAGAGAACACCAATAAACATTAAAAAACAAAACACAGAACTCCCTCTGTATCACACACATTGTTTATGGCTCCCTCACTAATAGAGAAACCATAAAAGACCCTGTCGATAACGTGCTGTGTGGACGGCTCCCAAGGACAAGATGGTAGTTTTATTTACGCAATTAGAAATAGAAGCACAAAGCAAGATTGAATCTCGCAATAGGTGTATTTTTATTCTGGGTTAGCACATGAAATTAAGCCAATATAATTAAATACCAAAATTGTATGAAACATGACATATCCAAATGAGAGTGTAGAGGAATAAAAACCATTAAAAATGCTGCCATAAAATTCCCTTTCAATATTTATTTTTGTAAAAAAGCAAGGGATCTTCGATACAGCAACCAAAATGTATTCTTTTCTATGATCATGTGCATCATTAAATGTGTGTTTGAATCTTAGCAGCCAGTGCCATATGTAAAGAATCACAAGCACTTCACTCAGTTCCCTTTATTATGATCAAAGCCACCCCTTCCCATTCAATATTCTGAGTAAATATAGAATCTGGTGGCTCAAATGCAGGGGGAAAGACCTGCATCAAGAGTTGCAGCAGACTACTATATCTGCTGTGCTTTGGCTGTGGATAAACTGTCTCATCTGTTCCACAGACACTCTGCCTGTGAGGGAAAATGCTTTATGCAGAAGCAGATGAGTGTCCTGCAGGGCGACAAGAATAGTGAATATTTATATCGCAGAAGGCACTGGCACTACTGACAGAAGGCATTGGGATATAATACAAAAATGTGCCACTACACAATGGTTATGGTATAATTTGTTAACCTTTAGTTTTACATTTTATAGACAATTTACATATTCTTATTAATTCATTTCATGCTGCTCAGTCAGGCTAATATAAAAGGGCTGTTTTGTTTTTCCAGTGTACTTTTCTGTAATTAGGTTCTGTTTAAAACATTATAAAATAAACTGGGGACACAATTGCCTGGTTGTCAAAGATAGGTTATTTTTCAGTGCATTTTGGCTTCATACTGTGCATGTCTTCATGCACTGCCAGTTACTGATAGTACAGGAGGTCTTTACAGGTACAAGAATGGACCTAATATACAATAAAACCACACAACATTAAACAATGTTAACGATAAAAAAGTGACATGCACCAGGCAACAAAACCTAAACTGAAGGCAGATGTACTAGATAAGCTCATTTGACCTTTGCTCTCATGATTTATGACATCAACATTTACACTCAGCAAAGGTAGCATAATGGTTATGTTACTGGATTAGTAATTCATGAGTCCTAGATTAATAATCCAGAATGTGGTTTCAAATTCATCAACTCAATTTGAATTCAGTTTTGTAAATCTGGAGATAAATCAGTAAAAGTGATTATAAAGCTGCTGCATTGACTTTAACATCCAATTCATTAATTTGTAGCTTCAATCGTGGGAAACCAGTTGTCTGGTCTAATTTCAGTCCTGCACTAATGCCATTTGATTCTTAACAGTCACCTGAAGTGGCCAAGACAGCTGCTCTGTCATATTATTTCAAGATGTTAGTCAACTGCCAGTTGGCAACCCTTGAGACAATAAAATGCCTTTTCAGTAAAGCCCATGCCCCCCAAGAATAGTTTAGAAAAATTATAAGTTCAAATTTTTAGAAAACTAAGTGAAACAAAAGTAAATTGTGTCCGTAGTAGTTTGTACTCCATTTATTGTGGCAGAAAGAAGTTACTCCCTATTACTCAGGGAGTACTTTGTCCAAGTTGGATACACAAGAAGAACTATTCAACTTGGCTTTTCTTCAATGTAAATGACCTTTAGGCCTAAAGCAAAGATAGATGTGAAAGAAAACCGAAGCCCACTTGTTTTCCCCTTAATGGCAATGCATGGTATTCACTCAATCACAAATACAGAATTTCCTGTAATGATCAGCCAAGTCTCTGCACAGAAAAATGTCTTGAAAATGAGTTGTCTATGTACAAATGTTTGCACATACCTCTTTTCCTAGCTCCAGACAGTTTACAAATGGGAGTAGTACTCTACCAACAAAATACAAACATAACCACTACTCTTGAATGTTTTGTGGGGGTTGGGGGTTAGGTCTGTCACATCATATTTAGGTCACTACTGCCTGTAACCTAAGCAGCTTTACAAGTAAAGAATGAACATGTTAACCATTACAGAGCCACTTCCTATTTTAAAAAAAACATCTAAAAGGATTGAAACTCAAACTCCTGGATGTATATGTTGTTCATTTTCATTCATGTTTGTTTTCATTTGCACCATCAGTGCATTTTACTTGAAGTCAAAACATTATTATAAATAACAAATATTATTATAGCAAATTATTATCCAGATAATAATGTAGCCCTACTTTAAAACAAAACCTCTGACCCACAGCTTATATAACATGTGGGCCCACAGCATGCACAAATGTGCAAAGTGATTTTATTTGGAAGCTTCAGACACAGCAAGTCATTGACTGTGTTGCTGTTTATCGTGAACATTGCTAGCACAGTCCCTAGTCACTCAGTTCACAAAGTGTGCCCAGACTGAGCCTTTTTGAATTGTTCACTATCTTTTCACTTAGCTAGAAAATGTGACCAGGGAATGCCACCTGTTCCAGCAGAATGGTAGCTTTTATTAAAGAGACCTTATTTTCTTCCGGTGCTATGTTTGAGAAAGTTGCACAACAAATTTACTTTTTGTATTGTTGGAGAAGCTTACATTAAAGCAGTCCAGTTATAGATTGGGAAAACCAAGGACATCTCACATTTCTATTCAAACATTCCAAAAATTGACCTAAATGATTGGGGTTTTTTTTAATGTTACTTAACAGAAATACTTACAGTATGTCAGAAATACCTGTACTTAGTGTGTCAATAACTCAATAAAGTGAAAGAAGAGTGGTATGAGCTAGAAATAGTTATGACATTTTCATAATGTTGAAGTTTTAACATTAACATGGGATTATTAGTTCAGCACAAAAGATGGACTGGTCCTTCAAAATTGTTAAAGTTAATGGCATCTGATAAGAGACTCCAATTGGCATTCACTCCTTTGGGGTAAACATCAGGCAATGTATGGTTTATTTGTTTTGTAATGACCACTGTTAATAAATACATGCATAGATTTTACGCAAGGGTGGAATTGGGCTTGAATGTCACAAAGAAAAATAATGTTGTAGATACTGGAATTCTGAAACAATCGTAGAGCATGCAGGAAGCACTCAGTTGGACAGGCTGTACATCTATGGAGAGAAGTAACTAATCATTGTTTCAGGTACTGCCTCTCAAAAGTACCTGAAGCTATTAAAGAAGAAGTGCAGTGCCTGAAACACTAACTTTTTGCTTCTCTCCACAGATGCTGTGCCTCACTCTATTTGAGCTCAAATGTGATGTGCTCTATAACCAAATAATTTGGTGACACTCACTGTCCAGAACTGCACATGACTAACTTAAATGATGTTTAATGATGATTTTGCAATAAGAAGAGAGGAAATATTGGCATGGGAGGAAACATTCTAAGAGTTGAATGTACCTTAAACTCACTGGGAATGTAATCTCAGACAACTGTTGGTGCAAAGGACACCTTGCCATTCCTCTCTGTGGGTGGAGTGTACTTATTCCTGATCTATCAAGATCCTAATAAATCATTCTATTTTGTTTTAAATTCTACATTAACTGTTTCTGATATGTACACAAATATTTGCTCAATTAGTTCTCAAAGAGACCAATTTGGGCTCAAAATAAACTTAAATATAAAATGAAAAAACAAATAACTGCAGGTGCTGGACATCAGAAACAAAAACAGGAATTACTGGAAAAAACTCAGCAGGTTTGACAACATCTGTGGACAGAAAGCAGAATTTACGTTTCGGGTCTAGTGACCCTTCTTCAGGACTGATTGTACTGGGAAAAGATTGGGGAGGGAGAAGGTGGAGATGGAGCCCAGAGAGAGAGAAAATTGGATTAGTTGCCATTTCAACATACCATGGAGCAGCCTGGCCAATATCTCTGTCTCCAATTTGCTGCAGTGCTCCAGCGAAGCCCATGCAAGCTGGAAGAACAGCATGTCATTTTCTGCTTGGGAACCCTGCAACCTTCTGGACCCAATATTGAGTTTAACAATGATAGGGTTTGAGTACCTTCTCCCATGTCCTTACCCCCACCCCTACACACTAGGCCCTGTCATCACATGGGCAGCTACCACAACAACCCACTGTCAGCTACTAATGGTCCCCATTCCAGACTGACCTTTATCTATTTCTTTGTCGGCCCAACTGTGTTTTTCTCCCTCTCTGGGTTCCATCTCCACCTATCATTAATTTCTTCCCCCTCTCCCCCACCCCTTCTTTAGCATAAAAATCAACCTTCTCCCAGCTACAGGCAGTTCTGAAGAAGGGTCACTGGACCTGAAATGTTAATTCAGCTTTCTCTCCACAGATGTGGCCAGACCTGCTGAATTTTTCCAGCAATTTCTGTCTTTGTTTAAACCTAAAGTGTTTTGAATAAAATGGCTTTATGAGTGAAGGTCTGATCTTTACTTCTAATAATTATTAAAACTTAAAGTGCAAACTCTGTAACCAAATTGTCTTGGGCTTAAAGAAATTATAATCTTCTATTGCTTCATTTACATTTTAATGTATAAAACAAATCTTTGGAGCATCATTTTGTGAAGTCAATATGCTTTTAAGGCAGTACCTTGTGCAAGTGGAGTTTTGAGATTTTAACAACAAAGTAACTGAAGCTAACAACAATATTACTAGCCCCTAATCAAATTGTTTGTACCTTTGTAGTTAAAATTCAGGTTAATAGCACAAGAATACATCAAATGCTCCAATTCTGCAATACTCTATCTAGAGAGAATCATTGTACTATGTCATCTTGGTTACAGATATGCCATTATTATTATGTATCCATCTTCCTATCAGATACAGCCCATAGAATTTTGGATCTTATCTGCTTTTACGCTTTAAAAATGTACTATCATTGACGCCCAAGCCTGATGAATGTTTTGAAGCAGAAATGGGCAGACATCAGTATAATATTACAATTACCTTGGGAGTAGCAGTAAAAACCTGAGCTCTTACACGCAAGCTGATAGGGCTTCCTCTATCCTGACAGTTTATTGATTGTATGATTTCTACTTATCATATTCTTCCAGACAAATGCAGGCTGGTTAAAAGAGTATTTGTTCTCCTGAAATTTATTTGAAAAAAGGGTTTTTTAAATTTGTGTGGATCTAGCTCCTTTTGCATTTCTGAGGGAAAGAATGAAGTGATTGTCTTTTCTTCCTTTGCTCCAATTAAACCTTGCTTGTTAGTTAACCTGAAGGTAAACTCATCAAACAACCAATGTCAAGGAAACACTGCCCACAGTGGTTTGTATGAGTGGTCATTAATTTTAATTGCCTTGATATTAAAGATTAAGAAGCACAGAGTCGAGAGTGCTGTTGAGAATCTGATGTCGTGCAAAATCTCTCCTCATATTTTAGATGGGTGCTAAAGATATAAAATTTTAGTACACAGCCTAGAATTTATTACATTTAGTGAATGGTTGCTGGTTTTTTTAATCTGTGTGCATCTGTGAATATTTGCTCTATATTGATACTTCAGTTATTAAATAGTCAGGAACTGTTTACCACAATAATTATGATGGATTTGCAAATGTATCATTGTGCTGTTATAGATAGTGTGGTTTATTTCCCAGTAATCTACTGTTGACAATGCCCAGTAGTATGTGATGTAGCACTGAAGGTGAATTGTATATTGTAATAGATGTGGTCATAACACTTTTAAAAACATGCAAGATCTTTACAAATTATCTTAAAATAAAGATTTTCAAGCAGAATGCACTACTAAATGATGGGTTACATTCTTCCCTGTTGCAGAAGCTGTGTTTAATTGACACATACCGCTGCTTTAACCTTATCAGGTGGGATGCCTGCCATATCAGGAAGGAAGATAAAATCGGATGAGAGCTATCCTCAAATTAATCTCATGGAATTCCTAGGGCAGTAGTTAGATGCTGATTTTGGGGGTAGGAATAGAGCGAAATAAACATGAATTTCCTCACTACAGCACTGATTCTTGGGCATTTTTCTGGAGTTTGGGCCAGCCATGGAACGTCTATCCATCTACAAGTAGCTAATAGCTGTTAATTTAATTAAGAAGCCAATTAAAGCCATTTCCCAGTTGGCCTGTGGACTGTCCTGATTGCTGAGAGCCCAGCAGATGCCTCAAAGCAACCACCCAACGGCAGACTGGAAACCAGCACTCCAGAATCACTTCACCTCAGTCCTCCCAAATGCAGCCACCACATCTACCTGACCAAATACAGACATAAGCTACCTGGGGCATCTGTGGCCATTTCATTATTTCACCTTTAGTGTTTTTAAAATAAGATGCTGAGAAACGCTTCATAACAGAGGCCTGTTTTGCTTCCTTGACTATAATTGCAGGCTATAGCTCCTTCATTGAAGGAGAACCTTGTTGTTTTTTTTAATTTTATGAAACCATACAAAATAAAAACAGTTGACAATAAACAAAAAGCGGCAGTTCACAAAAACCCACAATTTACAGGGTAAGGGGCAGCAAGGCCAAACCCCAAACTCCACCATGCATGGAGAACGTTATATTGGTTTAGGCACTTAGCCACGATCCTGAATTGGATAATTAATGCACCCTCTGACCACTAATTGGTAAATCCTACAAAAAAACAAAATCACTGTTCGATAACTGTTCTTAACAGTTTTTGGTTGAAACTGCATTTGATTTCATTCCCCAGTAGAAAGTCTCTGCTCTTGGTTTCAGATTTTGACAGGTGCTGTTTGAGCTTTGGAATGATGACTTTTGCTTCAGGTAACCCAGAAGGGCAGAATGCGCAGGAGCGGCTGTAGTGATAAGAGGAGAAGCAGAAATTATAAAATAAAGAATACTGTGCTGCAGTTTTTCACATCAGTTTATTTTAGATGGCTGTTCACATTTATTGTGAGCCACTTCATTTTGACTACAAAATTGTCTATTGTTCTAACATCAAACTAAATTGTGAAAAACGTGGTGAACTACTGGGCAGAATAATATTAAAATATGTGGAGGAGTAGTGTAGGACAAGAACCTGCATCATTTATTGGTGTAATAGTCATTCCTTCTCTCATGTGAATATTATTGTTGAGTCATCCATCAAAATTAATCTGTACAGCAAAACTTCAGCTGCAGTGGTGACGGTTAGATTCTTAACAGAAAAGTAAATGAACAAAGCACCAGAATCTGAATGATGGAATTGTTCTCAGTTAAAAAGTAGTTGGAGTTAAATTATTACGGAAGGTTTCAGGCTTTGCCTGAGTTTACGGTATCTTCTGTTGTTTTTCTCTCCAAATCACTTTAATTTCCTGTGATAGTGCATTGTTTTACCATGTTTGCATGAAGTTCCTTTGAGCAGTCTTCTGATTCAGTTAACCCACTTAAATTATTATAAATAGGTTAATGACTGCATTAAAATAGCATATGGAATTTTAGGTGAATCTGTTAATTAGTGTATTACCAGATAAAATTAAACCACTTTGCCATACTTTGTGCTGTGAAGGATTAGACATTTTTCTCTGTTATTTGCACAGCTAAACCATTTGTACTTGTACCATTAAGATATAAATGTAGACAACATTTAAAAAAAGCTCCCCAGTCTTTCCAACAGTGCCAGATCAACAGCTCACCTTTAGTAGTAATATTAGAGATGTTTCTTCAACAATACACTCACCAGAAAGATATTAATTTTTACATTTATAGAGACTAAATATTGAAAATCACACATGGGTAACAAAGTAACTAGCACACGAGTATGGGTTAAGATCTGTACCCAATCTTTCATTCACCTGGAGTTTCTGAAACATTCAGCCTTAACACTAGTACTTTATAATGTCATCTGATTGGGTCACTGCTCTCTGACTCATTCCCAGGTACTTGTTGTGCTTATTTTCATGAATAATCTGAGTGTTAGTAAAATGGAATGATAATATATTAACATGAATGACATTGGTTTGGGATACAGAAAATTTCAGTTGCTACCTAGTTACCATATTTTGACCCTTGAAAATAAAATGCTGCTTCATCTCAACGTTGCCCTTGTTGGCCACAGTACAACTGATTACTAACCAATTTATAAGGATCCCTGCACAGGTTAATGCACAAAGATTAGCCTTGGCAACACAGATCCTGATTCTAATATGTTCAAAGGGAGAACACAAAACACCAGCTCATTTAATATTGATTTACATCACTCTATTCATATTCATCCGACTGAACATGATTTAAATTCTACTGTTGCCAGGTTGTTCCAGACCAGAAACATAGAACAATAGAATTTCCAGGCCTTCTCATCTTACCACTTACTTCTTAGAGAGAAGAATGCACTTTGTAACTAGCTCAGTAACCATTTTTGATTGGCGGGTGGCATTTAATGCATCAATAATTACTTCTTTATTATTAATGTTTTGGTTTCTTTGGATTTTTTTCAAATGTAATCACATCAGTAAATTTGAAAACACACATTGTGGTAGATGTGTAATCCCCTGAGTGTCTGTTCTGCCAAAAGACAGACAGAATCATGTCATGCTCTAATCCCTAATAATATACAACCTAGCCCTGATTATTACTTAATTAGTCAAAATACTGACTGGAAAGTTGGAAATTGTGCATTTGATGGACCCAGACATGACACTTAGAAATAATAATATAGTTGATTTCTTGGCAGTGTCTTTTGATGTTTTCTATCCTCCTTTCCCAAGGTGTCAAACTGGTTTGGCAACAAACGGATCAGGTACAAGAAGAACATCGGAAAGTTCCAAGAAGAAGCCAACCTATATGCTGCAAAAACCGCTGTAAATGCTGCACATGCTGTGGCAGCTGCTGTCCAAAACAGCCAAGCAAACTCTCCGACTACACCCACCTCCGGTAAGTGGAAAGGTTCCTTCTTATAGTGCACAAATTGTTGCTATTATGTTTTCCCATGAAGTAGCATAATTTTATCAGAACAAAAATTTCAATTTCTTTCAAGTAAGCTGTTAAAATTATGTTACTTACACTAAATGGTACCATGATTTCCATGTTTAAGTCCCACCTCTGATTGTGTTTAAGATTTGGATTAAAAGTTCTTGAAGTGATTCTGAAAACAATAATTTGCTATTTCCTGATAAGGTAAGTTCCATGGTGTCTCCTTGGAGTATTTCCCACTCTAAAACCGGTGAGCATTATTTCAGAATTCACTGGTTCAAACTTTGCAGGTTGTTATTTGACAGAACAGAGTTTTTTTTAAAGACATTCCTCATTCTGTAAAGAGTCTGCACAGTTTTCTTAATGCTTTTCATGTGGTGGAAAGGCTACTGTTTCTTTTCTCTTTGCTTCCTTATTTCTGTTTCTCTCGTGTGCTCTTTCTTTTGAGAACTTTGGGGAGAGATTTAAAGCCCTCTGTGATTCAGGTGCCTGACTCTTTCCTTTCCAGGTTCTTCTGGTTCTTTTAACCTACCAAATTCTGGGGACATGTTCATGAACATGCAGAATCTGAATGGGGATTCTTACCAAGGGTCCCAAGTCGGAGCCAATGTGCAATCACAGGTAGGAAGAATGCCCAATATTAGGGCCTAGGTAGCAGGGTATGGCTTAGAAATTAAAACTGCCTTACTCTGACCTATAGCCCAGTAAATATTCTGTACCTAAAGTACAGATTAATTAAATTATCCATTCCACTGCTTTGATATTTATCATTATTGTTTTGAGTCCGTTATTTGTGATGTTCCATGTCTGATTTTAAAACTATGTGAATGCAGTCGGCTCTGGCTTGAGCAATTAAGGGTGGGATGGGTGAAAAGTTGGAGAATTTGATGATTGGTGTAAGCTTTTGCCATATTCATTCACAACTTTCTTCTCATTTTTTCATGCCTTATGTTTTTTGAAACCTGTTTCTTTCTTTCACAATAAGAATTATTCATTCTTGAAGATTGAAGACTATGTCTGTCAAAGTTTCACATATTAATGGAGGCACTGGGGTGAGGGTGGAGAACCACACTCACCAAATAAATTAAACTAGTTTTGCTAAAAGGTATTGAGCCTTCCCCCCTCCCCCAACTCCCCCTTCCAGCAGTTTTAGTAGAGAGAAAGGCTGCCTTGAAAATATAGAATTAAGTATTAAGTTTAACTCTTAATGACCTGTTTAAGTAAATTATTTAAGGTGAGTACTGTACTAGCTTTGTGCAGTGACTTGGTTAACATTTATCAAAGTGGTGGGCTGTATTACAAGAAAACAGTGTAGTTTTTCACTGTTTGTCATTCTCAATGTGGTCATTTGTGTAAAAAGTGTCAGTAAATGACTGCACTGTGTTAAAAGTGATCCATTAAATTGATACTGACAGACAGCATGCTGACTGGTTGTAGAAAGCCTTTGCCTGTAATTTATTTATTGGATGCAAAATAAAATTAACGGAACCCTATGGCAGAAATTGCAGAATTCAGTACACAATCTAAGCTTAGCCTGACATCTTTATAAAACAAATGTTAACACAATGGACAATGGGTTAAAATTATTTAAAATGGAATAACATATCCTAATGCGATGAAGGTAGTATCGCAAGCTTACACATCTCAATCTACTAGATAATTTCCTGTTAGAGAAAGACAGCTCTGTTGCATTAAGTCTGACATGTTTCTTTTTGTTTGCTCTTGCTTCAGGTGGATTCCCTGCGTCATGTTATCAATCAGACGGGCGGATACAGTGATGGTCTTGGAGGGAATTCACTGTACAGTCCACACAGTTTGAGCGTAAGGAACACTTTTATTTCTGTGTCCGTAGAAGAAAAAGAAAAGCTAAAGCCCTGCCAGTGTAAGCCATTATAGTTTCTTAATTCAGCTTTTGATGGCAGAGAGGGTTACATTATCCAGAATGAGCAAAGCGCCGCTAAATTCCTTAATGTAAAAATTTGAAGATGATGTGAGAATATTAGCTCTGTTGCCTAACACAAGAAAATATACAGTTGAAAAAGCTTTTGTTCTTTCAATTTAAGATCAGTGTAAAGTACTACAGTGTTGCATGTATCATTGGCCAAAAACTGTCATTGAAAGATGGAGTGTAAAACTGTCCTTGCCTGCAGCATTTTAGGGTCTTGAATTTTATCTTTGTTGATGAGCTTTAACAAGGTGTATAATAGTGCAGGGTTTGGTATTGAAATTGAGACTTATTGTTTTCTTAAATGGAAAGCTTATAATTTGGTGGAAGCTATCTTCTTCAAATTTTATTAGATTTGGACACGGTAGGGATCAGAAGCTAAATTTACTCAACTAATTCAAATTTGTATAATGATGGGTAAATTATTTTTTAAGGACTGTCCTTCTGACTAACCACATTGTCTGCAAAGTGTTACAGGGATATCTGCAGGGTTGTAATTGGATAGCCCCTGAAAATGGGCTCAGGGATCATGATGCACAATTGAACCATGCCCATTGATTGCAATGCAGGCTTGATGCCAAATTTGTGCTGCCTGCGAACTCAAATGATCTCTCATTGAACCAATAAATGGTGTGGGTAGTGCTGACTGGAAGTATGGGCCCAATATCATAAGTGACTGGCACGACATTTAGAAGTTTGCACTTGTTAAAGCTAGTCTCGCCCATAAAGAAGAGGTGCTTTATGGTTAAAGCAGATGGGTACTGGCACTTATGGTTGAAGAGAGACTTTCCTGGAAAGGAGAGAATTTGCACAACAAGAAAGAGAGTGAACGCTAAGCTTTTTGATAGTGTAGTAGAGATCTTGGTGGAGGAAAGATGCCCTTTATTGACTTGGATAAAGGTGTCCCTCCACATTTAGTTGTAAGGCAGTGTGATCAATGCTCAGAGTTGAGCCTTGAGCTTCTGGATGCAAACATTTCAGTGTCCTCAGTGGTCAAGCTCAGTGAATGAATCTTCAAACAATATCCCACTAACTCCAATACTCGCCTCAGCCACAGCTCAGTTTACCACATTCCAATATTCACTGAACAACAATCTAAAATAACAAACATGAGTAACATCTAAATGTCTCTCCAAACCCTTGCATACTTTGCAGTGCTGCAAGACTCAAACCCACACCTCATAACTCGCACACAATGCCAGCTATTGAACTGCAACAGCCCACATCAAGTAAACAGATTGCACAACACTCACTAACACACTTCCTTCTGTCTTGCAGGCTGAGGTGGCACACAATGTGAGGGAGCAGGAACTAATTGGTAGAGATTCAGATCGCCTATATTTCCTTAGTACCATGGAGGAGGTGGGACTGGCCCTTGATGGAACCCCTGTCAGTGATGCTGTGACCAGTAATAGGGCTTAAACCATTATAATTGATAGTGGTCACATTTCTAATTTTCATTCTCATATTCAACTTGGTCCTCTGCAGGTGGTGTAAGCATCAATCTCTTGCTTTCTACCCCTCCTCCACTACACCATTACATTTGTGTTTTATTTCCCCTTCCAGATACTGAACAGATGTAACCTTGCCAGGACAAGCAGATAGCAATGATGAAAGGACTGCATCACCACTTGATTTTACATTCAAATTCAGATCCTGTGTCTCTGAGGAAACAGGTTACAGGTGGAATCTACAATTAGTGAGTCACCAGACACAAGTAAGGAGTAGCCAGGTAGTGGGAAAGGCAAGCATAGAAAAATAAGCCAGTTTGTTTGAGGGTAAAATAGTGCCATAGATTCCATTGCAGAGGATTTCAGATCAGGACTTTGGTTGGGTAGCCTATAGAAGAATGGTGATGTTGGATATGCACAATAACATTGTTCCCATACTATGCATGAGTTGTGCACTAAAATCATCAGCCAATCTGGTAGTAGTTAGCCTTTACTACCAATAGCCACCTAGAGAATGAAGACGTCATCAGTACTGGTTTGATGTGGATTATTCACGACTTCTGGTATAACACCAGCTGGTCATTGAATAAAAGTGGAATCCCTTTCACTCTTGGTCTAGAACAGAATTATCATATAGCACTTGAGATGCCAAGGAGAATCTGCAAGCCTGGCAAGATCTGTGCTTGTTCTGTCTGCCTGTCCCGACAAGTGAGAATGAATAGTTGCCATCTGTCTTTGAGTAGAATCTCAGTGTTGTCCAATTTTGTGAGGAAACTCAGTCAGTGAGGTGAAACAAACCCTTCCGGCTCCATTAGTACCTTAAATCTGGAAGAAGTCAGATGCATATAACTTCACTACTGGTCACCTTCACAAACACTTGCAGTGTGAACCTAGTTTTACTCTGAGGTTGGAAAATTAGAGTAGTTGCACTCTGAACATTTTGAATTAGTGATTACCTGCTAATAGCTGTTCCCTGCTTCTCCCAGTTTTTGTTCTGCTGTGCTTTGTTCATTCGCCAAGCTATGCTCTAATTCCAAAGGGAATTAATGTATTTGTTTGAGAGTAACAGATTTATGCCAAAATCATGAGTACAGCAAAAAACTTTCAGTACTTGACAGGCCACAATTTGAACCATCCACAGAAATTCCATGTTTATACCAACCTGTATCACTATAAGCCTTCACTAAGAACATTTATTTCCACCGCTGGAACATCACACAACTTTGCACTGCTTCAGTTTATTTGCTGCTGAAACACTCCATCATACTTTTGTTATCTTTAAACTTGATCACTCAATGCATCCTTGCAGATCTCCCATATTTTCCCACGGTAAACTTGGACAGTAGGGTTTTAGATGAACTTATGTCTTAACGTGCACCCTGTGCTTGGTATCTCACGTTTGTTCCCAGATAAGAAGCAGCTTGATCTTAAAATTCCCAACTTTGCTTTCAAATCCCTCCATGGCCTTGCTCATCTCTTTGTTAGTATTCTCATCCACTGTCCTCCATGATATCAATGCTTCTTTAACTCTAAGTCCTTAAGGATTCCTAATTTAATTCATTCCATCATTGGTGGTCATGACTTCATCGAGCTGCTTAGGTTCTGAAATTCTTTCCCTATGCCTGACCAGGTCTCTTTCTCACTTTACCTCTTTACCACACTGCTTAAAATCTACCTCTTTGACAAAACTTTTGGTCATCTGATCTAAATCTCCTGACTTGGCACAGTATCCTGTTTTATTTTATTCTATTCCTTTGAAGTTCTGTAGAATATTTTGTCATGATAAATGTGCTATACAAATATAAGTTGTTGTTGTAGTTAATAATCACCCTTTTAAGTAGCATGGGTATAGTATGAGCAATTCTTCTTAGTGCTGAACATGTTCTCCTTTGCAAGATTAAGAGAGGGCTTTGTTTGGGATGTTGAGCCCCCAAATCACTCCATGACACCAGACCAAAGTCGCATGCCAATTTAATGTCATGATCACGCTATTCTGCATTCTTCTGGCAGATATTCACTGCACACACACTCATGCCTGCACTAATATGGCAATCGGGACAATTTGCTTCCTGTTTGTATGTTATACAGGTATTTTGTAATTAACCTGTTCAGAGGTGTTATTGCATACCCATGGAACAGATGGAACTTGAACTGGGCCTCCTGGCTCAGAGTTAGGGGCACTACCACTGTGAAACAAGAGTGCCTTGTGAACATCATACATGTTATTTGGAGATGTAAGGGCATTCAGAGAGTCCAAAACTCAATTTTTCATCCAGCCAGTCTAAATATAGCTGCTCTAAAGGAACGCAGAGATTTCACCAAGAAGCTTGTAGGTTTGGTAAATATGGAAAGTGAAAATTGAACAATACGTCTTTAATTCATAAATGTTGATGTAGAGGATATTTTGTGAAGGAGAAAAGACAGATATTTACGTACAATGTAAGCAAAGGTAGGTAGTACATTGCTGACTATTTACCGTTTTTGTACATTGGCAAATAAAAGATTTTATCGACAGCATGCATGACTGCTATAGGTTATAGTTTTACAATAATGCAGATGGATTGCTTCGGTAATTAGCCGCATTGTAAATAAACCATTATTAGCATACTCTAACCTATTTTTACTGCTGATGTTTGGCGATGGGAGACTTGAGCAAAGGCTAGTCTTCGCCGCAAGCACTCAAAGTCAATGTGGCTCACATTGGCCCCTACAGAAAGGGCTGCCCCGTCACTTCCACTCAACGTTCCTCAACTCACGAGGCCTGCGCCTTCCCTCTTCTTGACTGACATAAAAATATGTAGCGACAAGCTGTCTGCCACAGCAGAAATTTGATCAGACATTGATTTCAACAATTGCCTCTACAGGCCGAGACATCAGGAGAACTCATTTCTTGTATCTCTCATTCCCGATGCAAAACAAATGTAAGGAGCACCAGTAGTTTATGTAGGAATAGAATAATGTGGCCAAGTTCAAAATTCACATTTAATTTACAATTAATGACATCAAAAACGCACGCTCCTGCACGTGGGCCTAAGATGTCCATCTTGTTTCCCTTGTTCCTGCTGCTGGCATACTGAATATGTACAAGTTGAAGTGAAGGCTTGAAGCTAAGTGAATAAATGAGATATTTGTCAACAGTAATTGGCATCCTGCATGTGCCATGTTAATTTTGAGTTATTGGTTGAATAGTAACGCTGGAGAGAACTAGAGAGATGTTTCTTGATCGTATGACAAAGAATCACCTCCTCAACCCAAATTATGTCATGTGACATGTCAGTCTTTCCATGGGTTAATTTCATATGAAATGCTGCTCTTGTTTTTCCACCAAAACATACGTCTTAGCTTGACTCCTTTTCTTTTAACATGCCAGTAAAATCATGCCCTTACACTGCTGAGCATTCCTCTTTATTTTTGATTCTGTTCTTGTTGTGCCTGTTCTCTGTATTTGAAGTCAACAATTTAAAGCTAAGGCATATTTTTGATTCTGCCTCTTTTTAGCAGCTAACTTAAAATATGTTTTTTAAAAACTTCTTCCTACTGAATGAGTTGGACATTCATTCTGTGGTCAGGGGCTCAGTGAGATATTCTGCAACATTGGCTATTTTGTACTTTTAATACAAGAATATTTTGGAATGGTGCGGGTTTTGTGTATTTGTCCCTAACATGGGAGATTGATGAAATAATAAAAGTCATATCATAAATCTTGTAATTCCAGCTATGAAAGTGGTGAATTGTTTAATCTGACCATACGAGGGTTCACAGCAGGAATATCCAACTGGGATAACTGAATGCATTAGGTTCAGATATAGAATTTCAGTTGCAGTTCATTTAAGAAAATCATTCAATTATCAGGTATTCAAGTGAAATGGGTTATCAGTTTGTGCCAAATGCATTAGCTTGGTTTCATTTGCAAGAGACTGTTTTCAATATTTACCTTGTTTCTACCATCTCGCCTTATGTCAGCAGAAATCGCTCCTTGTAGGATGCCATATTTGATCTGTTCAATGTATAGGAGCCTGCAGGAGTTAAAACTGTTGGTATCTGCAGACTAATGACTCAGAACCTTAAAAATATTGTTTTAAAGTCTGAATCTCAAAGGAGTGCTCTTTTCTGAATAATGTTGTCTGTGCAAAATATGGACACTTTTCAGGAGATTGAGTCTGACAGCAGTTATAATCAGGGCTTGAATTTAATACTGGCTGCCTAGCAGATTGCTCATGGATTTTTCAGTTTTGCTAGTCAGTATTCTAAACACTAGCAAGATTTTCCTAATGAGCTCCACAGAGCAGTGTCCCAGCTTCCCAGGATTCACTTTTCATTTTGTCATCCCGATCATCAGTCTTGCTTTGATTCTGATCAATTTCGCTAGTGGAAGAAGAAATTTGCTAGTGACAGTCATAGCCACTAGCAAAACTGGACTGTCTATGAAAAAAACTCTAGCCCTGTAGGCTAGATCTTTATTTATGTCTAATAAATTGTGCTTTTTGTGACAATTTTACATGATAATATTTTGTGTTTATGGATATATTTGTAATGTCTATATATATGTGTGTATTTTAATGTATATATTTAATGTGTGTGTATTTTTTTTAAAAAGCAGTAAAAGACTAATTGGAAAATATATAGAATGAGGAGTGAATATGAAGATTTTCTCAATACAGGTTATTCTACTATAACGCGACAGTTGTGTTCTTCTGCAACCTCATGCATTAGAAAATCACACTGGAGAAGAATGTTAATAGAAAATCGCTACACCACTTCAGTAGAAAGTTCACCCTATCCAAACAATTCATCAATCGTGTTATAGCCAGTTCGCACTGAAGAAACATGCGTTATAGCAGAACAACATGTAATGTTGAAATCTTTTTTGAATTTGTGTGAATCATAGAGCTATCATGATTTGCCATTTTGATGAATGTTCATTCTCACTTAGTTAACAGGCGAAATCATGTGTTCTTCTGGCTGGAGAGGTTTACGGTGCAGAATAATACTAATGAAAAGGAAGTGAAAGTAAAAACAAAAGTGAACCATCAGTTTGAAACAAGTGTTTCACAGATGGATCCAAACTGTTAGATCCAGACACACTGTCACACTTACTTTCAGAATCCTTTAAATACAATACAATCCTTGACAATCAGTTCGACCCTCAACCCCTAATTTGGTTTTTGAATTAGTGTCTATGTAGGGAATCACTGCAGCTCCTACAATACATGAGATTCCCTTTTAGTTCCTCCTACCTCTCTGCCTAATAACTATCAATGTGAAGTTGCATCAGATTAAATCACCCGTTGCCCTCTCTGTGTCAGTTCATGTGAGACCAAGTTTGGGAACTTAGTATGCGACCAGTCTTAGCCTCAAATATGAAAAATACACATTTTAATAGTAAATTAAGAGTTAAATGATAAGCTGGAAAATATTAATGTGTCAGAATCATGATCTATTGGAATGATTACATCTTCTCCTGTCCATGTGATGAGTTCCCAACTTTTGACCACTCATGACAGAGGTGTAGGTACTGGGAGTGAGAGAGTGAGTCATCTGCAAAGTCGCTTAATAAACAAGATATACTACTTAACCCTTAAGGGCCACCACCTTCTTTTGTAGCCTCCATATTTCCTTGTGAGAGTACATTTCTTCTCCCGCGGTATTGTCCATGGCCTGAATTTCTCTGTGAGCGTAGTGAAAGGACGCAAACCTTTGCAAGGGAAAGATAATCGTTCCTAAACATAGTTGACTGCATTCCCCTTGAGGACCACTTACCAGCTACAAAAAAAACTCATTTGCTAGCATGTTTATAACCCACATTTGAGAGCAAAAGTGTTAGGAAAATTATGGTATATGGGTTTATATGGAAATGTCTGCTATTATTGTCTACAAATTAATTTTCCTAAATGTGCCTTGAATTTCAGTTTCAAAAAAAATCACATTATTGTTTTTCACTAACAAGACTGATACTAACTGCAGACAACTATTTTTGTTTTCCAGGCTAATGGAGGATGGCAAGATGCAACTACTCCATCTTCTGTGACTTCACCAACAGAAGGACCTGGAAGTGTGCACTCTGATACCTCTAACTGATCTCCTAAGAACATCCATTCCCTGAGCCAATAGGCCTTGATTAGCACTGACCAGTAGGAGATGAAAGTGGATTTTCTGTAGCCCAGTCACCTACTGTTTACTGTAAAACCCTGTTCTTTAATCAGAAAAAAAGTAAGTATCATATAATCCATATTTAAGAAGAGAAACACTCGGTTCTCATTGAAAAGAACCATATTAATTCCATTATATATAGCACAGTCTTACCTTATTCAGTTACTGAATGAGGCAAAGACCTAAACAGGCCTGGTGTTTTCTGACTTAAAGTGGATCAAAAAGTGATTTTTCAATGGGAATGCACAAAGGGTGAAAACATGTTTTTGAAGATTTATATGTGCGAGATGTTATTGTGAAGCTTCTTGACCTTTTGAGGTATGAATGCACGTTTCAATTTTGACTGCAAGATACAAGAATGCTGGTGCCGAAGCAGACAGACAGTCATAAATTAATGACATTAGCAAAGCTAAACTCGTGTTACTTCCTAAAACTATTTTAGCAGGATATCTAGAACTGGTAACTTGCTTAGAACAACTGAGTGTTACGGGAAATTAGAACATTAAACAAATTTCCTTTTTCAACACCCAATATAAACACTTGGAAGAATCAGTTGAGCTGGTCTATTGACCCATGTATAAATTACCACAGAGTTGCCAATAACTAATATTGTTATTTCTGAAACTTGCTACTATAACAGAGTTCTATTTACAATCATTTATTTTGTTAACACATTAATTCAATGCCAGTCTTATTAATGCTTTGTTTCTGAATTTGTACTGGCTGAAGACTGGGTTTTACAGTAATAGCTGGGTGCAGCATTCATAATTTTTCAGATTTGCTACTTCAACCTGTGGCAGGAAATGGCAAGGTTCACATGGAGTGTTGTAAATAATGTAGGTAAAGAGTATTTATACATCTCACCAATCAAGACACAGCTTTATTACCTCATGCAAACTCATTTAAACCAATAGAATTTCAACATGTTCTGTAGCTTAGAGTGCTCACTTACTACCTCTGAACAATATTCACACAGTAGTTTGTCTTTCTTACTTTTTTGCATCTTGTAATTAACTCTATTTCCTTTCATGTAATCTAATGTACATTGTATCTTTTAAGAAATCAGGGTTGCTCTAGCAACTTTTAAAAAAAAATCCTAAAATGGAAGGTTTGGTTACCATCTTAAACACAAACAGTACAACTGTTGTAAATACTGATGATCATTTTGAATGTTGGTCATGTCATTACTAAACCACGCAAAAAATGTAATGCATACAGAATTCAGTATTCAGTACTGTATATTTCACCCTGTGTAACGGGGAGCCCCTCCTTTCTCCCTTTTTTTTTGTATTGTATGCAATTCTGAAACTGATGAGTCATGGAAATAATTTGTGGCAGTGATATAATGTATTAAAAAGTTTCGTGTTACTTTCTAACTGGACTACACCCTGGATTGAGAAGTCTTCCTTGTGGTAGTTAAATGTAGTTGAAATCTTAAATAAACTTTTTGCTTTCATGATGCAAGAAGCTCTCAGTGTTCATTTGATCGCTTGGGAAAAAAGAAAATGGATCCACTCCTGTTTCACAATTTCATTTAAAGTCAGGTGGTGAGGACGTCAAGATGTATGTTTTATGTATGAATTCCAGTGGACACCAATGAACAAACAACAGTTGGATAGAGAATAAAGTACATTTATTGTTGAATGGGCAATTGGCTTTTGTAACTGATGGCACTGGACAATTCCCCCATTATACTTTGTATGTGTCTGTTAGTATACTTGAAGGAATACAGATGATTTGTGATTTGATCTAAGTATGGTCGATGTTACAGAAATTAATACATCAACAAACAAATTAAATACTAAATCTAACCATATTCAAACTGCCAAATGTGGACTACCAATTACACCAACTGGTATTTCTCTTGCATTACCTTCTTGCACAGTATTCGAAACCTCATTTGAAAGTAATGGAGATTTAATGTACATCCTGTATCATTTTATGGCTTTCACTAAAATAGTTGCTTCAATTCTCAGATGGCTTGTCAAAAGGGACCAATTATTTTGGAACACAAATCGATATGACATAATTTCAAAATGAAGTAATGATATTAAAAATGATCTCAGGGTCTCTTGTAGGTTATAAAGTCTTTATCAATATACTGTGAACCAGACTCAACCCTTTATAAGTTCAATGTTATTAGACTTTATTGTAGTCTACCTTTAAGTTTCTACATGTTGCCTCTTGGCGGCAATATTTGAAGACTTGGAGCAAGATATTAAGTCATTTAAAACCTATTCAATTGCATAGATTTAAAATTGGGTCCCACGGGGTCAGTTTCAACATGACTTCCAGCTTTACCTTTTCCACCAATTTCTTCATTCCCTCCTATACTCTCAGCTCCTGAAATGCTTTTGTGTTATTGTACTGATATCCAGTGGATGAGCTTAGTCATGAAGAAAATCCTCACTTGTCACTCATCCAAGATCTCTTAGTATCACTGACCAAGCATTTATGCAACCCTTTTAGTTGCTTCTTAGGATTGCCTTTTTTTTGGTCTGGTTATGCTTCTGTGGTGTACTTCGGATGCTGTTCTGTACTAAAAGCATGAGACAGATGCAAATTGCTGAAAGAATTTGAATCAGCATTTTCACTATAACCACTATCATTGGATGCTATGGGCTTGTGCCTTGTGCTCAGTAGAGTTTAGAAAGAGTAAGAGATGTCTGATTGAAATATGAGATCCTGAGGCTCTTGACAGGGCAGATGTGGAAAGGATGTTATAAACTGTAGGAGAATCTAGAACTAAGGGTCACTGTTTAAAAATGAGGGGGCGCACATGTAAAACAATAAGGAAATGTTCTTTCTCTCAAGGCTTTAAATCTTTAGAATGGTCTCTCAAAGTGTGGTAGAAGCAGAGTTTTTGAATGTTTTGCAGGCACAATAAGCAAAGGAATGAAAGGTTATCGGGGTAAATAGTACTGAATTACTTCACAATCACCCACAATTGTTTCGAATGATATTGCAGGCTCAAGGGCCTGTATGATAATTTCGGTCCTATACCTTCGAGGTCGGAGAGATGTTGCTAGTTAGTTGTCTTGTTACTCCCATTACACAGTACTTAATACTATAAAAGTTCATTTTTGATGAGCAGTGGTGAAACCATCTCATCAGAACAGAGAATACAGTCAGTTCTGCTATAACATTTTTTCAATGTAAATTGACTTTAATGCAATTGAAGAATTTAGACCTTTATTTGTAGAATGCGAACTTTCGTTACCTGTGCTGGCTATTATGCGATTCTGGTCCCATTAGTTTAAATGGCACGACTATTGCACAATTTTCTTATAACGCAAGTCACACGATATCGCATTATATCAGAACTGACTGTATGCCCTAGATACCATCTTTATCTAGCTGCACAATCTTTCAATTATTTTCAATGCAAACAAATCATACTGTGCAAGTTTCACAAGAGATAAATATGTCCAGGCAACAATTGTGGCCAGACCTAATTTTAAACTCCTGTGCTGTGATTGCTGCTTCAGTTGTAGACTTTCATCCACTTTCTCATTCTAAGAAGGGATGTATGCGTGGCATTTACCTTACTGCAATCCTATTTGTTGTAAACAATGACCATTGCTGAAATGATATTCTGAAAAATATTGAGTCCTTTGGTATAGGAATCATTGTCTAGAATTTAGGACAAAGATAAATCCAATCAGATCCAATATTATTACACTGATGTTTTCACTTGCTAAAACATGATCGTAGTTAGGATGCACATTTACTTTAAAGTAGCAAGAACAATAGATGGTTCCATGAATGCACTGACTGGGCAATCATCGAAATAAAATTTGTAGATTATAACTTGGTTCCTTATTTGTACCCAGAACATGGATCTATGGGATAAGTTAACAGCTCTGAATAAAATCCAAATTGTTACAAACCTTTCCCACTGTTAAAGCAATTCTTCCCTTTTAACGATCTAAATTGCTCACGTTCAGCTCAAGAAAGAAAATGGTCTTCTCAGTTCCAGGTGAGCAGTAGAAAATCCCTTTAACCCATAGGTAAATACAACTGCCATGCAAGAAGATATTTTGGTCGTATTCTTTCCATCTATGTTTATTCTTCCTTCATGTTGCCAAGGAGAAAATGTTTTGAGATCACACGAAGAGAGTTCTGAACCATAAGTCTGCTTCCAGGTCATGTCAAGGTAGATTTTGTTCTTGCCAGTTGTTTCACCACCCTGAATTCTATGATTGCTTGCCAAGGTGCAAGTGTATGGATCCCCTTTGATACCTACCTAAGTGATCACTGTTTGAGATGAGCATTGACAATGAACATCAGTAGACTAATTCAACTTGGGCTCTTTGCAACAAAGACCAATCTTATTTTGTCCTAGTTATTGCACTTTCCACCAGGTTATGATCAGGAACCCGAACTGATTTTTCCCAGGTGCTAGGTTACATATCAGCCCAGATAGAACATTGATATGGGCCTTGCGCAAAAAAGGCCCTTGACCCATTGAGAACTCTGGCACCTTGTGTTATGATATTTTGCTCATATGACTCTCCAACACCATGTTTTTTTCTTCTGATAGGTAGATCTCGTTCTGGATAGATCTCGTTCAATGTACCAGGATTTTACTGAGCTAGTTTAGCCTCTTTATGAAATCTTTATGTGCTAATTAAGCTAACTGGTAAACTCTGTAACAAAGCAAATCTAATTGCTGCTATCAGAGTGGTTTTAAATTTAAATAATTTTTTTGGGAAATCCAGAAATGGTTTCGTTCATTGGGCAATCTACTAATGGTACTTCAAAGACAGATCTTTACCAAAGCCACTAAATAACTGAGTCAACACACTCAGTAACTGGCCTTCTTTCCTTGTGGTTACTGCTTAGATCCTTGTGACAGCAAGTCAGAGATTAGGTAACTCATGAGATGAAATAAGAATAACAACTGGCTATTCTAGTGCCTAAACTGCAAAATTTCCAAAATAATAGTTGTCTGATGGTATCAAATTTGAGTATTTCTGGGAAAAAAAAATTTTGCTATAACTCTTCATCTTGCACTCATCACAACAGTTCACAAGAAATACCAATGTAAAGGAAATCAACCTTTTTAATACTGTATGAGAAGAGAGTGCTGATTGGTAGAACCAATTCTATGGACAATGCATCAATTAGATGGTGACTGACAGTTAACTGCCAAACCTTGCTGAAAGCTTTTTATACAGTATAAAATGTTTGTTTTCCCTTTGCAGTGCTTTTTCTTGTAAGTTAGCCTGATGAGTAGGAGAAAAGCATTTTGACAAAATGTGTCTTTTTGTCAGCAGTATTCTGTTTCCAAAATAGTTATATGAATTGATGAGCATCAGTTATTTTGTTGAATAGATGGCTAGCATGTGATGCAAAGTAAAACCAAGAATTCAATCACTGCTTCAGATGTGGTAGTTCAGAGAGGACTGCCTCCTTATCCCCTGCTTAATACAGAATGGTGGATCTTGAGCTAATAACCAATTTGCCTCTAAATGTGAGAGTGAGAGAGATGTCTATGGTCCTTTGAGAGCTGTGGTTAATTCACAGTATGCTATTCAAACCTGTCTGTGTAAGGCCTCAGCAATATTTGGTTTGACTGTGTTATTTTAATTTAAAATGGATTATATTTTAAAAATATGAATGGCAATCCCACAATCATAAAAATAAACTGATCCATTATGAGAAAAGGTAATGATGATTTGTATTCATTTAGTATATCATACAAATTTGGAGCAGATAAGCCTATCTTGCCATTCAGTAAGATCATGATTGAGTGTTTGTCTTTTGAATTCCACATTTCCATCTACCCCAAATAACCTTTGAATCCCTTGCCTAACAAGAATCTAAGTACATCTGTCTTATGAATATTGAATGATTCCATTCCTTGCACTTTGAGGAAAATGGTTTTCAAGAACCGCCCCCCCAAGCTAACCAAAAAACAAGTATCCTTAAATACCTACCTATCAAGACCTTTCATGATCTCATATACTTTAATCAAGTCAACCCTCACTCTCCTAAACACCAATGGAAAGAAGTGCAGTCTGTCCAACCTTTCCCCACAAGCCTGCTGATTCCAGATATCAATGTCATAAGCCTTCTCTGATCTGTCTACAACATAGTTAAGCCCTGCAGAGTTGGTGTATAACATTCATTTATGCCCAATTTCTCAAAGGATAGCATCCTACTTGCCTTTTTAATTGCTTACTGTAATCACATATAAACTTATGATGCCTGCCCTAGAACATCTAGAGCTCTCTGCACTTTGGAATTCTGCAAGTTGGTTCTCTGCTTCAGAGTAATACTCAGCTTTATTTATTATTTTTGTAAAATTGAACAACTTCACTTACATCACATTATTCAAACTAAAGGATAAAGATCCAAATTGTACTATGCAGGTTGTTCTTGAGTTCAGAATACATTGTTACTTATGCAGCAAACTAGCTAGTTACCTCTTCTGGTTCAGGAGAACTTTATAGCACAGGAAGAGACCATTTAGCCCATCGTGCCTGGGCTAGAAGCCAAAAGTTCCTATTAGTGTGTGACAAAGACCTCTTGGCAAGTAAGTTAATATGTCATCTGCCAATATTCTTCTTCGACCCAAAAGGATTATCCACAGATAACAGTGTTGGTTCACCCTACCAAGATAACCTTCAGTCCATTACAGAGAAACCCTATTTGTAAACTCTGTCGCAACCTGATCACAAGGTATTAAGAAAATCAAAGAAATTTGTGATGTTTTCACATCAATGTTATTGCTCAAATTAATGCACAGTAACAAATGTCATCAAATGACTCAGTCAGTACAGCATTTAAAAACTAAAGACAGAAACTAATTTTGCTTTCAGAGAATATCCTCAGTCATAAAAATTAAATGGTGTATTACATTGTTTAAGTATAGGTTTGATTTTTGAATGAAATAGAATTCCTACAGTGCAGAAAGAGGCCATTTGACCATCGAGTCTACACTGACTCTCCGAAGAGCATCACACCCTATCCCCCAAAACCCCCATGGCCAATCCACCTAGCCTGCACATCGTTGGACTGTAGGAAGCAACCCAACAAGCCTGGGGAGAATGTGCAAATTCCACACAGACAGTGGCCCGAGGCTGTGCCACCCCACTTTTCCTTTTTTCAGAGAGGATCAGAATGAATGAATGACAGTTGAAGTTTATTTACAATTAACTTGATTCTCCCAAGACCATATATATTCTGTACCCTCAAATTGCAGTCCCCCGTGACCTGAAATTACTTCTGGAGATGTTGGGCAAAAAATGAAAGAAACTTTTATTTCTCGTGTAGCTGACACTTTATTATACTGTTATATGGTTAATTTAGAAGAAAACAGAAGCAGATATTTTCATTTGCTGATCAATTAAAAATATCAATAAAGACAACAACAATAATTATGAAAGTTGAAAGATTTAAGGTGTATTTTAACTCAAGTTGAATGTTCAGGGTTACATTATGGACTTTTTATACTTTAAAATAATACTGCAACAACTGGCAACAAACTTTTTTTTAAAAAACCGATTCAGTCAAAAGAAGTACTTCAATATGATTCTGCAATGAAATGCTATAGTAATTGCTATTACTAAAAGTGAAAAGCTTCAAGCTATTCTGACAGTGGAATGCAAGATTGAAAAGAAATCTGAAAGTATTGATGGCGGCTGTCAGAACCATGCTGCCATTGCTTACGCTATAAATCAAAGAAAATACTATTTCAAAATCTAAGCTCTTTGGAGTAAAGCACCATTGGCTGAGGCACAGGCAGCATAATGAACACACAGACGTCTCTCATCATGATCACATCTCTGGTGGCCATAGGCAACAACCTGTCAAAAGCTGATGAGGTTCATTGAGAGGCCATCAGCAACCTTTGGGCCCCACTTGCATGGCCTGCACCCAACGGGCATCATTAGTGTTCTTTAACTTTGCTCCTTTACAATATTAAGGATGTGGATCCTTTTGAATTACAAGTATAATTTGGCCTTTTCTTAAATTGGATAAAAGTCATGCAGTAATGTGGCAAATAATACAAATTTCATCCTTCGGGCTTTTTCTCAAAAAGGCTTACCATAAGCAGTAAAATTGAAATTATCCTTTTACCAACCTCAGAACTGAAGAGGCATTTCTTTGCTCAGCTGCCACATAATGTTTACACTATTTATTTTACTGACAACTTGCAATTATATATATTTTTAAAATCAGTTATGGTGTGGCTATATTCTTGCTATTAATTATCATTTGTATTTAAACGATGATGAATGGTTGTTTCACTTGCTGACTGATCAGCTTTACAGCAAATTAAACAGCCACCAATTTGTTTGTACGTGAATGGACCTATTAGCTTGGTCACTAAGAGGTTGAAACATACTTTATTGATATGCAAGGTCCCTGGAGCACTAAATTCAGTAGGTCCCTCCCATTTCATGCTAAGTGAGTGTTCCTCCATAATATGGGGTGACATAGATGTGGGTGTGAGGTGAACAATTTTGCTGATCATATGATTGCTTATTACACCGTCAGTAAGATTAGTAATTCTTCATTCTCCAACTATGTGCCTCAGTCCAAAACAAATTAATTTGTGTTACTTAAGGTGAATGATACTGGGCAACAAAATTCACTTTTGGTGTTGGCATCAAAGATAACTTGGTCAGATGCAATCTCCTCCACACCCCTTTCAATCTTCACAAAAAAATAGCCGCAGTGTAACGTTTCCTAATCTTCACAACAACTGCCCTTGTAATCTTTGGCGAGTCTCATTCAAGGTAAACATTACCAGCTGTGTTATCAACTAGAACCTACCTGAAACTCACTTAAAATGGGTCTAGATGAAACAGGTTGGCCAATCAAACACAAAGGATAAATTTACAGTCTAGATATTTTCTCATCAACCTGTTCAAAGATATTATTACACACCTCTGAGCAAGTGGAACTTGATCCTAGGCCTCCTGGCTCACCAGTAGGGATACTACCACAAAAGCCCTCTCAAATTTATAGTCTATTATTTAAAATCATCTTTCAGAGGTACACGGACAGGCTGACTTCTCATTTTACTGCAATGTTTGTTTCAGAATTGCATGAACATATACTCTGTCCTGGATCTAGATTTTAGGCTTCTCAATATCTTTTTGATATTTTCTTGTGTTTTTGGTATGGTTAATAGGTGAAAGAGAACATTTGTAAAGACATTGAACACTAAAAATTCTACAAATAAAAAAGGATTTTAACAAAGGGCTGAGGAGTGGCCAATGGAGCTTAATGTGGATAAATGAGAGTTATTGCATTTTGATAATATGATCAAGCACAGAACTTATACAAATTAATAATAGGGCCCTAGGTAGTGTTGTGGAACAGAGACCTAGGGGTTCAGGTAATAGTTCTTTACAAGTTGCACCCAATGTATGCAGGGGGATTAAGAACGTGTTTAGTACACTTGACTTCATTGCTCAGACCTTTGCTTATAGGAGTCAGAATGTCATGCTGAAGCTGTATAAGACATTGGTGAGGCCTCTTCTGGCATACTGTATGCCGTTCTGGTTGCTCTGTTATAGGAAGAGTATCATTAAACTATAGAGGGTTCAGAAGAGATTTACCAGGATGTTGCTGGGAAAGGAGGGTTTGAGATATAACTTTAGACTAGGAAGATTGGGACTTTTTTGCTGGAGCATGGATTGGAGGGGGTGGCCTTAAGGTTTATAAAATAATGAGCAGCATAGATAAGGTGAATGACAATGGTCCTCTCCCCAGAGTGAGGGAGTTCAAAACCAGGGGGCATATTCTTACGCTGAGAAGAGAAAGATTTAAAAAAAAGACAGGGTTCATGTGTGGAATGAACTGCCAGAGAAGGTGGTGGATGCAAGTACAGTTACAACATTTAAAAGACATTTCATGATTTGGAAAAGTTTGGAGGGATTTAGGCCAAGCACAGGCAGGTGGGACCAGTTCACTTTGAGAAGTGATCAGTATGGACTGGTTGAACGGAAGGGTCTGTTTCTGTGCTATATGACTAACTACCTTTGAACAGCAATTTAGGAAGTGAAGTCCAGATCTCACTCATGAATGGACAAAATGTGGAGTTCAATTTTAACTTTGGGTAATAATGTTAAATAAACAATTAGATAATTTCATCTATTATAATGTTGCTAATGCATTTCAATTCTACTGTTGATGAAAACAATAATCAGGTCATCTATGGAAAATAGACAATTTGCTATCACTTGTATTATACTATCAGCAAAATCAAAAATTATCCTTATGATCATCAAACTGCAGAGTCTGTTTTATGACTGAGTGGGAGGGTGGGGCAACTGCCAGGGAGTTGAATTGTGTGCAGCATGTTTGAAAACAAGCTTACATTTGTAAATGACATCAAGGTCTTGTCCTTTTGTTTTACATGTTGTGGAGTAAGGAAGAGACCCTCAAAATACCTGGACACTAAGCATTTTAAATGGATCTGTGTCCCTGGAAAGAAACACATGAAGTCCACTGATTGGCTTGAAGCTTTCTATGACCAGTGGGCACTACAGGGACTAGAGTTCAGGAGACTTCAACATATGTATTTGCTAGTTATTGTCCTGCTAGAAAATTGGAGCAAATGTCTTCTCAGAGAGCTAATGACTTCTGAGAGGTGCAATTGAGTTTGGTGTTAATCTTAAAAACAAACTAAGCTTCTAAATATTATTTAAAAATACACCTCTCGTACCTTTTCAGATATTCCTAGCATTGCCTGATGTGCATGAAAATATGAAAGATGATTAAGTATTTGAGTATTCCTATAATCAAATTGAATTAGTACAGTGGTGATTTTACTCAAAATTAGGTTGCATGACAAATATGGAAATCAATGTAATTTTTAAAAATAATTTCAGACTACAACTTTTGACAAGGTCACAGGGGAAATACAATCTAAGAATTACATTTGCAGTGACAAAGCAGTTTGCCTGCTTAATGCCTCAGATTCTATAGCTACCTTTTCAATTTCTTGCACACAGTTGCTGCAGTGCGCTCCATCTCCAAGATGCACTGTACTGACTCGATAAAGTTACTTTGATAGTTGCTGCCTGCTTTATGACATCTTGTACAGAGAAACACAAGAGCAGCAATATCATGGGAACAGCATCCTGACTTAGACATATATCATCATTCCTTCAATGTCACTAGGTCAATATCCTAGAATTCCCTACCTCACACTACTGTGGGAACACCATTGCCACACCGACTGTGGTGTTTTAAGGAAAAGGACCATCACCTCCTTTCCAGGACAACTGGGATTGGTCAATAATTGCAGTTTTCTGGATAGTAACAATATTTTGTGAACAAACATAACTTGGTAGATAGGAAAAGAATTGGATAGTGTAGAAAATATGGGTGAGCTTGAAAGTGACTAAGAGTTATTACACTCAGCACTTGAATCAAAAACTGAGATACCAAACTGGTGTAAATGCCAATCTAGAAAATGCTGACAATTCAACAGTGTATAGAACTAAATAAGGGACCGAGTTAAATTATTTTGAATTTTTAATTGAATTTCAGGATTTCACAGTCCTTCAGCATCTTTTATGAAACCAGCAACACAGTGGTCTTGTGATCATTAACTCTCCAACTGTCCCTTTCAAATGGAGACATGCAGATGTTACAGTCTGTGCGGATCACCTGCCAGCACAAAGTACAGCTGATTTGGGAAGCTCAGGCATGTGTGAGATGTGGTTTGAGTCAGGTTAGGTTGTAATTTGTTTCTCATATATCCATGCAGCTATTTATATATATGAATGTATGGATATTTTATTTCCATGTGCTTGTACATTACAAATAATACTCTCTTCCCTAGTCCAAGGAAGAGAGCAGCCCACCGCATGTACAGACAGAACTTTCAGATAATTGGATGTGTTGCAAAGTTGGTGTGTGTAAAGTTGGGAAAGCATTGCACAGTGTTTAAAATATGGTGTTTTTTCCTGTACTTCGATTTTAAAAAGGGATGTGTGGGAGCAGCTTGGAGGTTTGCAGTTACACAGAGAGCACCCGAACAGAAACATTTTTATCAGAAGGCCATACAGCATTTTTTTAAATTTAGCCGAATCAATTTGAGCTACCAAAAACCTATTAAATTTAAATCTGATGGTTTTGACAACCTGAGACCAATCAGATTGTAAAAATATCAATAGGTCATCAAGAGTGTAAAAGGGGAGATCCAAGATGGCGGCGACTCAGCAAGTCTGAGTCTACAGAGCCCTTCCCAAAACCTGGGAAAAGTGGGTTTCCTGCCCCCACCACACTTGCCAAACCACCCAAAAAATTTCTTTAATCTTAATTAGCTGCTGAATATTATATTTAAATAGTCTAATACAGAGTGGATAATGAGTAAATCAAAGGGACCCCGCAGCTCTCAGAAAACAAAGACCCCTCCCCCACCCTCCTCTCCTCCGGCTGCAGCTGATGTAAAAACAGGCCTTATAGAGATGATTGCCAGATTGGAATCGACACTCGTCAATTTCATCGCAGAATCCCGACAGAGATGGAATGCATTCGAAGAAAAGCTGCAGAAACAGAATCAAACCATGGAGGAGCTGCAGGGCCGAGTGGAGGGGGCGGAACTAAAGGCCATGACCTCCGAGGCTGCAGCTCAAACAGCTGCAGAACAGGTGCGAACCCTCGAGCAGAGAATCAGGGCCTTTGAAATCTACATGGATGATATTGACAACAGAAATCGGAGAAAGAATATTCGGTTGCTGGGCCTTCAAGAACAAGGGAAAGGACAGTTAGCAGCATTTCTGGAGCGATGGCTGCCCCAGCTTTTAAACCTGGGGGCTGAAACTGACCGGGTAAGGGTGGAGTGGGCCTACCGGGTCGCAGTATGCGGATCTGGCCCAAACCAGCGCCCACGCCTGGTCCTGTTCCGGCTGCAGAGTTATAGGGAGAGGCAGACACTCCTGGATGCCTCCAGAAAGCTTGGAAAGGATCCTAAAGCTATGATTCATGAAGGATCCAAAATTATGTTATTTCAGGACTTCTCCCCGGCTTTGGCACGAAGAAGGAAGGCGTTTGATGAGGTGGAGAAATGTTTAAGGGACTTAGATATTCAATACACCTTGCGCTACCCAGCGACGTTATGCTTTACCCACGAAGGATCCGAGTATAATTTTAGATCACCAGAAGAGGCCAAGAAACTTTTAGACTCTGTTAAATAAATCGTAAGAGACAATTTATGTTGGCTTGCCTCTCACACTCCGTGGGGAGAAATGGATACTTTATTCTACTTTAGCCTCTGGGAGCGGGGTTGTCTTTCTTGCTATGTTATTATACTTTACAACTCCAACAGATTACAGTTATTTTATAGTTGTGTGTTTGTACATGGCATTGATGCTAGCAGATATACTCAGGTATGGGTGGGGAGGGGTGGGGGTGCGGCACTCACTGTTAACTCTAGCTCGGTATTATATCTAAATCCTATTAAGGAGCACCCGGGTTGAGGGTGGGACACTGTTTGGGAGAGGATATGGTGGAACGTTGGAAAGGTAGTAAGGCCCCCTGAGAACAAGGGGGAAGATCTCCATTCAAACATGTTTATTTTTTTTGTTCTTATTGTTTGGAAATAGCTTCCTTTTTATCATACTGTTATGAGTGTATTCGAGAACATTTTCTCTTATTTGAAGGATGTAAGCGACTCAACTATACACTCTAGATGATTGTGGATTAGTTGAATTTTGATGATTATATATTAAGATCTATTTTTATATTAATGTTTGTGCTTGAAAATTCTGCTTATTTTTGTAAATTTGTCAAAATGTTAAATTCCCAATAAAAATATCTATTTAAAAAAGTGTAAAAGAAGGGGCAGTTGAAAAATCAGTTGAGCTAATAGCCCTCAGCAAAAGCACCATCTATTTACTACAGTACTATGGCACACCATCTGAATTCCTGACTGAAGGTACAGCAAACACATTCCTAACAGATCAGTGGAGAAGACAAAATTCTAGAATACATGTAACTTGACTATAATTTCAAAAGACTAAATTATGTTGTTTTGGGATATAAATGGGATGTTTGTTTATTGGAAGAACATACCATTAGACTCTTGCATTGTCTGGGAACAGTTTGAGACTTGTTCAGTGTATTAATAGTTTAGCTAATTTGTTCACTGTTAGATAACTAAATTATGACTTTGATTGTAAAGTGACAGTCAGGAATTTTTTTAAATTTAAGCACCAGAAGTTGCTAAAAACATTATACCCCTTTTCACTTTTAACAGATTTATAGGGCGAGGCGCTCCCCTCCGGATAATTTGGTTTTAGTTCTCGGATTTAGTTTTGGGGGAAGGGGGGTGGGGGGAGCAGCTGGGGAGGTAATCTTCACTTTATAACAACAAGTGCAGCAGTTTTATTCAGGGGGGGTGGGAGGATTTATTCTGCAGTTTCTTTTCTCAGGATTAAAAACGGCCCTTTGTTGGTGTGCTGACACAGCACTTTCCCAATAGTCTGAGGTTACAAAAAGCAGGTCTGAAAGGACTATTGGCTTATACAAATCAGGGTAAAAAAAGGTTTTTGTACACCAATGACAGTCACTCATCCTGAGTATTAAAAGTTCTTGTGGATGATATAATCACTTTAAAAATTTGATGGAGAAAGCTTTGGAGTGAAATTAGCATCAGCTATTAAACTTAGACCAACCACTGCCTCTTGAAGTTTGAAAAAGGCATTATCCTCACTGAATCACTCACTATCAATAGCCTAGGGTTACCAGTGACCAGAAACTGAATTGGACTCACCATATAAACAATGGCTGCAAGAGCAGGTTAAAGGCTAGGAATACTGTGGCAAGTAACTCACCTCATGAATCCCCAATGCCTGTTCATCTACAAGGCACAAGTCGGAGTGTAATGGAATACTCCACTTGCCTGAATGGGTGCAGCTCCAAGCAGCTTGACACCATGATAAAGCAATCCACTTGATTGGCACTACACCCACAAGCATCCACTCCCTCCACCACAGAGGGTCTGTAGTAGCAACGCTTACTATCTGCAAAATGCACTGCAGAAATTCTCCAAAGATCCTCCATCACCTTCCAAAATCATGAACACTTCCAACTAGAAGGACAAGGGCAGCAGATACATGGGAATACAACCACCTGCAAGTTCCCCTCCAGGCTACACACCATCCTGACAACAGACTGCAGCGAATCAAGGCACAACTCACTTTCTGAAGGGCAACTAGGAACAGGCAATAAATGCCAGCTGGCCATTAACAGCCACATCCCAGAGAATAAGTTATAATCTGCTTTTTTGTAAATTCAAAAAAAAAAGACAAATAACATGCAACTTTGAAGAAAAACCAAGGATGATCAGAAGGACAGTGGAAGAAAGGCCACAATCAGATCAGCAATGGCAGAGCAGTCTCAATGGGCTGAAGTGGCTTTTCTCACTCCTATTTCTTATGACCTTATTCCTAACCCAGACATGGAAAGAAGCTTTCTGTTTTAGTCAAAGTGAGATGTACACAGTCCACTCTGATCAGTGTTGGGAAGGCTGTATGAGCTAAGCCCATTTGGTGTATATAATGGGCAGACATAAGAGAGTTCTCCTGGTCAACTCTTGCCAGACAATGACTTCATATTGTGACTTGTGGAAGATGAGCACTTAATATTTAGATCCAATCAGGACTCATTTTTGGGGCTACTTGGGAAAGCCTCACAGGCTATGGAACGTGTTAAGTGAGGTTCAGATGCTTACACTGTCTTGGAAACTGTTACCAGGCTGAGATTGTCCTTAAACTATCCAGGGGATAGGCTGAGCATCCAGAAAAATGGCAAGCTTTCAAAACTAGGGGCCGATAAGAGTCTGCCTTCTCTCCAAATTCTTAAACTAAAGACCTAAAGAGCCAAGTGAACATGGCGGAGGCAGAACAGTGTCATCAGTCTGCAACTGCTCCTAAAGGAGACAGAGGAGAAGTCCCTAAGCCACTTATTTTATAGATACACAATATTTTTTAATGAATAAAAAAAGAGTCAAATGCTGTTTGATTCTATAAAATTGATCAAGGAAAAACATTGGAGTTTGACTCTCCAAACCAAAGGCATCTCTTATACAAGATTTACATGCATTTAAGCAACCCCAACTCTCAGCTTCCTCCTGGTATTATTTTGATTAAACCAATTAGGCCAACTAAAAATACAAGAGAACACTCCTTAAGTACAGCCTTTAATAAAAGACATCAGAAAGAAAATTTGGTTGCAGGGTCTGATTATGAATTTTAGGCCTATGTGATGTTCATGATCACAATGTCAATGGACAGTGTGCTCCCTCTCCAGGGGGATATCTATAGTTTGTTTTCAATGATCTTAGAGAGCCATTCCATTCTCAGGGAGTGTGTGTCAAGGGCCTCCAATACATTTGGGAGAGGAGCTGCTCAGACTGTTTGACCAGGGAGACATTTCAGCTCAGTAACAAACATTTAGGTTGTTTCTGGAGTCAGAAGACTAAAGGAAGGACTGTATTTGGCAATTCAGCCTTGAGATGAAGGTTTTGGAATGTATACAAGATGGTGCATATTTAGGTTAGATAAACATTAGGCATTGGACAAAAATTTAAAGTAGTGAGCTGCAAATTTGGAATTGTTAGATTTACTTCACAGGGACACAATGAACATTTGCCTAAAGAAAGTGACCAGTAGTACACAAAAAGGAGGGTATAATCTACTGCACAAAATCAATATATCATTTACTTCAAATTCTGCTTCCACAAGGTTTGAATTTCACAAACATCTCTTACCTGCCATCTGGGTCACATGCATGATATAAATTTACTATATGCAAAAGTAATTGTTTCACAATTGAAAATTAGATCTCAGTCTTCATTACTTCCCTCCTCCCCCACCAAGAAACCAATTCAAGAGCTGTATAAGGAAGCTGTTAAATTGGAGAAATACAGCACTGACAACATCTTTCATACAGTACAGCCATCAAAACATCAATTCAGCATTGTAGTCTTTTTAAAAAAATAATCTTATCAGAAATACTTTAAGTGGCACATTGGCCTGTGATAAATTACAGTCTGCATCCATGTTTGCAATGTTCACAGGTTGAATGGCTCCATGTTTGATTAGGAGAGGCTGTGACTTGTCTGCTGACTGTGCTCAATGTTTCAAGTCTGGATGTAGACTCAGCAGGATATAGGCTAGAGCTGGGATAAACAAGAGCAGTCATTTTGAGATTGCAGAGATACTTTGACTCTTGTAAATAAACTTGCTGCAGACTTTGTAAACTAGAAACATGTCTGTATTGTTCTGAAACAAAATCTAAAAGTGCTGTTTAGAACAACAGTTGTTTGTTATGCTGAATTTCTGCAACTTTACAGAAGTATTCATTCTTGGCAAGGAGCCATTTGACAATATATGGTTATCTAAAGAGGCTGAACAACTGATTTTGTGTAATACAATCAGGTTATTCTGTGAAATTATGGGTTAGTTAAATTAAACCAGACTTTGCACAAAGATCATCATTTGAACAATGCAAGCCATTATTAGTGTTCAAATCAGCTATCCTGTAGCAAGAAAGAGAGCCTGTGAATTTCAGATTACTACATTACAGATCAATTTGTCAATTAACAGTTTACAACATTCCCACATTAAAAAGTTCCTTCCTTACAGTACTTTGGCCCCCTCTCTAGGTTAGATTACCTAGAGTGTAGAAACAGGCCCTCAAGCCCAAGTCCACACCAACCCTCTAAAGAACCCACCCAGACCCATTCCCGTATATTTACCCGACTAATCCATTTAACATTATGGGCAACTTAGCAGGCCAAGTCACCTGACTTGCACATCTTTGCACTGTAGGAGGAAACCAGAGCACCCAGAGGAAACCCACACAAACAGGGAGAACATGCAAACTCCACACAGTTGTCCAAGGCAGGAATCAAACCCAGGTTCCTGGTGCCATGAGGCAGCAGTGCTAACCACTGAGCCACCATGCCACCCTCTAGGTCCCTTTGTGCAATTGAAATTTTAAAAAGTTAACTTATTTCTAGACAGCAAACTAACAGTACCTCAAGTTGCTTAATATAAACAAGGAATCAAGATTCAAACTTTGCCATTAGACTTCCTTAATATTTACAACACCTTCTCTTCAGGGGGTACTATCTCCACATCACTTCCTTTCACTACAAGCCACTGCCAAATACCCATAACCTCCACCAACACTGCTTCACAATTAACTAACAAGAACATTTGAACAAAGAAACAAATAGTTAGAAAGATCCTAAGCAAGAACAGTTTAATGAGGAAGTCTACTTAAGAACCCAATTCAATAATTCTTATCATATGGGATCCTTTACTAGGAATAGTGCCCTACTTCTGGGTTAGAAAGTTTACATCAAGTCCCACTTCCACACACACATCCTTAACAAAGGTCCAAACAGGTTAATTTTTACAACAAACCAAGAATTCCTCACATTCAAAGCTTGAGCTCTGAACACCTAAAGTCTACTTTAGCAAACAGGGGCTCCTGGGGAGGCATCTGTTTTTCAAATCCAATTTTTTAAAAAAATAAATATTGCCAAGTAATTCACTTCAAAGCACACCAACCCAGTGTGCTGTTTAGCTCTGCAATAATCTTCATCATTTAGCTTGTGTTGCCTGGTATATTTATAAGAAATTACTTTGTTTAAATTGTGCAATTTACTTAATTGGGATTTAATCAGCCAAAGCTGTTTATTTGTTGCTGTTCATTATTACTTGCACCTGAGCTCAACTCCTGTTCCATTTGCCTATTTTGTATTTGGATTCTATTCAACGTGCCTTGATCATCTGGGAATTATTTTCTTCTCACAGTTAAGGTCCATGTTTATAGCCATAAGGTAATCTTGGTCCATGACATACCTGTTGGTGTATTTCTCCTTGCTTTTCAATTGTTGCATTTCAGTTTGCTAAAAAGGAGTTTGAAGTTGTCTTGGAAGGAACTGTTTCATCATCATAATATTGAAAGTGTCTGGGGTTATTGGAAAATTTGTGCTAAAGCAAGACTGAGATTTTGTTTGTGCTTGAATAATAATATAAATCTGTCCCCTGTTTCTGGTAGGTTATGGGATAGATTCCAAAAGGGTGAGAAATTCTGCCTTTCTGTAAGGTTGGTCTCTGCTTGGTCTTACTGTTTTGACTGTTATACAACCTGGGAACTTAAGCCAGATTTAAGAATTCACCAGATTATTGCTTTTAATAGCATTTGGAAACAGACATGATTGAGTGAGTTATGTGTCAGGTGAAGATACGGGATTTATGGGACAGTTGATCTCTTGTTCTGTGCATTTCAAATTGTTTTGTAATTTCAGATGACTAGTTTGCAAATAGAAATTGAGATTATGTAACTGATAACTTTGTAATAATCTACAGGGGAAAATGGTGGAATAAAGCAAGAATTGTTTGGAAATACAATTTAGACTTTTTGAAATTCAGATGAGATCTGATGGACTGTGTGTGACATAGAAACAGGAGGAAATTATTCAGGTGCTTCAAGACTGTTTGGTTATGGCTGATCATAGTCTCAACTCTTCATGGCTGTTCCCTGTGATGAAAGAACATCACCCCCCCCACCGTGCAACATCCAGATTGAACTAGTCCAGTAATATTCTTCCATACACCAGTGCCAACCAGAAAAATGAAATAGTGTGCTAGACATTTCTAAAGATAAAAATAGGTGAACATCTGAAAAATCACAAAAATGTACCTTTTTTGTTTTGTTTTTACCACAGAGATAAGAATTATTTTATGTTACATATGAAACTTCAAAGTGAATGTTCTATCTACAAATGCTTGTCAATTGATCAGACAGGAAGTTGAGAAAAATGTTAACCTGCCCAACAATAAGGGATTGGCAGAGCAGACTCGACGGGCCAAATGGCCTGATTTCTGCTCCTATGTCTTATGATGGTAATTTGCCTCTGTGCCAATTCACAAGGACACAGACCAAGTGCTTTAAAGTGGGATAAGGCTAGAGAGTTCATGGTCAGTTGGTGTGGACACGACCAGCTGAATGGTCTCCTGACCCGCAGCAAATTCTGATGTTTGTTTCTACTTCATTGTGAGAAGTCATCAATTTGTGATGAATTGGGTCAGTGTGCTGTGAGCTAACTGCGAGCCTTTCCAAGTTCAGTTCCTGTTGAAACTCTAAGTCATCAGGAGGAGGAGATCTTTGGTCTCTCCATATGGCTCTGATTCAAACCTAGGCCTTGGAGGTAAAGATAACCTGGTAACCCAGTTCATCATCCAATCACATTATGGGAATGAAATAACGTCCAGAATGAAAACATGATTGATTCTATAATTGTTTCTGAAGCTGTAGGGTGAAAAATCTGCAACGAATAATGCATCCAATTCTGAGAAATTATTCATAGTAAATAATGTTATATGGATGAGCTAATTATTGTCACGGGTGATGTTATTTATTGTGGACAACATAATTAGAGAAGGATTGTGAGTGTTATTGGGAGTGTGTTTGATGGTAGTCTGCATTTCTCTCTCTCTTTCTCTCACTCTCTCTGTAATATCTGCAGAGATACAAAAGAAATAAACAAGAGGAGGGAAAATAACTTAATTCAGTTGTTAGTTCTTCATCAAGAATGATTTGGAGCATCCTCTGCCTGAGTTTTCAATTTTATTTTATTATGACTGGATTTTGTATTGAAGTAAGTGTGAAATTTTCTGATTGTTCTGAGTTACATTTGAGAATGTCATCACTGAGGATGTTTGTGTGCAGTTGGGGCTGTAGCAGGATCATTGCATGATCAGATTGACTGCTATTTAAATTCCTCATTAGTTTTGTTATGCTGATAAATAGGAACTCAGACTTTGAACATACTTAATGTGCAATCTGTAGATGTTAACTGATCTAGGGAGAATCTGAAGTTATGTTCAAACTGTATAAATCAATATTTATCCCACAGGTAAGGCACTGCATATAGTTATAGTCATTACAGCAGAGGAAGGACATGACTGTGCTCAAGAGGGTACAGGATATTTGCAAGGGCATGGCCTGAACTGGAGAAATATAGTCATGAGGACAGATTGGATGGACTGGGGCTGTATTACTTGGAACGCAGGAGATTGAGCATAATTGAAGTGCACCAGGCCAGTAGTGGATTGGAAGGCCCAATTGTCATTTGGCTGATTCATAACTGGGAATCATAGATTTAACGCAAGCGATAGAAAGTTTAGAGAGGATATTTATTTCATGCAGTGAGTGATTGGGATGTGGCCTGAAAGATTGGCAGATACAGGAGTCCTCTTGACACTTAAATGTACTTAAATACAATCTCAATGTTGTAAGCAACAAGGATACAATCTGAGCTGGGAAGTGGGACAGGGAGAGATAGCTACTTGTAGGTTAGTACATGTCTGATGGGCTGAGTGGTCTCCCTCTGTGCTGTAAAGTTCTATGATTCTATATTCAGGCTGTGGATCAACAGAAAAGCTGCGGATGTTTTCCCAATCCTGACTGGAAATTCTTTGCTAGTCACTTTTTGACAATCAGACCTCCATGTCACCAATCCTACCTCCATGTCACCAATCCTACCATTTCTTATTGCAATCTGATGGTAGAACTGGTTGGAGTTATTGCAAAAATTACAGTGCAAATTGAACCATTTGCAATGATTCGAGCATGAACACATTTGAACATTTATCTGTCAAAATACCAGAATTCTGTTTTCCTCTTTGTGTTGAGGGCAGATTGTATTTTTAAAAGATGTTGTTCTAACCCTTTTTAGTTGCATTTGAGAATTTTATCATCGAGGTTGTGTAGGGTTGGAACGGGGGCAGAGATATATAATATTTATCTGATTCTTGATGCTCTGTTGGAGGAGTTATAACCTAATCACAATTCAGAGCTGTGTTTAGAGTCTGTTGTCACAGAATTTGTTTATTCTGGTTTTGTCACTGACAAGGCTAGTGTTTGTAACACATCCTCAACTGAGTGCTCTCTGAAATAGCCTTACAAGATAGTTAAGAGTGAAGCAGTGCTGAGAGTCTGGAGTCACATGCAATCTAGGCAAGAGCGACAGACTTCTTTCCTGAAGGATATTTGATTAACTGGGTGGGTTTTTATAATAATTTTGAGTTATAGTTATCATTGTTGAGAATAGCTTAATATTCCAGACCTCTTTTTCTTAAAATTCCTCCAGTTGCTGTGGTGGGACATGAGCCCATGTTCTCAGACAATTAGCGTGGGCCTGTGAATTACTAGTCCAGTGGCATTATCACTATGCCAGCATCTTCCCCTGTATGTCACACAAGTGTCAGAAATGCTGCTTCCTATCCCTATTCATTGTTGTACATTGTTTTAAATCTACATCCATAATTTGAAATCACCTGATGAAGGAGCAGTGCTCTGAAAGCTAGTGCTTCCAATTAAACCTGTTAGATTATAACCTGGTGTTATGTGATTTTTAACTTTGTACACCCCAGTCCAACACTGGCATCTCCAAATCTTGAAATCTCAGGGTCTGGTTAGTCAGGATACCTATGTATACACCTTCCCTGAATGTTCCTTCTCCTGAAGCTCTTTTAAGTGACTATTGGAAATCCTATCCTGTTTCCTATTCTTTTCCACTCACAAACTTATTGACCCAGCTTTTGTTCCTCTGGTCTTTTCATTATAATGGTGCAGATATGCTCCTGCACTATTTTTTAAGGTTTCCAAACGTTGCTGTAAGTATGATTTCCAAATGTCAATGGATAAATCCAGCCCCTGGAACTGAGTGGGCAGGGCCAGCAACAGGATACCTTTTACATCAGATTGAAGGATTGTGAAGTACACAGGGTAAAATTTGAGAAAGGAGTTGAGTGCGTGATTTGATACAGAAAGAGAAATACACAGGAAAAGAAAGATTCGGTTGAGGGAGATAAGAGGCTTTTTTTTAAAAAAAAATCATTTTTAAATCACCAACAATTAAACTTGAAGAATAAAAACCCATGCTTGTAAGAGCTAATTGAGATTGGTATGAGGTTGCTTGACAATACATAAAAACATGTTAAGACGGGTATTTAAATTTAGATTGGAGTGGTGCTGAAAAAGCACAGCAGGTCAGGAAGCATCCGAGGAGCAGGAAAATCAACGTTTCAGGCAAAAGCCCTTCGTCAGGAGTAGAGGCAGGGTGCCTGCAGAGTTGCTCATTCACAGTGTGCATAAATCCTGCTTGCTGCCATTAGACGAAAGGAGAGAGGGTTTGACCGGAGTGCACTGTTGTAACTTAACATTGATCTCACATAACAACTCCATTCCATACAGAGAGGACGAAGCAAATAAGACCATAAGACATATTTGATAACGTTTCTCTTTAGCTCTTGGTGGCTGCTTATTTGCTACAGTACTTGCCCAAAACATCAATTTTCCTGCTTCTTGGATGCTGCCAGACCTGCTGTGCTTTTCCAGCACCACTCTAATCTAGATTCAGATTTCCAGCATTGCAGTCCTTGTTTTTACCTAGGGTATTTAAATTTGACAGGTCTTGACATAACTTTGGTGAGTTTAGTTTGTAAGCATCTCTCAAAGACAACAATTCAATAACTTCCTCTGTTCTCTGCTCATTGTACAATTTCCTCTTTTTATTGGGAAGTTACATGTAAGCAGGATTGATACTTTGAATAATCTGAGCTCCTGCTGACTCTCTACTTCCTCCTCCTGTTTCCACGCTAACTGCTTCAACTTTGGCCTTTGACATCATTTCATTAAAACCTGTTGTAAACTATTTTTGAGAAGATTTGCAACTTGATGATAGGTATGTGAGTTAGATTGCTGAGTTTGAAGGTTTGTTTTCAGAGGTTTTGTCACCATGCTAGGTAACATCATCAGTGAGCCTCCAGTGAAGCGCTGTTGGTATATCCCACCTCTCTCTATTTATAGGTTTTGGTTTCTTAAGGTGGGCACCAAATGACACGACCCACTATCACTAGTTTCTATACAACAGTCAAAGAAGGACACCACTTTGACTGGGACAACACACACATCCTAGGACCAGGTGAAACATAGACACACGAGAATTCTTAGAGGCATGGCATTCTAACCAGAACTCCATCAATAAACACATTGATTTAGATCCTATCTACCACCCCTTGAAAAAAATAACCCGGAAATGACATCATCCACCTTAAGAAACCAAGATCTATAAATAGAGAGGCAGGACATACCACCAGCACTTCACTGGAGACTCTCTCTGATATTACCTAGGATGGTGACGAAATGTCTGAAAACAAACAATAAGCTCAGTGAGCTAACTTACATACTTACCTGTTATAAACTTCAAGAGATTTTCTTTTCTTTTCTTTTATTTCCCCTGTGCATTCTCCAGGACCCAAACTAGAAGTTTTCTAATTGCACACCTTAGTTATGGCTGGGAGCTCTGCAGATCATGTGGAGCTGATATGGAGGGAAAGGGTTGTAGGAGTTTGGATCTGAGGGAGACATTAGGATATTTGGTAAGTTTGGTGACTGTACATCTATTATTCTCCTAAGCCTGTATTTCTGCTGGAATTATTCTCTGTGTGATCTGATGGCATTTTTATTTTGGCAATATTGGGTGCCTTCACAAATTCTCTGTATGAAATTTAGTCTGGCTTGGGGTTAATTGTTGAATCCAGTAGAGCTGAGAAAGGATACAGGTTTTGGTTTATAAGAGACAGGATTATTGATTGACAATACTTGGTAGCTGAGAAATCCATTGAAATGTTGGAGGGGAAGAAAACAACCTGATCTATTCCAATGAGAAGCACTCCTTTATTTTACAGCCCCTTGAGCATTAGTATTGACTTTAATAACTTGAAACTGTAACAATAGTCCTCTCCTTTGCCTTAATCAGGACGTGTTAGCCACATTGAATGGGTTCCAGGTTTTCAGGGATCAAGGGGAAAAAAGCAGGTTGATGTCTGGGTAAAGACCCTTTGTGGAATTGGCATGGATGAAACGTTCTTCACCTCACTCTTAATCTTTTTCTTTCTTCCATTTGAACTTTCTGGTCCAATTGCAACCTCTTGGGCTTTTCTTCTTTTTCTGTTTCTATCCACTTGATCTTCCAACTCCTTGAGTGGCTCAAGTTTTTTTGTCTTTTACTTCCTTGATTTCTTTGTTGTTTTATTGTCATTGACAACATCATTTACTTCACTGTCTTTGTTTTGCACTTTAAAGGTTGTACTCACTGTTTCTTTTCCCTCCCCTTTTTTTTGCTCTGTGAATTTTTCAAATGATATTCATCTGTGATTTCTTCCCTGAACCATCAACTCACACGGTCTCTCTTGATGTTGTCTGACCAGTTGACAGGTAGTTTCCCAAATGGCTCCCTCTCAAGAGAAACTTCCTATATCTGTCCTAAAGCTGCATAATACTGCTTCAAAACTGTACCACCTTTCCCTAATCTGCAGGATTCTAGGTTGATTTTATCTGTATAGTTAGCTATCTGTGTCCTTTGAGTTATATACATTATTGCCAAATTATTATTGAAAAAAATTATCTTCACAACAGATTGTTTCTTGGGTCACTAACAATCTTCTCCAGTACTAACAATAGCTAAAACAGATTAACTAGCCTTTCATCTAATTTTTTGTCGGCTGAATATTAGACAAATTGGCTGCTGCCATTATCTATATAGTCAGCACTTTTCAAATATAATTAACTGAATTTGATATACTTTGGAAAACTCTGAGGGATATGATACAGCTCTAAATAATTGCAAGTTTGTTTTCTTAACTATTTTCTTTTACAAAAGGTTGGAAAGTTGGGAGCTGGGGTGAGATCATGAAAGATTTGGGTCCAACATTTAAATCTTTTCAATCCAAGCTGTTTTGTTTCTCTGCGTTGTATTTTAAAATGTTTAAATGGAGCTATGACAAGTGCAAAATAAATGTATAAATGAATTACTTGAATTTGGTTCATGTAGAATGTGGAATTTAAGCAATGGAATATTTTTGTATTGACAGTGGTAACCTTTTCAGAATGTAAGTTGTCTCTTGTAATATCTAATCTTGTAGAAGCTGAGGGATTAAGGTTAATCTATGAACTACACTGAGGCTTCACCCACACTGATTTATAACCCTGGCACTGGGGGAAGTATTAGATAGCCCCAGTCAATAGGAGGCAGTAAGGTACAGTCTTCTTCTGTCACATTTTTCTTATTTTTCCCTTGATTACTGTGACTGAGTTAATGGTTAATGGATATAGAGTTACAGAGATGTTTAAAAGAAACTACATCTTACTATTTAAAACAAGGACTTTTTGGTGCTGAGACTTATTTGTAGTCCATTCTCCATGACAGACATCTGGGCAGCCCCCAAGACTAGGGTAAGAGGAATGGCAGCAGTTCTCTAACTCAACCATGTGCCAATGGTTGGTGGCTCAGCATCAAATCATATTATAACAATGGCTTTCTCATTACTCTCATAACACCTAATCTCTAATAGTCTTCTCCTTGGTCCTACATACAGTGATTGGCTGTCTTAGAAACTGATTAAAAACTGCACTTGATGATGGGTTTGGTATATCACAGTGCACTACAAAGATAAAAACTTTCTGAAATGGAAAATAATTTTGCAATTTTTGTTTCTGCACTCCACTTGATATCCAAAGATGTTTTGTAATTGGCAGGAGATAAGTGAATAAAGGCTAATACAATTACCACACTAAACAAGCTGACTGTAATCTTTATTGCACCAATTTGTCTTGACAATAAAGCTAGTTATTAAATAATGAATTTGATAACAACATCTGCCAACTGCGCAAACTTTAACATTCATTTGAACACAAATTTAGGAATTTCCCAGCTTCCAAAAGCTTTGATATCCATAACTCAAAGACTCTGCAATCAAAAACATAAGTATTTTGCCACTGTTCACTAAATATGCTATTCATGTCAGAAAAAGTTAGTTTTTCTGTTAATATTTTTATATCTATACTAATTGATTATAACTGAATACTTTTGATGCTGAAAATTAGATTCATTTTATACAAGCTTGTAGTCTCATTCCATCAGGCTTTGATTTAATGTTGAAGTTTTTTTAAACACAAAATGTAGCTTTTTAGTTCTTTCCTGCATTAATTCTTAGTTCCACCCTGCTTTCCCTCTCTTGGTCTGACGTTCTATCCATGATTTGGTTTTATTCTTGACCTAATTATCCTAATATATATTTCTTTGCTTAGATTCTCTGGATTGAAAAATCAGCCAAGCGTCAATTGGTTTAAAAAAAAACCTATACATGTCAACTATTCAGAGCTGTATCACATCCCCCAGGGCTTCCAAAAGTATCTTGCTTGGTTTCTGCTAGCTTCGGTTAGATCAAAGATAAAATGGATCTGGTTAATGTAACTGCAGGACTATATGAGAATTACACAATGGTTGTATTTCTGCTCCATCAGATGCCATTGTTAGAGCCTCTCTGAATAAATTCAGTTGTCCATCAAAGCTTTGTTCTTCACTCTTCTGTTTTAAGGCAAGAACATAGTCAACTTGCTCTGTAAAATGTTTTGCATTAAATAAACCATCTGCTGTACAATGCTTCTAGAATCTTATATCCAATCCTATTCCGACTGCTTGATCTAGAGCTTGTTCCTCATTTAATAGAAAATTTTAATAGATGTGTTGTTTTCAATGTTTTGTTCACTCCTTTATCAATATGGTATAATCATACAGATGAATGAAAGTATTTCTTTCCCAAAATGGCTGAAGGATTAGCAAGTTTTGAGAAGATTTGTAGCTCAGGTTGAGGTTCTGGATGTAGGTATACTCGCTGAGCTGGAAGGTTCATTCCCAGACGTTTCATCACCCTACTAGGTAACATCTTCAGTGGGCCTTCGGGCGAATAAACTTGAAAGACCCTATACAGACAACATCAAAACTAATGTTATTTACAAAATATCGTGCAAGGACTGTGACAAACACTACATTGGACAAATGGGCAGAAAATTAGCCACCAGGATTCATGAACATCAACTAGCCACAAAATGACATGACCCTCTCTCACTAGTATCCTTACATACAGATGAGGAAGGGCACCACTTTGACTGGGACAACACATCCATCCTAGGACAAGCCAAACAGAGACATGCACGAGAATTCCTAGAAGCATGGCATTCCAACTGGAACTCTATCAACAAACACATTTAATTAGGCCCCATCTACCACACCCTGAGAAAAAGAACAGGAAATGACATTGCCACAGGAAATGTCACCACAGGAAATGACATCATAAACCCAAACATATAAATAGAAAGCAGGAATTATCAACAGTGCCTTGCCTGGAGGCCCACTGAAGATGTTATCTGGTAGTGTGACGAAACATCTGGAAATGAATCTTTTAGCTCAGCGAGCAAACCCACATCCATGGCTGAAGGATTTTACAAAGAACTGTGGGTAGAACATCCTCAAAATGCTTCCCTCATTAAGATTCTATACTTTTTGACTATGTCAAGGATGGCTACTGTGACACTGGAGATTTTTTTTGTGCTGAATTTGGTATGATTTATGCACTTTTTTGTGTATAACTTATCATATTCTAATCAGTAAAATGTCTTAGCCAATGAAACCTTTGATTTGTCATACAAACTGTTAAATTTTACTCACTTCACAGTTTGGACTCTGATACTTTTGAACTGAACTAATAATTTTTGCTACTGATTTTCTTTCCCTTTTTAAATTGATTGTCTTTTAGCCCTTTTTAAAAAACCTTTTCACAAAGTAAATGGGTGAGATTTGATTAACTGTGGGAAATCTTAACTATGCTTGTTGGATTAATTTTTCAGGTGAAAACCAAACCTTTTCCTTTAAGAGGTTAAATCTGTTCTGGATCCAAAAATCAGCCTCTTTCCTCAGGTATTCAATTCTGATTGGTTCCCTCAGCTGCTAGTGGCGGTTACAGTTCTAACTTTTTAAAAAATGGTCCATTTCCCCAGTTACAGGCATTTTATTTTTGACAGTTAGGATAGAATCTTATAGGATCATGGCTATGGTAGGATTTGTGACAGAATCAGACACTGACTACATCCACCCCATAACCACTGATATTGGCACCCAACTATACTAGTCTCTAAGAACCCTCAGGAAACAGCTCTGATCTACTTTCAGACATGTCTGAACTTTGATGCTGCTCCTCTGTGTACAACAACAATTACCATTGTAATGCCACACCCAGAGCCTTACATACTCAGGGATATGCACCCAGCTCATGGGCTGGACAAGACAGTTTTCTCTTCAGAGATGTTCCTTTCACGGCAGGTATTCAGCCTTCTAGCTTTTTTGGTTGCTGGCTGGTCTTAAAGCTGTAACAACACAGCACAGCATAGAAGCAGACACTTTGATCCAACTTGTCCATGCTGACCAGATATCCTAACCCAATCTAGTCCCATTTGCCAGCACGTGGCCCATAACCCTCCAAACCCTTCCTATTCATATATCCATCCAGATGCCTTTTAAATGTTGTAATTGCATCAGCCTCCACCAGTTCCACGGGCAGCTCATTCCAAGCATGCATCACCCTCTGCATGAAAAAAGTAGCCCTTGACATCCCGTTTTCCATCTCACCCTAAACCTATGCATGGATTCTGGGTAATCCAAGATGGAGGACGGGAAAAATTTCTGTCTGTAAGAGCTGCTCCTTTTTTTTTTGTGTGGTATTTTGGGTGTTGGAGGTGATTTCCTTAAATTCCAGGAGCAGCAATTATTGTTTTTTATGCAACACATAAGAGGCATTTGGATGGGTATATGAATAGGAAGGGTTTGGAGGGATATGGGCCGGGTGCTGGCAGGTGGGACTAGATTGGGTTGAGATATCTGGTTGGCATGGATGGGTTGGACTGAAGGGTCTGTTTCCATGCTGTACATCTCTATGACTCTATGATTTTGTAGTTCTGGACGCCCCCACTGCAGGGAAAAGACCTTGTCTTTTTATCCTATCCATGTCCCTCATGATTTTATAAACCTCTATAAAATCACCCCTCAGCCTCTGACGCTCCAGGGAAAATATCCCCAACCTTATTCAGCCTCTTCCAATAGCTCTCATTTTCTAACCCTGGCAACAAACTTGTAAGTCTTTAAAGATCTCTGGCTTGGTGGTTCACTGTTGTTTTACCACTGCCAGGATTTTCTAAGTAGTGTTATTGGACCAGACCAAACCCCCTCAAAATATATCAAAAAGATTATTTAGATCCTAACTTGTTCTTATTTTAACAATCAGATATTGTGCTCCAGATTCAATTCGATTGGTTGAACTATCGATTTTAAGCAAAACATACTTTATATTTTATATAGTGTAAAAATAGACAAAATAAAAATAAACAACTTAACTGTAAATCTAATTGCTTAAAATAAAACATATTAACTGTTCCAATAGAGTAACATCCCATAAACATACTCTTGGCAAAGGCAAATTCAGTAAAATAGACTTTCTTATATGCAATTCTGGAAGCAGGAAGATAACCCCAGCTTTTAGCTGTACAGAGATAAGAATAAGAGCTTCCACATCCACTTACAAAATCCCAGCAACTGTTGAAAGCAAAAACTAAAAGTCCTAGGTCTGTGGGAGCTTGACCCCACCCTTTCAGGCAGCTTCTTTGTTCTAACTTACAAAAATACTGTCCCAAGGCCACACAAGCTTTTTCTCTATTTTATTGGCTTTGAGCAGACTGTTAGCACATCTATCTCAACTTTTCTTCATTAAAAAAATTAGGGCAAAATACACTTCTTAAAGCTATAGTATTGTCAAAGCAGAGATTCTATCACTGTCACTTTTACCCTATAGATCGATGCAAAACTGAGCTTGGGTCCAACACAGACTTGGTTGAGCAGAAAAACAAAGTCAAGAAATAGCTTCACGCTTGGACTTCAAAGTAACATGGTTTATTGTATGTTAATACTAAATACTGTTACCCACAGTAATCACAGTAGATTAAGATCTGAATTATAGTTAAGGTCTCATCTAGCCTTTTCATATGTTAATGTACATTTTTTTTGAAGCGCTCTGAAGACAGTTCTAACTTGACACACTTATACCCGGCGATTTGCAGCCCTCTGACATCCCGGGTCCTGAAGCTGTTACACAATAGATATTTGCATTGTTCACATAGCTGCCAGATTTCCTGTAGAGGGACCATGCTGTTTAGGCTTTTTTTTGTTAATTGTAAATTTCACTGCCAAAATACATCGAAAGTCTGTGGCTTTGTATGATGATAGTGAAAGGTTAGCACCATTTGTTCACTGCTAAATGAAAAATCCTGACCAATGAGCCAACAATCCACCAAAGACAAAATATGTGACCCCAGGAGAAAGATTTTGGATTTAACCTGAGATACCAGTAATGCCCTAATCCTTGCAGAATAAGTATACAATAGCTGCTTCTGGAAAAGGGACTCTGAGGTTGCGTAGCTACTAAGTTAGCTGCTGATCTCACCTTGCAGGTTTTACATGTCAGTTAATGATAGATGTCCAGAACATATTAACCTTTCCTGCTGAATTTGTCAGCTTTTTACTGCTGCATTGATGAACAGATCAGTCTGTTCAGGGGCGGGGTTTCCAATATTATAAAGGATGCAGTTATGGGTCAGAGGAGTTTTAGCTTCTGGTCTGAATTCTCCAGCAGTTTTGACAACAAGCAATTTTCTTTCTTAGTGCAGGCATATATCACAACCTGGAAACGAACATCTAATGAAAATACGCAATGCATGCAAATTGTTTCATTTTATCAAAATTATCAAATTGTCAAAATTATTCATCAGTCCCAGGATTCCAAATTGATTTGGCATATCAAAATGCCAAGTTGGGAGTATTTAAAGATTTGTTTGATACCATAGTGTTTATTATTGCTGTCACTCAACAGAGCAGTGTTTGTTCCACTGGCCAGTATTTGTACATTCAGCATTGGGAGCTCGGCTCATCTCAGGGTGGTGTTCTTTTTCCCTTAGCCAGTTTATATAAAACATGATTGCTGTTCCTCTTTGGTGAACTGCTTCCGGTTTAGACAAAAACCAAATAAAAGATGACAACAATGCAAGTCTTATGGATATTTAATAATTCAATACCAAGACAGAGGTGTAGCAGCAATTCATTAAGGACATATCTAACCAATTAGCGAGGAGTGGGATCTGAGCTTGGACAGGGATATGATGATTCCCGCTGTGAATACTGAATGTGGTGACCAACAGTTATGTTTGCTGATTACACAGTGGAAAGTTTGAAGATGTTCACCTGTTGTTACAACCAAAGCAGGAGGGGTGAACTGATTTCTTTCCTTGTTTCACTCATATCAAACTTTGTATTTAAAAAGATGGTGATATTATCAAGTTTTACATAGTTATCAGGTGGTGTTTAGCTCAGTATCAGAATCCAGTCAGTTGGGATTAGTTGGCAATATAAGGTTTAAACTTTCTAAAAATACATAATTACCTTTCATGAATGAGCATGTATTCGTGCAAACTGTGCACAGACTATATTATCACAAATGTAAAATAATAGCTGTAAAGTACTTTGGCCACGTGATAGTTGAACTCCGAAGTGGATTATTCACAGATTGTGCCAAATGTTGATTTATTGCTGAAATCACATTGCGCACAAGATATTGGCTCTGCAAGGATCAGCTGTGATGGCTGAATTCTCTTTTCTGGAGGCAGTGGGCTGAATCTTACCAGAAAATGAAGGAGTATCATTTTTGGTGACTTGGAGGGTTTCTCTCCATGAGGCCTAACGTGTTTTCTTGCACTACTGCCTGAAACTTGTCTCATTCCCTCGGCACAATGTCCCATGATGCCCAGTCATCATCATCTCCCCTTGTGACTGTGGTCATGTGATTAAAGCCTCCAAAATGGACATTCTAAATTGACCAACAGCTGGAGCAATTGGGTCTGACAAGATTGGCTAAATGACAGCAGCAATCTGCTATCAGCTACAGAGAAAAGTGGGAACTAAGATCGGAGGTTACAAAGATTCAAGGGGAACCAATTCCAGTCAGCTTGAGTGTTGTGTATTTGAGAAGTGTCAATCAGACTTTCTGGCAATTTGACTGCCTGAGTATGTGTACTTTAAGGTGAGGTGCGAGTAGTTTAGAGAAGGTCTGAGGAATATTTTTTTCATCTAGAGGGTGGTAGATATATGGACCACTCAAAGGGTGGTGGAGGCAAATACTCGTGTAACATCTAAGAAGCATCTTCATGAGTAGTTAAAATTCTAGAACATAGGCAATGGACCAAGCATATGTAAATGGGTTTAGTGTAGTTTGGTATTGGTTGATCAGCTTGGACACGGTAGGCTGAAGGGCCTATTTCTATGCTGTTTGACATTACACCTACTTGTGTGACAACAATGTTGTTGGAGGTGATCCCATTGGATGAGTTGAATCCAGCTCATGACCCCATTTGCCAATGGCCATACAGCATCTTGGAAGGTGCAAGGTGAGAAGGGGTTTAAAAACACACACACGCACACCCTCAGTGAAGACTAGGCAAAAACTCACAGCTAAGTCTCACAACAAGTCTCCTGGCAGGAGACTATGCAGCAACTCAAGATCACCTAGGTGAAGGTCTGCCCTGACTTCTAACACTCACCTTCATGAAAGAGAGCCAATCCTATGACCATAAGAAAGGAGATTCCAATGGCCCAGCTAAAATACATGGATTGTAGTGGGTAATATCCTTTTCTCAGATGGATAGGGAGTAAATATTATGGGAATTTGGAAATGCCCGCATAGTGTTTTTAAAAAGGAATGTTTTATTAATAAAAATCAAGTTGAATCACAAACAGTTCTGTGTTCCTTTGTCTGCCATGCTTTTGATGTTTTTGATCCATAAAGCATGGACAATGTGATTGGTCAAAGATCTCATCATTGCCAGGTATTCTGGGTTTGCTGGTGTCATGGTGGAAAGCCAGCCATACATCTGGTCAGGTATAGTCAGAGCAGATCTGTCCTTCATTGTGTAAGGATGGGAAAGCAATCAGAACCCATCCCTGTTCGGAGACTGCCATGGCTGCCCCATCCCTGCACCTGCAAGTCTCGTATCTACCTCTGTTTATGCACCAAATCATGCAGCTTTCCTGTCTTTCACTACATCCCATCTTATTGCCGTGTCTCAGTCAGGGCTATTCTTTTCCCCAATGTCCAGGGAAGCCTAATGTCTTACTGTTCAAGTGGGGCCATCACATACTGAAAAGCCTTCACTTTGACTCAGCAACAGAGTGAACAAAAACAAAACAGAAGCTGCACTTGCCTCAGAACAGGAAACAATTGCTTGTCTTTTGAGCATCAATGAATGTACAGTCAGTGAATGATCACTGCACCCAAGTCTCATCTACTGGAAATGGATGACAGTGAAGTCCTGTCTGGCTTGTAGCATCTGATGCTGCTCAGCTCTATCATGAACAAGGTATTGATCTCCTGTTGCAACTCTCCCAGCTCTTCAGCATCAAACACATCTCTTTGCCTGCTCCCATTGTTCAGAATATGTGCTAGGATGATGCTGCATACTCTGTCTGGATCTGTCCCCAGATCCATCCAAACAGCAGAACCTCATTTCCAAACTTAGGGCTTGGTTCCCAATCAAAAGTACAAGATCCTGTCAGCAAATGGACAATGTCTTGTTCAGGAGACCTGGAGGAAAGGAAAATATTCTCATCTTTTATACAATTAAGTCAGCAGAAATCAAGGAATTAAAAACTATTTCAAATTGCACAGAGAAACACAGAAAAGAAGACCTGATGAATATCATGGTATTTCTCTAAGGTTCTCGTATGAAAACCATTTGGTTTTACAATCTGTTTGGTACCAATCTGCTCATGGCTGTGGTCAAGTTGCAATCACACAGTAGTGGGAGTATCACTAAATTAAAATGGTTAAACCAGTAAATTGAAATAATGATTAAATTTTAGCCACATGATGCGTGGAACTAAATTTGAAGAATTCGATATTCTGGGTCATTGCTGAAATGTTTTCCACACATCGTAATACTATTTTTGAGCAGATTGTGAGGCATTATTCCAAAGTCAGAAGTGCCAAAGGCCCTGGGCAAATTACTTACTTCCCTTACATTGTCTGAAGCAGAAAATTATGGAGCTGAAAAGGCAGAGAGAAAACAGTTCGACATTAATAACCCTCTGAACCTATCCACTGTTACTGTCACTTGTTAAAATCCTGGAACACTGTCCCTGCCCAACAGCACTGTGGGCGTACCTGCACCAGATGGGCTGCAGTAGCTCTAGAAGACAGCTCACCACTACATTCTCAGGCAATTAGGGCTGGTCTATAAATGCCAACCCAGTGACACCCACATCTCATAAACAAATTGGAACAAAACAACAGCATTGCTCTACTGTGTGTCCTGCTTCTTGCTTTGGACTCTTCCAGTTACATTATTCCTATGTAAAACTGTCTCAGAATATACGATTTTGACCATTCCTCTGGAATCACTAAAAATTATATAACTCATTCATAGATACATAGTGAACCTATTCTTGTACAGTTATCAGCGATTGTAGTGAACATATATAAAGCTGTCTTAAAAAATGCAACCAATGAGTGACAAGTAGGTGTGACAAATAACGCAGCCTTACTTTTTAATATGGAGTCCTGAACAGTGAAACATCCCAAAGCACTACAGGAGTGTTAGCAAACACAATTTCATGCTGAGACAGTAGAAATGACCCAGATTTAGTCAATGTGGTAGTTTTAAAAAAGGGGGGATTTGGAGAAGGGATTCCAGAGCTTGCATTGAGTTTGCTAAAAGCCACACAAGCGTTATAATCAACGTCTCTGGAAGAGCTGTGCCCCAGTGGCATCAGGGAGCCTAGAAAGTGGTTCAAACAAACAGTGAAGTGCTAAGCATCATCTGAATCCCAAAATATTGCCATCACTCTACTCTCTATATTTTATAATTATAGATTCATACATCATGGTCACAGACCCTTTAATTGAAAAACATGACTGGAGTTTGTGGAATATAGTTCTATTTTTGAGAATTTTCTTTTACACCTCAGAGTCTAATCCTGAGCAAGGACATTCTAAACCCGATGGGCCAAATGGCCTTACTTCCACTCCTATGTCTTATGGTCTTAAACATTATTATTTTAAATTAATCTGTTCAGGCATATTATGATGCACATTGGGTATAGCTGAGATTTGAACCTTCTGGGCCAGAGGTAGGGACTCAACCACTGCACCGCAAGATCCCCTCAACCTGAATCCAGTGCCTTAGATGACTCTGCATTACTACCACCAGCCTGAACATACACTGATAGTTGACCCTCATGAAGATGAATTAATGATTGAGGTTCAATGTTAGTAAATTTATTGAATGATGACTAATTAAAGGATTATTTTCAATATCTCTATTTATTGTACAAAAGCAAAATCTTGGGGATTCTCTATCTGAAATTAAATTCTAGAATATCCAGTGGGTCAGGCAGTACCTATGGAAACAAAACCTGACTTACCGATACAGTTTGATGACTTTCATCAGAACTACAATCTGTTGTTTCTCCTGTTTGTTTTGAAGAGTGTGCCAATGTGCTGGGATGCTCCTCCGTAAGAGCTGATATGCTTCAGTAGACAATATTCCTGAGTGATGGATCTCTATGATTTCTCAGCAATGGAATTGTGATGGTGCTAAGAGGATCTGTTAGAAGCGCTGGTAAATCAATCACAGTAGGATTTCAGCTCATTAATACCAGCGGGGGTTTGGAATTTTCAGGGGCTTTAGGGAATGAACAGGAGAGCGAATTCATTGAGCAGCTGGATCACAGAAACTTCTCCTGTGCTGTGTGGTTCTACAATTACAAATTCCTTCTGGATCTGGTGATAATATTGACCTCTGCAATAGGTGATTGATTTAGATTTGACTCTGCTAGTGTTCACTTACTATCTTGATCTGATTTATGTGAAAACAAATGTTCATGAGATGAGCACATAATCCTCTATATCATACACCCATTATTGCTGAGTCCACTTTCATTTGGAAAGAGGTAATGTTGACCTTTTTGGAGAGGCCAAGGATGAGATCTCACTGCAACAACAGTACATCTTTACACTGAGCCTTTCACAATGAAAATGTCCCAAAGTGTTTCTGAAACCCGTAATGTGAAGCATTGAGAATTTCCCCCAAAGAGGAACACACACCAGCGTCCTGTAAATAAAGAACGCGTAGCTTGATAGAGTCGGGATAAACTGTAACACACTCTTTCTTTTTTGCTTTAGATCATTTGTTAACCCTTTTTTAAATGGGGATATATATATAAATATATATAGATCCTTGTAATAGTTAGCAAGGTTACTTCCTTTTTTGCATGGATTGGAGCCTAAAATGAGGAGAGTCATAATTTCTCTGTATTCTATATGACATCTAAATTGAGCTGCTCTGCATTGTATCTCTAGTTAATTTATGAATAAAGTATATATTTGCAATGTTAAGAAATTGTTAATCCTTTTAAAACTTCAGGGAAAGTGGGCAAGTTATATAGTGGTGGCTATCAAACTTAACTCGCTGTCCATGGAAAATGAGTGATCATTACTCATAAGAACAGTGAGGTCATGAATGATCTCAACCAGTTACCACGTCCACAGTGGGCTCAATGAGAAAGAACCCAAAATATCAAAATTTCCTCTCTTGAACTCCTGACTGACTCTGTGTATTCCAACTTTTGCAATTTTTGATTTTTACCTTTAGTTAATGGACGGCTGTCACACCCTCACTCAGTGGCCCCTCGAAGGCAGCCGAGGTCAGTTGCATCTGCTGCTGCCAAGTTAGTAATGAACATGTTTTATATGGAGTTCCTCTGTCCAACTGAAAGTAATTATAACGTACTGTCCATGGAAAATGAACAATATTTGTTCAGCTGCCTTTAAACAACCTGCCCATTTCCACTGAATTCTTTAAAAAAAAATAGTGGACAAAGAAACCTGACATTGTTCAAGGGAGGTTGTGGCGTGGGGAATGTGATTGTTCATGATGGGGATCAGACAGTGTTTACAATTTGATTTTAAATAGTACAATTAAACCTCAGGCACGTGAGGAACCAGTGAGGTAAAAAAAACTTGTCCAAAACATTTTATTCCTGAGTAGCTGCTTCCTGTGATTGCTGCGAAAGCGTAGCTTTTGAGCTCATGGAATGTTCTGTCTGCTTCTGCATCGCTCTTTCTAGAACCATCCAAAAGTTGTCTTCCCTCTGGTTACTGAGACAGTTACATGGTGCCACAGGCTTCAATGAATTAAAGAATGTGTTGTTTTTAAAAAATAAAATATTCTTTGCACAGACAACGGTTAAATGTGGCACTCATTGCACTAATCCATTATAGCATCAAATTACATGGGCATTACGACAAAACAATTCTGCGCTGGTGTTTATTTTCCACGCTAAATGTTTTTTTTACCTCGTGCCCTTCGTTCTCTATTTTCCCTTCAGTTGTTGACCTGTTTGTAAATGTTGATACAGTCTCTGCTTCATTCACTTACTCTAGTGGTACATCCCATTGCCAGGCAATGTTTGAAAAGGTTTCTTAGCCTGCCTGCTCGAATGCTTTTAGATTCATGTTTTATTCCTTCACAGGTGTTGCTGACTAGACCAACATTTATACCCCATCCCTAATTGACCATAGGGCAATTGAGAGTCAAACATTTTGCTATAGGTTTGAAGTCACAAGTAGCTTGTAAGAATTGCAATTTCCTTCCTTAGAGTGAATCAGTTAGGCTTTTCCTGAAATCACCAGAGGTTTCATCATTAGACCCTCTAATTTCAGATTTTTATTGAGTTTATATTCCACCATCTGCTGTGGTAGGATTTGAACCTGGCTCCCCAGAACATTATCTGGGTTTCTGGATTAATAATCTAGCAATAATACCACCCATCGCTTTCCCTAATTTTTGTGTATTTACTTTCAGATCTGTGTATCTGCTTGCTTAACTTGCTGAACAATAGGAAGCACTTGGTTTCCACCTACCTGCTTCCATCTCTTCATAATTTTGAATATTTCTATCAAACTACTAGCAATTTCCCTTCTTCAAAAGATTAAGACAGAGTCTATGCCTCTCGCGATGACGAGACTCATTTGTGGTTTCCCTGTACAAATTAACTTCCATGTTTCTGATATTGGAACAGTGACTGCTGTCTAAAGTGCTTTGTCTGTAAGATGTATTGAACTGCAGGTCCTCCAACATTGTTCTTGAACCTTCAGATCTCTCTGGCCATTCACAATGTTGACAAGAATTTGTAAATTATATTAAAGCAAATTTAATTTTCTCAATGAACAAGATTAATATTGAGAAAGGGAAATGAGCTGACTAGTCACATTAACTAAGTTTCAAGGAGATTTGAGGAAGCCATTTTAATTGAATCCATGTTGCAGTACTGACTTTACATAGGTCTAGGCATTTCCAGTAGAATAGATTAAAATGATCACCAGTTGGACCAAAAATTGTGCTTTAGACTGTTTATTTTAATACTATATATCATTCGAGCAAAAGTCAAATAACTATGCGACAATTACCATCATGTTCAGTTTCCTGCCAAATATATATCAGATTATTCAAAATGTCTCAGAAAGCTGCAAGGGCTAAGAAGGGGATAAAAATCAGTAAAACTGATGAATAAGGTTTGATCTGCCTTGTATACCTCAAAATGGAGCTCCATATGGCTAGTATGTTCATTTTCAAGTGTGGGTTATTTTTTGGGTGATATTTCAGTCTGCTGTGACTAAAGTACTTTGAATTAGAGATTTACATGAGCTACATGCTGAGAATTCAAGTGCATTTTGTGAGTCCGGTTTGTAGGCATGGTAATTTTAGGACAGTATGGTTTGGATAAGTTCAAGTACTATCCTTAACCAAAATGCTGTTAAACGAAGGCGCCGTGTCTACTCTCTCCAATGCCACTTTTTCAGGTGATCAGGCAAGTTACTCTGTGTTCTGGTTGACATTTATTACTCAGACAACATCATCGCAAAACAGATTGTCTGGTCATCATTGTATTGTTGTTTGTGAAAGTTTGCTTTGTGTAAATGAGCGAATGTGCGTGCTACTACAGTAACTACACTTTAAAGGTATTTCATTGTGAGCTAAGTTCTTCGAGATGTAATGCTTTTTGTGCATGTCCGACATTAGCATCTTATTTTACTTTCCCGTTCATCTGTGCGGTGGCTGGTATGTTAACAATTACGTGATACAGCATCAATCATGACAGCAGAGCAGGAAATAGCTCAGGTATCATAGCTGTAGAGTGTGCTGTGGCCTGCTATTCTGTCTCTTATTGGTCTGCTGAAGAGTGGTTGTCTGTGTCACAGCAAATCTGAAAAAGTAAAGATAAGTGGCTTTATTGCATCTAGAATTTTGCAAGTTGACCACTGGAATATAGCGAGGTGGATAACGCTGTATGAAACCAGCATTTGGTGAGGCCATTCTTTCCAAAACCATTAAGAGGCTGAATAGAGGACAATACGGAGAATCTGTTTCTGCTGTTTGAAAGGAACAAGAGTGAGAGGACATAGATTTAAAATGATCTGCCAAAGAAGCAAAGGTGAAGTGAGGAAAAACCTTTCCACTCAACAAGTAGTTTGGATATGGAATGTACTGCCTAGAAATATGGCCTCGGCATTGTTTTTAATCTTAGTAATTATCCAATGTGCAAGGGTATGGGGTGAAAGCAGGGCATTGGCGAACTGGTGCAGACATGATGATCTGAATGCAATCTAACACTTCTGTGATTTAGTGGGGGCACTTGGACTGAGATCATCCTCCGTCCTGATGTGAAAACAGTGAATAAGCAGAAATACGTAATATCTTCATTTCTGAGGTATCATCCCATGAAACACACTCCGATATTTGTTCACCTCTCAACTACTCATTGGTTTTCTCCTTTTCAGGCCTATCTATGTGCTTAAAGGGGAGGGGGGAAACAGAGGGGGAGAAAAAAAATTCCGAGGCAGGTAAGGCTGTGTGTAACTCTCTTTGAGCCAATCAGCATCACGTTGTGGTTTTAAAACAATATATTTTCTCTCTGTCCCAAAGTGGGTTACCTCATTTTCTTAAAACTCTCAATCTAGTGACCAAACTGGCCAACTAGCTGCAGGTCACGAGTCCAAGAGACAGAACTCTGTTGAAGGTTGAACTTCTTATGACCTCTGCTTTCTACCTTTTTGCTTTGATGTAGTGATTTTTTTTAAACCTCTGCAGAGATGGAGCACAGGAAAACAAACACGTGAAAAGATTAATCTATCCTTGGTGAGAGAGATGGAATACTCAAACTGCTCTTGCTAACTAGCTTTGAAAGCTATAAATTCCCTCACTGAAAAGAGGATGGGCAGTTTTTCTGTTAAACGGTCACATTTGTATATTTGAACCAGCATCGCGCTTCTGCGTCTAGGTTCCCTGGCAGGACACTAAAACTGTGTGTGTGTGTGTGTCAGTGTCACCCTTAGCCAACAAACAACATGTTCAAGGGTGTCAGCGATAGGAATTTAGGGGGCTGCCAACTGCTTATTTCACCCTCCTCCTTCATTGCCCCAGCATCAAAAGACTATTTGATCTTTCTTTATTGATATTGAAATGATGAGATATGTTTGCTCTGAGGCAAGGTGATTTTTCAAATTGAGGATTTCACATGAAAGGTTTACTGACCATTATCAAAACGATGTCAGATTAAAACAAAGCATTCCCTTGTGGGTAGTGAAGGGAGGGGGAGGTGGAGGGCCTATTGCTGTGTGATGTGTTTTTCCTCTCGTTTCTCATCCTGACCACTTGACCACTGGCTGTTTTTTTTTAATCGCCCTCTGGCAATCTGGAGCCTTTACGGTGGAAATACCATTTGGCAATGTGCTGAACGTCAAATCGCTACAGCAGCTTTGGTCTCAAGCCACAGAATAGGATGAAGGATGGAGCCAATAGTCATTAAATTATCTAAAACATTTATTATAGCTGTTTATTCCTGAATAAATAACATTTACCAAAGTGGAAGGTGGATGACCCAACCATGTCACAAAACCTACTACAACGTGGATTCTCGTTTAAATGAAAATAGTCAGCACTTACTAAACCAGCCTGCAGTACCCAGCGAAGGCATCTGAGTGTGGAACCTGCTGAAAAATTTGAGAAGCTGCTTGTGATTGAGGGAATTGAGATTTTTGTGTTTCTTTTTCCTACCCCTTGTTCTTACACATATTGACTCTCCTGCCTGGCTGTCCCTTCTGGAGCGATTCCATCCAAATGGGGAGCTCTTCCAGGATTTTGTTTTAATCAGCCTGTCCAAAGATGTTATTACACACCTCTGGGAAAGTTGGGACTTGAACATAGGCCTCCTGCTCCACAGGTAGGGACACTACCGTGTGCCATGAGCATCCAACATTCTTCCTGGATAAATTGAAACAGTGTCGGCAATATTGCAAATGGAATTCTTATCCCAAATCTCTAATTTTTCCAGTCTCTCTCACACTCAAAACTCACCCTTCCAACTGGGTAACATAAAACAGGAATTTTAGTTGATCTTCCACAACACAAATGCAGATAACTGAAATTGGTTAACTCGTGATCAACTCAGCTTTGTGATTTTCTCCGCTCTGTAGTTTATCATGTGCTGAATGGTGATTACTTTTGGTAATTTTTTAAAACTCATTTGTGGCACCTGGATGTTGCTGGCTAGAGCAGCAATTGTTGTCCATCTCTGCTATTCCAGACAGCAATTAAGAGTCAACCACATTGCTGTGGGTCTGAAGTCACGTATAGGTCAGATCAGGTCAGAACAGCAGTTTTCTTACTGGAAGGATATTAGTGAACTGGCTGGAGTTTTACCAACAATTGGCAATAGTTTCACGGTTATCACTGGACTCTGTTTTTTTCCAGGTTTTGATTGAATTTTATCTTCACCACTTGCCATTGTGGAATTGGAACCGGGGTTCCCAGACCATTACCTGGATCTCTGGATTAAAATCTCATAATATGACCAGGCCATTGCTTCCCCTAAATATTTGATGGATCAGTATGATTTGGACTTGATGTTTAGCTGGAAATAGAAGCTAAAATTCCAGTAAGTAGCTGGAAGAAGATGGGTTTGACAGTGAGATCTCTTGTGGTAGAGTGGCAGTGTCCTTATCTCTGGGCCAGAATGTCTGGATTCAAATCCCACCTCCCAAAGGTATGTCTTAACCTGTCTGAACAGGTTGATTTCAAAATCTCTTAAAGACTCAGTGAGATATTCTTGATGGACTTCTGTCCAATTGTGCCACAAATCTTGCAGTTGCTCAAGTCCCTGTATGTACAGAAAGAGGCCATTTACCTTTATTTATTATTAATTTCGTGATGCAAATGCTGCATGCTAATGATTGCCTAAAATCTATAAGATTAGATTAGATTCCCTACAGTGTGGAAACAGGCCCTTCGGCCCAACAAGTCCATACCGACCCTCAGAAGAGTAATCCACCCAGTCCCATTTCCCTCTGACTAATGCACCTAACACTATGGGCAATTTAGCATGGCCAATTTACCTGACCTGCACATCTTTGGACTGTCGGAGGAAACTGGAGTACCTGGAGGAAACCCACACAGAAACGGGGAGAATGTGCAAACTCCACACCGACAGTCACTGAAGCTGGAATCGAACCTGGGACGCTGGTGCTGCGAGGCAGCAGTGCTAACCACTGAGCCACTGAGCCACCACGCCGCCCATAAAAATAAGAATGTTATCAGTCCACCACTTAGTCTGTAGAAGGGACGTTTCATTTCCCTATGAGTTGCTCATATTCCTGCTTCTGCCTTTAATGTTTCTTAATTTTCTAGCAGCTAGTTTATGGATTGTGGCTCAACACCTGTTTGTAGCAAAGAATTACATGCTCTAGCTATCTTTAATTCTTCTTTTAATTATTTCTTTCCTCTTTAATTCTTTCTTGCGGCCACCTCCTACCACATGAGATAATCTCTTCGTCTTTATCCTATCGAGCTGAGGTTTTTAATCCAGATATTTTTAAGGTGATTTGATAAAGTTCTGATTTAGTTTATGTGAGCTTGGTGCTTATTCTAACAGTCATTTCTCCTTCTTCACTCACAGAAGACAAAATATATTGTGCTATGGCTAGGAGAGCAGCAAGTGGGAGGGTGGGTATCTCTGCCTCTCAGGGAAGGGGAAAAGGGCAGAGTTTTTGTGGAAGGGATACGTAGAGAAAAATAAGAGTAAGTATGAAAATGGATAGGATCAAGGATAATAGGTGTTGCTTTGACTGGTGAAGCTACATCCTATTAATTCCAGGTGGCATGGAGCAGTTGTAAAGTCAGGGAAAAAGGGGGGACCCAGAACCGACAAACGAGTAGCTTTCTAGGTCACCTTCAGAGGGCAGTCAAGACTTGACCTATGTTATTTTGAGATTGTCGTCTTGTGTGGGCCAGACATTATAAAAATTGCTTTATCTTGTGCCCGAAGCCAATACTGCTACTTGTGCTTTAGGATACCAGTCTTACGAATCTCCAGCTGTTGGTGCATACTCATCCACTCCCTTTGAGGCTGCTTGCTCCTTCCCTGAAAGTAAGGTTATCCATCTCTTAATCTGTAGCCAGCCCTTCCTTATGCCCTTTCTGGAAATCTTGATGAAATAATTGGATTTATGGGCACTTGTTTAGCATAGCAAAATGTGAACAGTGAACAAAGACGTGCAGATGCTTGAAATCTGAAACAAATGGTAGAGTGAACAATGTGGTGGCCAGGCATTTCAAACAACAATCAGGATTACATTTTACCAAAAAACAGAGCTGGAGAAACTCAGCAGGTCTGGCAGCATCTATGGGGAGAAAGCAGAATCAATGCTTTGGGTCCAGTGACCCTTCCTCAGAACTGAAGCACTGACCCTGCGTGAATTTGTCTACATTTGCCCTCAGTTACTGGTAAATTTTTGGCTATTGCTGTCGAATAAGATTCTGCTATTTCTACAAGAATAAAATCATAATTTTCTGCTCAATTCAATGCTATTCTTCATAGCGTATCTGCTGTTACTTGTGCATTGCCTGGAGTATAGACTATTCCTTTATCATATCTTATCAGTCAGAGCGTGATTCTTTGAATGTGTGATGGTGGTTTGTAAGTGATTGTTATTTAGGAACTTGGATTCTAAAATAGGGGTAGATTGGTTTTTAGTTTTCAGTTTTGTGAAGATAGCTTACAATTCTTTTTATAAGGATCAGGCAGTCGGTCAAAACAGCATTTCTAAAAAAATTGTGATTTAAGCCGCATGACTAGAGAAGTTACCTGGTGAGATAACTACAGGAGTGTTTACTAAGTTAAGCATTTACAAACCAGAGAAAGGGAATGCAGAAGCAAGTTCAGTTCACAGCAAAAGATTTTTATAGGTGGGTGAGCAGCTTAGCAGCCTGATAGTAGTCAAAGTAGCTAGAAAAAGACACAATGCACATACTAAGATGCTATACTCATAGCAAATGGTTCAGTATTTCCCTTTAGAAAATCCCTGGTGCAAAGAATATCCCAAATGGTAGACAGTTGAAGCAATACAGCCTGACTGGAGTAAATAAATGTCAAAAACTTGACTCTTGAAGAGTATCTGCCAGACTCAAAGTTGGTATCCTGTTTTGTGAAAAAACTTTCTTACTGTCAAGTTTGTCAAGCTATCATCAACAGAAAACAAGGATGGATTTACCTCCTAGCTCCTATTGATTTACTGACTAAGATCTACACAGTCTTTGTTCTCTATTTGTCTTGAATAGTTACTGGCTCTGAGCACTATTGTGTTGGTTCTTGGCGATATGTTACCACTTTCAATCATGCTGACTAACTGAGATTTTATTTTTCCCATCAAAGGATAAGGAATTTCCCAGGAATGTACAAGTAGATGTGTGTTTTAAGCCAATACTGCTACTTGCACATTGAGATACTGGTTTGGAGTATCATGGCTGCACATATACTGCTCCTGAGGCAGCTTGCTCCTTATCTCAAAATAAGGCTCTTCAACTTTTTAAGTATTGTAACACTTCTTTTATTTACAGCGTACAAATGTTATCAAGTACAGCTCTCTAGTGCAAAGTCTCAGACCTCTCTCTTCACGTGGTCATTAGTCTGGTGTTTTATCTCTTCCTACTGTCAGGGTCATGTGCTCAATTATACCGTCATTATTTATAGCAAGTTTATTTTAAACACAAGAACTGCAGCTGTTTTCCCTAAAGAATGTAAAGACCACAATTGTGTTGTTAAAGACCCCTTCATGATTATGTTTACTGAATACAATTTTTAATTTGCTGCATGTAAAAAAAAAACTGTACTGAATAGAAATTATTTTACTGATTATATTGGGACTTGAACCCATGCTTTTTGCATTAGTTAGAACTTTGTGTTATTGATTCAATAACATGATCAATGTTACTTTACCTGTAAGAGTAGTGATCACAGGTCAATACCTTAGAATGTACCCCAGCAAACAGTTAGCAGCTACAAGAGACACTGGAAAACAATGGACAATATTATGGCACTGTATTAAATGAATAAAAGAATTGTGTTTCTTAATAGCCAATCTAGCCTAACACCACAGCCATGGAAATCCATGAAACAATTGAGTCAACATAACAAGCTCTTCATTTAAAGAAATTGTGCTGATTAGAATGTTTTTAACACCAGTCATTTGAAGCAAAATCTGGGTCATGAATAACTAAGATTGCAGTGTACTTTGAGTAAACCGCTCCAGTATCAGAATCACAAGAAATGCTTTTGTTAAACATGAAGTATTCTTGCCTGAAGGTCACAGATACAATCTATACTGTCATTATATTATCATTATGTTTCAGATCTCTGAATGTTTAAGGGGTGAGATTTCCACATGTTATTTTATTATCTATTTATTTCCAGTTTCTGCTTACAAAGCCATAGGCTCTGGGTTCTAAGTTGGACACCATCTGAATTATCCTTCATTTCTTTCCTCGCTTGTGCTGTGCATGCAATGATTCTTGCTGACGTACAATTTTGCGGCATCTGTGGCAAGTAGCCATTTTTGTCAAGTACAAGTTTGTCTTACTTCCAGTATTGTTTTTTTCAGGTCACAGGGTCACAAGAAAATTCAGATTTGGTTGATGAAAGGTGATGTATTTTAACAATTTTTGGCCAAGTAAGTGAAATTTGATGTGGAAATGTCAATTAAATTCAAGATCCATGAGAAAGGCGCCATTTTGTTTTAAAATCTTCTTGCTGTGAGTGTCAATAAATAATGAATAATTTGGATGGATACTAATTGCAGCTGAGTAAATGGAAAAGTAATTCACCCTCAAGGGATTGTTGATCTTCAGCTTGTTTTGTTTTGTGTCCTTTTGATTCTATTCACCTCCATTGCAAAGCAGACAGCACAGATTTCACATGTACACTGACCACACCCAGCTCTACTTCAGCACCAAACCTTTCACTCACTCCACTGTTGCTAAACTATAAGACTGCTTATCTGATATGCAGTCCTGGATGAGCAGATTGTCTCTCCAAGTGACTGCTGGAGGTTGTTTTGGTACAGACTCCAACCTCTCTTCCCTTCCAACTGACTGTCGCTTTCACCAACTGATGTCTGAGATTAGGTCAGATTGCTTGCAACCTTGGTGTAGCATTTTATATTGTGGGATGACCTTTCATTTCCATAAGCCCTAAGACTGCCTCTTTCCACCTTTTTAACATTGCCCGACTTTGCCTCTGTCTCAACTCCTCTGCTGCTAAAACAGGTATCAGAATAATAGTTGCTCATTGGCACCTCCTGAGATTTTATGGAGGCTACTGTTTTGGATTTCAGGGTATTCGTTTTCAGTCTCACTAACTCCTTCATTAAGTGATGCAGCCACTTTGTTACAATACCTTCTATATTTCTGTTCATATAGAGGGAATATGAACATGAGCAGTACTGGAATCAGAAGAGTTCATTATTTGGGTTATTGGATGAATATTAATCAACACCGCTCCATTAAACATAAAGCCGCAGCACACAAGGAAGGCATTAATTTCCTATCACCAGGAAAATTCACCCGTGTGCGTGCACAATGGGAGAAAAGTCACCTCTGTAAATAGAATTGAAGTAAATGGTAAGGAGCTGATAGGTTCATAGTGATCTGCATTTATGTGTTGTCATATCTCAAAGCATCTCATACACCATGAATAATTTGAAGGAAAGTGGCTGTGATGGAGATAAACATGCAAGCATTTATGTCACAGGCATAAGCAACAATTTAAAAAAAATAAATTACTGTGCACTTCACACACAAAACTGTGACTATAAATATGCTTTCCAAAGACTGAGGAGATCACAAGTGTATGGGTGAATTTTCCTAGACCATTTGGAGATTTTGGGAATAGGTACCTGCCACCTCTATGTTTTAAATGCTGTGATGAAATCCTCTACCGTGCTTTTTCTTACCTTTTTGTCTTAATGTGAATATTCTAATGTACCCTTACCTCATACCCCTGACCAGCTCCCAGCTCCAAAGTCTGTGCAACTGCAACGCCCGCGAGTGAATAAAAATAGAACTCCAGTTACAATGTTGCCAATATGTATTGGCGGCAGAACGGGTGTTGATGGTGGTGGTGCCAATCAAGTAGGCTGCTTTATCCTGGATTGTGTTCTTGATTGTTGCTGGAGCTGCACTTATCCAGTTAAATGCAGAGTATTCCATCGTACTCCAGAATTGTACCATGTAGATGCTGGAGAAAATCTAGGGAGTCAGGAGGTGATTTACGTGCTGCAGGATTCCCAGTCTCTGTCCTCCTGTTGTAGCCCCCCGTTGAAACATATCTGTGCTCCTCCAATTCTGGACTCTTGAGAAGAGATTACACGTAGAAATACTCCATTGGTTGCTACCTTTCAGTTCCTACACCTAAGATCCAGAGTTCCCTCATTATAAATCTCTATTTGCTTTCTTCCTTTGGAGACACTTCTTATGATCAATATTTCAATTAACTAACTGTGCCACACAGGACAAATTCATGTATCACTTCATAATGCTCCTGTGAAATGCTTGGGATATTTCATTATGTTGAAAGATGCTTTGGAAATACATGTTGCGGATGATTCAGTAGCTGACAAAAACCTCTAAAAATTTAGGTTGGAATTTTGAATAGATTCAAAGTAAATGGAACCTGTTACAGCTATTTAAATTTAAGAAAAATTGTACCCAAAAGTTTCTTCGTACTTACCAGAAAGTAGTCCCAAGCTTTTGAGAAATAAAGCAAAATATTGCAGATGCAAGAAATCTGAAATAAAAACAAAATACTGGCAACATTCAGGAGGTTTATCTGGCTGTAACAATGGAAGAAACAAAAGGAATGTTACAGGTAGGTTGCCATTTTGTCTTTACAACTACTTTGATAGTCTCAATTTGAAAAGTTCACTCTCTCTCCCCACAACTGCTATCTGATCTGCTGATTGGCATGTTCTGCTCTTGGGAAAATTTTCTAACGTAAGAAGTTCTATAATAGGAAGAATATTATGCGATTAGGTAGCTTCTTGAAGACTTTTTTTATAACAAAAATAAGATATTCATTGCAAACTCACGCTGAGGAATGCAGTTGCAATGTTCTGGTACATTGGTGCATTCAGATACAGTCATATTGGAGCAAGAAGTTATCCAAAGTATTGACTAAACCATTGCGAGGAGAATCATAAGCAAATAATTTACTACACAATAGACACAATTTCTTTATATGTCTCAATAGAGATTATGATGAGCAATTAATTCAACAATTAATGAGGTCAGTGTTAAATCCAGCGCTGTTGAAGTGATGGAGTGTCTCAACCACCCAATGCCAAATGGACTGTTGTATTACCAGGTAGTCTGCTACCAGCTTCTCTCTAATTGTGACACTGGGATTTAGTTTTTGTATAAGTCTTTTGTCTTGAGTAGTCATCAAAAAGAAATACAGCGGCAGTTATGAATTAATGAGTTTAGTTCACATTAATGATGTTACTATTGGATTTCTGCACGTAGAGAGTTGACATTTAACTCCAGATGCCAAGGAAGAAAACCCATCAATCTCATTTTCCATGTGTGAACACTGAGAGCACAGTGACTGATTTGGAATAACGTGTTTTCAAAAAAATGTTTGGAACAGGGAAACTAGCAAAGAATGACTTCGAAGAACTCTAATCTTTTCAGTACAATTTATTGCTTCCATCAGCCTTTAAATCATATTTTCTAAGTAATAGAAGGTAACAGCTACTGTTGTGGAGGGGTTGCCCATCAGTGTTATCTAATTAGGGTCATTAACGCATGCATTCCTTGGGTAAGATTTAGCATGACAAGCATGCATCATTAAATATGGAAATCTTTCAATAAGGCTCAATTTTATTACCATTCTGCTGTCTGAATGATAGCATTTAAATAATAATTGTACCATTTTAAAAAAGATCACAGCAATATTGATGTTATGCATATGTTTACCTGCAGAATGTTTGATTACATTGCAGAAGGTAGGTTATTTATAGTCATAGCAGTTCAGATCTATTGTGTTTCAAGCAAGCAATTTTTATTAATTGATCTTTTGAAAATTTAATTATAGCCATTTGTCGACCACATGCAATGTCTTTATTGTGAATGGAAACCTCATTTTAAAGGGGCACTGTCTTTATTAAAAGTAATTGGCAAGCTCTTTTTCCTTCTGCAAACAGCTTAATCAAGCTATTCAGATGTGTTGTGAGACACCTCTGAGCAGGCAGCACTTGAACCTGCAACTTTAAGTCCAGACATAGGATCAATTCCCTGCACTAGAAGACCATTTGCAAACAGCTAATTCTTGCAACTATGATGTTGCATTTCAACATGATTTGGAACATTTGATTTGGACAGCACCTTCCAAACCTGCATCCTCCACCACCTAAACAGACAAGAGCAGTCAGGGCACAGGAACACTCTCATCTGTATGTTTACTCCAAGTCACCCATTATTCTGATGTAGATATAAATCATCATTCCTTAATTATGATTAGATTAAAATCCCTACCTTTTAAGTGTTCTTTTCCACACGGATTGCAATGCTTCAACAAAGTGGCCCACCACTATCAGCACAGGAATAAGTGGGGTTAGTAATAAACACTGGCCCTACCCCAGGGGCAAGTGGGGTTAGTAATAAACACTGGCCCCACCCAGGGGAAGTGGGGTTAGTAATAAACACTGGCCCCACCCAGGGGCAAGTGGGGTTTGTAATAAACACTGACCCCGCCCAGGGGCAAGTGGGGTTAGTAATAAACGCCGGCCCTGCCCAGGGGCAAGTGGTGTTAGTAATAAACACTGGCCCTGCCCAGGGGCAAGTGGGGTTTGTAATAAACACTGGCCCCGCCCAGGGGCAAGTGGGGTAAGTAATAAACACTGGCCCCACCCAGGGGCAAGTGGGGTTAGTAATAAATACTGCCCCACCTAGGGGCAAGTGGGGTTATTAATAAACACTGGCCCTGCCTAGGGGCAAGTGGGGTTAGTAATAAACACTGGCCCCACCCAGGGGCAAGTGGGGTTTGTAATAAACACTGGCCCTGCCCAGGGGCAAGTGGGGTTAGTAATAAACACTGGCCCCGCTCAGGGGCAAGTGGGGTTAGTAATAAACACTGGCCCCGCCCAGGGGCAAGTGGGGTTAGTAATAAACACTGGCCCCACTCAGGGGCAAGCACAATCCATGGATGAGCAAAGGTAAATCACCATGCTCTTCTGAAATCTATATTTTTCATCTGCTTAAGTTTTTTTTGAGGAAACCACCCCTTTTAAGAAGCACATCTTTTAAGTTTTCATTCAACATCACAAAATTTAAATATCGCAGCTGGAGGTTATGGTGTTTGGTGGGTGGATGATCTCTCTAGTACATGTTGAACCTTTGATTAAGCTTAATTACTGGATGTCAACAAGAAAAGAGCAGAAAGATCTGGCTGCATTATTAAAGAAACTGAGCCTAGAATTTCTCTAAATAGTTACTGTCAAGTGTCCAATTAGTGAAGTAAATGGTTAACAAAATGTGGCAGTGATGTTGCTTTACTGTCCTATCTGAGCCCCATAACTCATGTTGATTTGTACCAGGAAAATCAGAATAAACATTTATTAGAAAACAAGTTCAAAGTTATTGATGTGCAGCATGTTTTGAGGTGAATTATGCTTATTGAGATAGTCACTGTTGAAGCAGTAGGCAATTTATTTTTCTTTTCTCCTCATTTGCAGCAGATAAAAGTGAAGTTGCCCAGAAATCCTCAGCCTGTTGGATTCTTTATAGTTTATTAGATTGCTCATTAGCTTTTCTATGCTGGTTTTTCTAGCCTTGGAAGAATACTTTCTCACAGTACAGCAGTGCAGGTACTTCAAGGACTTGGAGTTCTCACAATAATCTTAAATGTTTTAATTTGAAAGAAATAGTAAACATTACTAATGTAAATAGATTATATGTCAGAAAAGATTATGTTGAAACTTTTATAAAGCACTAGTTAGGTCCTAACCACAGTATTATTTCTAGTTCTGGTCAATGTTTTTTCAGAAGGGTGTGTGGGTTCTTCATAAGCATACAGAGATTTATCAGAGCGATTCTAGGGATGAGAGATTTTTAGCTACAAGGTTAGTTTGGAGAAACTGGGATTGTTCCATTTGGAACCATGGAGGTGGAAAATAATTTGATACATGTGCACACTGCCCCTACAGGTTATTTAAAGTAAATTTTAAAAGGTTGCTCCCCTGATTCTACAACAGCAAGGAAAACATCTTTTAAGATTCACTCCTTTAGGGAAGGAAATTGCCTTCCTTACATAGTTTGGCCTACTTGTGACTCCAGACCCATAGCAATGTGGCTGACTCTTAACTGTCCTCTGGGCAATTAGGGATGGGCAATAAATGCTGGCTTAGCCAGTTATGCCCTTATCCCATGAATCAATAAAAAAAATCACTTTTAAGGGTTTGAGCAAGAGATCTGGGGAGGATATGGGCAAGAACATTTATACTCAGTGAATGGTGAAGACCTGGAGCCCACTGCCAGGGAAGGAGATGGAAGAAGAGATAGTCAATGATTTCAAAAGTTATATTAATAGGTACTGGGAGGAAATGAGATACCAAACCTTCTGGGATAAAGCTGGGGAACAGGGGCTGATTGGATTGGATCCATGCCAGCTTTCTCTGGAGCAATGGGCTGGATAGGCTTTGGGCACATCATGACTTTGGAATATTGCAGCTATCACTCCCTCCCTTAACCAGCCATGCTCTGAGTTATGTGACAAGGCTGACAATGCTGCAGAACTGAAGTGCTGGGCAGTGGTAGTTTACCAATGCTGAGCTTAAACTGGGGGGAGATGATCCTGGTACCACACTAGTATAGGGAACATTTGATTAATCTTTACCCCATGTTCAGTCACTATGGCTGATCTGATCATTCAAAATCTCTGCTGTGCTTCCTTTTCTCCATTCACACACTATACTTTAGTGAAGAGAGCAGCATTGAACATAAATGTTGCTTATACTTGGCAAGCTTTTATATGGGTGAACTTTTACTTGCAGGGTCTTGATCCAACTGTTGGGCTGAAATGTTCAGTGAAGAATGTACAAATATCGACAATGGGTGCTGGTGGGTAATTTTGGAAGCAGCAGCTAGTTTACATCAGAATGTGCAGAGGCTAGTAGTCAGAGATCAGCTGCCCCGATAGCAGAGGTGCCAGAGTGAGGAAAGCATGATGCTACCCCTTAGTTGCTGGCCACAACTTGGTCAGGAGGAATGGGGTGTCTGGAGATCAGGGGAAAAGCTCCTTCCACTCCCCCACCCCCCCCCACCACCCCCAAAAGGCGCCCTGCCATTGTTAGGGATGATGTTTGGACTGGATGTCTGCCCATCCATCTGCGATACTACCACTGTTTCCAGGATAGCTTTCTTGATGTCATCCTGCAGAGGCAGCCATGTAAGGACTCTTCTTTCCCCACCTAAACCCACTTCCCATTTTTAGGCTCCCTTCAGTGTCACTTCAGCCTACCACAGACCATTGAAAATTCAGTCCATAGTGAGCACTCTGGCTATCTATGTCAATAAGACATTGAGTCTTAATGTTCACCCGACAAATTGCTAGGGTGAAGTAAACAGTGCAACACATCTTAATTCTTTCTTTCACAATGACCGTACTCCTCTCCCATTATAATTTCAAATTAACTCCTGAAATTATTTAAGCAGTAACTCTACCACTATGCTGGATATTCAAGGAACCACAACCAATAATGTGTTAAATTGCTAAATAATCTGATTTTATTTCAGGTTAATTGAAGGAATGATGTTCACTCGACCACCCATAAATGTTTTTAATATAAATTAACATCTGAGCTATCTCCTTCAACTTGATAACCTTAACTAGTTTAGTATCTTCTAAGGGCATTTCACCAATTTAAACTGTACTTCCTAATCCCAGTCATTGATTGTATTTCAATGCAGCAATGATCCTAAGAGTGAGATCTGGAGCACCTCAGTGCTTGTCCCATGTCTAACATAACTCCTCCAACTAATTTTGTGTTATTCAAATGTGCAAATAACTCCACAGAGGCTGGTATCCCTTCACCAAATCACCCTTTATTTACATGAGCATAGTGCTTGATGCTGGTCCCGCTTTTTCACAGTCAGCTCTGAGTGAACAGAATGTCTGACACTCCTGTTTGTACCTGTCAGCCAGGATTCCCTGATTGGACTAGATTAACAGTTCCAACAGGGAATTCATGTCCTATGAGGTCCACCTGGCTGACCTCATTACAATCACTACACAACAAATTTCTTGTCCAGTCTCAAGCTACAACTTTGGGCATAAACCAAGAATCTCTTGTATTGTGATGTATCATTTACAGTATACTACATTATAAGTTTACCATCTTCATCTTGGCCTGTCAAATCCACAAAGAAATCAAGCTCCAGAATGAAAAGCCTGAGTGAATATGTTCTGCTGTGAGTAAAATGATCAATGATTGGAACCGACATTCCATGCAGTGTTAGACAACCTTGCATAAATAGGAATGCCTTGGATAATAGAATGGTTCTATTGTACATCCGTACTGGTGTTCATGTAAAAAGTTTGGTTAAATTTTTAAAAAAAATTTGTACCCGCCCTTGTTAATATTGTTTTTTGAGGTAAAGTTCTTTGTATAGAAATTCACTGAGGGGTGTTTTAGCGAGTATCACAATTGTTTGAAAATGCATATGTTGTGTTAGCTACAATTGATTTTAAATTTCCTGAGGAATGGAGGGATAACATCAGTCAGAATTTCTCCTACTGAATATCTTCCTGATTATTGTGTATGTGTGTGTGTATTCCAGTGCAAGCTGGTTCTGACTCTGCTGTTATGACTCATGTGAGAATACTATGGCTTTAAGAGGTATATTTTGACTTGTTTTTTCTCTATGAAGAGAGGTTGAGACAGAAGTGCTGAGCAAAGCCAATTACGTAAACAACTTGTAAGATCGTGTATTTTTAAAAGTTGGAACAATAAAAGATGCCTGAATGGGTGGGGTCAAGCTCCCACAAAACCAGGATTTTTAGTTTTAGCTTTCAGCAGTTGCTGGAGTCTTGAAGCTGGATGTGGAAGTTCATTTCCTCTTTCTGTTACAGCTAAAAGCTGGGGTTCTCCTCCTCCTGCTAGAATTGCATGTGAGACAATGTGTTTTATTGAATTTGCCTTTGCCATTGGTGTGTTTATGCAATATTACTATGTTGGAACAGTTAATTAGAAATGGTTAATAGGCATATTATTTTCTTGAGCATTTTGATAGAGTTACAGTTAAGCCACTTATTTGCTTTTATTTATAGTTTGTCTGTATTTGAATTATAGTATATGAATAAAGTGTGTTTTGTTTCAAGCCTCGTAGTTTGACCAATCGAATTGCATCTGGAACACAACGCCTTACACTTACCTTTAAAATAAGAAAACGTTAGAGTCTAGACTATCTTCTTAACCTATGTTGTTGGGGTTTGGTCTGGTCCGTAACATAAAACATTCACAATTGGAGTTCATCTGATGCTTGTCCACTTCAGTGAGGCACTTGAGTTGCTGATGCTGCCGAAGTTCTGCCTCTGTGTAAATCAGTGCAGTGCCTTATGAAATCAGGAAAGTGGGAGGCAGTGCACACAACTCAGTAAGTATATATAATCATTTAATGTATAGCCAAGAAATTCTGAAAATACTCAGAAGGTCAGCATTGTCTGTGAAATGAGAGAGTGTGTTTTTCCCCTGACAGAAACTGCCTGCCCTCCTGAATATTTTCAATATTTTGTTGATATTTCTTATTTCCAGCATCTGCAGTGTTTTGCATTTGTATAATTTACCTTTGTAAATCTGCTCAACTTGGGCAGATTTTGGTGTATTGGTTCAAATCTGAGGAAGTTTGCAACCATTGTTGTGGGCTTTATTAGGTATCATATATTTAACATGCAAAGACACTGAAAGATCAATTCTCAACAGGTTCCACTAGATTTTTTAAGTGATTGCAATTTTTAAAAGCCACTGATTTCCTCCTGAAGTATGTTCTGTTAAATATACAATAATTGGGGCTGAGCATTTTTACTCATTTTTCTGGGATGGAGTTGCACACAAGGTGAATGTGAACACAGCAGGTCATGCTGATCCACATTCTGAAATGTTCTTTTAAACAGCCTCACTTATTAGTGACACCAGACTGATTGGTTGATGCTGCCCTGTATCCACTTGCAGACAAGCATTACCTGAGATGTAACGATAGCAACATCCTGTCACCTGAACTGGATGTTTGTTTCTTTCACTTGATACGTGACTTCAACCTTTCTGAAGGCAGAGGCTTCAGATAACTAACAAAGTTGCTTCATTTCACATAGGGTAGTCAGAGAGCACCATTGCTCCCCATTGCTTTCCAGCTGCTGTCTATGATTAAAATTGCCACCAGTGAGCCCATCATTCTCAAGAAAAGACAAAACTGAGCAAATCACTGTCACAAACACTACCCCCTGCTAGTCGAGGGTTCTCTTAAAGTGTCTCTGTCAGAATGTCAATTTGCCTTGCCCTTCCTTGGATATTAAAAGGCCCAATCCACATTGCAATCAGTCCCCTTCTTTTAAACAAGCAGGATCATATGCCTCAGATTTTGAGTGAATAAAGTTCATGTTTAGACCAGATGGATGGAGAATGAGCAGAAAAAGCTTGTATTACGTTTCACGAGAACAATAGAAACAATGGAGTGGGAACAGGATAGTGAGCTTAAGTGGCAATTGCAGCGAGGTCAGAGTCACAAAAAAAGCAAGTTGTTTGACATGGAGGTCTAATGCACGGTGTGGAGGTGAGCACACCATGAAGCACACAGCTTTTATTAAGGGGATGAAGCCAATGGTTCCAGGGGAGGTAAATGGCTGGTTTTACATCTGTTTTTAATAGGACAGTATCAGGGAAAGAGTAGTTGGAAGAATGGTGTTGGTAACTTGGAAACCTTTCCAATGAGTCCCATTGATGTCTCACTGAGGTCTGCACTGGAAATCGAGCTTGAATTCTCCAATTTACCTGACTTTCAGACTTCAGTTAACAGAAAGTGCAGACCACATTCACAAAAATGACTAATTATTACAAATAATTAAACTCACCTACAGTTAAACAGTTGTGAACAGTTGATATATAGCCCTGGTATTTAAAACTCTCTTTTTATTACTTTATAAATTATTGCTTAAAGACCTACACAGACACAGGAAATAAAGAAACACTCGTGTTATGGGCATAAGGAAAAACTGGGAAGGTAGTGCAGTGGTTCCTATTTGCAGTGTTGCTGTGATTCTTGGGCTGGTCAGAATGCTGCTTCTTGCTGTCCTTCCAACTTTCACTGTTTTCAGGAGGCACAGATTGGCTAGTTAACTTATGAAAAGTTTCTGACTTACCAATTAGAAGTCACAGCTTAAAACAATTGCTGGAGGGAAAAAAACTGGTTTACTTCAGGTTTAGAGTAACTTTTACTGCAGAGAACAGAGAGATGTCATCGGTAGGTGGTGATCCAGTGACTACTATATATCTTGTTTACAGCGCCAAGCTGTTCAGTTATCTGAGAAGCAATCACAGTTGTTTGCAGGCAGAAGATCTTTGTCATCAATAATAATTCACTAGTCCACACACAAATCAGCTATTTGTATCAACTAAAGCTTCATCTACAGACAACCCCTCAGTTCTGGTTCATCTGCAAGTACTCTTTAACCACAGCTCAAACAATCAGCTGTGTAAACTCTGCTTATAATGAGGTTCAGTTTACTTGCTTTCTAAACATACAATGGTCTTATAACAATGCTTGAATTCAAAACAGTTCTTTTCCCATTTGAATTCACAATTAAAAACAAGTTTTTTAAAAAGCCTTTACAGGGATTTTTTTTTCTTTATTCATTCACAGGCTGAGGGCATCACATGCTAAGCAGCATTTATTGCCCATTCCTGAGGGTATTAAGGAGTCAACCACATTGCTGTGGGTGTGGAGTCTCACATTGGCCAGACCAGGTAAGGATGGCAGTTTCCCTCCCTAAAGAACATTAGTGAACCAGATGGGTTTTTCTGACAATTGACAGATTGTCATCATTAGATTCTTAATTCCTGATTTTTGTGTTTAATTGAACTCAAATTCTACTATCTGCCATGGTGGGATTTGAACCTGGGTCCCCAGGATATTAGCTTGGTCTCTGGATGAGCAATCCAGCAATAATGCAACTAAGCCATCGCCTCCTGATTTAAACAATGGAATCATATAACATTCATTTGACACTGATTTTTCATGGTGAAATTTGCCATGCTGTTTGAGAGACATTTTGCCATTCTCAATCCATAACAAGTTTTCAGCGAATCGGGGAAAATGAGTGAGCCAGTGGAGATTTCCTTTAAGAATCAAAAATAGGAATCATTTTCATCCTGATATTTTAATGAGAATCAGGCTATGGGAATTTCTGAGGTTCCTGTCTTTGTAGAAAATAGCTGGAGTGTAATGGGGCAGGAACCAGGAGCCAAACAGTGGTGGAGTTTAATGGGGTAGGAATGATGAGGCAGACAGCAGGTGGAGTGTAATGGGGCAGGAACGATGAGGCAGACAGTGGGTGGGGTGTAGCAAGGCAGGAATGATGAGGCAGTGGGTATGATGTAATGGGGCAGGAATAATGAGGCAGACAGTGGGTGGGGTGTAATGGGGCAGGAACGATGAGGCAGACAGTGGGTGGGGTGTAATGGGACAGAAATGATGAGGCAGACAGTGGGTGGGGTGTGATGAGGCAGACAGTGGGTGGGGTGTAATGGGACAGGAATGATGAGGCAGACAGTGGGTGGGGTGTAATGGGGCAGGAACCAGGAGGCAGACAGCGAGTGGAGTGTAGCGAGACACAAATGATGAGGCAGACAGTGGGTATGATGTAATGGGGCAGGAATAATGAGGCAGACAGTGGGTGGGGTGTAATGGGGCAGGAACGATGAGGCAGACAGCAGGTGGAGTGTAATGGGGCAGGAATGATGAGGCAGACAGTGGGTGGGGTGTAGCAAGGCAGGAATGATGAGGCAGTGGGTATGATGTAATGGGGCAGGAATAATGAGGCAGACAGTGGGTGGGGTGTAATGGGGCAGGAACGATGAGGCAGACAGTGGGTGGGGTGTAATGGGACAGAAATGATGAGGCAGACAGTGGGTGGGGTGTGATGAGGCAGACAGTGGGTGGGGTGTAATGGGACAGGAATGATGAGGCAGACAGTGGGTGGGGTGTAATGGGGCAGGAACCAGGAGGCAGACAGCGAGTGGAGTGTAGCGAGACACAAATGATGAGGCAGACAGTGGGTATGATGTAATGGGGCAGGAATAATGAGGCAGACAGTGGGTGGGATGTAATGGGACAGGAACCATGAGCCAGACAGCGGGTGGAGTGTAATGGGACAGGAACCATGAGCCAGACAGGGGGTGGAGTGTAATGGGACAGGAACCATGAGCCAGACAGCGGGTGGAGTGTAATGGGACAGGAACCATGAGCCAGACAGGGGGTGGAGTGTAATGGGGCAGGAATGGTGAGGCAGACAGTGGGTATGATGTAATGGGGCAGGAATAATGAGGCAGACAGTGGGTGGGGTGTAATGGGGCAGGAATGATGAGGCAGACAGTGGTTGGGGTGTAATGGGGCAGGAATGATGAGGCAGACAGTGGGTGGGGTGTAATGGGGCAGGAATGATGAGGCAGAGAGTGGTTGGGGTGTAATGGGGCAGGAATGATGAGGCAGACAGTGGTTGGGGTGTAATGGGGCAGGAATGATGAGGCAGACAGTGGGTGGGTGTAATGAGGCAGGAACGATGTGGCAGACAGTGGGCAGTGTTTAATGGAGCAGAAATGATGAGGCAGACAATGCGTATGGTTTAATGGGGCAGGAAGATACTTCTGGGGACCTGGGGAACTGCAGCTGGCATTAACTGTTGAGGAGGGGTTCTGGGAAAGGGCAATTTGAGCAGGGGAGGTCATTCTCCTTCTGCTTTTCAAGCAAAGCTGAAAGACAAACCTAGAAATCTGATCTAACTTCAGTCTCGTGGCTGTGAGTACATCTGCCTCTGCATAGCCTCATTGGACTGTTAAACTGTTATAAAAGCTTGTTCTGAGCCCAATTGTTGTTTTTACGTTCCCCACTGTGGATTTACTTATACAATGTCACAAACCTGCAGGTTTATTCGCTTTCTTAGGGACAAATCCGAAAATGTTCTCAGCAGTATTCCAGCTATTTCTGTAGTAAGATTAAAAGCAAATTACTGTGGATGCTGGAATCTGAAACCAAAAGAGAAAATGCTGGGAAATCTCAGCCGGTCTGGCAGCATCTGCAAGGAGAGAAAAGAGCTAATGTTTTGAGTCTAACTGACCCTTTGTCAAAGCTGAGAACACAGGGTCAGTGAGCATTGACAAAAGGTCAGTTCGACTTGAAACGTCAGCTCTTTTCTCTCCTTGCAGTTGCTGCCAGACCGGCTGAGATTTTCCAACATTTTCTCTTTTTGGTTTCTGTAGTAAGATTGGTTGTTTTAACCGTTAGTTTTTTTTCCTGTTAGTTTCCCCAATGTTTTGTTCACAACTCATGCCAGACTCTTTGTTCCGGTTGCTGGCAGGTACTTAATTTCTGACTTGCAGCTTGTAAGCTAACTCTGCTGACTGACTGGTCCTCACAGAACATTGTGGCAGCTTTGTGGATTTGTTTTTAGATTAGATTAGATTACTTACATGTGGAAACAGGCCCTTCGGCCCAACAAGTCCACACTGACCCGCCGAAGCGCAACCCACCCATACCCCTACATTTACCCCTTACCTAACACTACGGGCAATTTAGCATGGCCAATTCACCTGACCCGCACATCTTTGGACTGTGGGAGGAAACCGGAGCACCCGGAGGAAACCCACGCAGACACGGGGAGAACGTGCAAACTCCACACAGTCAGTCGCCTGAGTCGGGAATTGAACCCGGGTCTCTGGTGCTGTGAGGCAGCAGTGCTAACCACTGTGCCACCGTGCTACTCTCGCTGCAAGCCAGGCAATTCTTCCACCTCCACTCTCCCTCAAAAAAGATCGTCACTGAGCTTGAGCCCCACCTGCCTCCTGCCTGTTGAACGATCCGCTTAGTTTTTGTCTTTGTTTACAATTGTAAGCCTGACAAACAGCCTTCTCTTCCTGGTGATCTCAAGCCTGTCTACACTAAAGCAGAACTTCACCTGTCTTCTTTCTGAGCAAGCGCACAGATAATTTAAACATAAGCAACTTCTACTCCGATAGCCCACTGCAATGACAGTGGTCTGGAACAGAAATGTAAAAATTAACTTTCCCCTTAACCGTGAAATTATGATTGTGAAATCCATATCTAATCAAACTTTATGGCCCTCTTTCCTGCAGAGCTAACTGTTTTGCTTGCTCTCTGGAGAAAATTAAAGACACTCCACCAAGGTATCTAGAAATGATCTATTCATTGTTCAGTGTTTACCGTTTCTAACTTTGACCTTGAGGATAAACTTTAAGTTGCTTTTTAACTGGAATCAATGCTAAGTGTGTTAAACTTGGGTTACTGATCAGTTTCTCAATCAGATGTTTTCACTTATTTTAAATTTAACATTTAAACCCTCAACATAAACTTTCAGTTTAAGAAATACATTCTAAAGTGTATGAATTACAAACTAAATATTCATAACATCAGCAAAATACAGGTTATTAAAGAAAGCAAGAACAGTACAGAAATTGAAAATAGCTGAAATAAATTTGCAGCCTCTATTTGGAAGAGGTTTACCTAACAAATAATATATTTGGAATAATTGGTGAAACAGGGCAGTGAGTGCTGGCACTTTAAGGACTGACAGCAGTTGGATGCTAAAATAAGACAGTTGTGGTTCTAGGGCTTCAATGGGTCAAATGACTTTTCTTCATCTTTGCCTTTGTCTGTATTTTCCTGTGATTTAGTTACCTCTGTATCCTCTCAGGGGAACTGATAGCCCTCCTGTGTTTAGATGATTAGAATTGTACACAATGCTCCAGATGGAGTCTGGCCTCTGCCTGACAAAACACTACGATCTCCTTCCAATTTGTTCTCAATCCTTTTGCTAATACGACCAGTATTTCATTTTTATCTATTGCCCCGATTGATCAGGTACAGTGAAGTAGTTTGTATTCCTGATCAGCATGAAGCATTATTGTTCCATTTAACGGGGGCTCCTTTTAATCGCTTGACCCCAGATTAATAATTTACTTATATTTCTTTTGGCTCAGCCACCTTAAAAAATTCAAATCCTTCTCTGTGAGCTGGTATTGTTCTTCACTGTTTTCTGTGCCTATTTTTAAATCGTCCACAGTCTTGGGAATTTTACTTATACCTTCAGACATCAATTAATGACAAACCATTAGAATACACATTCACAATTTCATTACCGTCTGAAAGGTTCCTGTTATTATGAGTATCTTCAGCTTTTTGATGCCAATTATTTATCCAGAACCAATTCTTCCTTCTTGTTTCATGACTTTTTATTTTAGCCATTAATCACTTTCCTGGAGCTACCCAATTGATTTTGACTCAGTCTAGTATCAAATACATTTGCTAATTCAGCAGTGAATTTATGAATGGTGAGTGACCATTTACCCATATGATTCTCACTTTTTGAGGTGAAAGGTTTATTTGAAATTCTTTGCCCTATTCATCTACTCACAAAAGTGTACATTTTTCTCTGAAGCATGAAATATGTATCTAATTGGATTAGCTTTACTGTTATTAACTGAGACTGCCTCAGATAAAGATTTGCTTAGATCAGGAATCTGTTCATATTAGGTACAGACGTAAATGGATTTTACTGCATTAGCAAATCTATCACAGGAAAAAATATATTAGAGGAAAACAAGTCACATGTCAAGTAAATGTTCTGTGTGTTTCCCTTCAATATGGAACATGCCAAGTTTACATTCTCCTTTTAGCTGTGGATTTTCTCATAGTAACATGGGGTGGACCGTGCAGTTTGGGTTTATGAACATTCTGCGTCATTCACACCTTGTCCCAAAATCATTCAGCATCCTCTCCAAAACTCGCCTGTTACTCATTGTTTAGATTTCCCACAACTGCAATGATTATGAATTCAGTAGCTTTATTTTAAAAGAAAAGTTACCAGCGCCTGTTACATTTTAGCTCTCAAGGCAAAGATAAATGAACCAGATGTCAACTCATTGACAAGAACATTTGGAACCTTTTGATAAAACATGAACCAAAGCCATTGTTTCTGAAAAATCCCCATAGATCTGACCAGTCTGCATGATCAAAGGCTTCTTCAATATCTGGGGAAAGAAGCTCCTGGAGAGAATTGGAAGTGAATGTGTCTTTGCAGTCCTTATCAGGGGAAGATCATCCTGCAGACATTAATTAATTTCTCATACAACAAGTTCATTTTGTCAGCTTTTTATAGTAAGGGGGCATACAGGCTGCTGAATGTCTCCATTTCATTTTGTGCCTCATAATAAACATGGTTTGGCATTCTTTGAATATTTACTAACATACAAATGATGCTAATATTTGCTTTGAAATATGTTTTCAGATGTTACTTTGAAAAGGGAAAGATAAAGATCAAGGCATTTATCAATTGCTGAAGTGTGCAGAGTTTTCACTCGGTAGTCTTCAAAGCATTGCTTTTTATACTAAGGTATATAATGTAACTGAGAATAAAGCCAGCTGTGGTATAATGGCAACATGCTTGCATCATTTAAATGTTGTGGCAACCTAGTTCTAAGGTGCATATCTTGCATATTGCTCATAGTAACAGGACTTACAACACCAAACTGCAAATCCGCCAAGACTATATCTTCAGCACACTCCCCTACAATGGTGAGACCTGGACAACATATTTCATGAAAGAGTAATGACTGAATAGTTCCCCAACTCTAAGACAGTTCCATCAACATGCACTCATTGCTGAACCAACAATGTCTGTGCTGGTTCCAGCAATGTTCATTGGATAGATGATGGCTATACATCTAAAGACTTTCTGTTTGGGGAACTGGCTACTGGGTCACAACCTTCTAGGGATCCATACATCTGTTCCAAGGGATTCTGCAAGCAAGACATGATTTTTGTGAAATTGACATTGACAATTGGGAGATTGCTAATGGCTGTAACCTGTGATTTGGCCAGACTATGGCAACTTTACCTTTAATCCAGAGGCTCAGGCTAATGCTCTGACGAGATGGATTTGAATTGCACTATGGCAGATGATGAAATTTGCCTTTGATAAAAATCAAAGGAATTAAAAGCTAGTCCAATCGTGACCATGTAACAACCGTTGCTTGTTGTAAAATCCCACCTAGATCTTGGATGTCCTTCAGGGGTGCAATCCACCATCCTTACCTGGTCTGACCATCCTTACCTGGTCTGACCGACATGTGACTGCAGACCCACAATGTGGTTGATGCTTAACTGCCCTCTGGGCAATTAGGTATGGGCCAGTGACACCCATATCCCAAGATCAAATGAAAATGAAAACAAATGGCCTATGTTTGTTGGAAGAGTGCTGGTGTAAGAGGTTCAATTGCTAAGTGAATAGTTAGGAATGATTAGGAATGCCACCTGATCAGTTTGATTGTGAGGAGAGAGAAGAGCTGTATGAAATCTGTGATTGCCAGCAATTCTGAGGCATTGGCATGATTATATATAGTTGCTGTATTCATTGCATTTGGTTTGTAACATGTGTTCCCTGCTGTGAAAATAATAACTTTTAAAACATATTATCATATAACCATATGTAATTTACCAAAATACGTGAAAAGAGACACAGAGTTAATGTTTTAGGTTCGATGTGACTTGCTTCACTCAAAACGTTAACTCTATTGTTGTGGTTCTGCTCGCCGAGCTGGGAATTTGTGTTGCAGACGTTTCGTCCCCTGTCTAGGTGACATCCTCAGTGCTTGGGAGCCTCCTATGAAGTGCTTCTGTGATCTTTCCTCCGGCATTTGTAGTGGTTTGAATCTGCCACTTCCAGTTGTCAGTTCCAGCTGTCCATTGCAATGGTCGGTATATTGGGTCCAGGTTGATGTGCTTATTGATTGAATAAGCTGCCAGACTACTGTGACCACTAGGACTCATAACAGCACACAAACCAACAGCCACTTTCAGACAACAACTCACCAGAATGAAGGACCCGATACCCAGCATGAGCAAAGTGTACAAAGTCCCATGCAAGGACTGCACAAAACACTACATAGGACAAACAGGAAGACAGCTAATGATCTGCATCCATGAACACCAACCAGCCACCACACGACACGACCAGCTATCCTTAGTAGCCACACACGCAGATGACAAGCAACATGAATTTGACTGGGACAACACTACTATTATAGGACAAGCCAAACAGAGAACAGCCAGGGAATTCTTAGAGGCATGGCACTCATCCACAGATTCAATCAATAAGCACATTGACCTGGACCCAATATACCGACCACTGCAGCGGACAGCTGGAACTGACAACCGGAAGTGGCAGATTCAAACCACTACAAATGCTGGAGGAAAGATCGCAGAAGCGCTTCACAAGAGGCTCCCAAGCACTGAGGATGTCACCTAGACAGGGGATGAAACGTCTGCAACACAAATTCCCAGCTCGGCGAACCACAGCAACGAGCACCCAAGCTACAAATCTTCTCCCAAACTTTGAACGTTAACTCTGTTTCTCTTTCCACACCTACTGAGTTTCTCCAGCACTTTGGATGCTTGAAAACAATCAGTGTTCTGTTTTTAGCAAAATGTTAGTTACTGCCCTATTTGTCTGTATTGGCTCAGCTCTGTTAGTATTGTACTCATTTAAATTAGGAGGAATGTGTGCTCAAGCCTCCACTGGAACCCAAACACGCAAAAAACATGGTGATAGCATGGTGATGTATGAGTGCATTATTGCAGATATTCTTCTTTCAATGAGGTGTTAACTGAGATCTATTGCAATGGCTTAGTTGGAGATCTCAACATTATTTGAAAAGAATAGAGTGCTCTCCTGATATCTTGGCCAATATTCCTCCCTCAGCCAATACCACCCAAAAATATGTTAATGTATCAATTATGGCATTGCAGTTTTAAGGATCTTGCTATCTGAAAAATAATAGCTGCAGTTTCTTATTTGTCAAGAATTAATTGCTTTGATGTGCTTATTATGTGTGAACTACTTTTGAGATGTCTTAGCATATAATTCAGAATCATCTTTCTTTTGGTAATTGAGCACAATCTACAATAATATTGGTAATTAGTAATTTGCTCAATAGGCTCCTATTTGAGCAGGTTGCTCTTACAAGATAATTGGGAAAGTGTAGTATAAAATGACTGAATCAGCATTTAATTATGAAGAATGCTTTTTAAATTAATACACATAGAGCAACAAACTACTTGTGAGAAATGTGATTCAAATTAACCTCCTCGTGTCGGGCAAGGTTAAGAAATGACTAATTGGAAAGATAAAGACTGACATATTTGACTTTTTACACAGAAGATGACATTGAGGATTCTTCAGTATGTTGTTAACTGCGACCATTAATGTGTGGCTCCAGGGAAGGTGTCACATATTGCTCCACATGCAGTTTGAACAGATACCAATACTAAATACAACAGGAAACCTCGGGTTAATTGGCTAATGTTTGAAGCAGAGCAATCGCCAAACGCCATCTTATAGAGGGAGTCTACTGCCGGAGCCATATCCTTTAATTTGACATCTTTGTTGCAAGTAATATTATGTTTCAATCTGCAATGATTAGTCAAATGAAAGAAAATCTGAATGTATAAATCTTCAAAGGGGATGAGATTAATTACATAAGATTAATTCATCTTTGAACTGTAACTTACAAGTTTTTATTTTTTATCACCTATCCCATTTCTCTTAGAGCTTTCACTCATTTGGCTTCACTGTCTGTATGCACAGCTTCCATCTTGCATAGAATGTGTAGTGTTTAATATTGGTCTTATGCTATCAATTTATGTTCCTTACAGTTTATATAAATTAATATGTGATTAAGAAAATTTTTCATTTGGAATTCTTTGATTAATTGGATTCTGCTTAATCCCAATCCATTGAAGTTGCTGTTGGTATAAAAATAGCATATTGTGAGGAGGATACAGAGTCTGCAAAGTTGCTAGGACAGGCAAAGGGAATGAAAATCTAGCAGATGGACTACAATGTGGAAAAGCATGAAGCAGGCAGGTGGAACTAAATTGGGTTGGGATATCTGGTCAGCATGGACAAGTTGGACCAAAGGGTCTGTTTCCGTGCTGTATGTTTGTATGACTATGACTCTATTATCTACTTTGGCATGTGGAGTGGAAAAGCGGAATCTTATTGAAACAGAAAGAGAGTGGAGCATGCTGTAGTACAGAGGGATCTGGGTGTCCTTGTAAATGAATCACAAAGGGTCAACATAGAGGCACAGCAAATCATTAGGAAGGCGAATGGACTCTTGGCTGTAATTGCAAAGAGGGATGGAAGATAAAAGAAGGGAAGTCTGTACAGGGCATTGGTGACACTATACCTAGTGCACTCGTATAGTTTAGATCTCTTTATTTAAGAAGGGGTATACTTACACTGGAAGTGTAAGAACTTTGCTAGATTCATTCCTGGAGTGAAGATATTGTCTTATGGGCTGGTGTAGCCTGGAACGGGACTCTGGCAGTGCCATGGTGTGGGTTGGTGAAGTCCGGAATAGGATCATAGCAGTGGAGAAGGAAATGTTGGACTCTCCTTAAATTATGTTTGTTTTATTTTATTTTAAGTTTAATGGTGCCTATGCATGGCGACAGTACACATTCTTCACTGTATTTTCTATTGAATACATGTAGCAATAAATGATTCAGTTCAATTATGCGGAAAGGTTGAGAAAGCTGAGCCTGTACCCATTAAGTTTTGGAGAATGAGAGGTGATCTTATTGAAGCAAAGAAGACCTGGGAGAAGGCTTGATGGCATTAATACTAGGAGAATGTTTGCTCATATGGGGAAATCTAGAATTAGGAAGTATTGTGTAAAAATAAGGAGTCTCCCAATTAAATTCTGAGATGATTAGGAATTTCCTCTCTGAGGCACTGTCTTCCACAGAAAGCAGTGAAAGCTGGGTCATTGAACTAGTAAGATTTTTGATTAACAAGGGAGATGAGAGGAATTAAGGTCATGTTCAGATCTTACTGAATGGCAGAGCAAGTTTGAGGGACCAAAAAGGCCTTCTCCTGCTCCTGTTTCTTATCTTATGATTAGTTCTAAAACTGTCTGAGGAACTGAATGGTTAGAGAATCCAATCATAATCTGCAGCAGGGCTTATTTTCTGTTAAGTTCTTGACAATCACATAAGCTATAAGATATTTTGAGAAAGAGTCATTTTAGTCTGGATATGTTAACTCCGATTCCTCTCCCCTGATGCTACCAGACCTGCAGAAATTCTCCAGCAATTTCTGTGTTTGTTTCAGATTTCCAGCATCTGCACTACTGTATTTTTAGATGATAAGTTGTTGTTTTGATCATTACATAATGCATTCAATATTACTGCCTGAGGTACCAATGACATTTAGTAGTACAATTGCAGTTTGTGTCTGTACGTAGATCAATGTCTGTGTCAATATGCTTTTTAGAAAAATAGTATGAATAAAAAAAACTCACTCAGAATTCGAGTGCAAACAAAGGTCAGGGACAGATGTCATGATAAACATTTGCTTCTCAGACTGGGAGGAAGAATAGAGTCATGTCTCTGTGGTTCGTGGGTTAGGGTTAATAGACAAAGTAGACTTGGTTAAAGGGGCAATGAATTCAAGGTCGTCAGGTGAAGCATAAAAATAGTAAAAAGTGAGAAGGCTAGTAGCAGATATCCAGAAGATCCCAGTGTAATGGGCTGAACATGACATTTAATATGGGAAGTGATGCATTTTGGGCAAAAGGATTAAGAGAGCCAAGGTGAACTAATGGTATAAACCCAAATGTGATGCATGAAAGGTGACCTGGGGTTCCCAAATGAGCTGTGCAACCTCATATATAAGTATGTGAAAGTAGCACGGCACATTCATGAAGCTCACCCTTTTTCTTTTGGAAAAGATATGTGTGACATTGGTTTTAGAAATAGTGTGGGCACTATACTTCAGGAACAGTTTGCTGGATTTTACCAGAAGAGATTTATTAGAATTATTCAGGTGAGAGACTTGTTACATGGAAAACTAGAGACACTGGATTGCTTCCCTTGGAGTAGAGAAAGTGTAAAGAAGATTTGATAATCAAGATTTTGAGCAGTTTTGATATAGTAAAATAGGGGAAACAGAAACAGATTTAAGCTAGTTGTCAAAAGAAGCAGAAGGAAGATGAAAATTTATTATTTGCAGAGAATTGTTATGATCTAACATGCACTGCCTGAAATGGGTTTGGAAAACAACTTTCAAAAGGGATATTGGATTTACATTTGAAAAGAAATGTAAGGGCTAAGGAAAAAGTATAGGTGATTGGGATGAATTGAATAGATCTTTCAAGGAGGCCACTCCAGCATAGTGAACTAAATAATCTCTTTGATGTCCAATAATCCTACAGAGGCTCCATCTCTCATCTGATATTACCTTGATAATATACTTTTAACCCAAGGCCAGGAAATGATACACTCTAACACCAGTGTGATATATTCCAAAAACACTCAGTTTCTACCTGTACTGTAGCAACACCTAGTTCTACCTCACCAATACCTGTCTCAACCCCTCCACTATCCTCAACGTATCTAATGTCCAGTGTCAGATGATCAGAAATTTCTTCCTTTGTTTTTGGTCCATCATCTTGAACTTTGGCTTTCTCTGAAAAGAGATTGTCTATTGACCAGCCCATTCACAATTCAAGATTATAAGTCCTTGGCGTAAGCTTTCAACAGCATCCATATCATGACAATATTGTTCATTTCTGCAGTGTGAGGGGTTAGGTCTAACTGTATTCCATTGGTATGTAACACAGTATCTATCATCACAGGAGGTGGTGCAATGCCACATGTTCTTGCTCTATTGTAACCATGTATGATGACGCCACAATAAGACAGCTTTTTAACTAAAGTTAATACTTTCCATCCTACATTTTCTTTAGCAGCACAATGGTTGCAGCAAGTAAAAGAAAGATATGGAAATGCCTCCACCATTACAGGAAAAATTGGCTCTGAGGTCCCTGTTGGAGAATTTAGCCCAATTAATCAGAGATCACAAACACACAGGTTGGACTGAGAACTGGCAAGGATTTATTTAACAAAGAGCATTATCATGGAAGAGAATTGACCCCACTGAAACAGTCACTGACAGGCTGTTCAGAAGGAACCAGAGCTACTTCCCTGATCAGTGAATACAGTGGAGTTTTATACCCATACAACAATGAAGTGTGAGTTATGAGGCAATGGTGTGAGTTGTACAACAAAGAGAAATAAAGTTCATTCATTGAAAAGATTCAAATATCTGGTGTCTGACATTGAGTTTAGATTAGATTAAATTTTCTACAATGTGGAAACAGGTCCTTAGGGCCCACAAGTCCACACCAACCCTCCGAAGAGTAACCCACCCAGACCCATTTCCCTCTGACTAATGGGCAATTTAGCATGGCCAATTCACCTAACCTGCACACCTTTGGACTGTGGGAGGAAACCAGACCACCTGGAGGAAACCCACGCAGACACGGTGAGAATGTGCAAATTCCAGACAGTCGCCCAAGGCTGGAATCAAACCTGGGTCCCTGGTGGTGTGAGGCAGCAGTGCTAACCACTAAGTCATCATGCCGCAGTTTCTTAATTAATTCAGGAGATTCTGATCCTTGGCTGGAGTAGGTGTTAGTGGGTTTCATCTTGGTATCAATGTGTTCGTATTGTTGAGGGGGCAAGCGAATTACCTTTGGTGCCTCCTTGTCTGGGCACCCTTTGTGAAGACTTGACTCCTAGTGGGAGCAGCTGTACTCCAAGGATTGTGCTGGGCTATTGTGGAATGGGAGACTCATTATCAGTTAGTCTGAAGAAGTATATTCTCTCGGTCTGGGGCTGGATGAGTCATGTCCTGAGATATGTGTGATGTCTGGGGCAGCTGGTTTGACCAATTTGAGGCATTGTGGGTAGGCTCGGTGGCTAACTACAGACATTTTGTGTTGTCTGTTTTGTGGACATGTCATGGGGAGGCCGGGACCCTGTTTTCTCCCACAGTCACAATCAAGCAGATGTTGTGGCAGGGAAATTGTCTGCTGAAGATGTCAAATACCATTTTTCAAGAGAGTCTCTTTTCCAAGAAGTTGCACTAAGAAGCATGTACAGAATAAACTAAAAGAGTAACCTTCAATAGATAACTAGAACAATGAAATGAAATTTATCTTGTGGCAAGATGCAGCAATCAAACACTCTTGACTGAAGTGTTGGTATCCTAGTAGAGGGAAATGAGATATGCTTTGGGTTTGATACAGTTGCAGGAGTTCTGTTCTTTAAGTTCTAATAAGGGTCACTGGTCTCAAAATGCTAATGATGTTTTCTCTTCACAGATGTTGCCAGACTGAGTTCCTCCAGCAATTTCTGTTTGGGTTCTTTCAGATAATGAACTGTTCTGGGAGAAACACCTTCCCCAGTCATTGAGCATCACCACCTGGAAAAGTTGCTGGAAAAGCTCAGTAGGTCTGACTAATCTGTGAGAGAAATCAAAGTTAAAGATTCGGATCTGGTGACCCTTCCTCAGAAATAAATGAAAGACTTCAACACAGATATTTTTACTTGGATTGTACTGAACTACAACCATATTTTAAAAGTTATTTTAATCAACCTGTTTGGCCATGTCATGATACTTTGCAGGAGGTCCTTCTTGCCCAGAGGTAAGGACACTACCAGTGTGTCACAGAGTCCTTAACTATATATTGTACATGGACCTCAAAGACCAACTGAAAGATGTCCAATCATCCAATCTAAGACCAAGGCTTATTCTTCAAACTGCTTGGCCTGGTTTTGGTATTTATGCACAATAAGGTGTAAATGTTTAGTTGTCAAGATAACAAAGAAATATTTTATTCTTCCAAATAGTATGTAGCAAATAAAAATGGAAACAAGAAAAAAAAAACTGAAATACAGTGATGTAAGAGGAAATAAATCAAGGTACAATAGCATTAGAATGAGTAATAAATTCAACAGGTTCATACTGACCAGTTTTTATGCTCCAGTGAGCCCTTTGATCTACACATGTCCTGCCTGCATGAGAAGGTACAGACGGACAAAAATGGAAAAGTAAAACAATGAAGACATAAACAGCTCCTAAAGAGGTTCTGTTAGAAATATATGACATCACTGGCCAGTACAAGGATTTATAACCAGCACCATACTACTGGTAGGGCTCAGTCTCCTGCTTGGGATCGGGTACATAAATCCCCATACTGGTCAATAACCTATCTGATAAATCTGCTCTGAGATACTACAGTCCAGAGAAAGCGAATCTATTATATAAACAAGCTGGCCAAATGCTGCTTTGAAGTAAGCATTTGATACATGCAGGATGGAAGAAACTCCTTTCTTTTGTTCAACTTATGAAGCCAGGCTTATTTTAAAAATAACAGCATGAAAATGACTTTGGTTCTGCAACATTAGCTGTAATTTCACCAACCATGCACCAAGATACTGTTCAGAAATTAAACAAGAGCTTGTATTTATGTAGTGCAATTAATGTCATGGAACATCTCAAGGCATTTCAAAGAAACGTAAAACAAAACAAATTAAACCATATATTGGGACAGATGGAGCTAGGTTTTAAGAGGAGCTTTAAAAAAAGAAAAGTGAGATTGGAAGTAAGAGAGGCATGAGGAGGGAATTGTAGACATAGGGTCTAGACAACTGGAGGTGCAGCACTAAGAATAGACTAATTAGTATCAGCAGTGTTCGAGAACTCCATATTAAGAGCTCAAAAGGATTGTAGAGCTGCTGGAGATTATAAAGATGGAGGTTAGTGAAGAATTAAGGAATTTGAAAAAAGGGTGAGAAGTTTAAAATTGAAGTACTGTTTAATATAGAGCCAGTGATGGTCAGTGAGTAAACAGCATTTGGTGTAAGTTAGGACACAGGCAACAATGCTTTCATAGAATCCCTACAATGTGGAAACAGGCCATTAGGCCCAACAAATCCACACCAACCCTCCAAGAATATCCCATCCAGACCCATGCCACTACCTTATTACTCTACATTTCCACTGACTAATGCACCTAACCTATACGTCCCTGGACACTATGGACAATTTAGCATGGCCAATTCACCTAACTTGCACATCTTTGGACTGGGGAAGGAAACTGGAGCATCCAGAGGAAACCCATGCAGACACAGGGAGAATCTGCAAACTTCACACAGACAGTCATTTGAGGCTGGAATCAAACCTGGGTCCTTGGCACTGTGAGGCAGCAGTGCTAACCACTGAGCCACCATGCCATGTTTTGGATGACATCAGGTTAATGGAGTTTGGGACTTTGGCCCAGAATACTTTGGAATAGTCTCATCTAGAGGGACCAAAATGAAAGATTGATGGGGTCAGCAAAAGAGCTGAGGAAGGGACGGAAAAGGAAATAAGCCACCTTAGACGCGGCGTGAATATGTGACAGCAAGTTCTTGCAAAGCTTCTGTACCTTCTCCCCGATGGTAGAGGTTGTAGAAAAACATTGTCAGGGTGGGATGGATCTTCAAGAATGCTGGCAACCTTTCCTTGACAGCGAACCTGGTAGATGGATTTTATAGATTGGAGGTTGGCCTTTGTGATTGTCTGGGCTGAGTTCACCACTCTCTGTAACCGTCTCCAATCTTGAATGGTACAGTTGCCATACCAGGTAGTGATACATCCAGACAGGATGCTCTCGATGACGCACCTATAAAAGTTAGCGAGGGTATTCGCCATCATGCTAAGTTTCTTCAGCGCCTGAGAAAGAAGAAACATTGTTGGGTCTTTGTAACCAGTGCGTTCCAATGAAGAGTTCAAGAAAGCTTGTTGTGGATGACCACTCCCAGGAACTTGGAACTCTCCACTCGTTCCACCTCTGTGCTGTTAATGTGTAGGGGGTGATGAGTAACATCCCACTGAAAGTCAATAATGAGTTCCTTGGTTTTGCTGGCATTGAGAGCTAGGTTCGTATCAATGCCCTATTTTTCCAGGCCTTCCACCTCCCATCTGTAGTCTCGTCACCATCTGAGATTTGACCAACTACGATGGTGTCATCAGCGAACTTGTAAATGGAATTAGTCTGGTATTTAATAGTCTGGTATTAAAAGCAATTTTGATTCATGCTGTTGGTTGACTAGTCTGAGAGACACCTTTCCCAAATTTAGCAGAAGTCCCCAGACATTGGTAAAGAGGACTCTGGATTGTTGACAGAGCTTTGTTTGCTGCTGTTGTCTCTGGTACTAGGTTGAATCCGGATGGTCAAGTTTCATTCCTTTGTTCAGACTATGTTACAAATTCATAAAGTCATAGAGATGTACAGCATGGAAACAGGGTAGGTAAGAGTCAACCACATTGCTCTTTATCTGAATACATATGGAGGTAAGCACAGCAGATTTCATTGCCTAATAGACAAAAGGGACCAGATGGATTTTCATGACAATCGACAGTAGTTAACTAGTTAGCAATAATTGAGCTTTTTAATTCCAGATTTTTTTTTTGTTCAATGCCAATTTCATCATCTAACATGATGGAACAACCCTGGAAAATTAACTTGGGTAATGGATTACTAGTTGAGTGACATTACTAATATGCCACTTCCTTCCCCATCCCATTCCAGTTTGTTTCTGATTTACAGCATTCATAGTTCTTTCAGTTTTCCTTCATTCATTTGCTGTATTTGTGAAGAATTCCCAGGTTGGATTATCATCACCAGACAACCTGGATTGGGGTGGTTAGTCTATTCATTACAGCTATGGCTGGCTGACATTCTGACACTCAACTCACTTAAATGCAGGAAATAAAGGTCAAACTATGTGGATCAACTAACCTTCTCGGTGTCACAATGACTTTCTAAAGGCACTCGGATTGTTCTGCAAATTACAGGTTGCCAAACCTAAAACAAGAACAGCAAATGGAAATGCCCAATTTATGCAAGTTGTGGCTGCAGATGAACTGATTTGAATAAATCTTTGGACCATATTCCTGGCAATGGCACCTCCGAGTGATCAGTGAGAGTTTACCATGAATATTCTCAGTAAATTACCATGAATATTCTCAGTCACAAAATCTGTTCTTTGAATATTACTCTCATGGATCTCTTGACATCTTTAGCCAGGATTCTAAGACCAAGGTTTATTCCTCAAACTTCTTGGCCTGGTGTTGGTATTCATGCACAATAAGGTGTAAATGTTTAGTTGTCAAGAAACATTTTATTCCAAATAGTACGTAGCTCACTTTATTTTTCATTGTGATTGTGAACATTCATCTTTTAGAGAATCTGTTCTGGGAAGCATCAAACTTTTCTACTGTTAACATGGACAGAGAGCAGGCAGTGAATATATGGATGTTTTCTAATCTATACTTCAGTCTCAGGATAAACATCCATGTGCAATGTCCTAAAATCAGAATATTCCAGCTCTTTATAATTAATAACACAACATTTCTGGAATATTTGGCTCAAATCTTTCTTGCCTTCACAGTAAACCACTAATCTGCATGCCAATCAAGCTTTCAACATTTCTTATTAATCAGTTTGTTACAGGATCCAAATGAGTAGGCCATTCAGCCACTTGAGCACCCCCTGTACAGTAATTAATTGAGTTTGTGGCTGTCAATGACCTATTTCCATCCACTTACCTTGACCACCAATTCCTAATGCTTAGTGCTAACAAAAACCTGTCCATCTTAGACTTGAAATTCTGGGTGGAAGTCTGTTATAGTTTTGGTTGGGTATCCAAAAATGAAGCCACGTCATTCCTGACCTGCAGGTAGATGATCCCTTGCAAAAGAAAACAAACATAAGAGAATTAAGCTGAGGGGAGGCAGGGGTGGGGGCCTGCAGAGCTGAGGGAGAGAGTTGATCTTGGCTGTGAGGGTGGTAGAAGTAGGGCAAGGTGGAGTGGGTACTCAGGATGGGTACCGGGGATGGGAATTGCTGCTGAGGTCTACAATGGAGTCATGTTTGGCTGTAACTGAGGAAGGGTCTGGGTGCCATGACTCCCTTTACGATAAGAGAATTTGTGGTACATTGCTCCATATTGTATTGGACTTCCACGGTATTAATTGCTGTCTTTCTGATACAGTTTTTTTTAGATTACTTACGGTGTGGAAACAGACCCTTCAGTCCAACAAGTCCACACCGACACGCCAAAGCGCAACCCACCCATTGAATATACTTTCTATTGCATAATCACCCAATAATCTGTTAGCAAATGCATGAGCCTTAATTTTAGTTGTCTCCCCTCTGGAAGGCCATATAATGACTGCAGATCTCTAGATGTTGTTTCGTCTACAATCTTAGACAAAACATTGCATTTGGTTCTTAGGAATGACCTACTCTCTTGACATACAATATTTGTTAGACAGAGGGAACTTAGCTCTATTTAGATGATTTGAATTTTTGGCAAACATTATGGAAAAATGGACCAGTAACCTTTTGGACAAGGTGGGGGAATTCCAGAGGAGCCTCTTGCCCTTCGAAGAGCTCCATCACACACAGAGCCCACTGCTGAAAACAGACAAACTGTGTGACACTCCCAAAAATCCAAAAAATGATGTCTTCTGCTGCGCTAAACATTTAATGAGATGTTCTGACATTTTATTTTAAACTGCAGACAGCTGGAAAATTTAAAAGGAATCTGGTTTAAAAAGAGCTAGCCCAGAGTATTGAGAAATTGACCCTTACATTCTTAAGAACTGGAACATGGAGTGTGGAATCTTTTTAATAGGCTTTCAAGTACCAGTTGTTTAAAAAATGGGGATAGCAGTCATGTATTGTGTTACTTTTTGGAATAAACAGATAGTGGTATATGTTCTCAGAACCCCTACAAAAGTGACCAATTACTGTAGGAGGTTGTACATCTAAGGATATTCTCATGTAGCTTTGAAAGAGCTGTGATTTTGATCACTGGAAACTATGAGGGCAGCAATGGCTGTCTGATGGGTACAGCACATGGAACTGTCCTAAGCTTAATTGACTGGATAGCAGGTTGGTGAAGCAGAGTCACATCATGGGTGCGGCTTTAATTTCCACCCCAGCTGAAGTCAACATGAAGACCCTGGCTTCTCAACCTCACCTCTCAGCTGTGGCATGGTGACCCTCAGATTAAACTCTCTCTCAGTCATCTCTCTCTTTCTCTCTCTCTCTCTCTAATGAAAGAGCAGCCCATGATCCTCTCGGACTACACCAGTGGTTCTCGGGTTTTATTGCTTAGAGGTTGTAGGTGGGGCAAAGGACACTCCAGACCGCCTACTGCTCATCCTTCACCCATTTTCACTTGCCATTGCAAAGGAAAACTCATTAATGGGAAGAATGATATGAAGAGTAGAGGCAGTTTGGTTAAGTCTGCTTCTAAGCTGTGAGGTTGCATGTTTAACTGGTTTCTCTAACTGATTTTCAGCATCACAGGAGTCAAAAATCCAAAGTTGCAGTTGCATGTGCAACAGGAACACTAAATCTTGCTAATAATACTGCTTTGCTGTTGCTTGCAATTAGGTCAATGAATGCTGCATTTATGGGAACTGGACTGGTTGAGTGACATCATGCTGATGGTGGGTTAAAGGTTCTGGCCTTTTATGGCTTTGGCTGTAACTGTTTTGAAGCAGGGTACAGATCACTTGGATGATCCCTTGCAGATTTCCAGTAGTCCCCAACCAACTGCGGACTAAATAACTTTTTGGGATCCGTTTTCTTCCATGTCAACTAATCCAAAGGATTCTTTGAGAGACTTCACGATCAATGTTAATAGTTCCAGCAAGGTACCTTGGACTGGTTCAGAATTTTCAAGTATATGGGCCATGCAAGACTGCTGCCTGTTTGGAGTGTTCTCCTGCAGTGAGAAATCTGTGTTTCTGTGAGGTTTGAATATATTTTCTTCAGTGGTTTGTGTGGTGGTGTCTGAGTGTGCATTTTCCCTGTTGCTTCATTGATAGCTGATGGCTAAATTCTGTCTTCCATCTCCGTGTTTAGACCCAACTCCTGCAGACTTCCCTGTACATTGTTTTGTAAATGATGGCATATTTATTTGACAAGGCTCATTCAAAAAGGGAAATGAATGTGTCAGACGGCGATAAGAACAGCAAATTAACTGAAGTGGGATGGAGGCAAAAAGAGACTTCTCGATCGGTGTGCTTTATACATGGAAAAGTACCTCTGGCTTCTGTGAAACTGTTTGCTGCCAATTGTGGTTTGTAATACTGAGGTTTGACAGTTTGAAACCTGTGATTAGCAGGAATTAGCAACAAGGAGCATCACCAGTTGAAATATGCTTGCAAATTGTTTGGAATTTATCTGCCAACAAATCCTGGACTTTCTTGAGAAGATATCGAACGAGACAAAACTGTATATCCCTCCCCCCCACCTCCTAAACTCCCAGTTTCGATTTACTTCAGAAGGTTTGATAATAGAGCCAGTGCAGGAGGCTGACAGGAACCATGTGCTGTCTTTACCTCACAGCTGAGGCATGTCATGAATCATGGGATGCTTTTTACTGCTAAAGTACTTTGACATATGATCTGAGGAGGCATGACCAGTATCTGCAGTATACAATGTAGGCATGTCAAACATCTGCAGATGGTTAAACATCTAAGGTAGGGATATTTTTCTTGCTTGTCATGCTACAGGGAAGATAAAATGCTTCAGATTTTCTCCCAAACTAATTGCAGTATTGAAATGTACAAATTCTATTTTCCTTTTGGAAGAATCTTTATTTTTAATGTATAAATATGAACATCTGTAGCTGCACCATCTGTGCTCAATTATTGCACGCCTTACATGTGGCTTAAATACCTGAACTGCTATTTTACAGATGTACTGAGAATGATTATCTGTAACACATGGCTTATGTCTGAATCACAGGAAAGTATACATTGTATTAGATTAATGTCATTTCTCTGTCAGAACGGAAGGATTTCAAAAGCATGAAAAATGCATTGCTCAGAATGCATGTCAGTATCTTACTATGGGACATTGCACTGACAAATAAGTGAGTTGTTATAAAATTGCTATAAATGGTTATTCAGCTAAGTTAAAGATGACTTTGATACTTGGGTCTCCGTTGGGAGAGGTGCTTGCCTTATAGACAACACTGCTGTCAGGAGCCTACTCTTCACTGCACTGTGTTGTCTCATATGTTGGATGCATGTCCTTGATTTCATCTGAGTGATGTTACTATTTAGCGCTGAACACAAATCTGTAAGTTTATTGTAAATTGTTCTTGAAACAGCCTTGAACCACTGCTGTTCTACGCAGGTGAGGCTTTAGGGACATTATGCTACAAACATTATGATACAGCGAAGGAGTATTGACAATAACCCACATGAGATAACTTTATGTTCTTGACGGTTAGCATGATCTCCACAATGTAAATATACTTCAATTTTTGCCTGGCATGTCATTTATTTAGCCATTTAATCATTGAATTTCAAACAACAGAAGAAATGTTTTATATTTCATTTGTTTAAAAGATCGCAGCCATTCACATCTGTTTATTTGCATTGCTTGTGATATTATAAATGTATCTTGGAATACATTGTTATAAACAAGCCACCTAACAGTGAGCTTTTCTTTCAAATGTTTATATATTTTCTCAATTTCTTCTCCTTGGATTTCCCTTTCATTCCTGGTTGGCTGCAAGTGCATGGAAACAATTGGCTACCAGTCTATTGCTTTGTGGCTCTAATAATAGCTATGGTGTAATGGGGCTAGTGAGTTCAGAAAATTATTTCACAAGGTAAAACCAAGAGGACAAATCTGTAATCTTCAATCATTTGGTACAGTGGTTTTCCAATATAATGGATTACGTTGCTGCATCCATTCCACATTCCTAGTCTTTTGGATCTGTCCAAATCCAACTCTGAATGTTGGGATGAGCATCTCTAGTGAGGCTCCCATTCTGTGCACTTGTGCCCCTAGTTTATCATTAAGCAGCAATAAATTTGCTGGTTGGTAATGGAATTCAAAGGAAGGTTTGCATTTGTATAGTGCTTTTCACTTCCTCAGGATATTCCAGAGGATTTAAAGCCAACTAGAAATGCCTGAAGTTGAAAAGCAGGGAATATGGCAGCCAATTTGCTCACACAATGCTCTTGTGATAATGTGATAATGAACAAATAATCTGTTCTTGTGACAAAAGCAAAATATCGACATGTTGGAAATCTGAAACAAAAATAAAAGTCTGGAAATATTCAGTAGGTCAGGTAGTACCTGCAGCGAGAGAGAAACAAAGTTAAAGTTCCAGGTCAAAGTCCTTTCTTCAGAACTGAACGGAGGTAGAAATGTGATCAGTTTTGTCCAAGTGAATGGGGACATGGAGGTTGGTGGGAATGGGGAACGAGAAGAAATGAAAAATTTCTGGAATAGGATAGAAGAAATGGGAGATTAAGTGATGAAATACTTTCTGCTACTAAAAAACAGTGGACAGTGGGAATGGTTGTAGTAAAGAAATGAAAGATTTGTTCAGAGAGAGAGAGAACGGCTCAATAATGAAAAACTGTGCAAAAACAAAAGTTAGAAAAAATTAGATTGGCACATGCAAGTAAAATAATTCAAACTTTACGGTTTAAATTGTTGAACTAATTAAAAAGACAGTAATCTCCCCTGCCTTCCATCACTTGCCATTCTTTCAGTTTCACTTGCACAAAACCCATTCCAGTTTTAACTTGCTTCAGTTCTTAAGGAAGATCTTGGCCTGAATCATTAACTCTCTTTCTTTCTCCAGAGATACTGCCAGACCTGCTGAGTATTTCCAACAGTTTCTGTTTCCATTTGGTTTTGTGATGTTGGTTGAGGATTAAAATTTGGCCAGAGCCTGGGAATAACTTCCATGTAATTTCTTTAAAATCGTGCGATGGGATGTTTTACACCCTTTTGAAAGGTCAGACGCTTCCTAGTTTAACGTCTCATCTGAAAGATGGAAAAGGAAATGTGAAATGCTTGCAATACACTAAGTCATATTTTTAAGGCTGTAGAAGGAGCTTTGATCACGATTCCCCAAGAGACTGCAACATAATGACACTAAAATATAAAGAAAAGTCTCCATTTCCAAATAGTATGATTTTTTTTATCTTCAATACAAGGCATTCACTTACAAGTAACTATAAAACCTTTATAGAAGCATAAAAATTAAGTACTTGTTTCACATTAATGTGAAATAAACTGGTCTACGTAATTCTATATTTGGAAGAGCCAGACTCGAAGCTTTTGCTGTCGTGGACAGTTAACAGGAATAGTATCTGAAATCACAGAGGAGTGTGCAGGCTATTTGCCAGCTTCATGTTGTGGGAGGATTCATGGAGAGGAAACAGCTTGGAGGGAGGGGAAACAAGGAAAAGTACCTAATGCCCTGTTTACTCAAATGAAGTGGACTAGCTGTGTTTGTGATGGCGGACGACTGCAGGTCTGCACAGCAAGGGGCTGAGACCGAAACTAACATTGAAGTGTTGAAATTTCTGACAACTGAGAACATAGAGCTCATTGGAGGCAATAGTTTCAGTGTTATACAAGGTGAAAGGTTTGGGAAAAGTTGAAATTAGACCAGTTCCAACAGTGAGTCGCTGTTTACAGAGTGCTAATGGCTTCAGTTTTATTGAATCTAAGATGATGGTTATGGGTAGAGGAGGATGTGGGTGGAATATAAATGGAATTAGGGATGAAAACAATGGAAAGATCAGTGAGTCTATTTCTCTGCACAGAAAATGACAGAGTTCAGACAATTAACAGTTGTACTTTGTTTGAGTTGAAAGAGTGTAATGCAAGCCAGGGACACAAGGCATCTCTGTGCATGAACGCAATTCAAAGTTAATTCTGTTCATTCCTTAAGAAAGATAAAGCAAAAGTCAACAAAAAAAAGTATCTGGCTATGTTGGGGAGAGAATCAGGAATAGTTTATATCTCTGTGCGTGTGTGTATAATTATTTGGAACAGACTTCCACTGGTCCTTATTTTCTTCAAGTGGTCACTATTATTTACAGCACTTAATTACTTTATAATATTGTAGCTTGTACCATATTTTCCTAGTTTGTGTTTCTAGTTATAGTGTGCTTGGTCTTATCTGGTTTTCTGAGGATTTGATACACTGTGTGGTGATGCTTGTTCCAGATGAAATCCTTTCTCAGAAGCTTGAGTCATGTCACATTATATTTATTCAAATGCCCTTTACTGGCCTCCTTCCCCCTTTTTTGGGTCATGGGGCTTACATTACTGAGTGAAGTAATTGGTTCTTAGGAAGTTGCCAACAGGACATTTAAAACTGGAGTCCTCGTGATAGAGTGAGGTGCTGTGCTGTTCTCCTTGCCACTATATTATGTGGAGGTATTGCCTCACCCTTGAGACCTTTCCCCTCCTAGACTCTTATCTTCATTCAACCTGACAAATTATCGAAAATCAGAAACTTTCTGGGGGACCGGCCCTTCTCTAAGTGCTATATGTGATCATATTTAAACATTGAGTCACCACATGATACCTTAATGAGAATCCACATTGACAAACAATGAAGCCTAAGCCCACTGTAGTCATGATTAAGCTCTCTGTTACTTTAGATGATGAGAAAAGTTTAGATAGTGAACATTTTATCTGAAATCATTCTTAGGAGGCTAAATAAAATGATTTTGACATTGTTGTTGATTGAAGGCCTGTGATGTGCAAACAGTCCATTGCTAATTTCCCATAAAGGGTTGCCTTTCCTGGTTAAGTCAATTCTTGATGGTTTGCTCTCACTGACTCCAGCCCCTCTCCCTCCCCCACTCCCCCACCCCCCACAACTTCTTGAGACATTGCCCCGACAGGCCCATCATTGGTCCAGCCTCCAGGCACATTTCAATTTCTGGCCAATTGGAAAGGAAAGGAATAGCCTTCTTCTGTGCCGTAACATTTCTATAAACACAGGAAAGCATACTTTCTGTTACCCAATTGGATTTTTCCCGATGGTTGATGTACCGACCAGAGTGAAACTTGCTTTAAAGCCCCTGCATTTGCTCTTGGATTCCTTGCAGTGGAGTCCTGGAGATTAATCGCTAAGTCATGATGCCTCCAGCGCACTTCTGTGGGCAACCTTCCAAACAGGGCTACATACTAACTGTGGGAGTTATTGATTTAAAAAGTTCAAAACAATTTAAATGATACTGCCCATTTGGAAATGGTCATATTTATGTTATTTTTATATGGAACTGAAGTATTCAAATTTAAATTGATTTCTTTTTCTGAGACACTGTGTCCTAAACATCATGAATAGAAGCCAGTCTTTTGAGCAGCTAACTCACAGCTTTGAGAATTATACTGTTAAAAGTGTAAAAATAAGACATTATCTGTGCAGAATACACAGGCTTCATTGTTCTTTCAAACACAGTTAGTAGTTTGAATCCTCTAACTTCTGGCAATGCATACCACAGTTAGATTCCTCTTGAGCAGGTCCATGTAAGTCTATATTTGACCATTTGGTAAAGGAAATGGAGAGAAAGTGATAGGTATGTCTTTTGTTGAGTTTGTGATGGTCTGACAAATGATGATATTGAGCTGGATTATGTCTTCTTCATTCTGGTTATGAGTTATATGAAGATATATGTGGAAAACTTTCTCTGCAATCCATGCTGTGGGTTAACTTCAAATTGTCATCATCCGAATCCCTATTATTTTCATCATGAGATAGTCATTCAGTTTTTATACAAGATCAAAAACAGAAGGACGGGGTAAGTGTTCTTACCCATTGATCCACATTTAAACATTGTTGATTCAATGCTTGAACCTACACCCATTAAATAAATGTTCAAAGTTTGGGAGAAGATTTGTGGCTTGGGTGCTCGTTGTTGTGGTTCTGTTCGCCGAGCTGGGAATTTGTGTTGCAAACGTTTCGTCCCCTGTCTAGGTGACATCCTCAGTGCTTGGGAGCCTCCTGTGAAGCGCTTCTGTGATGTTTCCTCCGGCATTTATAGTGGTTTGTCTCTGCCGCTTCTGGTTGTCAGTTCCAGCTGTCCGCTGCAGTGGCCAGTATATTGGGTCCAGGTCGATGTGTTTGTTGATAGAATCTGTGGATGAGTGCCATGCCTCTAGGAATTCCCTGGCTGTTCTCTGTTTGGCTTGTCCTATAATAGTAGTGTTATCCCGGTTGAATTCATGTTGCTTGTCATCTGCGTGTGTGGCTACTAAGGATAGCTGGTCGTGTCGTTTGGTGGCTAGTTGGTCTTCATGGATGTGGATCGTTAGCTGTCTTCCTGTTTGTCCTATGTAGTGTTTTGTGCAGTCCTTGCATGGGATTTTGTACACTACATTGGTTTTGCTCATGCTGGGTATTGGGTCCTTCATTCTGGTGAGTTGTTGTCTGAGAGTGGCTATTGGTTTGTGTGCTGTTATGAGTCCTAATGGTTGCAGTAGTCTGGCTGTCAGTTCGGAAATGCTCCTGATGTATGGTAGTGTGGCTAGTCCTTTGGGTTGCAGCATGTCCTCGTTCCGTTGTCTTCCCTTAGGTATCTGTTGATGAAATTGCGGGGGTATCCGTTTTTGGCAAATACATTGTATAGGTGTTCTTCTTCCTCTTTTTGCAGTTCTAGTGTAACGGCACTGTTCACCTCTATCGACAAAATCCTAGCCAGAGAAACAATAGCCAACCTGCTGGACATACAGAACAGACAACAGGACGTTGAACCTATCAACAAAGACGGCATACTTAAACTACTGGACTGTGCCTCACAACACACTTCACATTCAACAACCAGATATACAAACAAATCAACGGAACACCCATGGGCTCACCCATTTCTGGACTCATAGCAGAAGCAGTAATGCAAAGGTTAGAACAAACAGTCTTACCGCAAATTCAACCCAAACTCTGGGTCAGATATGTGGATGACACCTTTGTAATCATTAAAAACACAGAAATAGAGAACACACACCAAATCATCAATGCCACACTCACAGGAATCCGATTCACGAGAGAGGAAGAAAAGAACAACCAACTCCCATTCCTAGATGTGATGGTACAGAGAACACTGAACGGAGAATTCAGCACAAAGGTATACAGAAAAGCCACACACACAGACCAAGTGCTGAACTATGAAAGCAACCACCCCAACACACACAAAAGAAGTTGCATCAAGACACTATTCAAAAGGGCCACAACACACTGCAGCACACCAGAACTGCAAAAAGAGGAAGGACACCTATACAATGTATTCACCAAAAACGGATACCCGTGCAATTTCATCAACAGATGCCTAAGGGAAAGACAACAGAACAAGGACATGCTGCAACCCAAAGGACTAGCCACACTACCATACATCAGGAGTATTTCCGAACTGACAGTCAGACTACTGCGACCATTAGGACTCATAACAGCACACAAACCAATAGCCACTCTCAGACAACAACTCACCAGAACGAAGGACCCGATACCCAACATGAGCAAAATCAATGTGATGTACAAAAGCCCATGCAAGGACTGCACAAAACACTACATAGGACAAACAGGAAGACAGCTAACAACCCGCATCCATGAAGACCAACTAGCCACCAAACGACACGACCAGCTATCCTTAGTAGCCACATATGCAGATGACAAGCAACATGAATTCAACTGGGATAACACTACTATCATAGGACAAGCCAAACAGAGAACAGCCAGGGAATTCCTAGAGGCATGGCACTCATCCACAGATTCTATCAACAAGCACATCGACCTGGACCCAATATGCTGGCGACTGCAGCGGACAGCTGGAAGCGGCAGAGACAAACCACTATAAATGCCGGAGGAAACTTCATAGAAGCTCTTCACAGGAGGCTCCCAAGCACTGAGGAGGGGACAAAATGTTTGCAACACAAATTCCCAGCTCGGTGAACAGAATCACAACATTAAATAAGTGTCTATATTGTGATATACTTAAAAAAAAATGCCCATTCCAGATACTGTTGCTGTACTTTATCTTTACGAGCAAGGTGATTGAGATGAGGTATTCCAATAAAGCACATCATCCACCTCTAATACAATAGCAATAACTCAGTGTTTCATAGAGACATTAAAAAATGCTGACTCAGCAAAGAAAGGATATTTGGGCGTGCTGATCAGAGGTTGGTCAGAGGGAGTATTCAGAAAGGTTTTTAAAGGAGATTGTATGGAAAGGGTTAAGCCAAGAATTTGCAGGAATTGAGATTTAGAAGGCCAAAGTCAGGGAAGATGTTAAGTGAGAAAAATGAACAGATTGTGGTCGGTGTTGTAGGTGGAGCAGAGATAGGAAGGGGCAAGGCCATGAAAGGATTTAAACATGAGGATTAGAATGTTAAGACTGGGAGACAATGTCACCAGAAATGGAATGGTTTTACTTCAGAAAGCTGGGTGCTGGAGCTCAATCTTCATGCAATTACCTGCAGAGATCATTGTAGTGATTGTGACGAGGTCAGACAAGTGGACCTCAAAGAATATGAGTTCTCTAATTGGGGCTGTTAACCTGGTCTGATCAGGGGGTTCTAGCTGACTGACGTAAACAGGAGTGTCAGAGGTTCTGTTCACTCTGATTGCTGCCTCTGAGGGGAGCTGGGTCAGTGTCAAGGATTCTCCATCTGCAAATAAAGTAAATAATTGGTATATGCGACTTGGTGATGGGATACCAGCCTCTGTGGAGTTATTTCAATCATAAGCATGTACCTGTCAATAAAATCTCACCTTCTGAAGTCTGTTCCCAGATACAGAAAGCACAAGTGGAAACTTAGGCAATGTCCACCAACTGAATGAAAATTCTCAATCATTATGCACTTAACAGGGGTGATTGGTGAGTGTTGTGATATAAGTTTCTGGCCAGCAGAGTATTGGTGAGCTGAGGTGTGTTGGTGGTAGTGAATAGCTGGCCATCCAAAAGATCACAGGAAAGCTCAGATCTGGAGCTGCCAAATGTATGAACAGCATTTGTGTGGAGATAAGCGATCATATGGTCATGATATCCAGTGGTCTTTGTGATTGAGAGAATATGGATTTGAAAACTCAGTAGAGATGGCAAATAGTCTGACTTAGACTGAAACAGTGGCCAGGGAGAGCGATGCGAAGGTGCTGCAAAGGAGGCTGCTAAATAAAATAAAAGTCCATTAGGTAAGGTGTTAGGGACAAGGCACTGGTATGGATAGAGAATTGGATGACTGAGAGAAAGCAGAGAGTGGTGATAAAGGGCTCTTTTTCAGAAGGTTAGTGGAGTTCTGCAGGAGCCATTTTGGGACCCCAATTATTCAATTTATATGCTAACGATCTGGTCAAGGAACTATGGCTAAGTTTGCAGGTAACACAAAGTTAGGTGGCATGTTGAGGGAGCAGGGAAGCTGCAGAAGAACTGAGACAGGGTAGGAGAGTGGATAAAGAAGTGGCCAATGGAATACAATGTGGCAAAATGTGAGGTTGTATATTTTGGGAAGAAGAATAGAGACACAGACAATTTTCTAAACACAGAAAGAATTTGGAAATCTGAAGCACAAGGGGACTTGGGAGTGGTAGTTTAATTTTCTCTTAAAGTTAATATGTAGGTTCAGTTGGCAGGTAGGAAGGCAAATGTAATGATGGCATTTATTTCAAGAGGGCTCGAATACAAGAGCAGAGAGGTACTTTTGGGGCTGCATAAGATTCAGGTTAGATTGCATTTGGAATATTGTGAGCAGTTTTGGACCCTATATCTAAAGATGGGGTTGGAGAAAGTCCAGAGGAGGTTTAAAAGAATGATTTCAGAGATGAAGGGCTTGTCATATGAAGAACAGTTGAGGACTCTGCGTCTGTACTCAACAGAGTTTAGAAGAACAAAGGGGTATCTAATTGAAACTTAACAGGGATATGTAGGTTCTTGATTAGTACATTTATCAAAGATTACAGGGAGAGGGTAGGAAGAATGTGGTTGAGAAATATTGACCGTGATCGAATGGCAGAGCTAACTCAATAATCCAAATGGCCTAATTTTGGTCCTGTTTCTTGTCTTGTGGATGGGAGATAGGTTCAGGAATAGGCTGGTTCTTTCAGATAGTCCTTCAGCGTTTCCAGTGTGTCACTTCATGCTACATACTGAAGGATGATGCAAAAGTAGAACAGCATTAAAGGTTGCTAACTCTCAGTGCTTTCCTAGCCCTTGTGCTCTGACCACTGGCCTGGCTGACGGCTACTTCAAACTTGGTTAGAGACAACAAAACTAGCTGCTGGAATCTGAAATACACAGGCAGGAGGCTGGAAGAACACAGAAAAAGGATTACAGCCACTTCAAATCAGCTCTCTTGGCGAAAACTGCACAGCACTCCTGGTACTTTATGCAAGTTGTGACCTTGATACAACTGAGCATTCAGAGAATCAATAACTTTCTTTACTGAGATCCTGACAAATTTATACAGTAATCACCAGAACATTGTGACCACTTTACCCTCGATGCCATGTACAAACAACATCCTATTTGTGTTGTTTGGAATGACTTCGGTAATAGAACAAAACTACAAATATTGAACAGGCCGAGGGATGTACAAAAAGTGTAGCTTTCCTCATGTCATTGGTTAGTACAATTGTTTCCCTCTCCTGTTTGTATACACAAGATGGTAGAAACAGCAAAAGGATAGGAAACACGTTGCTGGTGAAATTTCGTGAATTCTCAGAAATAGTAGTGTCATCAAAGCTGAAGGTGTTGCCTGACTGCGCTGTAGAACTGGGAGAATTCATCAGTTGATTGCAGATGCAATGTTTTTAAAGTCTGATTATTTGCAGTCACTGATTCAAGTAAACGCAAAAAGTCCAGCAATGCTAAACTGTATTTATAGACACTGCCAGAAACTTTTTAATGTAGACGGGCTGGAGGCTGGAAGAACACAGCAAGCCAGGCAGCATCAGGAGGTGAAGGAGTCAACATTTTGGGTGTAACCCTTCTTCAGGACTAGGGGTAGGTGTAAGGGGAGCTGCAGATAAAGGGGATGGCCAGGGGTAGGGTGGTAAGGTAGGGATAGGCGAACACAGGTAGACAGTGCCAACTGGTTGGTCGATGTGAGGAATGAATCCAGTTGGTGGCTAGAAGGAAGGGTTGATCAGAGGAATAGAAGGGAGGGGCTGGGAAGGGAGTCTAGGGATGGGAAGGGATGTTATTTGAAATTGGAGAACTTAATGTTGAATTCCCCCAGGCTGTAGGCTGCCCAGATGGAAGATGAGGTGCTGTTCCTCCAATTTATGGTGTGATTCATTGTGGCAATGGAGGAGAATGGTAAGGGGAATTAGAATGAGTAGTGACTGGGAGGTCCAGTTGGCCCCTGTGGGCCCAGCTGAGATGTTTGGCAAAATGTTTCCTAAGTTTACGTTTGGTCTCCCTGACGTAGAGAAGACCACATTGGAAGCACTGAATACAGTAAACCAGGATGGAGGAGAGGCAGCTGAACCTCTGTCATACCTGGAAGGATTGTTTGGGACCATGGATGGAGGTGAGAGGGTGGTGTGTTGGCAGGTTTTGCATCTTTTCCAGTTGCAGAGGAAGGTACCTGGGGTTAGTGGGGATAGTGGCGCAAATCAAGAACAGTCCTTGCAGAAGGCAGAGAGGAGTGAGGAGGGGAAGATGTTCTTGGTGGTGGGGTCTAGTTGGTGTTGGCGGAATGTTTAAGGTGATGTGTTGGATGTGGAAACTTGTAGGGTGTTAGGTGAGGGTATGGGCGACCCTGTCTTTATTGCGTCGGGGGAGTGGTTTTGAGCAGTGGAATGGGAAATGGAGGTGGAACAATAGAAGGCTGTCTAGATGACAGAGGAGGGAGGAAAGCACGTAGTTCAAAATAGGTGAACATCTGGGATGCTTGGGAGCACAACAAACTGTTTTTCAGTTCCAAGGCAGACGCTTTTTAATAACAAAGAACTTAGCGTAGTTAATTTGAAGGCAGTTACTCAAAGTAACTTGTCAAAATTTATATTTTGAGAATTTATTGATAAATTTTACTTTAACAAAACTTATTCTAGAGTTGATGTGGAGGTTCCGGTGTTGGACAAGGTCAGAACCATATGGCACCCGGTTGTAGTCCAACACGTTTTTTTGACATCACAAGCTTTTGGAGTGATACTCTGAAAAAAAACCTGTTGGGCTATAACCTAGTGTCATATGACTTCTGACCTTATTCTAGGATGTTATTCGATTCTGATCAGGTTGTAACTATTGGAACTGGGGATATGTAGCAGAATTGAGGCTAAACAGATAATAAAGGCTTAAATGCAGTTACTTAGATTGGGAAGCTATGGACAACAAAAATTACTGGTAGGACCATAGTTATTCAATACTTATAATGGTTGGACTTGGGAATCATGCTGACAATCTCAGAATTTGCACTTGATACCAAATTATGGGATGGAGTTAATGCTGGGGAGGGCTGCATTGGGGATTAACAATCTTGGTGAATAGCCATATAAATGGCAAATTAATTTCATTACAGCTAAGTGAGTGGTGGTTCATTTTGTCATGAGGAATGAAGGTGAAGGTGGAGTCCTTTAGATTTGCAAAAGAGTTTGAGCAGATAGATGGGGAGATGTTCCAACTTGTAAAGGGAATCCAAAACAAGGTGCCATGCAGTATAATCCCCACTAATAAAACAGCAGAGGTTGTATTTAACTCGCTGAGGAATACAGTACTCATTGTCCCAAACAGTAGCCCAGATCATAAATGCATTTAAGACAAGGCTGGATAAGCACCTGTGGAGGGAAAGTGTAAAAAGGTATGTTGACAGATTGTGATGGAAATGTGAGGTGGCTTGTATGGAGTATGAACAGCTGAATGACCTGTGCTGTAAAATTCTGAGTGGATCAACTAGGCTTCAGTTGCCTTCCTTCAGGGAACTTCTGCAAAGGTTAAATTTGATTCTGTGAGATGGACATTGTTTGGAAGGCATGGAGAGGAAATGTATTCAAAAGTGGTGATAATTTCTAATTTTGAGGGGTACCTTTTGTTAGAACCCCTTCAGTTAGCATCCTTTGATAAGTAGTAGAGCGATACAATTTTCCGCCTTTATAATCTGTGCTGAGTTTGAATTTGATGACAGAAGTTAAAGAGAAAAATGGTATGTTCATACAGAGGATTGTAGAGTTCAAACAGGTGTGAGGTTATATAGTTATGACAGTTCTTAATATAGATGATTTAAATTATACAACTTGGGGTATTCATGATGACTGCAGCAGGCCAGGAGGAGCAGGAGAATCGACGTTTCGGGCATAAGCCCTTCTTCAGGAATGAGGCTGGTGTGCCAAGCGGGCTGAGATAAAAGGTAAGGGGGGGTGGAATTTGGGGGAGGGGCGCTGGGAAGGGGGTGAGGGTGAGGGCGTGGGAGCGGAGAGGTCGGGAAGGAGATTGCAGGTAAAGAGGGCAGTGTTGAATCCGGGGCTTGGGACTGAGATAAGATGGGGGGAGGGGAAATGAGGAAGCTGGAGAAATCTACATTCATCCCGTTTGGTTGGAGAGTTCCTAGGCGGAAGATGAGACGCTCTTCCTCCAGGCGTCGTGTGGCCAGGGTCTGGCGATGGAGGAGGCCAAGGACCTGCATGTCCTTTGTGGAGTGGAAGGGGGAGTTGAAGTGTTCAGCCACGGGGTGGTTGGGTTGGTTGGTGTGGGTGTCCCAGAGGTGTTCCCTGAAACATTTCGGAAGTAGGCGGCCTGTCTCCCCAATGTAGTGGAGACCACATCGGATGCAGCGGATCCATTAAATGATGTGTATGGGGGTGCAGGTGAATTTGTGACGGATATGGAAGGATCCATTGGGCCTTGGAGGGAGGTGAGGGGGGAGGTGTGGGTGCAAGTTTTGCATTTCTTGCGGTTGCAGGGGAAGGTGCCATGGATGGAGGTTGGGTTGATGGGAGGGTGTGGACCTGACGAGGGAGTCGCGGAGGGGGTGGTCTCTCTGGAACTCTGATAGGGGTGAGGAGGGAAATATATCCCTGGTGGTGGGGTCTGTTTGGAGGTGGTGGAAATGACAGAGGATGATACGATGTATCAGGAGGTTGGTGGGGTGGAAGGTGAGGACCAGTAGGGTTCTGTCCTGGTGGCGATTGGAGGGGAGGGGTTCAAGGGCGGAGTGCGGGTAGTGGAGGAGATGCGGTGGAGAGCATCGTCAACCATCGGAGGGAAAATTGCGGTCTTTGAAGAAGGAGGCTATTTGGGCCGTTCGGTAGTGGAATTGGTCCTCCTGGGAGTAGATGTGGCAGAGGCGAAGGAATTGGGAATATGGGATGGCATTTTTATAGGGAGCAAGGTGGGAGGAGGTGTAATCTAGGTAACTGTGGGAGTCGGTCAGTTTGTAGTAAATGTGCTGAGTCGGTCGCCCGAGATAGAAATGGAAAGATCTAGGAAGGGGAGGGAGGAGTCTGAAATGATCCAGGTAAATTTGAGGTCGGGGTGGAAAATGTTAGTAAAGTGGATGAACTGTTCAACCTCCTTGTGGGAGCATCGATGTAGCGGAGGAAAAGATGGGGGATGGTGCCAGTGTAGCTGCGGAAGATGGACTGTTCCACATATCCGACGAAGAGGCAGGCATAGCTGGGGCCCATGCGGATGCCCATGGCTACTCCTTTGGTTTGGAGGAAGTGGGATGACTCCTCCCTCCTCTTCCTAGATCTCTCCGTTTCTATCTCGAGTGACCGACTCAACATAGACATTTGCTACAAACCGACCGACTCCCACAGCTACCTAGACTACATCTCCTCCCACCCAGCCCCCTGTAAAAATGCCATGCCATATTCCCAATTCCTTAGTCTCCGCTGCATCTGCTTCCAGGAGGACCAATTTCACTACCAAACAGCCCAAATGGCCTCCTCCTTCAAAGACCGCAATTTCCCCTCCGACGTGGTTGATGATGCTCTCCACCACATCTCCTCCACTTCCCACACCTCCACCCTTGAACCCCACTCCTCCAATCGCCACCAGGACAGAACCCCACTGGTCCTCACCTTCCACCCCACCAACCTCCGGATACATCGTATTATCTTCCATCATTTCCGCCACCTCCAAACAGACCCCACCACCAGGGATGTATTTCCCTCCTCACTCCAATCAGCGTTCCGAAGAGACCACTCCCTCCGCGACTCCCTCGTCAGGTCCACACCCCCCCCATCAACCCAACCTCCACACCCGGCACCTTCCCCTGCAACCGCAAGAAGTGCAAAACTTGCGCCCACACCTCCCCGCTCACCTCCCTCCAAGGCCCCAATGGATCCTTCCATATCCATCGCAAATTCACCTGCACCTCCACACACATCATTAACTGTGTCCGCTGCACCCGATGTGGTCTCCTCTACATCGGAGAGACAGGCCGCCTACTTGCGGAACGTTTCAGGGAACACCTCTGGGACACCCATGCCAACCAACCCAACTGCCCCATGGCTGAACACTTTAACTCCCCCTCCACTCCGCCAAGGACATGCAGGTCCTTGGCCTCCTCCATCGCCAGACCCTGGCCACATGACACCTGGAGGAAGAGCACCTCATCTTCTGCCTAGGAACCTTCCAACCACAGGGGATGAATGTAGATTTCTCCAGCTTCCTCATTTCCCCTCCCCCCATCTTATCTCAGTCCCGACCCCTGGATTCAGCACCACCGTCTTGACCTGCAATCTTCTTCCTGACGTCTCCGCCCCCACCGCCTCTCCATCCTATCACCCTCACCCCCTCACCCTCACCTGCTTCCACTTGTCGTAGTCCCAGTGCCACTCCCCCAAATTCCACCCACCCCCACCACCCCCGCCTTTTATCTCAGCCCGCTTGGCACACCAGCCTCATTCCTGAAGAAGGGCTTATGCCCAAAACGTCAATTCTCCTGCTCCTCGGATGCTGCCTGGCCTGCTGCACTTTTCTAGCACCACACTTTTCAACTGTGGTCTCCAGCATCTGCAGTCCTCACTTTCTTCTAGTATTCATGATGACTTCAAACCTCTGCAACAGCTTTGTAATGTCATCATTATTTTTATGTTGTTAAGGGCTCAGTTGTGTAATATGGCAAGGACTTGTTGCCTCGTTTGTTTAGTATGCATTTCCAGAATAATAACCTGATCTAGACCAGTATGAAGATGCATAGCGCCAATTTTGTTGTAATTATTCCAACTTCTTTTAAAGCACCTTTTCTTGGCTCAATTTATCAAAATGCATTAGACATTTGTTCTGTGAACAATAGATGCATCGAGTTTAATTCATGAAAATCAGTGGTCGCACTTATTCACGTATTCTCTCCAGCTGAGTTGCAAGTGCTGCATTTCATGAATTAAACAGGTTGCGCACACACAGTCTGCAGAGTAAACACACACCGCATTTTGATAAATGGGAGTAATATAAGGCATTTTGAAAGGAAATGGTGCAATTGAATTAAAACAGTGGCACTACATGTGATTTAGGAATTGGGTGAATTTTTTTAGATTAGACTTACAGTGTGGAAACAGGCCCTTCGGCCCAACAAGTCCACACCGACCCGCCGAAGCGCAACCCACCCATACCCCTACATTTACCCCTTACCTAACACTATGGGCAATTTAGCATGGCCAATTCACCTGACCCGCACATCTTTGTGACTGTGGGAGGAAACCGGAGCACCCGGAGGAAACCCACGCAGGAACGGGGAGAATTGACTGGCTTATGATCTATTTCCATGGAAGTCCACACCAAATTATGCTGCCACGCAGTTCACAAGTTGGAGTAGTGGTGATGAGGGAGGCAAGGTGGGAAGTGATAATTACAAGTGTGTTCACAGCTGTCTCACAGCTAACATCCATTCTGTCCTCCAGATCTCCTCAAAGCAATGTGCAGTCCTGTGATGTGGTTTTATTCTCCAAACCATCGCCATCGTGCGTTTAGATTGCTAACACTTGAAATATCCCAAGCCTTCACTGATGCTTAACACACACAATGTACCAGTTATGTGAAGAATGTAGGGCAGATGAACAAAAACTATCTTGGTCTAAATCTTGTAGAAAGAACACATTATTCATACTTTCTGCCACTCACCTCTGAACTGTGATTGTACAAGTGCCTAACATTAAAGGCAGTTGCACAAATTATGCTGCGGCTTAATTAATTATGAATATGTCTTCAGGAGCTAATGGAAGAAGTTGGAGGGAAAAACTGGGTAATAAAACAAGTTTTGGTTTTTAATTGAATTCTTGATATGCATAAGTATGCTGATGTCATTGGCAATTTTGCTTTATCACTGGAGTTAGTTCACAGGGATCTGTCCACTAATGAACTAATCAATTGAACAGGTTAATGACTGACTATCAATGATGTTTCTGTAGTCTAGGCTCTTTGCCAGTCTGCAGCACTTTGGCTGTTAGCCTACAATGGTAAGATTGCAGGGATCATGACTGCAGCTATATTTCTGAACTTGATGAGAAGTTCTCTTGCAAACTAAATAACAGGGCACAAGAAGAATTTTTAATTTGTTATAAAGGTTAAAAATCAATTGAATAGGAAGAGTGGGGAGCAGTACTAGAAAATGTGTCAAAAGTAAAAATAAATTGCAGTCTGGTGTGGAATTTGCTTAAATTATAATTTCACTTACCATAAGTTTTACAGATGAAATGTAAATCCAAAGGAAAAATACAATATATGTTTGCTTTAAAAATAAGGCAGCATTCAGTTGAGCTTTAAGATTTTTTGTAATAATTAGATGCAGCAAGACAGCATTAAAAGAAAGGCAGAATGAGTGGAAATGGAAAGAGTAGGAATCAAGTTGGACTTTGAGAGAAGGGGAAAGGAGATGGTGACAAACGGAAGCTAAAATATAAAACATGTACACACTGTTAAAATATACCTTTTACACTTAAGGTTTCCTCACCAGATTTATGACCTTTGCTTGATTATCCGACTCAAAGTTTGTGATCACTGAATTGGGAATTCTTTCATAGTTCATGATGGTTCTGTGCAGCAACTCAAAAGCTGATTCTCTCTGACTCTCCATGCCTCCAATTCATCCATAGAGCAACTTTGGGAATTCTTCAACTGTTTCTTACCGAACTTTGCAGTTTTATAGAATCGTAGAAACCCTATGGTGCAGAAAGAGGCCACTTGAGTCTGCACCAAGCCTCTTAAGAGCATCCCACCCAGACCCAAACCCCCAACCCTAATCTGGTAACCCAGTATTTACCAATGATTAATCTACTTAACACTCAAATTACTCAAATTACTGGAAGGAAGATTAGATTGTGGCAACCAACAAGTACATGTTTCATTTATTCATTTCTGAAGGTTTGGGTGAGAGACATTTGATACTATTCCAGAAAGAAAGTGTTTTAAAACCTTTTTAGTAGAGTTGTTCTTTCTTTCTTTAGTTTGCAACCCACACAATTTTACTTTGCTGAAGATAAAAGCTATTTGCTGAACTACAGCTAATAAGAGCTGAGTGTTTTGAAGATATTCTTGGAAACAGTATATTATGGCTGTCAAATGGGAGTCAGAAAATGATGAGTTCATTGGGCCATTGATAATATTTATCTTTCAAATTCAGGCCTCTTACTAGTTCCAACTGCTTCCTGATGGCTTCGTTTCAGGAATCAATCACCCACCTGCCTGCTCACCCATTCTGCCTTTCAGGTAATGTGGTAAAACGGTGAGAGGAGACATTGATAGGTTCAATGGTTAAAACGTCCAATATACCAACTGTTTTGAGCTTGCATTTAGTTCTGAAGAACTCTCCTCCCGGTATTGGTTATGAGCCCAGTAGCAGAGCCCTGAGGCTGCCCATGAAAATGTTTCTGTCGATGTAAGCAGGGTGCAGGGAATGTTCCGAGAATCAGATGAGATAGACATGAGGTAGATATGTTCGAAGTTGGGCCTCTGGTATCAATTTGACTAATAATTTGACTAATTTGTGTGTTAAGTAGATTAATCATTGGTAAATGCTGGGTTACCAGAGTAGGGTTGGGGGTTTGGGTCTGGGTAGGATATTCTTAAGAGGCTTGGTGCAGACTCAATTGGCCAAGTGGCCTCTTTCTGCACCATAGGGTTTCTACGATTCTATAAAACTGCAAAGTTCGGTAAGAAACAGTTGAAGAATTCCCAAAGTTGCTCTATGGATGAATTGGAGGCATGGAGAGTCAGAGAGAATCAGCTTTTGAGTTGCTGCACAGAACCATCATGAACTATGAAGGAATTCCCAACTCCGTGATCACAAACTTTGAGTCGGATAATCAAGCAAAGGTCACAAATCTGGTGAGGAAACCTTGAGTGCACAAGATATATTTTTAAAGTGTACTAGACAAGCAGCTGTGTGAAACTCTGATTCCTAGCAAGAGTGCCTCAACATAAAACTCTAACATCTGGATCTGAGGCTGGCACTATGAAACATAGTGACTGTGGAGTAACAAAGAAAAACACAAACAAAACATGGCTGCAAAATGCTCAGTACTCTGGGGAAGGGAGTGAAGAGATTATGGAAAAATAACTTTAAGTTTTTTCAATGGATATGTACCACTTAAGAAGTAACTGCTTAGTCTAACTGCGAGATTCCACTGAACAAGACAGTGACTACTGTAGGAGTGAGTCTGAGGCAGCAAAGCTTTCATTATAGGAAGGAAAATGTAAAAGTTCAAGTAAACAAGCGAGCAGTGCAGGATGATGGGTGAATGGGTCTTAGACAGCAGTGCTTTGGATAACCTTAACTATACAGAGGAAAGAATTTGGGAGGATTATAGGGAGAAAGTAAGAAAGTAAGATTATAGTAAGAAAACTTGATAAAAGTTAAAAATACGTTTTCAGGGTCAATTCTAAGGATGATCAGCAACAAATATGAACATAGCATGGCATTAAAAACCCAAATTGTACCTTATTCACCAAGACATGTGAATAAATGTAACCTGTAGCCAAAGCCAAAGATATAATTTCACTCTGTCACCTGCTCCAAGGTTTACTGTCCAGGTTCATTTAGGACTGAAAAAAAATTCTATTTAGATGCAAAAGAATTAATGCGGTCTGTGCAAAATGTACTCTGACCAGATTTGCAATGAAATGGTGTGAGTGAAAGAAATAACTTGGAAAAAAAAATTGGATAAGTTGAGAAAAGTCATAGATCCTAAATTTTCACTACTGGGGAGGTTTGGGCATAAGGAAGGATCAAATCAAAGTAAAAACTGGACACTTTGGAGTAAAAGATTCTTGAAATACAGACTTGTTTCAATATTTGACAAAGCCTGAATCTGAACTAGTTAACTCATTACTTCAGAGGAACAATAGCAGATTATGTAATTGTGAGACAGGGCATCCAACAAATGTGAACTGTTAAAAAGCATTTGATGAAACTTTCAGTCTGAGGAACAGTAAGATTCTGGAAAGGCCCAAAATCGACAAAAGGGTCCAGAATCCAGGTGAAGCAGTAAATGCTATTATTAATTACTTTATACAGACAGTTGAGGAGTCTAAGTATGGAGTCCTAAAAGCAGAATTAATTTGAGACTGCATTTTAATCAAAATACTGATGGTTCCTTATCAAGTTTTCTTACACTGTAGGGAAGACTTTATTCCAGAAAAAGCAAAGGTACATAAACAGAATAAAGGAGTAGAAGTGGGAAAACACCTGGATTCAGGAAATCTCCATTCATCATACAGTTCCTAAAACACAGTAATGCAAAAGAAACACAAAAAAGAGAACACAATTGAGAGTGTGACGAAAGGTATAATTTGTGTTTAAAAATATATGAATTAGTTCCATGAAGGTCATTTTTTAAAACAAGTCAGAAAGCCATTTGGACAAAGACCTAAGTGCACTAGTTCCAAGAAAACATATAATTGCAGTCAAGTGCTTGGGAGAATCCCTGTAGTGTTAGTGGATAACATATTTATACTGTTGACTTTATAGAAAGTTCAGTGAAGTAAAGATTTTAAAAGGTCAGATATGAGTGATATTTTTCTGGAATTGAATCTGTGTAAAAGAATGTTATTCAGAAAGCAGATTAAACTTTTCTTTTGATGTTAAGCTCTTTTTAACTGTCATAGCTTTGTTTATTTCTTTCGATAATAAACTTAAGTTCTATTGTTATAGAACATCTGCTGCCCCATATGAATATATTTCAATGACTAACCACCACATTAATGAACTGCAAAATTTAATGATTTATTAAGCTAGGGATTCTGGGATCTGACTTGTCCAGTATTAACTGGGATAATAACAGGAGGGAAGTGTAGGACACAATAAAATCCTGCCAAATAGACTCTCCAATGTAAACAGTGTCTTGAAAACCATGGTAGAATTCATTTTCTGCTGAAAAATGAGCTATTTTGGGAAGTTGTGCCAAAATAAAATCCCTATCTTTACAGGTTCCAGAATTAAGCCAAATAATGAAACAATCTTTGCTCGACGAGGAACAAAATACATTTTCTTGTTGAGATCAATGACCCCAAACCTTGCATTCTGGAATACAAGGTTTTTTAATGTAATGGACATATCACAAAATTTAAACTTCATGCAAGAGTGACTGCAATAATTTTATCAGATAATGAACTATGGTTGCTGACACATTGCCTGCAGCTAACAGAAACCCAAGTTACATGATAGGGATTAAACTAAAAAGCAAGAAAGATTTTCAGGCAGACGATGGAAATATTGCGTTGCAGGATAAGGAAATTTTTTTTCTGAAGTAGAAGGGCTTGGATCAACCTGAAAACCATCAAGAAAGTGGAAGAAATTAATCAGCAAGAATGACTTCAGAAATTATTTTCCAAAATTATTTGCTGTTTTGGGAAGACTTGAGACTGAGTACAGTATTGCTTTGCAAAAAGATGAATCCATACCATCCTTTCAAATCTAGGAAAACATCACTTTCATTAACAAAATGTGTTCAGCTCCGGTTATTAGGAATCAAATTATTTTTTCCTTCACTCAAACAAAAAAGATGATAATTGGCTCATTCAATTATATTTAGTCAACTATATCTTTAATAGCTTCATGTCATAAATATTTGTTGTGCCAGACTGAGAGGATGTTAAAAAGAGAGGAGCCAAATTCCCTTCCTTATCTGGTCGTAATATATCATGACAGTCTCTGAATTTCTTTGCCTCCCTAATTCTATTATCTTCTCCCCCTCAAGGATATTCTTTAAAGTCAATTTATTTGACTAATATATTGGTGATCTGTCCTAATGTTTGCTCAATATCATTTTTTTCTGTATAACACTCCTGTAAATTGCTTAGCAATCTTTTATTATGTTAATGGTGCTTTATGCATGCAAGCCATTGTTGAAATTCCACATTTATAAAATTATTGCCTTAAATGTTTGATATTTTAGTTTTTACCTTAATCCCATGGCAGTGTTCCAGTCATTCATTGCACAGTTAGTAAAAGTTAAAAAGTTTAATTAATTCAGTGTTTTCTTACTTTCTGGTTTGCACTTGGTGAGGATGCTTCAATGTGATTGGCTGATTACCCTGTTCAGTGCGATCACTGCTGTGGATATCTGGAGAACCCATGATGATGGAAATCCATTTCTCAGAAATTGCAAGATCTTTGTGTGTATTTAAAGAGATGGGTATTTTAATGTAAAAACAATCTGGCTTTGTTAGTACGTTTCTTAGTAACCACCAGCAAAAGCCATTGAACACAACAAATTAAATGACTTAATAAATATTTGATGATGCAGTGAGACAGACTAGCCTTTTGACTCTGCATTCTGAGTTGAAAGCAGCCCAGGCTATGATGATAACTACCTATTCCTCATGATTATAAGAACTTTGACATGTTTTTTATCTGGCCAGTTCCTCAATACAGATTTGTCTCAAAGTTTGGCACTAAATTAGCAATCTTTCTCAGGTCACAGGTGTGAGAAATAAAAAAATAAATATTTTTATACAATTCATACCTGGCGCATCTGGGGATACTAGTAAAGGGAACTTTGCTCTGCTTCTAACCATGATGTATGTGATCTGGGAACACTTGAACTATCATTTTTTTTTACCCAAAATAGAAAATTTCCCCAAAGCTAAAATCTCTTGCTTTGATCAGCATAAAATACAACAAAAATATATTTTTTAAAAGTCAGATATCTCACCAAGAGGATTTGCAAGGCAAGCAAAGTAAGTTCAGAATAAAGTAACAAAACATATAAACCCTTGCCCTGTCACATGTATTCTAATATCATATACCCTTTCCTACATTTGGGAGCAGTCTATTATTTGCTGGTTTTGTTTGTTTCCTGAAGAAGGGCTCATGCCCGAAATGTCGATTCTCCTATTCCTTGGATGTTGCCTGATCTGCTGTGCTTTTCCAGCAACACATTTTCAGCTCTGATCTCCAGCATCTGCAGTCCTCACTTTCTCCTCGAAGATTTTAACCTACTGTGAATCCTCTTGCAAGGATGCCTTTCTTGAAGAAGCTCTCTTCCTCCCTCTACAATTCCTGAAGAAGGGCTCACGCCCGAAATGTCGATTCTCCTGCTCCTTGGATGCTGCCTGACCTGCTGCGCTTTTCCAGCAACACATATTTAGCACTTTCTCCTGGTTTTGTTTGGTCACTGGCTATTTCCCCCATAGTCATTTGATTACATTTCAATTTGTTATCTCCCTCGCGCATCATTTGGTTGTTAATTAATGTAGCCTTCACAAAGTGGTCCTAATTTTGTGGCATGTTGTTATTCTTATATTCATTCATAAGATGTAGGGTTTTGCTGACCAATAGTTATTGTCCATCCCTAATTGCCCTTGAGGAGGTAGTGCTAAACTACCTTCTGGGTGGCACGGTGGCACAGTGGTTAGCACTGCTGCCTCACAGCGCCAGAGACCCGGGTTCAATTCCCACCTCAGGCGACTGACTGTGTGGAGTTTGCACATTCTCCCCGTGTCTGCGTGGGTTTCCTCCGGGTGCTCCGGTTTCCTCCCACAGTCCAAAAATGTGTGGGTTAGGTGAATTGGCTATGCTAAATTGCCCGTAGTGTTAGGTGAAGGAGTAAATGTAGGGGAATGGGTCTGGGTGGGTTGCGCTTCGGCGAGTTGGTGTAGACTTGTTGGGCCAAAGGGCCTGTTTCCACATTGTAAGTAATCTAATCTAAATTGCTGCAGTCCATGTGGTGTAGGCACGGCCACAGTACTGTTAGGGAGTTGCAGGGTTTTGAACCAGTGACACTGAGGGAATGGCAACATATTTCCAAGTCAAGATGATGGAGGGGCACTTGCAAATGGTTAATGTTCCCATGTATCAGCTGACTTGTCTTTCTAGATGGGAGTGGTTATGGGTTTGAAAGGTGCTGTCCACGGAATTTCTGGAGTGCATCTTGTAAATGATACACAATGAAGTTCTGAAGAAGGATCACTGGACCCGAAGTGTTAACTCTGACTTCTCTCCACAGATGCTGCCAGACCTGCTGAGTTGTTTTCAGCAATTTTTGTTTTGTACTTGTTTCTGATTTTCAACATCAGCTGAAATGCTTTCAGTTTTTTTGTAGATGATACACTCTGTTGCTACTATACATTGTTAGGAGAAAGAGAGAGAGTCAACCACATTTCTGTGGCTCTGGAGTCATACTTAGACCAGACTAGGGAAGAATGGCAGTTTTCCTTTCTTAAAGGACATTAGCTGTCAGCAGTTTCATGGTCACGAATAGACTTTTAATTCCAGATTTTCATTGAATTCAAATTCATCATTTGCCCTTGTGTGATTCAAAACCCAGGTCCCCGCAGCATTACCTGGGTTTCTTGAATTCTAGTTCAGTGACAATTTGTGGGGAGCATTGTTTTGGAAATGAGGTTAAATTTACAAAATTAGTTCACCGTTTTGATGATGCAGATGTAACCTGTTTCTTTAAAAAGACAAAGTTGGTGAAGCTATTGTCTCCAGCACTGCATCAAAATCTTACAACACGATCAGGAATCATTTTACTCTGATTTACAACAAATTAATACTGAGGGTAAGGGAAGATTAGATAAGGCTTTCCTTTCATGAGCTTTTATTTTTCGTGTGAATAATTTGTTCCTTTAGGTAAATTTTTAAACAAGAAAATGCTGGTGCTGCAAAGATTTCAAATAATTAATCAAGATAAGCATCTTGGTTTGGTAAAGGGATTGCTTTAAACATGATACATTTAAAGAGATTGTACATGTGTATAATTAAAGCTATGTAGTGTACTGCTAAACAAATTAAATGGAGTACTGCCTAAAATAAATTGCACCTATTAATGAGGGAATAAGCTTCCTGTTCAAGAATTTAAAAAAGAAACTGTCAGCTAGCATACAAGTCTCAGAGCCCATCTCCAGCTCCATCTTTAACAGTTTTGGTGGTGAAGTTAATAAAATAATTTGTAGCTATGCGTATCCTGATTTAGCTGTTGCTACAAACTGGTCCAATTTCTTATCTTTCTAGTTCCCGTCTCTTCACTCATCTATTTCCACAATCTCTTCCTGTTGATCTATCTATAATGAAATGGATAAATAGGGAAGCAGTCTTTGAGGAAGCTGTCTTTGAGACCAGCAAAGAGTAAAGAACTGTTAGTGACCCTTGGAAGGAGAGGAGTCATGGAAAATAAGTAGTAGCCATGTTGAAATGTATAAAATTCCTAGAGGGCTTGGCAGGATAAATGCCGAGATGCTGTTACCACCAGCTGGAGAGCTGAGCACTGGATGCTATAATCTCACAAGAAGACAGTGGCCATTTAAGACTCTGATCAGAAGTTTCTTCACACTGTCAATTGTGATTCTTTGGAAATGTCCACATCACAGGGCTCTTGATGTGCAGTTGTTGAGTATATTCAAGACAGAGATTGATAGGTATTTGGACACGAGTGGATGTGACCAGTTTGGGGATAGAGCAGGAAAAGGAATTGAGACAGAAGATGAGTTGACAGAAGGTCTTGTTAAATTATGATCCAGGTGCTGTTTTTCCTGTAGCTACTCCTTGTTCTTTTGTGTTTGGATTCCGGGGGTGATCAGCAAAAGGGAGAATAATTCACTTGTTCCAAATGAGAGAGGAGGCAGCTCATCAATAAACCTGGGATGGAGAAGTCCCACTTTTGACTTTGAAGTGGGATTGTGTGGTTGATTCAATGAGTTTGGAATAGGAAAAGAAGCATGTTTGCTTTAGAGAGGGAGGAAACGTGATGTTTGAAGAAGTGATGCCTGAGGGTCCTTTAGGATCTAGGATCTTAAGAAGTAGTTCATACAGTTACATGATCCTTTAAAGGTCTGTATTATTGATGTGAATAGAAAACTTTATTCACCTTAATGCAAGTGGTTTAAAGTGTTTGTGGACTCACAACAAACCCATTGAATTATGTTTCATTCTGCTGGATATCGCAAACTATTTGCAAACAGTTTGAATCAATTCTAGATTTTCTGACATTTCTTCCCTGAGACAGTATTTTTTAAAAAGTGCCAAATTCAACTGTTTGAACTGATTTCTTCAGCACAGACTTGATTATTTTTTGTTTGAATCAATAGTTAGACATCACAAAGTTTTTTTTTGCATTCTTTTTGACCTAGTGGTATTAGACAAAACCTGAGGTGCTGTCTGTTGTAGTCATTGATGTCTTTCATTTCCACTGCAGTAAATACCACTAACTGCAGTAGCTGGGCTGGGCTGCTACAATGGAAAGCAGGATCAAGTCAAATGAAACTTCCTACAAATCCAACTGGTACATTAGCCACTCATCTTATTGATTTTTGAGACAATGTAATACAGTTTCTGGACTCTCTTTCATTGTGGTGCAGACCTATGGCTTAATTGTAAGTTATGAACATACTGTGCACATGAGAGAGCCTGATCTGTCTGTCTGCCATTTTTTTCATATACATCTTGTGCTATAATAATGAATACTACAGCTATTTTTTCTTTTACTGAACATGCATTTTCTTAAGTGTACATTCTCAACTGTAATCAATGCTGTTCTCTTGCTTGTGGGGTCAACATTACCTGCTCATTCCTTTATAGATTTCCTTTGACAAATGAGAACATGTGGCTGTTTTAATTGAATCTGTTGAATTGACCAATAAAGTTTGTCCATTTCCTCTGTGGTTTAAAGTCTGTTTAGCAACGCACAGCAATGACAATGGAGATGACATGTCTGAGATTGTCTTTGTTTTGTGATTGAATATTATCAGACGACACAAATTGTTGCTAGGGTGTGAAAGGAATGAGCCAGAGAAATCAGCTGGAGAACATTTTGAATTAGACTGCAATTGTTGCTGACAAAGCATACACTTTATCTCCCACTGCAGAGGAGGAACTGGGGAAAAGGCATCGAAAAATTGTGTATGATAAAATCATTTTCTGAAGGAGCATGTTCTCTGGCTAACTTCCTATCTTCTTTCTGTTCATGCATCTATGTGCTGTCAACTCATGGTACCTCTGGTACCACAGGGCTGGAGGGAATCGCATCACCACACTGAACACTGGCAGATCTGCCTTCCCCTAAACAAGCAATTTCTGCAAGAGCAAATTGAGACCTTTCTATTGCAATCAGCAGCTTCTATCAACCACCTCCACCCTGTTGAAACTGCAAAGGATTTCAGCAGTGCTCCTCAATCCAAACTGCTTTGCTTAAAAATATGACACACCACAATATTCATGAGTGTGTGTGTGTGTATGTGTGTGTGTGTAATGGAAAAGATAAATAAATAGCACTTAAACAAAACAATGATTTTCACCTTCCCTTCAACATTGCCTGAGGCAACTATGAATTACTACAATAGACTGCAGATCATTGAGATTTTGGCACTAACAGAGCAGCAGTCATTGTTAGCAGTGGAATTACAGCGACAGTGACCTGAAAATAGAAGTTAACCGCTGATGGTGGATATGATTTAAAATTGAGAACAACATCTTTTCTGAACAGATCATAATTTTATATTTCCCACCTGATGGATATAAATGCTGCCAGAACATGTCTATTTGTAAGTGGCAGTTAAAACCTTATTTAAAACAAATTGAATGACATCTCCCTAAAAAAAAGCAATCTTAAGGCATATGTGAACATGTCATGTAGCCATCTTGCTCCTTCACTCAAAAATAACTCATATGTCCAGTAAATCAATTTTCCCCTCTTCTAACTGCATTTGCTGTGCAATTCTTTTCAGCTGGCTGTCACAGTTGCAGATTAATGTACATAGCCATTTACTAGGAGTGAGGACAATGCAGCAGTTTTGCCACTGACTTCATTTAAGTAATGGCTGAGACTGTTGTCAAAATATCTTGATGATCTGGCCATCTCTGACAATTTCCCCTGTTGATTGCTGTCCCTTTGCGGCAGTATTCTGGTCAAAGAGTAATTGCACGTGGGATGGAGTTGCTGCTGCTTGCCTTTTTGTGTGTTTTTTTTTCAAAAATGTGCTGCGTAATTTGACAGAAATCAGCAGGAATTGAGATGCCCTTGACCTTTCACTTACATATAAACCTTAGAGGCCCAGTCTGCAGACCCTCACTAAATGTTAGGGTACAGGTTATTTTAACATTAACGCAGTGTTGCGAAACTTGATTTCTCAAAATCCCCACATCATCGCACACTTACCAAATGTTTAAAACTATGGATAAGAGGTTCCTTTTCTTTTTTAAAAGCCTCGAGCTGCGAACCATTTACCTGAAACTCCAAGTATCTTCCTTGATATATACTTCTGATCCTAAGATTTTTAATTTATGTGACAAACAATCATTTGTCCATGAGATTATCTCTGTTAGGTCTAGTAATCTTGCCCTCTTTTTGTCTTAGTCATTGCTGGAATCTCCTGAGATTTAAAAACTATACATATATAATTTTTATTTTTAAAACGCAGCAAACAATTAATAGACTTTAAAATTAAACCCTCCATTGATGTAAATGCAATTTTCACGTCGCTGAAATGGCAGAAAGCATCATCCACCTTATGTTCTAATGCATCTTTTTCAAATAAGGTTTTAAAGCAACTTGGCCTCAATTAATCATCGTGTTCGTCCCACTCTGAAAGAATCAGTTGTTGAGTGGCACTGGATCCTGCAAGGTCGTCTGGGTTGGGTTCACTGTCAGATGTGATAGCTTATTGCTTCAGACACTGAACTGCTCATTATTAGGGAACAAGGTCAGGCTGACTGCCTTCCTTCCCCCCCCAACCCCCCCAAACACCCCCTCCCCCACCGCAGCTCCACTCCCTCACATTTAAACTATAGACCACATGGTGAGGTAGCCTGTATAATCCTCTGTTCAATGGCTTCTATTTATAATTTCACCACATCGGTTTTACATGTTCACAAATCAAATAAAATGTTTCACAGAAATGTAATCACAATTAAAGTAGAGACAGCTGCTTTAGTCAAAGTTCTGTTTTTGAGATGTGCCCATCTTTCAATACCGATATCCTTGTTAAAAGCCAACCTGGATGCTTGGAATGCAGAGCTCCTTTATCAGCATTTGCGAGGACAACATTTACAAAGAGACAGATTTTTCTTTTAATGGCCTGCTTGCTTCTTCATAGTTCAAAAGACACTGCAATGTCCGTGGATCTCCAGAGCCCAGGTCTTTATGTTCTATTGAACAGTAACCATTCACCAATACCATCACTGTTCATACACTGAGACATTGTCCACTCATTATTCTGTCAAAGAATTGTTTATTTTCATTCTGAGAATGACTTGACTGCTCCTGCTCTCAAGCAAAGTGGAAGTGAAGAAAAATAAATGGATTTACAACAAAAATAATTGGATGCCTTTGTAAAAATGTAATAGTAATGGAGGAAAAATTGCTTGTTTGGTCAGGAGGAAACAAGATTGTGCTTAAAACTTGCCAAATTACTCTTGCTGTCTATATTGTGTAGGTCTTACATAAACACCAATCTGCTTGATAATACTGGTAAATGCAATAAGGAGGAATTTAAATTTATATAGCATGTCTGCATTTTAAAATAAATGTTATGTTGGGAATGCAACAATAAATTTGTGCATAGCAAATTCACATAAGGAATCAGATGACTGCTTCAACAATTTGGTTTGTCTGAGGGTTAATGTTGACGAGTGCCTGCATTCTTTTCGCTTAGCGCCATAAGATTTTTAAAAATTTCATCTGAACAGGTCAACAAAGCCTTGATTTAGCATCTAATTTGAAAGGTAGCACTTTTGACAGTGCAACATTGCATGTAGAATAGTTTTGTAACAGCACTTGTATCCATGATTTAGAGGTGAGTGTGTTGCTAATAAGTCAGGTTGATATTTGGTGAAAATAAACCTAATTGATTAGATTAGATTACTTAGATTAGATTAGATTACTTACAGTGTGGAAACAGGCCCTTCGGCCCAACAAGTCCACACCGACCCGCCAAAGCGCAACCCACCCATACCCCTACATTTACTCCTTACCTAACACTACGGACAATTTAGCATGGCCAATTCACCTGACCCGTACATCTTTGGACTGTGATATTTATGCATGAAAGGAATCCATTTAACATTGTGTGTATGGGCTGGCTAAAAAGAGCCATCTAACCTAATCCAACCTTTCAGCTCTAGGTTACAGCAGCTCGTCAAGTACATAGCCAGTTGTTGTTAAATATGATGTATGTTTCTGCAAATACATACCTATCAAGCTGTATGTACCAGACTCTCAGTACCTGCCAGGGGAAAAGTTTCTCCTCTCCACTCCTTATCTTTTGACGAACTGCTTTAAATCTGAGCCTGGTTATTCTCCTTTCAATTAAAACAAAAGAACTAGGGACATGCCATTCAGTCCCTCAAGCTTGTGTCACTTATTCTAGAAGATCATGGCTGATCTGTCTTAAACCTAACTGCTCTCTTGCGCCAGCTCCTCAAAATACCTCAACTGCATTCAGTTCTGGTTGCCCTGCTATAGGAAGGATGGTGTTAAATTTGAGAGGGTGCAGAAAAGACTAACAAGGCTGTTGCCGGGACCAGAGGGTTTGAGTATAGGGAGAAGCTGAATAGACTGGGACTTCTTTCCCTGAAGTATCAGAGATTGAGGATTGACCTTACAGAGGTTTATAAAATCATGAGGGTGAATAGTCAATGTCTTTTTCCCAGGGTTGGGAATCCAAATAAAACAGTATAGATTTAAGATGGGATGGGAAAGATTCAAAAAGAACTTAAAGGGTAACTTTTTAATGCAGAGGGTGATGCGTGTATGGAATGAGCTTGCCAGAGGAACTGGTGGAGGCTGGTACAATTACAACATTTAAAAGGCATCTCTGGATGGTTACAAGAATAGGAATGGTTTAAAGGGATATGGACCAAATGCTAGTAAATGGAACGAGGTCAGATTGGGATATCTGGTCGGCACAGATGGGTTGGATCAAAGGGTCTGTTTCCATGCTATATGACTCTATAATCTCCTTAATATTTCAAAAATCTATTTACCGCCTCTTTAAATACTTTCAGTGATCTAATCTCCATAGCTTTCTGGAGTAGAGAATTCCAGACATTACTGTTTAGGAGAAGAAATTCCATTGCATCCCAGTTTTAGATGAGTGTCCCCTTATTCTGTAACTTAGCATTGGTCTGAGATTCCCCCAGTAGTGGAAACATATTCTCAACATCTACCTTGTAAAGTCCCTCAGAATTCAATATGTTTTAAGAAGGTCACTCTCATTCTTCCAAACTCTAATGAATGGCAAGGTCCAACTTTTTTAGCTGCAAATGTGTTGCTGGTCAAAGCACAGCAGGCCAGGCAGCATCTCAGGAATAGAGAGTTCGACGTTTCGAGCATAAGCCCTTTGCTGCCTGGCCTGCTGTGCTTTGACCAGCAACACATTTGCAGCTGTGATCTCCAGCATCTGCAGACCTCATTTTTTACTCCAACTTTTTTAGCCATTCTTGATAATCTCTTTATCCCAGGAATCAGCACAGTAAATCTCTTTTAAAGTGCCTCTGATACAAAAGTTTTTGTTAGTTAAATTCCGGGGCCAGAATTTACACAGTATTCCAGATGCAGCCTTACCATCACTATGTAAAATTGTAAGCCTCAAACCCCCTGCAAAAATGTCAATATTCTATTACCTTTGTTAATTACCTGCTGCATCCGCATGCTAACATTTTGAGTTTCATGCACAAGAATGCCCAGATCTCTCTCTCCTGCCCATTTGTAGTCTCTCTCCTTTTAAATATCATCTGTCTCCTTTTGATTTTCCTACCAAAGTGCACTTGCCACATTAAACTCCATCTGCTAAGTTTTTGCTCGTTCACTCAACCTGCCCATATCCCCTTGCAGATTCCTCATATCCTCATCACAACATTTCCTCCCAACTATTTTTGCATCAATAGAAAATCTTGGATACATTACACCCTGTCCCCTCCTCCAAGTCAATTACATTGATAGTAAAATGTATTATGTAAGTAAATAGGCAAGAAATATTAAAACCAGCAGCAAGAGCTTCTGATGGTATATACAAAGAATGAGAGAGTGTAGCTAAACTGAACGTGAGACCCTTGGAAGATGTAAGATAACAGCTAACGGGAGGAAAAGCACTCAGACTGATCCTTGTGACATTTGACTAGATTACATCTTTCCTACCTGAGAAAGATCTATTAATTTTGACTCTGTCTTGTTAACCAACCCTCAATCCATGCTAATACATTACCCCTATACCATGTGTTTGTTTCTTGTGTAAAATCTCTTAATGTGGCACCTTAATGAATGCCTTCTAGAAATGTAAATACACTACATTTGTCAGTTCTCCTTTATCAATGCTACTCGTTATATCTTCAAAGTACTCTAGCAAATGTGTCAAACATGATTTTCCTGAAACACAAAACCATGTTGACTCTTTGCAATTGCATTATGCTTTTTCTAAGTGGCAGATGTTAGGCTATCAGGCCTACAATTTCCAATTATCTGTATCCTTCCTTTCTCAAACAGGAATATCACTTCGGCGGGTTTCCTATCTGTCCAGTAAGTCCTGGAATATTTCGACCTATGCTTCTACTATCTCAGTAGCCACTCTTTGTAACTTTTGGTACAGGCCATCAGATTTTGATTATCTGTTGTCTTCAGTTCCATTAGTTTGTAAAATACTTTGTCCTTCATGATAGAGACTGTTACAAGACCTTTCCTTCCATCTAGCTGTTACCTTACATCTTCGAAGGGTCTCACATTCACTTTAGCTAATCTCTCTTTCTTTCTTTATAGAATCATAGAGATGTACAGCATGGAAACAGACCCTTCAGTCCAACCTGTCCATGCCAATGAGATATTCCAACCCAATCCAGTCCCACCTGCCAGCACCCGGCCCAAATCCCTCCAAACCCTTCCTATTCATACACCCATCTAAATGCCTCTTAAATGTTGCAATTGTACCAGCGTCCACCACTTCCTCTGGCAGCTCATTCCATACACGTACCACCCTCTGTGTGGAAAGGTTGTCCCTTGGGTCCCTTTTATATCTTTCCCCTCTCATTCTAAACCTGTGCCCTCTAGTTATGGACTCCCTGACCCGAGGGAAAAGACTTTGTCTGTTTAACCTATCCATGCCCCACATAATTTTGTAAACCTCTATCAGGTCACCCCTCAGCCTCCGATGCTCCAGGATGCTTTATATTTCTTGCCTATTTACTTACATAATAAATTTTCTTCCTTTTTATTAAGATTTTAGTCATCTGCTACTGGTTCCATAACAATTTCCAATCCCCTGGCGAGCTGCTAGTTTTTTATTGCTTTGTATGTATTAATTTTTGATTGGATACTCTCTTTGACAGATTTTGGCGGTTGATGCATCCATTGAGTCCTTCCTTTTGACTGGAATAAACTTTTCTGCTGAATGTTCTAACATATCTTAAATGTCTGCCACTGTTCATCCAATGATATTCCTCTATATCTATTTCCTCAGTCCACTTTAGACTTACCTCTGTAACTGCATGTGTTTGAGGATTTAAGTTGCTTTCCCTCAAACTGAATTTGAAATTCTACCATATTATGAATGCTACCCCTTAGATAATCCTTATAGTGAGATCATCATTTCTCATTACATATTACTGAAGTTAAAATAGCCAGTTTCCGAGAAAGTTAATAATGTTCTGAGAAACAATCCCTAAGAATCGATGTTTTGGGCATAAGTCCTTCATCAGATTCCTGATGAAGGACTTATCTCCGAAACGTCAATTTTCCTGCTGCTCGGATGCTGCCTGACCTGCTGTGCTTTTCCTGCATGTAATCTCGACTAAATATGAATACTTTGTGTTACCCTTGCCAATCTGATTTGTTCAGTCAATATGTGAATTGAAATCACCTATGGCAATATTAGTGCCCTAATTACATGCCTCCATTATTGCTCGATTTATACTTTGTCCTACAGTGAGGCAATTCTTTAGGGGCCATTAGATGATTCTCAGACCGACAACTGCATGTCCCCTTATGGGCAGTGCACCAACAATAGTAAGGGTAGGAAGAGAGGGAGTGAACTAAATTAAAATAGAGTTGGAGGGGAAATAATATCCACAGACCCCACAGTGCTAGTTACTCTCTAGTCCATTGCAAATCCTCCTAATGTGAAAAATGTGCTAAATATTGTATTAACCCAAACACTAAAGAACAAAAGCCCCTGTGTACTTGTTCAACAATATTACATTGGAAGTTCGGATGGAATGTAGAAAGATTTCCATAGTCAGACCACTGAGTACAGGAGCTGGAACATTATGTTACAGCAATACAAGGCATTGATTGATTTATTGTCGTGTGTACTGAGGTACAGTGAGAAGCTTTGTTTTGCGAGCAGTACAGGCAGATCATAGTAATCAACGGTGTACAGATCAAAAAGATTTCGACAGAGACATACAGGTTACATTGGACAAGCCGTGTGCTAGATGAGATCAACGTAAACAAGATCAGCATCATTTGAGACGAAATAATCCATTCATCAGTCTAATACCAGCTCAGAAGAAACTGTTCCTGACCCTGCTGATGTGTGTTCAGGCTTCTGTATCTTCTGCCTGATGGAAGAGGTTGTAGGAGAGCATTACTGTGGTGGGATGGGTCATTGATGCTGTTGGCAGCCTTTCCACTGCAGAGAGCCATGTAAATGGAGGCTACGTATGGAAGGTTGACTTCCGTGATAGTCTGGGCTGTTCACCCCACTTTCTGTTGTTTCTTACGGTTCTGGGCAGAGCAGGTTTGCCACACAAGGCTGTTATGCACTTGGACAGTATGCTTTCATTGATGCATTCTATTGGTGAGGGTTCTTATGGACATGCCAAATTTCCTGAGCTGCCTGAGGAAAAAGAGGCATTGTTGTGTCTTCTTGACTGTTGCATCTGCTGGGAAGTCCAGGACAGATTGTCAGTTATCATCTCTCCAAGTAACTTGATGCTCTCCACCCCCTCAACCTCCACTCCATTGAAATAGATGGGGACATGTTCTCCTCCTTTCTTTCTGAAGGCCAAGATGAATTGCTCCATCATGGAACCAGGGTAGACATGGGTCTAATGACCTCTTTCTGTGTTGAAACCATTCTGATTCTATTCTGTATCCATCTTTATTTGAAATCATAGGAAGAACACTTTCGTTCTACAATGTATTTATTACCTTTCAAAATTATGGGATAGTTTACAGTAAAACTGAGAAGTCGTTAGGAGGTTGGAATTTGAATCTTTTGACCATGCTGATGATTCAGAGCACTACTCTGGCTTTGCTCTTGCAGGTTCTAGTGCATGACCACCTTTGAAACTGCCTTGGGAATTCTTAATCGGTGTGTCATTATGTGGTCCAGGGTTTGTTTTCTTTTGGCAAGGAAGGACATTTGGTTTATTTGCAGTTTTCTACCAATGCATCCAACTGAGTCAAAAAGCATCCAGTTTGTCCTTTTTTTATTTCCACAAGCTGAGCTCTGTCATCATGGGATTCAGAGCTGAAACATGTGTTGCTGGAAAAGTGCAGCAGGTCAGGCAGCATCCAAGGAGCAGGAGAATCGACGTTTCGGGAATAAGCCCTTCTTCAGGGCTTATGTTCTTTCCTGAAGAAGGGCTTATGCCCGAAACGTTGATTCCTCTGCTCCTTGATGCTGCCTGACCTGCTGAGCTTTACCAGCAACACATTTTTCAGCTCTGATCTCCAGCATCTGCAGTCCTCACTTTCTCCATCATGGGATTCATTCAAGTTTGTGTTTAGGGTTGGGTTGGGAATAGGCAAAAATCAAAAATAAGGGTGAGCTTATACATGATAAACCAGCTAAACAGCTGGAGGACCTATGAAATGAGAAGTATCTGCTTAGGTGGGAGACCTAAACTGGTTCAGAACAACTGTGTCAGCAATTTTAGAAAATACGGCATGGGAAAATGCGATGCATTGGTCCTAAAGATGGAACAAAATCCCCCTTTAAGATGTGGTCATGTCTGGCTGTCCAATTTACTTGTTCTCCAGGTGATGGTGAAACACCTTCTTGATTTCCTCCGTATGTGGGGCTCAGCACTATTGGTTTGAAGATTCCAGGATTTTGTGCCCGTGTCCATGAAAGAACAGCAATTATGTGTTCACTTCAGGATGATGTGTGAATTAGAAGGGAACTGCAGGTATTGGGGGCCCTACAAATCAGTTGCCCTTGTCTTTCAATGCAGTCGGAGATTACTGTCAAAGTGCCTTGCTGAGTTGATGCAGCACTTTATATATAGAGTGCTCACTGCAGTTACATTGTGCCAGTAATGGAGGTAGTGGATATTTAATCAAATCCAGAATGCTGCTTAAATATAAAGTTTCTACCTTGTGTTGATTCTCTCAAGTTCTCAATTTACCCATCCAGGTAAAATGGAATGTAATCCATCAGGCCATTGATGTGTCCTGTAGATGGAGGAGAAATTTGGTGAATTAGGTGAGCCCCTGCCTGTCTTCTGCCCTGCTCTTGCAAGGAGTTCAAATTGTAAACATTACTGTTTCCACATGAGGTTCATGATGAAAATATTGGGCTCCGTGCTGTGTGTTACTGGTCAGAGTTAATGGTGCCATCACAAGGTGCTATCCCCATGGAAACAGTCACTGGTCATGTGGTATGCCTCAAACAACCATTGAGATGACAATGCCCTTTAAAATGATGATGTCAGGCAAGATTACTGTTAATATCAGTTTGGTACAGCTATCATTACTGCGTCTGTTCATATTAACCATCACATTGTCAAAAATACTTGAGACCACCGTTTCAAAAAAAAAGTGCAGTTTTCTGAAGAACCTGAACTGTATATTTCAAACTGATGCAAAATAAGAAGTGATAGTGGATTAATTAAATAAGGCCTTTCAATATCCTTGCTGTAATTCAGATGAAAGTGTGTATGTGTTTGTATATATGTGATAAAATATTCCATGCATTGTTAAAATCTTCAAGATCACCAGAGGTGAGACATACCAAAGTTGCTGCTATTTTAAACTAGAAATCATAAGCAATATTTAGCCATCCTGCTGTAGAAAACAGCCCTGGAAATTCCAAATGTAACTGATGTGAAATTGTAGAAATTTTACAAAGAATCTATTGAAAATTAGGGACTGTAAAGATTTTTATTTGAAACAAAAATAGCATTTTTCATACATTGAAAATCCTTTTCAAACAATAATGTAGACTAGCACAAGGCTGGGTCTCTGAGGGTTTGTTTGAAGATTATAAAGGCTTTAAACAAAAGCTGATGTGTGGAGCGTCTGTGTGATGTGTGACACCGATTTAGTCATTTAGTAATTTGCTTCACTGACTGACATCCTGGAAAATAACCCAGTCCCTGTTCCACTGAGAAGATGGCAGCTCCTAAGGTGTTAATTCTAACAGTAATTGCTGCCACCTCTCCATCTTTCCTAATTACCTCCAGGAAGACTCCAGCTCCCCAGGCATTTAAACAGAAAGGAGTAAACAAGGGACCATTGTGTAGAGAAGTGGAGTCTGTTGCAGAGACACCCAGTGATATGTGGAAATAAAATGAGTAGCAAGAATGCTAGTAGTACTCTATGTTTTAGAGATGGCTTTTTTGAAGTGAATTGATCTATTTTGACCACATTGAATGGGATTGGCTTCCTCCAGGGAGTGAGGGAGGTCAGGGCTCACTCATTTTGACCAGTTATTTGGGCATCTGCCTTGTTTGTCCCCTCACCAATTTTTCTCAGTTCCTCTCCTAAAAGCCACTGGTTTATACTATTGTACACTTCAACATGGACTAGCAACACTTCTGATGCATTAACCTGAGTGATATGTCTTTCTTATGTAGGACCTAAAAACAAATGTGATCAGATTATTTGTTTGTGGAAGTCCTTGTTGGATCAGAAATGTAGCTGTTTTTTTCTACAATCCTGGAAACTGGGGCTTTTTCACTCAAATTGCAGGTGTGACCTGACTTGGGGCTTTAATATTATGAGAGGTTATGTACAGCAACCACTTACATTGATCAGCGAAATGTTGATGAGATGATACAAGTTTAGGCTAAATGCACAATGATGAAAGGTTATGGTTTACAAAAATTCTGCTCAAAGATAGAATTCTCTGCCACAAACCTTGATTTAAAATAGAAACAAAAACCTCAGCAGGTCTGGCAGCATCTGTGGAGAGAAATCAGAGTTAACGTTCTGAGGAAGGGTCATTGGACCAGAAACGTTAACTTTCATTTCTCTCCACAGATGCTGCCAGACTTGCTGTGCTTTTCCAGCAATTTCTGTTCTTGTTTTTGATTTACAGCATCAGCAGTTCTTTCAGTTTTTATTAATATAGACTCTAATCATTTTGGAGAAAATTATGTAGTTACTTAATGAGAAATATGAGAGGGCCTGAAGTATGGTTGCGAGAGTGGGGATTAGAATACTTAGTTAAGGTGAAGAAAATGACAGGCCAAATAATTTTGGTGCAGTAGCAATGTGTGAGATATATAGTTGGGAAACTGGAAACATCTGTATATTATTACCTGACAGCTTTGCCTTATGCAGTTGTACTTTTTTGCATTGCATTTGCTGGTTGATGATTGCTATAGAAATTATCTTGCCCCCTTGGTGATGTGTATTTTGAAGTCCAGCAGTTCTGTTTGGAGGCATCAGAAATACTACAGCTTTGTGGAAAAGATCTGTCAACATTTATGAAGAATAAGGGGAGTTCTGATTATTATTTATTCCTTAATAACATCAATAAAACAGATCATTGAGTCATTATCACGTTATTGTTGTGAGATCTTGCTGTTCACATTTTGTCTGCCATGCTTCCCAAGAATGCCTACATTTCAAATTTTGTTCATTGGTTGTAAAGTGCATTCCTGAGGTTGCAAAATATAAGTAGATAAATGTAGTTTTTATGATCTTCTCACTAAAATACAGACAGATTCAGCAATTTCACTGTCATTGTCATCTTCCCATGAGTTCCAATTAGTAGTCTCCACAAGCTCTGATGTTTTGTAGATGTGTCTCTACTCCCTTTGGAGTGTTCCCAGCAGCTGTATTCAGGGCAATGGAGACTGAAGAGTTGACATTAATAAGGAAAAGGAGGTGGGAAAAAAGCGTATGAGCCCCTGAAGTAAGCTATGTACCTGCATAAAACTGAGAGGTCAAGGCATGGATTGCACTGAATGGGGGAGCTCATAGAAACAGTTGCCACCAGTCAGGCAAGTGATGAGGGTGACCCCTGGACATTATTAGGGGAAGTAAGGGACACCCAAGTTGTCTTTGTGTTGTCCTGAAGGAGCAATTCTATTCTGGTCCACCTGGAAACCCAAAAGAGCAAATTAACAATGTATTTTACTGGGTGTCTTCAGGGCCACAATCCAGATCTGGCCTGACAGGGAAGCTGTCACTGGTTCAGCTACTGGGACAAAGCATTTAGGATGTGCCAAAAAGTGTTAATTTTCAAACACAGGAGACTAAATCCAAAAAGTTATCCATTATTCTTGCACAGAATTCATTGCAGGCTCCTTGCTAACCCTCCTTCAGGGAACTCTGTTTTATTTGAATAAAAATATTGAAGGTGCAATTACAAAGAATACAAAACCCAACATACTGCAGACAATTTGCCATTTTTCACTGTCAATTCCTTTTATTCCAATGGGATCAATGCAGCTGAATTTACAAAACCGAGAGGATTTGGTACAAGCAATCTACTAAGAAATGGAAATAATAAATTTAACAAATTCAATTAAACCTTTTGCAAATATATGGAAGTGTTGCACTTAGACTTTGAGATTTTTCCTCAGTGAACCTGTAACCATATTCAACATTTTTTTTTCCATTTTGAGAAATCTATTTTCTTTCTGATATTCTTGATTTAACTTTCTAATATTGCTTGGAGCTGTGTGTTGTGTCCTGCTCTCCCGTCTATACACCGAGTAACAATGAGGGGAAAGATAGCAAAAGAGATGAAAGATAGCAAAATCAATTAAACATTCAGGGCACTCATGAAAATATGGTTTGCAAACCTCAACAGGTTAAAATGTTTATCCTCACTTTTGACACAATCTACGTTCTTGAAAACATTTCCAGTCTGGTCTGTTGCCACATGGTATTGCTGGCCTGAGCTATAAGGTGGTGTCTATTTCCAATTGTGAATTGATCTTATCACAAAGTATTGGCAGTAGGTCAGGTAATATCTGTGAAGAAAGGAGAGTTCATCTGCAAGATTTTAACATGGGCGTTGGAACCTCAATGTTAGGATCAAACAGGAGTCTCAGGACCGCAGTTACTGATGTTGGGACTATCTCACGTTCTTCCTAGAGGTTGTCTCTGAATTGGCCACTACTGTGCTTTCATGCCTAGTCCAGGTGAGGCCGTGATGCTGCTAGTCTAATCGACGTGCTAGTATTGCTAGAGCCTTAGCAGCCCTACTGTCAGAGATGAACACTTTACGACTCCTCTATCTCCTTTTATGGTGCTAGGCTATAATGTAATATCTACCAGAAATCCACAGGCACTCATAGCTCTCTTGATTACAATTCCTCCACTCGATTGCTGTAAGGACTCCATTCCATTCCCGCCAGCTCGGTTTCCTGTGTTTTGCAGTTTACTTTCCAGAGTCTGCTATATCTTTTGTTTTCATCAGTCATGGATTCCCATGTTACTCTAGCCTTAATACCTTTACCCTCCTCACCAGTGATCCCATATATTCCTCCCAGGTGCTACAGTGATTTACTTCTTTCAGTGGAACATGTTGTCATCGCTCACAATTTGTTCTCCTTTACACTATTGAGACCAGATATGGATTTAATAACTGCTTTGTGAAACAACTCTATTCGGTCTGTCGGTGTGACCCCAAGCTCCTGTTAGCCTGTCGGTTTAGGAGGAATTGTAGGAAGAAAGGGAAAATTTAGATATGGACCATGTAGAGATGAGAGAAAGATAGACATCAGAAGCAGAGAAAGGAAGTGTTACAGTCATTCACTGGATAGAGAGGAGAAGGAAGAGATCTAAGTTAGACAGGAACAAAGAATGTTCCACGTAACCCATAGGGGTTCCCATGGCAACACTATTTGTTTGGAGAAAGTGTTTGGAGTCAAAGGTGGTGTAGGAGAGTTCTGTTTAAGAAAACAGTGGAAGGCCACCAGGCTGTCTTTCTGAGGGCAGGGTGGTTGAGATGAATTAGGATGCAGAGGGATTCACAGTACCAGTGGATGGTGAGTGCCGGGGAACTTGGCAGAGGGCATTGTAGCTAACCTGAGTGGACATTCTTAAAGTATGGCCTTAGATAGTGAGTTTGTGAGTAAGACAGCTGCAGCTGAGTCCAATCCAGTCTTGCCCACCCCAGGATACTGATATGGAATGTGAAACAGGATGGCTTACTTCACTCAACCAGAATTCAGGTAGGCCTGGGCACAATTGCAACACATCTGCTCTCTCCATAAGAGATGAGAGCATGTTGGAAATCTGGCCTTAGACTCTTGGATCAATGTTGTGCCAGCCCCGAAGAGGGTTGGACAGCTTCTAAAGAAGCTCTGCCATGTAAGGCATGTGAGTGAGGGAGTGGGGTGAAAGGCGGGGGAGGGCTGCCATCAGAATAGGTAAAGAGGTTGGGCAGAAGGAGGGTGAGGGGTTAGGGAAGGTGGATCAGGTGTACTGTATGGAGGGTGGGGTGAGGGAGAATCTGGCAGAGGGGTTAGGTTTGGATCTCTGTGGGCTTGGGTGGGAATAGCTATGCCAACGTAAGTAACTAGGCATCCTGTGATGAACTGGTTTTATAGCCAGCCAGGGGTTACAATGCCTTTTAATTTCTTTAACGCATCTTACCTAAATATCAAGGGGGGTGAATCAGAGGAAGTGACAGCTTAGTTGGATCGTTGCTGGACTATTGGTCTCGAGACCCAAGTAATGTTGCAGGGACCTGACTTCAAAGCCTGCTCTGGCAGATGGTAGAATTCAAATTCCATTTTTTTAAAAGAAATCTGAAATTTAATCTATGATGACCGTGAAACCATTGCCGGTCGTCGGAAAAATGTCCATTTGGTTTACTAATGCCCTTCAATGGAAGAAAACTGCCATCCTTACCTAAATGCAACTCCAGACTCTGTGGTTGACTCTTAACTACCTTCTGGACAATTAGGGGTGGGTATTAAATGTTGGCTGAGACACCAATACCCTCATCCCACGAATGATTAAAGAAATGTCAAAACCCTTCAAAGATGCTTCAGCATTGGGGACCTTTTGTCAGAATCCACAATGCAGTGTAATTACCCATTGGAAGTTTAACCTTCTGGAGGAATGATTGGTCTGTCATTTGCTTCCAAGGAGTTCCAGTGTGTATCTTTCAGGGTAAACCTGAACACTGACTACCTGGAGGCCAGAAGATCTGGACTGGGCTGGTGCTCCTTAATATTGAATGTGAAATAAAAAGATTTAATTACCAGGAAAAGAATCAAAGCTCTGCACTCAATTCTTGAATACCAAGGGGATGAAAGATTTTCAGGGAAATGCAGGAACCTAGAGTTGAGAGTTAAAATCAGATCAGGCAAGATCTTATTCAATGGACCGAATGGCCTACTCTTCTTCATAATTAATTGTCTAAAAAAAATGCTGTGCTCGGTTGTGTATGACATTTAATTGCAAAAGCATGCTTGATGTTTTTATGCCCATTTTACATTTGTAACATGCACATAGTTTCATCAAATTCCTAGGCCATAGTTCAGTGCGTTGGAAATTAAACCATCACAATTACACTTTTTCGAATGGCTTAATGTGAGCTTCACCCTCAGTAATGATTTAGAGGCATCATATTCAATAAGTCAATGTTTCAGATAAATTTGAGTGTAAATTAGAGACTCAACAATCAGTATATATCAATTAGCCAATTAGTTTAATGCAGTTAATTTCAGCCAGGGAGCTGGATTTGGCAATCTTGAGGTCAAGGTTGAACTGCAACAGCACGTACAATTATTTTTAAATGTTAATAAGAATTCCTTTTCATTCAATTTCATAAAATTATTCACCCTACAAAAGTTCGAAACAAGAAATGTATGCTTTATGATAAAGCACATGTGAAGTTAAAGAGAAAAGTTATCTTTTTAATTTGGGAAATTACAAAAGAAGAAAGGAGTACTAGAGTTCAGGTTACAATCGGTTGCTTTCATGATGTCAGTCCAGCTCCTCACCACTGCCAGCTTTGATAAAATTGCTGGCCAGCTGGCAACACCCACATCCCACGCAATGAATGAATGAATAAATAAATAAAAATTGCTTACTGCGTGAACAGAAATAATCCAAGTGAAATTAGCTCAGGTCCCAATTTTAAAAAAGCTGCTGAAGTGAATTAGAACTCCTTGTAACTGAGCTATTTAAAGGAGCGTACAGTTAAGGTGACCCGTGCGTCATTTTAACAGCATTGTGGGCAGAAGCGAATAATGGTGTCAATCCGCAGGCAAGCAATCAACAAGTGAAAGGTATAAGAATGGTTTTTTAGATGTGAGGTCTTTTGACAACGTTCCATTCTAAGATTCAAGCTTTTATTTTTCTCTGTCGGATGTTTACCAATTTTTGCATCCACTTTCTGCCCTGCTTCAGATTTGGAGCACTTTATTCTCGTACTGCGTTTTAAAGAAAAACATTTAAATGAGTTAATTATGACATTCATCGTATCTGATATGGAATATAAATAAGTTTATCAGCTAACTTTCATCAGAGCGGGGGATTAGTCTACAGAAGACAGCATGCCTGGAGCTCATTAGATGACAGCTATCTCGGACTGGCTGATTCCAAACAGACTTGTCTGAAAACTCTCCAAAACTGTCATTGATGGAATCATTTAAAAGGAGCATTCATTCATTGTTGCAAACGCACTTCAGGCAGTTCAGTGCATGATTTCTGCAACAACTTTAATTTTCAGGCTGACATCAGTTTAGCAAGTGTTGAGTGTCAATCAAATCTCCACACAAAGACATGATTATACCAGAGCTCATGATCCTGCAGGTGATCGCCCTTGCTTATGGTTAATGTAAATATAGAGCACCAACTGTAAATTTTACATTGGATGGTTAAACCAGGTAATTATTACGTCAGGAGGGGGAGGTACAATGTTGTGACGCCTTCTTTCCATTAATGAAGATTGAGTGAGTAATAAGTCATTATATATTAATTGGTCTATTCTGGTGACCCCAGTGAACTGTTTTTGTAATTCTCTATTTGTGCATCTGCCTCAGTCTGTGCAGGTGTGGCCAAGGGCTACCCAAGTGCTTTGTGGAAAACTGAAGTCAGGTCCTTCTGCTTTGAGTCTCCCACTACGAGTTTGTGATATTTTGTGAATTGCGCATGGTTTTTTCAAGCTTCATCAGGATTGAAGTTCTATTATCAAAAGTTAAGTGGGCATGGGTTTTAAAAAACGTTTGCATGAATTCAAACAGTATTGAGGTCCTGTTCAATGGGAAGATGTTTGGTTTCCTTGATTTCTGGACTTCACACAAGCTTAATGTGACATGTACATGGGTGGGGAAGAGATTAGCCAGGCTGTTGGACCCAACATCAGGGTTCCAGTGATCCACTGCATAGTAGTGTATAGTTGGAGTCAACAAAGTGAAACTGGCTTCTTCTGTTCAACACTATTGCATTACATTCAACTACAGAATGTACAAGACAATACGGTCTGGTGCCCAAAGCATGTCAGGGTGGTCTTAATATCCTTAACATCAAGATAATGAGGTGAATTCTTTTTTGTTTTTAGTTAGCCATATTCTGCAAGAGATGGCAGGTATCTCTGGAGAGAAACCAGTGCATTTTGTAAAACGTATTCATTCACAGGATGTGGGTGTTGTTGGCTTGGCCAACTTTTATTACATACCTTACCTGCCCTTGAAGGTGGGGAGCTACCTTTTTTGAACTGCTGCAGTCCATTTGATATAGGTGTACTTGTTAAATTGTTAAGGAAGGAGAGCCAGGATCTTGTCCCAGCGACACCGAATAAATGGCGATAGTTTTCCAAGTCAGGATGGTGAGTGGATAGCAGCCTATCATGAGCATTGCTCACCAGGGATCTCTCTCATTCCCTGGAGAGTGTTAGAGGATTAGCAGGATGACTATCAATCTGTTTTGGTAAGTAAAGAACCCTCCTATTGCGGCCAACAAGTCCTGGCGTGGGACATGAACCTTGGGCTTTTGAATCAAAGGCAGGTTGCTACCCTCTGAATCACAACCCTGTAGCCACTTAGTTTACCCAAATACTGATTTGGATTCTGTGACATTACTCATACTTTGGTTTTCTAAACACAGAAACGAATGATCATTTGGCAGATCACTTCACGTTTCTTAATATAATGTGATTGTGGGATATTTTTCTGTTGCTCCATCCTGTGCTTTACTGAGACGACATTCTGAGAAAAATATTGAGGAGAAAGTGAGGACTGTAGATGCTGGTGATCAGAGCCGAGAGTATGGTGCTGGAAAAGCACAGCAGGTCAGGCAGCATCCGAGGAGCAGGAGAATCTCTGTTTGAGAACTAATTGGAGCCAGACTGTATACAGATATTTTTAAACAACCAGGTATGTTATAACACATTTCTAGAGCAGGTGGGATTTGAACTCAGTCCTTTTGGCTCAGAGGTGTGGACACTGCTGCAAGAGCCACTCCATGTCTGTACATATGTATAACATTTCTAAACATATGCACGTGTATCATATTGAAAATAATGACTATAATAATGATAATAGCTGCATTCATTTCCTAGCCCTTTATTCTACAGGGAGAAAAACATTCTACCACAAGTGGAAAGTGTATTTGACAAGATACTGCTCTTAAAACAAGCGCAAAACCTTGCACCTAAAAACACGAGTTAGTTTTTGCCAAACCTGTAGCTTGTGCACAGCACTATTCTAAGCCCATTGTGATTCTGCTGTCAGTGCTCTGACACAGCAGCATCAGATTTACAAATTGAAAATCATTAATAAATCTGAACAGGATATGATAAATCTGAAATCACATTCGATAAACCCGGACACCTTTTAATAAATCAAAAAGATTACTTAGGAATTTTTAAAATCTGACGTCAAAATGTCGGGATTACAAATGGGTTGCTGCTGATCCCTCATAGTGATGTATCATTTACGTGTAATATATTTATGAGTATGAGTGTGAAGCAAAGAAATTAAAAGGAGGGGATGCTTTTAATGACAAAATGGAAAACAGCTGTTAGTTTGGCTCATCTTCTACATAAGCTGATGTGATCCAAAATCCTCTGTTTTAATTATAGTGTTCATTATTTTCTCTCTCTGTACCAGCCTCTGTTACTTGATTTGTAGATCTAACTGGGGCTTAGAATAGTCACAATAAAGACTTAGGTCTCACACTGCAAAATGATTTCCTTTATGTACCTTATTTTTATTCAGTGAGGAAAATTTGTTGAAGCCTGTTGTCTGGCTGTGTCAGTCCACTCCACTTGTAGGAGCTGCTGCTACCATCCTCCTCAGGTGCAGGAACATACGGGTTCTGCTTAGTCTAGTCTGGCAGAAAAAACCCACTTCCTGGTCTAATTACAAGAATCTTCTGTAATTAGCAAGATATAATTCATTGCATGTTAGCAACTAGATATTACGTACGTTGCCCAGATATCACATCTCACGCCTTCAAGTGACTAAGCTGTTCTGTTCGCTAGTCCATATGGTATCATTGTAGTGGTGGTGTTTATAGCAGTCCTCAGTAGTAACTCTTTCAGATCCACATACAACATCCTCAACAAACTTATTTCCATTATTAATATTATGCATTTGTGTGTATAATGACATTTACCACTACCCAATCGCCTCCTACAAATATCTGATGTTACAAATTCATGCGATCAGATGGAATGCATTCTCTTCGAAGACTGGTAGCTTGCTTGGTGGGAGACCATTGCCTTTGATTCTCTTCCCAAGAGCCTGTAGTCTGTAGGTCCCTTTAAACTGGAGGATCTTGAATGTCCCTACTGAAAGGGTGCAATTGCACCTTTGCATCTCATGAACCTCCAAAACAGGCAAACTCTTCTTGTATCTTATATCTTGCAGTATCTTGTATCATTGGTTGTTCCTCCTGAGTAGTGGCTTCCACAGATCTACACACATGCCACCTTCAATCTTTGTCAGCAGAGTTTTGTTCTCAATCTGTCTGTAGATTTGTGCTGAAGCATACACACATTTTATTTCAGCATTGTGCTTGGATTGGCACTCTAATTCACCCTCAGCAAATTATTGTTCATTGGTGAAACCAACATGTTATCTTCATTACACACAAAGACAGAAATTGCTGGAAAAACTCAAATGTTCTGAAGAAGGGCCCAAAACCTTAACTTTGCTTTGTCTCCACAGATGCTGTCAGACCTGCTAGTCTTTCCCAGAATTTCTGTTTTTGTTTCAGATTTCCAGCATCCACTGTTCTTTGGTTTTTTTTTGACCTTCCTCAGTTTTGCTATTTGAACTTTGCTTCTCTCTTGGCATGACCACTGTTAGTCACTGAGGAGTCTCCCTCATACGATAAGGAAGTGAAACATTTTGCCTGAAGCTGAATCTTCCAACTAACCTTGGCATTTAACATCAGAGCCTGCGGCATATCTATTTATTTACCAAGATGTGCTGCAATCTGGGTTACATCAATGATAGATTTTTCAGTTGGCTTGGGTGGGATATTCTTTTCACTGGTTATCACATTGCTTGTATTTTCTCAGAATTTTGCTGGCTCTTGCAGTCTGAATTCTCTTTAGAGCTGATAACAGTGGAAAAAAATATTGTGTCAATTCAGTATTGTCACAGGTTCCTATTTCATTGACAGTATGAAACAGATTCTGGCTGTCAAAGTTCTGTTCTTTGATTAGTTTCCAACATTGGCCTCAGGACCTTTCTGTCCAGCCAACCCATTGTCCCCTCCTTATAGTCCCCGTTGTCAGCATTTCTCCTCTGCTCGCGTTGTCCATTATCCATCCCTTTGTTTGCTTAATTGTCTTTTTCTCCCTCCAGGTTCTATCTCCACCTATCCTCTCACTCCTTAACAACACTGCCCCAAACCCCCAATCCTGTCTCTAGTATATATACCATCTTTTCTTAGCCATTACTAGTCATGATGAACAGTCACTGGACCCAAACATAGCATCTGCTTTCTCTCTACAGTTGCTGCCCGACCTGCTAGGTTTCTCCAGCAACTTCTGTTTCAGTTTCAGATTTTCAGCAACTGCAGTTCTTTGTTTTATGTCCTTAATATAGTTTAACAAAACTTCTCGAAATCTTATCAACACTTGCTAATAGTTTAGCAAATTCCGCCATTTGAATAAGATTGTGGGCACAACCTGTCTTCCTACTACTGAGAATTCTTGATTATGATGTACATATACATTTTCAACAATTTGGCATTCCCTATATTAGAGAGTTTTTTCAGCAGTCTGCTAATCTTCAGTGTTATGCCTCCCAGACAAAGCAGTTGATGTTGTCAGTTGTAGACAATGTTTTCTTGAGTCGAGAGTGTGCTGCTGGAAAAGCACAGCAGGTCAGGCAGCATCCGAGGAGCAAAGAATTGATGTTTTGGATATAAGCCCTTCACCAGAATGATGCTTGTGGGCCAGGGAGCTGAGAGATAAGTAGGAGGGGTGGGTGAGTGGGTGGGTGGAGTTGGGGGCAAGGTAGCTAAGAATGTGACAGGTAAATGAAGATGAGGGAGAAGGAGACAGGTCAGAGAGGAGGGTGGAGTAGATAGATGGGAAAGACAATGGACAAGTCTGGAGGGCGGTGCTGACTTGGAGGCTTGGGATTGGGATAATGTGGGGGGGAGGGGAAATGCGGAAACTGGTAAAATCCACATTGATCCGAGTGGTTGCAAGGTCCCAAGGTGGAATGTGAGGTGTTCTTTCTCCAGGCGTCGGGTGGTAAGGGTTTGACGATGGAGGAGGCCCAGGACCTGCATGTCCTTGGCAGAGTGGGAGGGGGAATTGAAGTGTTCAGCCATGGGGCTGTGTGTTTGGTTCGTGTGGGTGTCCCAGAGATGTTCTCTGAAACGATCCGGAAGCATCCTGTTTCCCTGATGCAGAGGAGACCACATCGCATGCAATGGATACAGTAGATAACATTGGTGAATTTTCCATAGGATGTGGAAGGATCCTTTGGGGCCTTGGACGAAGGTGAGGGGAGTGGTGTGGGTGCAGATTTTGCATTTCCTGCGATGGCAGGGGAAGGTGCCAAGAGTGGGGTGTGTGCATGTGGGGGACATGGATCGATGAGGGAGTTGTGGAGGGAATGGCCTCTCTGAAATGCTGATAGAAGTGGGGAGGGAAAAATATATGTAGTGGTGGGGTCCATTTATAGGTGACGGAGGATGATATGATGTATACGGAGGGTGGTGGGTGGAAAGTGAGGACTGGGGGATTCTGTCCTTATTGCTTAGGGAGAGGTGAGTTTCAAAGGTGGTGCTGTGGGAAGTGGAGGAGATGTGCTGGAGGGCATCATCGACCACATGGGAAGAGAAATTGCAATCTTGGAAGAAGGAGGCCATCTGGGATTTTCATCATCCTGGGAACAGATGCAGCAGAATTGGGAATAAGGGATGGCATTTTTACAGGAGGCAGGGTGGGAGGAGATGTAGTCTAGGTAGCTGTGGGAATTGGTGGGCTTGTAGTAGATGTCTGTGGTTAGTCAGTCGCTGGAGATGGAAATGGAGAGGTCCAGGAAGGGGACGGAGGTGTCTGAGATGGTCCAGGTGAATCTGAGGTCAGGGTGAAAGGTGTTAATGAAGTTAATGAACTGTTCAATCTCCTTGTGGGAGCACGAGGTAGCAGCGATACAGTCATCAATGTAACAGAGGAACAGGTAGAGGATAGTGCCAGTGTGACTATGGAAGGTGGACTATTCCACATACCCCTCTTATCTCTCAGCCCCTTGCCCCGCAAGCCTCATTCCTGATGAAGGGCTTTCGCTAGAAATTTCAATTCTCCTGCTCCTTGTATGCTGCCTGACCTGCTGTGCTTTTTTAGCACCACACTCTCAACTCTGATCTCCAGCATCTGCAGTCCTCACTTTCTCCAAGTGTTTTCTTGACTATGGTTCACTATCTGATGATATAACAACACATTCCTCAATATCAAAATTGAAACTTGTGGGATAACCATTGACCAAAGTATCAATTTGCTAAATGTCAGCTCTGGATCACCTATCCCCCCAAGAAACACTTCAGGTTTTTCTTCTGTTGTAGACAGTTGAACGTCATTAACCTCCTTATGAGGGTAACAATTTTATTTCTTGTTTTTCTGAAACTGTTTCCCACTTCTGCACACTTTCTGAAATTGATCTATTGTGTGATGGATAAAGCATTCACATTTGAAAGCTGGATACTGTCTGTGCCTGTGATTTGCTTTGTTCTATAATGCTGACAAGCACTTTTAGTGCCTGGTTCCTGGCCTAAATCACATTACTGGTTTCTCACATGTGGCATTTGTGGTTTTGTAACTTAAGAGTCAAGTAGACTTTGCTGATTCTGTACTGAGTTTGATCTTCTCCTCTTAGAATTGATCTGTGTTGCTTTTGCATTTTGCTTCATTCACCATATCTCTAGAGTTATGTATTTGTGGCACTCCACAATCTTATCATTTCAGATATTTCTGGATGCATAAACAGCAAAGTCAAATTTCAAGTTTCCTCATACCAATTGCAGTGAAAAGGATTGGCAACTTTTGAGTGGCTGCACATGCTTTGAGAACCTCTGCTAAATAGTTGACAGCATATCTTAGTTGATTATTTAGACTGGTCTTGTTGTATCCAAATTTCAGAGGGTAAGGTCTTTATTCTTTGTCAGGGTAAGTTGTTTTGGATTGATTTCATTTTACTATGTTCCACCCCACCCTCATTCATCCCAACCTCATCATCACACCCTCCTCAGCTCGGTCGATTAAGATATTCCATTCCAAAGTTTATTACTAACTGATGATAGGTAAAAAAAAATGACTGCAGATGCTGGAAACCAAATTCTGGATTAGTGGTGCAGGAATACGATGTATTCCTGATGAAGGGCTTTTGCCCGAAATGTCGATTTTCCTGCTCCTCGGATGCTGCCTGAACTGCTGTGCTTTTCCAGCACCACTAATCCAGATCCTAAATGATGTTCCATAGTCAGCCTGCCATTATGCTCACTGGGAGTGATTTGGGAACCTCATTCCAGGCTGACTAGCAGTTTGGTCTGTGCTATTCCTTTTTATGTCTTGCTGTTAAGCTTTCATCCATGTTCATATCTTGTTAAAGTGGGATCAATATTTCTGAACTGCCGTAGTCTCAATGTCAGAGAGCAACAGCAGCGAATATATATTTCTTCCCCCAAAGCCTGTAAGATGACAGGAGAATAACTAATCCAATTAAATGTGAATTGTTTGTTAAATAAATGTGCTCCATAAAGTTAATTATTATGCATTTAAGTACCACTGAACTCAGAATGTGACAGTTGTCTGCAGGTTTTTTTTTGTTGTTTAGAAGTCCAGGGACCCCTCAGATTCAATTCCAGCCTCAGGCCACTGTTTGTGTGGACTTTACACATTCTCTCTGTGCCTGTGTCTGTGTGAGTTTTCTCCGGGTGCTCCTGTTTCCTCCCACAGTTCAAAGATGTGCAAATTAGGTGAATTGGCTGAACTAAATTGCCCATGAAGTCCTGGAATATGTATGATTTGGAGATGCCGGTGTTGGACTGGGGTGTACAAAGTTAAAAATCACACAACACCAGGTTATAGTCCAACAGGTTTAATTGGAAGTACACTAGCTTTCGGAGCATCGCTCCTTCATCAGGTGGTAGTGACATCATCACCTGATGAAGGAGCGACGCTCCGAAAGCTAGTGTGCTTCCAATTAAACTTATTGGACTATAACCTGGTGTTGTGTGATTTTTAACCTGGAATAAGTAGGTTGGGTGCATTAGTCAGTGGTAAATGAGGTGGGTAGTGTGGACTTGTTGGGCCAAATGGCCTGTTTCCACTCTATAGGGATTCTATGAATTCTGTGATATTACTTCAATAACCATCCCATCCATCAATAGAATTCCTAAAAGGCTTAAGGAATCCTTAAACTTAAGAAACTTTTAGATTAGATTAGATTACTTAGAGTATGGAACCAGACCCTTCGGTCCAACAAGTCCACACCGACCTGCCAAAGAGCAACCCACTCAGACCCATTCCCCTAACACTACGGGCAGTTTAGCATGGCCAATTCACCTAACCTGTACATTTTTGGACTGTGGGAGGAAACCAGAGCACCTGGAGGAAACCCACACTGACACGGGAAGAATGTGCAAACTCCACACCGACAGTTGTCTGAGGCGGGAATTGAACCCGGGTCTCTGGCGCTGTGAGGCAGCACTAAGCCACCGTGTCATCCATGATTATTGTTGTTTAGTTGAAAGACAGCATCTGTGAGGAAACTTCTCTAGAGATGTAACAGTGAAATGAAGTCATTTGGGGCCTAAATGTAACCCTGGTGTCAGTTGTGACTTAACACTCTGATGCATTAGATTCAGGGCTCAAAGAGTACTCAGAGCTTGAGAATGCAATTCCTTCGCACCGTAAAATGGGTTCGATCGTAGCAGTGCCACGCCGGAATGATCAGTCTCTGTGTTTGATGCTTATTTATTGGAACAGAGATGCCAAGACTGAAATAAATTTGTCCTTGGATTTTGAGAATAAATCAAGCTAGTAGCAGGGAGCAATCATGTGCAGTTCATCTGTTGAAGCCATCATAAATTTCAACCCTCTGTGAGACTGACATTTAAATGCAGGAAGTGGTCAGGCGGGAGAAGCAAGCATGGCCGACTAGTGGTTAGTACTTGTAAACTATCAATGGGAAGATGCTTGCTTCTTCCATCTCCACAAACTCGGGACAGTTTCCTGGGGCCTGTTTTGAATGTTCTCCAGTGATCCCTGAGCAACATGAACCAAAGTACTCATCACAGCTTGGACCACTGTAAGGTCCAATGGGGCAAATGAATTGGAATTTAAGTCAGAAATCATTGGCTGGAGTCCTTTAAGTTACTGGTACTTCAATTGCGGGGGGAAGAATCTGAGTTCAGTAATGAACTCAAATTCCTGTTTAGATCAGGCTGGAGTCTCTGTCTTGTTAAAATGGTTATTGTTGTATCAAGTTTACACCCAATGTTGAATTTTGCTTTAAGACTGGGATGGTGTACCAATTGGTGGAAAATCCATTGAAATGAATTTTCCAATGGAAATACAGGTGACCAAAGCAATCAAAATGTTGCAGGGCTTTTCAGAGTGTCTGTCTTTAAGATGTATGTTAACGTCTGCTGACTTTTTAATTGTGCCTCCGAGTTTTAGATTGATTTGATGAAACTGAGAAAAGAGCATTTGATGGCATGCTGCTGAAATATTCAGTGTTTTCACAAATTATAATTCTGCTCTTTTAATAAAATGGGATTATTAAGACGTGAGACTGGTTCCGTAATTACTTTTGTAGCACTCACCATGCGCTCAGCTTTCTCACATTGTGCAGTACCAAGGGTGGTAAAATCATGCTATTTATACTCATCATTAAACGTTCATACTTCTCTATCAGAAACTGCATGGTATTATTGAGTGATGTATGTTGAAGTAATGCTAATTTTGCTTCAAGCAAGAGGCAAAGTTGTGTTATGGTGATTGAATGACAACCCAGAGATCGAGTTAAAAGGCCTCCTCACTGACGGCTGGAGGCTTATGCCAAAACTGGGAGAGCAGTCCCACAGACTATTGAAGCACTAGTCTGACATAGCCATAATCAGAACATCCTGCATTACAGTGAACATCCCAGAACTCATTCGCCATTACTGGTTAAGTCCTTTACTCTGGCAGAATGACCAGAAGTGGTGGCACTCTGATTACAGTCAATGTGGAGCAGTCCCATTTAGCCTATGTGGTTTTAAAGTCTGTTAATAAAAGTTTAATTCAAGTTTCTAACAGGTAAATTAAAAGCCATTATTTAGGCATAAAATAACTCTTCATGACAGCAGTTACAAGAGTGCTGGGAATCTCTCTTTTATGTTAAGTTGGGAAAAGTCATGGCCAATGTTTCAGTTTTGGATTTTCTCTGTTCCTTTCAGCATCTTGATTAATATTTGAATATGGTACCTTGTCTCAGTAATCTGAACTGAAAAAAGTGAGGAATATGGCAATTGTATTGTTAAAGAGATATCTTCTTTGCTGGAACCTAGAACCAGGCCAGCAAGCTATTTGTTTTTTTTTAAGTGCCCCACCACATTAACCAGATATTGAATATGAAAACAGTAACATCACTCTGGAGCCTTTTTCAAAGTCTCCATCTGCCAATTCAATTCATTCTTTATTTATGAATCATATTTTTGATTGATGTGTCATGCTTTGCATTTATCAATGTTAAATTTAATAACGCTATTTGTCTTACCAATTGCTCAACTAATTTAAATCTTTTTGCTACATTCTCTGCTTCTACCAATCTCCATGGTTCAGTGCTGTCAGCAAGTTTTCCATCTTGACATTTAATATTGATACTTGGGTCAATCATAGATTGAAAACAAACCAAGTCTTGATTCTTTCAACACTACTATCTATACCTCTTCCATATCTAATCCAGCCATTCTGCCTTGTGTTCTACTCCAGTCCCTTTTTTGTAAGCTGTCTTCCATGTAAGACTTGGTCAAAAGCTTCCTGCGAATCCAGAGACAACAATAAGATGCAATTTACAGGATTAGACAACTTGCAGTGAGCCCTGGGGGTTAAATACTATTCTTCACACTTCTGCTCAAATTTTTCATCCTGCAAAATCCTGAGTATTGGACTCACCCCAATATTTTTTAACTCAAAAGCTATTGCCTGCAAAGTTCCTAAATATTTGATGTAGTGATGATACACTAGGTCACCTGGAGCCAGTAGTAAACAGAGTAACCAATACAGTAACCTTTTAACCAGTTAGATTTAGAGATTGAGAAATACGCACAAAGACTGAGGAAGAAGATGAATTAAAGTGAACAAATTGAATTTGTTACAAATATGAAGTTTGCAAGACAGTCATGTTTTGGAACTATCTTTTTAATTTCAAGTAAATGGATAAACGAAGGGGGTAATGTGACTAGGCCCGATACTATCTGACCACGAAATTGGGTGGCTTTGTTGTTAAAAGTAAAAGAGGCCCCTGGTTATCTTACTGAGAAGAAGGTTGGAATTGTAATAAGTCACGGGTAATGTCACATTTGTAAATGATTAGACCTCAAACTGTCACTTGACACAAAAGATGGAATGAAGCTGGGGATTTAGAAAGTAATCTGCAAGAATCTGAGGGAAAAGAAATTGATAAAGATGCAAGAGATTAATCCTGCACCTTAAGTCAAGAAAATCCTAGCTCATGTGGTCACCGCATACAATGTTGGTGGGAGCTCATTCTCAGATTGGAGGGATTGAGTTTATGTAGATTTAATTGAGGCTGATTTTGCCTACAGGGAAAATTCTTTAACATGTCTCTCACCATATATGTCAGTGCTGGAATTAGGTATTGACCAGCTGAGAAAGGAAGCAGGTCCTCAGGAGCAAAGAATCTTCTTGGATTGGTTCTTGGTGAATGAAGTATCTACTGAAGGGATAGTAAAATGCAATTGTAGATGGTGATATTCAATCATTTTAAAAATTAGTGGGAACATTTTCTACAGTTCAGAGTATAATTTGCCTACTGAAATAATGTTTAGTCAATGTTGATTTTAAATCATGCATTACATTGTTATAGGAATCTCATAACTTGAAATCTTATTGTGTTCCTTTCAGTCACTGGATTTTTGATTGATATTTTAAAACATTTTAGCTTCTATAATTATCAATCAGCTATATGGAGAAAGGGGGAAAATAGGGTAGGTATGATTTGACTAAAAGGAAAGTAAAAAAGAGGCTGAAAGAAAACTTAAGAAAAGTTATTGCAAGTTAAAATTTTTTGAAGCTCCAGAACCAATTATTATTTGCAGGAAAGAGTCTCCATTGTTTCAGTTGTTCCTCTGAACAAAAGAGTGGGATTGCAGCAAAATCACAGAAAGGCTCCTCGTGATTAACTATCAGCCCTCCATTCTGCAAAGAGTTTTAAGAATGCAAAGCAACAAATACATGAAACTCATGGAAAGGTTAAGGATGAGCTTTGATCTATGAGAGGCAGATGGTGAGGTAAAGTAAATCAATCAGCAAACTGGCAGTTTGCAATACCACACACATCCACTTGGCTCCCAATCCCCATGAATCGCTGGTTAACACATTGGTAATGCCCTGTGCCTTTAATGCACCATTATTTTCTCAGAGATTTCTGTGATATTATAGCACTGGATATCTTCAGTTAATTAGAACCGTAGAATCCCTACTGTGCAGAAAGAGGCTATTCAGCCCATCTAATGTGTTCTGACCTTCTGAGGAGCATCTCACACAGACCCAACTGCCAGCCCCCTCAGTCCCTGCATTTCCTATGGCTAAGCCATCTAGTTGACATTTCCCTGGGCACTGAAGGGTAATTTAGCATGGCCAATCCTCCTAATCTGCACATCTTTGGATTGTGGGAGGAAACTCTCAGTGGAAACCCATGCAGACATGGGGAAAATGTGCAAACTCCCTACAGACAGTCACTCAAGGGTGCAATCGAGCCTGGGTCCCTTCATCAATGACCTTCCCTCCATTATCAGATCAGAAGTTGGGGATATTCGCTGATCATTGTATAATTTTCAGGGTCATTTGTGACTCCTTGCTTAAATAGTCCATGACCAAATGCTGCAAGATCAACACACTAAATGGACTGCAGCAATTCAAGAAAGCAGCTCACCACCATCTTAAGGACAAATATGGATGGGCAAAAACTGCTGACCAGCCAGAAACGCCAACATCCCATGAGTAACTAAAAGAAGTGTCACTGTTCACTTAATTCATAATACTCAGAAAATAGATAAGATATTTCAGGCAAAACCATCACTTTTTCTAAATGCAAGCTTGTTATGATTTGCTCTGCTGTTGCTAGTTTGAAAATAATTCTGTTCTTCTGGATACCTTTGATGTGAGGTTAATGGGGGATCAAGGACTGTACAAATCTTTTCCAAAAAAACCTATACAGTGAGCACACTTCCTGTCACAAATTCCATCACAGTATTTAGTCATACAATGAGTGATATTTTCCTATGTCAACTGTCACAAAAACATCACAACCTTTAGCCATTGGTGGATTCTATGGAGAAGTGCCTGATTTTTCTCTATCCACTCTGTTGTAAACTCACATGTATTTAAATGTACGTATTCATAATGGACCTTGGGTAGTGCCACGAACAACCTATTCATCAAAAATGGACTGTTGAAGTAAGGAGTCATAAGTGACGCTGAACATTATACAATGATCAGCAAATATCCCCCACTTCTGATCTTACGATGGAGGGAAGGTCATTGAGTTTTTATGGTTGAGCTGAAAATGTGTTGCTGGAAAAGCAGGTCAGGCAGCATCCAAGGAACAGGAGAATCGACGTTTCGGGCATAAGCCCTTCTTCAGGAATGAGGAAAGTATGTCCAACAGGCTAAGATAAAAGGTAGGGAGGAGGGACTTGGGGGAGGGGCGTTGGAGATGCGATAGGTGGAAGGAGGTCAAGGTGAGGGTGATAGGCCGGAGTGGGGTGGGGGCGGAGAGGTCAGGAAGAAGATTGCAGGTTAGGAAGGCGGTGCTGAGTTCGAGAGCAAACAATGGATTGCCAATATTTCTCCTTTTGTATTTTTGTTTCTGATAGAGGCTATTTCTTTTGTGGGGCAGGTCCATGGGTACAGTCCACCTCTGATAGTGTTTGTTCAGTGCACAATGACTGGGCTGGCAGTTTGACTGACAATGGAGCTCATTTGTTTCACCTAACCCTTTGCTTGTTTTGCAAACTGACCAGGCTGCTTACTAGCAAATGTAACCTATGCAGTTTTATTAAAACTATTTCATTCAAGAATACTGTTGTCAATTGTAGAGATTGGATTAAAATCAATTAATTTGTCATTGATTGGGAATGTAAGCTGAGACCTGGTCTGTATCACCTTATACTGCACCATTTAGAAGTGGGAAATTGGCTGGAGATAGGGGAATACAACATGATCAAGTGTTCATAGGTAAATGGTTGCATGAAAGCAATTCCTAAAGACTTTTGATATTCTTTAATATCTTTCTAGTGGTTGTCTTTCATTCATTTTCTCACAAATAAAATTAATTCTTAAAATGACATTCAATATGTTAATAAATAGAAGCAAAGAGGTGGACGTGTTTCCCTGTGTTTGAGTTGTTTCTAAGAAAAAAGTTGAGTTAGGAATAATGCTTCATTTCTGTAACTTTTAGGAAATTCTTATTGTACCACAGGCTGGCACTTCATTCAAAGGCCAGTTCAAAATCCTTCAACTCAAGCCATTAATAATATTTCAATATCTACATATTGCCAAGGTCAGACTACCCATATTTTTTCTTTACAACTGTGATGGGAATAAGCAATGACTGCTGCATAATAGACCATAAAATGTCCACAGTGGGAATGATGGGAAATCAATAGGGACTTGCTCCTCTATTCCCCACCCCCCACTCTGAAGATACCAACAGCAACAAAATGGATGCAGCTGTAAGGTGAAGTGAAGAATAAATCAGAAAGATCTTGTAAACAGAACAAACATCTGTAACTGCCAAGGATTTTTGAAATTTATCTCCATATCACTGACACCCGTTTCCTATTGAAACTGCAATTCTGAATTTCTTTAAAAAATTCAATCCTTCCTGTCTGGCTGGTGGGATAAACAAGTGTCAGGGTTATTGTGAGGCTAGTTATTGCTGGGTAAGCCAGGCTGAGAGTAGGGTGTACCTGGGGGAAAGATTTTCTTTTTACCTTAAACTGCCAGTGTGGCAGATGGACACAGAGCAATGGCTTAAAATTCTCTTGCAAACTTTTGCTCCACATTTGTTCAGATTCCTTTATCAGGAACCTTTTCCCTTCTCAGTGTTTACATACCTAAGTGTAGACTGATCATTTGATGGTGTACAGAGACAGATGGATATAAAGACAGAAAATGCTGAAGAAACTCAGCAATTGTGGCGTCATCGATGGAGAGAGAAACAAAGTTAATGGTGTTTTGAGTATAATAGGGCTCTTCTTCAGAACTGGAAGGAGTTCTTCTGCCATTTTCACCACCTTCAACAGGATACAACCATGGAACAGATCTTCCCCTTCCCTCCACTGTTAGCACTCCTCAAGGATCATTCCCCCTGTGACATCTTGGTCTACTCCTCCATCACTCCTAGCATGTCTTCCATCCCTCATGGCACCTTCTCATTCAATCGCAGAATGCGTTTTGTATTATTCATTTGTGGGATCTGGGCAGCATTGGCACAGTGGTTAGCACTGCTGCCTCACAGCGCCTGAGACCTGGGTTCAATTCCCGACTCAGGTGACTGACTGTGTGGAGTTTGCACGTTCTCCCCGTGTCAGCGTGGGTTTCCTCCAGGTGCTCAGGTTTCCTCCCACAGTCCAAAGATGTGTGGGTCAGGTGAATTGGCCATGCTAAATTGCCCGTAGTGTTAGGTAAGGGGTAAATGTAGGGGTATGGGTGGGTTGCGCTTCGGCGGGTCGGTGTGGACTTGTTGGGCCGAAGGGCCTGTTTCCACACTGTAAGTCTATTCTAATTCTTGCCTGTCTCTAGTTGTCTTTGTGGTGAGCTGCCTTCTTGAACCTCTGCTGTCCTCCCTGCTGTGGGTTGACCCATGCCTTTAGGGGGAGGATTGTAGGATTGCTTATTCACTTCCTCCATCTGTACTGTCAGAGGCCCCAATACACCATCTTGTGAAACAGCGTTTTACTTGTACATCTTTTCAATCTAGCCTACTGCATTCGCAAATCACATTGTGGTCTGGTTTATATCGGCGAGACTAAGTGCAGACAAGGTAACTACTTTGTGGAATATCTTCACTTTGTCTGTAGGCATGGCCCTGGCTTCCTAGGTTCCTCATCATTTCAATAAACTGCCTTGCTCTGACACTAATATTTTTGTCCAGTGCCTGCTGCAATGTTCCAACAAAGCATAACACAAGCTCAAAACACTATGCCTTATTTTGTGATAAGGCACTTTAACCCTCTAGCACTCAATGTTGAGTTCCACAACTTCAGATCCTGATCCCTGTGACAGCTGCCCTCCAAGGCTTTTTACAAATCTCTCAGCTGAGAGCACCCATTTTCACCCTTCTGTACCTTAATTTACACCAATTCTACATCTCTATTTCACTTTCACCCTGATTTGTGACCCTTTTATCTTTTGTACTGATCCTCGACACCATTCCCCAATACTCTTCTACCTCTGTCAAAAGAATCAACGCCACCATTTTCCAACCCTTTTCACATCTGAAGGAGAGTCATAGTGGACTCAAAGTGTTAAATCTATTTCTCTTGCCACAGGTGCTGCTAGACCTGTTGCATTTCACCAGCATTTTTTGTTTCTTTCAGATTTACAGCATCCACGGTATTTTGCTATTATTAACAAAAGACTGAAGGTTTCCAGGTGCAACATTTATGCTTTCCAATCTAAGTATGGTAACGAGACCGTCTGACATGCTCTGTAAGTGTCAGGCAAAGAATTCTTTACATAGTCCTGGTATATAGGCAAAACTCTTCGTTCCTTCAGGGCAAATTGCTCCATTCTCAAACCACTTTTACCAATTGACCCTTTAACAGGCACTAACCATCTTTGTCTAGAGATGAATGCACCATGATTTACAGGATCCTGATCATGTTTTACTTGCCTGCACCTCCACCCACCATCTCTCTCTGTCTATTAATTACACAACTATCAGACTGGGTTTCGTAATTTTTTTGAATCGTTTGGTTACTCTTGGTACTATGGGCTACTCCGAACAGGGAATGAAACTCCCTGAGAAAAGGCTGCAATCAGGCCTTTCCCACTGACACCACGCCAGTGACGGGTATCACTGATCACAACAGGGAACAAGAGCTCATGATTTCACCCTAGTGATTTTAAACGTCAGTGATGCTTAATATTACTTCACTGCATGTCGCAGTGGGATGATTATAAATGGGATATTCATCACCTCGCAGAATGGCACTGTCTTTTTAATTTCCACTCGTCAGGCTGATTGCATGTTCTGGCAGTATTTCCTGGTGATAACTGATGCACCGTCACCCATTCCAGTTCACTGTGCAGCCATAATGATGTACAAGCCACAAGAATACTCATCACCAGAAACTCAATTCCACCAAAACAATGACATCAATTCAAAGATTCAATACTCTGCACATGTCCTAAGACAACTGATTAATTTTAACCTGCTGTTTGTAAAATGGTGTTGTTAAGAACTTTGGCTGCCGAAAGGTTCATAAATAATGTCACAGAGGACTGATAGAAGACAGAATCCTCCCCCTCCTGCTATTCTATATTTTAGATATCATTTTTGCAAATACAGACATAATATTATTCCACTGACTTGCATTAAAATGCTTTGGGCTTGGGTGCAATTGATGAGTGGATCATTCCACAGGATGCATGGAAAGTGAATGATTAAATACCCTGGTGCTCAGATAGCATGCTGATATTAAAGCGAGTGTGGATATTAAAGTCAGTTGGAAATCGCTCAGGAGACAGTCCAGTTTTTATAACACTATTGTACATTGCAATTTGCATGCTGTTGTGGTGTAGTAAACATTTGTACATTGACTTGGGATCTCAAAACTCTAAAATCTTATATTAAAGAATATTAAAACTCCAGATGACAAACAGAGAGAAAAATTTTAATATTGTGGCTCCTCAAATTCTCGATTTTCTAAGCCCCTATTGGAAACATCATATTCAATGTTTGGCATTTTCAGCCTATTTATGGAATGCCATTATTAAAAAAAAGTTTTCTTTCCTTATATGAAATAAAGCAAATTCCAGTGAGGTATTTGTGCTGGTGATTGAAAACGGATGTGGATTTTATACCACCCACCCCTTTTCTTTCTGAGCATTGTGGCCGTAGTTTCAATCTGATAGACCCCATCAAGAAATATTGCAGCCCAAACAATACAGGGCAGACCTCAAAGAGTGAGGACTCTCTTTTATCCTACACCTCACACTTAACCAGAAAGCAGCTGCAGAGCAAAACATAAACAAGAAAATAGTTCATGGAAAAGATCTGAGTGTAGAAAATTACTTTCTTCCCTATCCCCTCTCATTATTCCCCCCCACCCTCACTTCCAATTGAGAGCAACGTGAAGTCAATTGACTGACAATGAAAGTACAGACAATGCCTGGAAGATTTTTTTTGGCTTACTGTGCACAACCCACCATTTTTATTCCAATTAGCAGCTGAGAGTCAACAGTCAGGTTATCATAAATCAAAAAGCAGAATATGGAAGGAAAATAGAAACCAGAAAAAGGCTGTTGTGATTCTGTTCGCCGGGCTGGGAATTTGTGTTGCAGACGTTTCGTTCCCTTTCCAGGTGACATCCTCAGTGCTTGGGAGCCTCCTGTGAAGCGCTTCTGTGATGTTTCCTCCGGCATTTATAGTGATGTGTATCTGCTGCTTCTGGTTGTCAATTCCAGCTGTCCACTACAATAGCCGGTATATTGGGTCCAGGTCGATGTGCTTGTTGATTGATTCAGTGGATGAGTGCCATGCCTCGAGGAATTCCCTGGCTGTTCTCTGTTTGGCTTATCCTATAATAGCTGAAAATGTGTTGCTGGAAAAGCGCAGCAGGTCAGGCAGCATCCAAGGAGTAGGAGAATCGATGTTTCGGGCATGAGCCCTTCTTCAGGAATGAGGAAAATGTGCCAAGCAGGCTAAGATAAAAGGTAGGGAGGAGGGACTTGGGGGAGGGGCGTTGGAAATGCTATAGGTCCTATAATAGTAGTGTTGTCCCAGTCGAACTCATGTTGCTTGTCATCTGCGTGTGTGGCTACGAAGGATAGCTGGTCATGTCGATTCGTGGCTAGTTGGTATTCATGGATGCGGATCGTTAGCTGTCTTCCTGTTTGTCCTATGTAGTGTTTTGTGCAGTCCTTGCATGGGATTTTGTACACTACATAGGTTTTGCTCATGCTGGGTATCGGGTCCTTTGTCCTGGTGAGTTGTTGTCTGAGAGTGGCTGTTGGTTTGTGTGCTGTTATGAGTCCTAGTGATTGCAGTAGCCTGGCTGTCAGTTCAGAAATGTTTTTGATGTATGGTAGTGTGGCTAGTCCTTTGGGTTGTGGCATGTCCTCATTTGTTGTCTTTCCCTTAGGCATCTGTTGATGAAATTGAGAATGAAACCTGAAAGCTACAGCACCCCCAGATTCTATGGACGACCGAAAGTGCACAAACCAGACATCCCACTCAGACCCATAGTATCACTACCAGGGACACCATCACACAAACTGGGTAAAGGACTACAGCAGAAACTGAAACACCTGATCAGTCGATCCAGTCTATACAGTCAACACAGGAATTCTTGGGCATCATCAGAAATATACACATAGACAAGGAAGAAACTATGGTCTCATTCGATGTAATGGCACTGTTCACCTCTATTGACAAGACCCTAGCCAGAGAAACAATAGCCAACCTGCTGGACATACAGAACAGACAACAGGAATAAAAGAATGACTAGGGTAGGAATAGGTCCAGTCAAGGATAGTAGTGGGAAGTTGCATGTGGAGGCTGAAGAAATTGGGGAGATATTGAATGAATACTTTTCGTCAGTATTCACTCAGGAACAGGACATTGTTGCGGATGTGAATATTGAGTCACAATTAATTAGAATGGATGGCTTTGAGGTATGTAGGGAAGAGGTGTTGGAAATTCTGGAAAGGGTGAAAATAGATAAATCCCCTGGGCTTTATGGCATTTATCCTAGGATCCTCTGGGAAGCAAGGGAGGAGATTGCAGAGCCATTGGCCTTGATTTTTATGTCCTCGTTGTCTACAGGAATAGTGACAGAAGACTGGAGGATAGCAAATGTGGTTCCCTTGTTCAAGAAGGGGAGTAGGGATAACCCTACTAACTATAGGCCGGTGAGTCTCACTTCTGTTGTGGGCAAAGTCTTTGAGAGAATTGTAAGGGATTGGATTTATGAACATCTGGATAAGAATAATGTGATCAAGGATAGTCAGCATGGGTTTGTGAAGGGCAGGTCGTGCCTCACAAACCTTACTGAATTCTTTGAGAAGGTGACTAAGGAGGTGGACGAGGGTAAAGCGGTAGATGTGGTGTATATGGATTTTAGTAAGGCGTTTGATAAGGTTCCCCATGGTAGGCTACTGCAAAAAATATGGAGGTATGGCATTGAAGGTGAGTTGGAGGTTTGGATTAGGAATTGGCTGGCTGGAAGAAGACAGAGGGTAGTAGTTGATGGTAAAGGTTCATCTTGGAGTGCAGTTATGAGCGGTGTTCCGCAAGGATCTGTTTTGGGACCATTGCTGTTTGTCATTTTTATAAATGACCTGGAGGAGGGGCTAGAAGGTTGGGTGAGCAAGTTTGCGGATGATACGAAAGTCGGTGGAGTTGTTGATAGTGAGGAAGGATGTGGCAGGTTACAACAGGATATAGATAAGCTGCAGAGCTGGGCAGAAAGGTGGCAAATGGAGTTCAATGTAGATAAGTGTGAAGTGATTCACTTTGGTAAGAGTAACAATAAGATGGAGTACTGGGCTAATGGTCGGATACTTGGTAGTGTGGATGAGCAAAGGGATCTTGGTGTCCATGTACACAGATCTCTGAAAGTTGCCACCCAGGTAAATAGTGCTGTGAAGAAGGCATATGGCGTACTGGCTTTTATTGGTAGAGGAATTGAGTTCCGGAGTCCTGAGGTCATGTTGCAGTTGTATAAGACTCTGGTGCGGCCGCACCTGGAGTATTGTGTGCAGTTTTGGTCGCCATACTATAGGAAGGATGTGGAGGCACTGGAACGGGTGCAGAGGAGGTTTACCAGGATGTTGCCTGGTATGGTAGGAAGATCGTATGAGGAAAGGCTGAGGCACTTGGGGCTGTTTTCATTGGAGAAAAGAAGGTTTAGGGGTGACTTGATAGAGGTGTACAAGATGATTAGGAGTTTAGATAGGGTTGACCATGAGAACCTATTTCCACGTATGGAGTCAGATATTACGACGGGGCATAGCTTTAAATTAAGGGGTGGTAGGTATAGGACAGATTTTAGGGGTAGATTCTTTACTCAGCGAGTCGTGAGTTCATGGCATGCCCTGCCAGTAACAGTGGTGGACTCTCCCTCTCTATGGGCATTTAAACGGGCATTGGATAGGCATATGGAGGATAGTGGGCTAGTGTAGGTTAGGTGGGCTTGGATCGGTGCAACATTGAGGGCCGAAGGGCCTGTACTGCGCTGCATTTTTCTATGTTTTATGTTCTAAGACTGGGAACTTAACAAAAATGGCATGCTCAAACTACTGGACCTGTGCCTCACAACACACTTCACATTCAACAACCAAATATATGAACAAATCAACGGCACACCTATGGGCTCACCCATCTCTGGACTCATAGCAGAAGCAGTAATGCAAAGGTTAGAACGAACAGTCTTACTGCAAATTCAACCCAAACTCTGGGTCAGATATGTAGATGATACCTTTGTAATCATTAAAAACACAGAAATAGAGAACACACACCGGATCATCAACGCCACACTCACAGGAATCCGATTCACGAGAGAGGAAGAAAAGGACAACCAACTCCCATTCCTAGACGTGATGTTACAGAGAACACCGAATGGAGAATTCACCACAAAGGTATACAGGAAAGCCACACACACAGACCAAGTCCTAAACTACGAAAGCAACCACCGCAACATACACAAAAGAAGTTGCATCAAGACACTGTTCAAAAGGGCCACAACACACTGCAGTACACCAGAACTGCAAAAAGAGGAAGAAGAACACCTATACAATGTATTCGCCAAAAACAGATACCCACGCAATTTCATCAACAGATGCCTAAGGGAAAGACAACAGAACAAGGACATGCTGCAACCCAAAGGACTAGCCATACTACCGTACATCAAAAACATTTCTGAACTGACAGCCCAACTACTGCGACCACTAGGACTCATAACAGCACACAAAAACCAACAACCACTCTCAGACAATAACTCACCAGGACAAAGGACCCGATACCCAGCATGAGCAAAACCTATGTAGTGTACAAAATCCCATGCAAGGACTGCACAAAACACTACATTGGACAAACAGGAATACAGCTAACGATCCGCATCCATGAACACCAGCTAGTAACGAAACGACATGACCAGCTATCCTTAGTAGCCACACACTCAGATGACAAGTAACATGAGTTTGACTGGGACAACACTACTATTATAGGACAAGCCAAACAGAGAACAGACAGGGAATTCCTAGAGGCATGGCACTCATCTACTGATTCAATCAATAAGCACATCGACCTGGACCCAATATACTGACCACTGCAACGGACAGCTGGAACTGACAACCGGAAGCAGCAGATTCAAACCATTACGAGCGTCGGAGGAAAGATCACAGAAACGCTTCACAGGAGTGTCCCAAGCACTGAGGATGTCACCTAGACAGGGGACGAAACGTCTGCAACACAAATTCCCCGCTCGGCAAATAGAACCATAACAATGAGCACCGGAGCTACAAATCTTCTCCCAGAAAAAGACTGATTATGACAGCATTTTTGGAGAGACACAGTGTTGAGTTTTCAGGAGATCTGTAACCCTTCAACAGAACTGGGAAAAGGGTGATTAAAAATGTGATGTGTTTTGAGCAAGGGTGTTGGGTCAATTCAAAGGAAGGTCAATGATTTGGTAAAAGACAGCAATGACTGATGTTCTGGCAGCCAGAATATCAGTCATCATAGAAATGGGACAAGAGAAGGAACAAAAGATGTGACTGGAGGAGAATCATATGAACTGGAAGCATTCATTGTGTTTCTCTCTCTCCAGAGATGCTGCCAGACTTGCTGAGTTTCTCCAGTACTTTGTTTCATTTCTGGTTTCCAATATCTGTAGTAGTTTGCTTTTTCTGAGCCTGATGAAGGTGTGTTGCTGGCTGAAAGCAAAAATAAGAGTTTAATGGGAATATGCAAAGAAATAGAAATGAAAGAGACATCAGGATAATGGTTTGAAATTATTGAACTTAATGTCAAGTCCAGAAGGTTGCAAAGTACTCATTCAAAAGATGGAATGTTTTTCACTAAAGCATAGGAGTTTGAGAGGTGACTGTATATTGGTTTATAAAATCATGAGGGATATGGATAAGGTTAATGGTAGGTGTCTTTTCCCTAGGATGGGGCTATCAAGACAAGAGGGGCATATTTTTAATGTGCAAGTTTACAACATGGGGTAAACCTTTCTGTTAATTTAAACCAAACACACAGAAAAGGTCTCTTCACCTCATAATCTGTTAAAATATGAGCACCAGAGAACTACCCAAGTTCCACTATTAAAAGAAAAATTAACAATTTATTCTTTAACTCCAAAAGAGTACATTAAAGAACAGCTATTAACAACTGTAAGCTTTCTTTGTCTTAACTATTTATCTACCTTCCACTCAATAATAATATGCTGATCCAATAAAGCCCCTATAAAACTTAACACAAATCAATTTTCAAAACCAGTTGTCATCTTCATGTATGGAACTTCCTCTGTTTGTAGATTTACCCTGTATAGTCTTCAGTCTTCTGCTGCAAAGATGTTTCATAGGAAAAAGGTACCTTTTAGAGAGAGGGTCTTTGGCAGACTATCGGTGGCAGTAGGTGCTATTTGTTGCCAGCTACCTGTTCAAAATGCCAACATTTTATACTCAACAATATTGAATTGTCTTAATGGTTTGATGTTGTCAAAACAGTAAAATTCAAATTCAAATGGGTTTTAGTATCTTGGGGCATAATTTAAACTTATTGGTTCATTTGGAATGGTTGTGAAAACAATTCATTATCTGAGTTACAGCTCAAATGTTACATCTTCAAATTTTCCAGTACATTCTGTACCTGTGCTCAATCACATGATAGGCGCTTGCCAACATTTCAACTTTCACTCTCTCTTAAAGGTACAATACATCTTCAAGTCCACAACAGAGAGAAAAGAAATTTTAAAAATACACGAGGGGCAAAAGTTTTACACAGAGGGTGGTTTGCATGTAGCATGAACTTCCTAAGGAAGCGGTGGAAGTGGGCACAGTTAAACATTTAAGAGACACTTTGATAAGTACATGACTAGGAAAGGTTTGGAGGGACATGGGCCAGCAGCAGGCAGGAGGGACTAATTTTGTTTGGGATTAGGCTCCACATGGACTGGTTGGAACCAAAGGGTCTGTTTCTGTGGTATGTGACTCCACGAGGCGCTGTTCACCCTGCTTAACATTGAGCTTTACTGGAATACCAAGCAGTGACCAGTCAGGTTATTGTGCCAGGTAGACTAGGATCTCCCCCCACCATACTAAAGATTAACTGGTAGATTGTGCCTGTAGAATCTACTGCTCGGTAACTGTTCCCAGCATTTCCTGTTATTTTCAGGGCAGATTTCCACTACTTGGAGTTTTTGGTCTCCATCTCAAGTAAATGCCTGGAGTAGAAACCTGATTTGGGTTGAATGGACACAAAGGATAAAAGACCAAGATCATGGATACATGTTGTGTACAAGTTCAATATCAACTGCATTTTATCCATCTTATTGGCTATTGTCAGTAATTTGTTAACTGTCAAATTCCAAAAATCTTAACAAAATAATTAATTGCTGACAGTGATGAAGAAAGGCTTTTACCACTCCTTCAGAGCAAAGTGAATTATGACCAATTCTTGAAATGTTTTAATTGTTGATTGCCTCATTTGCTTAAATCAGCAATGACATCATCGACTGCTCTGGAGGAGGTTACTGAACCTGACACAGTGAGGGAGCTGGATTAACAGCAACAGACACAATCATTAACCCGGGATGCTTCACAAGTGTTTAAAATTGAACTGTGCACTTAATTCAGCTGCTGAGTGTGGGCTGGTTCAATCATCCTTACCATTGATTGCATCATCAGCACTCGCTGCTTAATCAAAATGCTGAATAAAATTTAGCACAAAATCAGAAACATGCCAAAAATGCTACTTCATAGCTGTTTTCGACTTAGAACCAGCTGATTCCAAGGAAGGAGGCCACTCCGCCCATTGTACCTCTGTAAGAGAGTGACTACTTAATCACACTTTATAACTGACTTGCAATTATTTTCTCTCAAGTATATATGCTTCCCTGCTTTAGACAATGCATTCTAGATCAGAGTTTTTCTTCTCTCACTCAAACACTTCCTCCATCTTCTACCCCATCCACTTTTATTAACAAAACTGAATCCTAGTTTTAGGAATATTCTTTCCACATCTCCCTTTAAAAATGAAAGCTTTTGAATAGGTCATACCTTTTATTTCCAAATGATAGAAACGCTCTGTTGGACTTCAACCCTGGGTGATGACAAGGTTCTCATCTTGTACCTTTACACTTTCAACAGTGAATTTATTTGGGATTTCCCTCTCATCTGATGCTTACAAACATTAGTGTCAGACTAATTTTACTTCCTAAAATGACAAAGAAATATTAAGAGGAATCATTCAACTCAACATGAATTTTAACTCTGTGATAAACCAAAGCTAAAGAAAATCAGCAAATTTATACCTCTCCCTTTTTATTTTCATTTACTTCAATGTAACTTAAAGAAATGGAAGAGATGTAGAACGAGCTGCTCATTTGCTGGCAACCAATTTACACCGATGCACAGAATTAAAATTTACGCCTTAACTCATAGAGCTATCTGAATAAATATTGCAATGTGGCTTATCTTTGTTAATTCAGGAGCTGGAAGCTTTTCCTTAATATTTATTTCTGGGCCGTGGACATTGCCAGCTGGTTCAGCATTTATTGTCCATCCCCAGTTGCCCTTCACAAGGTGATGGTGAGCTGCCTTCTTGAATCATTCTGTAGGTAGACCCATAATGTCATTAGGTATAGTATTCTAGGACTTTGAACCAGCGACACTGAAGGAATAGTGATATATTTCCAAGTCAGGATGGTGAGTGGCTTGGAGGGTAACCTGCAGGGGGTGGTGTTCCCAAAAATGAACTTCCCTCCAAGTTATACACAATTGAGAGTTGGAAATATATCACCATCTGTTCATTAATACTGTGTCAAAATGTTCGGGTCTCCCTTATAGCACTGTGGGTGTATCCTGTGACAGTGCAGCAATTCAAGAAAGTGACTCTCATCACCTTCTCAGAAACAAATAAAGATGGATAATAAATGCTGGCCCTGCCATTGATACCCACACCCTATGACTGACTTCGAAAATATGAAATGATGTAACAGTTCTTGAAGGCTTAAGAGTTTATCTCCACGTGCTGCTGAATGTTCCACTTGCTCACAGTGACACGTGCTATTTTTAGCCCCTGTCACTGTCAGTGTCCAATTGGCCTTTTTTTATTTATTGGGTTCCTCTCCCTCCTCCTCCAGCCTCATTTGCAGTAATATTCTCCCTGAAATCCTATGGAGACTGAACTTCTGGCTATTGTACCCTGTGCACCCTCTGACTCTATTGATGAACCAATATATTTGGCCCTCTAAAAAAAAGACTTAAATTTATATTGTGCTTTTCATGACAACCAGCATCTTGAAACACTTTACATCCAATGGGATGGTATTTCAAAGCAGAGTCACTATTGAGAAGTAAATAACATGGCAGCCAATAAGCAAGCAGCACGCTCCCATAAACAGCAATATGGTGGCGACCTGATTATCTCTTTTTGATGTGTTAATTGAGGGATAAATATCAAACAGTCTTTAGGGGGTAATTTCTGCCAAATAGTGCCATTGGGGTATTTACATTCACAAGGCAGACAGAAGGGCTCTCGTTTTAAGGTCTCATCCAAAAAGTAACACCTTTGACGGTGTTGCACTCCCTCAACACTGCACTGAAGAATCAACTTTGATTTTTATATGTAGGCCTTTGGACCCAGGATATTGAGATTCAGAGCTATGGATGTTCTCAACCAAGCTAGGGGGCCTATGAAACCAGCAGCAAATTGCTGCTTTTGAAAGTAGGGTTTGGAGGATCACCAGGTCAAGTTTGCACAGAGATTGTTGATTTTGCTAGAATGTTTGTGCATTCCCGTTGAAGTTCAGATATTCCACATTCCCTGATAAGGGTGCGATTCTAAAAGAGAACTGTGGGGATAGAGTCAGAGCATCTAATGGTGGTGTAATTGTGGGAGGGAGGTCTGAAAAAGGAACCAAACCATGGAAAAATGTTGTAATTGAAAGAAAACATGATTTAAGTCAGTTTTTTCTAATCTATTCGCAAATGGTTCACCTCAGATTGAGACTATTCCTGTTTAATCACTGACCCCACGTTACTGTGCACACTATTAAAGGTTCCAAAGTCATGACAAACTGGACCATGGCTTTGCCATATTTTAAGTGCCTTCCATTTCCTGCCATGAGGTGTCTATATAAATATTGTTAATAGCACTAACATAATGTTAAGTCAGATTTTACTGGGGTCTGTTATATGCCCTTGAGATTTATTAGCTATAGGATTTGAAGTAAATTTTTATTAGTTTAAATGAAGCTCCACCAGCACAGGCCTGGCCCTCTTCATCTTTTTTACAGTGATCCCTTCCCTCTTCACTGTCATTCCGCTTTCCTCACATCATAACATTGTGGGATAAATCTTGCAGTGGGAAATATTTATTCGACTCACTAGCCAGTCGGTGATCTCATAAATTATCAAGACTTTTTCATGAAACCATAATCAGCATCCACTGCTGTATGCTAATGGCTTATTGACCAAATATGGGCTAATTGGACCCTGGGAGCACAGGCTACTGTGATATACATGAGGTAAATTCAAGTCCATAATGCACTGATAACCTATTCAATGTAACTGTGCTATTCAAAAAAAAAGCTGCTAAAGATTTAAAAATTGAAATCTTATTTGTTGACTGCATAGTATGCAGTTTCAAATTCCATTATGCTTGCAAATTAACCCTTTTATTGGAACAAAGCTATATTTAAATACTTGGTGAAGGCTTCCTATTACTGTGAATTATTATCTTCTTTTGTACAATTGGTAATATTTCATGTTTGCCTGACGTTCTGTGAATAGGGTTTACCTGAAACCAATGGAACACAATATAGCTTTTAACTGTGTTAATCAGCTGGATAGTAAATTAAGAATACAATAATGTTTGGCTGGGAGGAAGTAGCGAAGCATTAACATTACTGAGGGTTCAGATAGCTTGAATTCTGAAATAGTTCTGCTGCATTTAACTCCCACCATCCTAGTTGTTCATTGTAATGTTATAAATGTACAGCTATTTATGAAAAATCCTGGGAAGTTGTTATTCAGTATCCCCTCACATAACAAGGTACTTGAGGAATAAGAAGGGCATTCAGTCCATTTTAATTCTACCCTCCAAGAACAGATGTACTCTCTTCCTGCACCACTGTCATCGCAACATTCAGTTGCTTCTTAATCCCTATTCCAAAGAGCCCTTTTGCTGGTTTGAGTCTATGCCACTTTGGTCTACTCCCACTGTGTAATATTCCACATTTACCTGTCTCATACGAATTCCTCCTTCCTATAGGATTTCAATTTTCAATGCCCCAGTCTGGGAAAGTTCTCCCCATGCCAAGAAGTTGGAGTCTATCCTCAATGCAATTTCCCGATTTTATTATTGGTAGCCTGGAAGCTTCCCAAAACTGGCCAGTCTTTAGATTAGATTAGATACAGTGTGGAAACAGGCCCTTCGGCCCAATAAGTCCACACCGACCCGCCGAAGCGCAACCCACCCATACCACTACCCCTACATTTACCCCTTTTACCTAACACTACGGGCAATTTAGCACAGCCAATTCACCTGACCTGCACATCTTTGGACTTTGGGAGGAAACCGGAGCACCCGGAGGAAAACCACGCAGACACGGGGAGAACATGCAAACTCCACACAGAGAGTCGCTTGAGGCGGGAATTGAACCCGGGTCTCTGGCGCTGTGAGGCAGCAGTGCCGCCCACTGTGCCACCGTGTCTTGCTCTGCTTGCTAGTATTTCTCCACCTACCAGAATGAGGCAGGTCAAAGTAGACCAGTGACCTTCACCATCCTCTCTTCCAGAAAGAATCAGCAGTAAAGCTACAGTCAAGGGCAGCTCCTTGCATACTGTGCAGTATCCACACTGAAACTGCCACAGAGCTGCCTTGCTGATTGGTCAATCCATTGACAGAGAAATGCACACAAGTTGCCAAATAACCTACAGCAATCCCATTCATCAGGAGCCAGGGGAACACAAACACCTTGACTGTGTCTTGATCTCCTCTGAACTGATGTCAGCCATTGCAAAACCATTATGCAAATGTGGGGAAATAGTCAAACAAATGCTGTTTGCTGTGACTGTAGGGAGGAATCTCAAATGATGAAACATTTTTCAGAAAGCCCACTATTACCAACATCGCAGCCCTGAATATCTGACTGTCTTCAACTCTTGAACCTCAGTCTGCATGTAGAAAGGTACGGAGATAAGTCAAACTATTTTCTACGTATAGAAACATAAAGCTATTCAGTTTTTCTTCATAATTCCAAATCCAGTATCAGCCTCCTGGTTCTTCTTTACACTAGCTTCAGTGGCTGAATATATCCCTCATTTCTCAGGAGAATCAAACTGGTCAGATGATTGTAAATTACACTGCCAGTTGTTACCTATTTTGGCATTTGTGTTATCGTGGAATCTGGTTAACCTGTCTGATCCAACCAAACTGTTTTCTTTGTTAAGAGATCCAAGGCAGCCTCACCTTAAAAATAGAGCTGAGCAGTTCAAAAGCAAAGTCTGGTACATTTTCTCACGCAAAAAGAGTGAGATTTGGGAACGGTCCTCTCTGAAAGGTTAGGAGTTAGGGCTGCAGGTCGATTGAGAACTTCAACACTAAGATGATAGATTGTGTAAGCGAAAACTATAAAACAAAAGTGAATAAATGGGGTTAAGGTACAGGTCAACCATGATTGAATTGATCGAAGAAATAGGCTCAGAGACCGGTTAAGACTAATTGAATTGCTCTTTGTGAAAGAGCAGTTACAGGTTAAATGGGCCAAATGGCCTCCTCCTGTGCTATCCTATTATAAGATGTATATGACCTATTTCCTTTCCCAAAGCACACATGCTGATCAGCATTTACATCACCACACATTTCACCATCAGTTGCTTGTGCTGATTATGTTATTATTAGCTGTAAGAAGGTATGTTCTTTTTCTGTGAGGTGGGTGAAATCTCCTCACTTTAAGCACTGTGTAGTATGAGGATGCACCTTACTCTAACCCCTGTGGATTTCTCAGAGGGGAGGCTTCTAGAGCCATGCGTTTGTTTGCTATATTGTGTTAGAATTAAAAACTACAAACTACTAGGTTATAAGCTGTCCTGTATTTTTCACATAACCAAATCTAATAGTTTTATACAGAGCTTAGCTCAGATAGCTTAGTTCTGTGGTGAATTGTCTCCTGGATTTGAGAGTCTGGAGCACTTGATGTTGCTGTGACAGTATATTTTGATTTCGAGAATAAAATCGGCGAGTGGATATAACTCTGAAGAAGGCTATTCAGCCCATCTTGTCTTTGACTGCTTTCTGCGAAAGCAACTCAGGTGGGTCCCATTTCCCCCACCTGTCCACTCCTGTTCCCTGTATAGCTCAGAAAATCTAAACAATTTACAAGAATGTTGGCAGGGTCGGAGGATTTGAGCTATAGGGAGAGGCTGAACAGGCAGGGGCTGTTTTCCCTGGAGCATCAGAGGCTGAGGGGTGACCTTATAGAGGTTTACAAAATTGTGAGGGGCATGGATAGGATAAATAGACAAAGTATTTTCCCTGGGGTCGGGGAGTCCAAAACTAGAGGGCATAGGTTTAGGATGAGAGGAGAAAGATATAAGAGAGAGACCTAACGGGCAACTTTTTCACACAGAAGGTGGTACGTGTATGGACTGAGCTGTCAGGGGATGTGGTGGAGGCTGGTATATTTGCAACATTTAAGAGGCATTTGAATGGGTAAATGAATAGGAAGGGTTTGGAGGGATATGGGCTGGGTGCTGGCAGGTGGGACTAGATTGGGTTGGGATATCTGGTTGGCATGGACGCGTTGGACCGAAGGGTCTGTTTCCATGCTGTACATCTCTAGGACTCCATAATTGAACTCTCTTATTTGAGAGCTATGATTGGTTCACACTCCATCCCAAATCTTAACTGCTTCCTGAGTAAATAGGTTTTTCTTGATGTCAGCTTTGATTCTTTTGCCATTCAGTTTAGATTGGTGTCCTTTGGTTCTTGACTCTTTTACCAACATGAACAATCTCTCTCTATCATGTCCATCAAGACCTCTTGTGATTTTGAACATCTTTGTTCAATATTCTACCTTTCCCATTTCTAAGGAGAACAGGAGTACCTTTTCTGACCTATCGTCATGTGTATGTTGGCAGTAACACAGAAGCTCTTACCAGACCAAGTCCTATCATTACCCCACCCTGTTCCAGTATGGGTTCCGTACTGTGCTGGTGTAGTCAGTAAATCATCAACTTGATAAGGGATTGAACTGTTCATGCTTTCCCACTTTGTATCAGTGAAAATGCTTTAAAATACTTCAAAAATGCTGAAAAGATATATGCTGAGCTTGTGAGGGATGCTGTATAAATGCAATTGCAATTTCTGTTAATCATCTTAACATGTTCTGCAAGAACCTTATCAACTCCATTATGTGATTTTGATGTCAAAATATCAAACGCACGCAGAAATGCGGGAATGCAAATGAAAGGAATTGATCTTGTAATCAATCATTTTGATAGTTGTGAATGTTTACAAGCGGTTTAAAAAGCAAATCTCTTCCTGTGCATTATTAGGCACTCTCCCTAATCTGAGTTGGAACGACAAGATTTTGTGGTTAATTTTCTGGTTGGCAAATTCGATGGGAGGCAGATCTACTCGGATCTTATGCTTTCTTCAATCTGGTGGGGGTGATTTCTGGGTCAGCCCTGTTTTAATGACCTCAGCACTCAGACTATTTTGGGGCAATAGAAAAACTTCAATATGCTGGATGTGATCAGACAAACGACCTCGCGTGCTGATCTCCAGATCATGCAACATTCTAATGAAATATAACTTGTCAGAGAAATGCCATTCTGGTGACTCTGACGATGTTTTGAAGGATCATTTCTCTTCTCTTTCTCTCTCTCTCTCTGTCTTCACCACCTTATTCAGAGGTCACAGAGCTATCATTGAGTGCACGATCCCAAAGTAAGAAGACTGATAGTGTTCTTCTAAGCCTCCACTGTTGTTGCCAGACCCGGCTTCATTTGAGGAAAGTGAAAGTCACTTTGATTTACTAGATACCTGCCACAGAGATGTGGTTCGCACGCACTGTACACTGTACCCTCTGCACACTGCACCAACTGCACCAACTGTATACGCTGCACACTGTACCCATTTTACATTGTGTCACTGCACACTGTACCCTCTGCACACTCTACCCTCTGCACACTCTACCCTTTGCACACCACACCCAATGCACACTGTACTCTCTGCATACTGCACCGACTGCATACTGCACCCACTGGACTCTGCACTCACAGTACACTGGGCACTCAGCATCCATTGCACACTATACCCACTGTATGCAGTACCCTCTGTGCACTCAGAGAAATGCCACTGTAGACTGCACCCACTGCAGACTGCACCCACTGTACACTGTACCCTCTGCACACGACACGTGCTGTAACCTGTATCCTCTGCACGCTGCACTCACTGTACACTGAGAACATTGCATCCACTACACATTACATGCGCTGTATGCTGCACCACTGTAAGCTGGGAACACTGTATCCACTGCACACTATACTCACTGTATGCTGTACCCACTGTACACTGCACCTGCTGCATGCTGCGCCCACTGCACACTGCACCCGCTGCACACTGCACCTGCTTTACGCTGTACCCACTGCACACTGCACCCACTATACACTGCACCCACTGTACACTGCACCCATTGCACACTGCACCCACTCTACACTACATACATTGCACCCACTGTTTGATATATCTACTGTATGCTGCACGCTACAACTACTGCACACTGCACCTGCTGTACGCTGCACCCACTGCACACTGCTGTTTGCTGTACCCACTGTATGCTGCACATTATAACCACTGCACACTGCACCCACTGTACGCTGCACCCACTGCACACTGCACCCACAGTATGCTGCACTCTGTAACCGCTCTATGCTACATACATTGCACCCGCTGTTGCTGTATCCACTGTATGCTGCACTCACTGCACACTGCACCCATGGCACATTGCACCAACTGTATATTGCACCCACTGTACACTGGACCTGCTATATACTGCACACACTACACACTGTACCCAGTGTATGCTGCACCCACTGCACATTATACCATGTATATTGCATCCACTGTGCTCTGTACCCACTATATACTGCATGCACTGTATCCACTGTACTCACTGCATGCCATACCCACTGCACATTATACTCACTGTATATTGTATCCACTGTACACTGTACCTACTGTACACTGCACACTGCATCCACTGCACATTGTACCCAATGTACGCTGTACTCACTGCACATTATACCCACTGCACACTGTATCCAGTGTACCTGCACCCACTGAACATTATACCCACTTATATTGCACCCACTGTACACTGTAGCTGCTGTACACTGCACTGTACCCAGTGTATGCTGCACCAACTGCACCTGCTGTACGCTGCATTCATTGCACTCCCCACTATACACTGCACTCATTGCACTCTGCACCCGCTGTACACTGCACACATTGCACTCTGCACCTGCTGTACACTGCACACATTGCACTCGGCACCCACTGTACCCTGCACACATTGCACTCTGCACCCGCTGTACACTGCACACATTGCACTCTGCACCTGCTGTACCCTGCACACATTGCACTCTGCACCCACTGTACCCTGCACATATTGCACTCTGCACCCGCTGTACACTGCACACATTGCATTCTGCACCTGCTGTACCCTGCACACATTGCACTCTGCACCTGTTGTACACTACACACATTGCACTCTGCACCCACTGTACCCTGCACACATTGCACTCTGCACTTGTACAGTGCACACATTGCACTCTGCACCCGCTGTACACTGCACTCATTGCACTCTGCACCCGCTGTACACTGCACTCATTGCACTCTGCACCCGCTGTACACTGCACACATTGCACTCTGCATACATTGCACTCTGCATCCACTGTATCCTGCATATATTGCACTCTGCACCCGCTGTACACTGCACACACTGCACTCTGCACCCGCTGTACACTTCATACGTTGCACTCTGCACCCGCTGTACACTGCACACATTGCACCAGTTGCACACTGTAGCTGCTGTACTCTGCAGCCAGTATATGATGTACCTGCTGTACACAAGACTATCTGTTTTATTGGCAGTCAATTGGTGCGCTGTATAGCTGCTGTTAAACACAGCTGTATAGTCAACTTATTTTTGATGCAGATTATAAAATAATTAGAGTCTAGTCAGGTCAATTCTGATGAAACGTGACTCAACATTTTGAAAAATTGATCACCAGACCTCTAACAGCTCTAAACCAGTAATCTGACTGAAACCAGAGGAAGCTGTCTGGCAGTGGAAATAAAATCTGGTTATACTCTCCACAATCACTACAGGTGCATGCTGTTTGAACAGGTGATGTTTCCAAGATTACATGCCTTTACGCCTGAAAAACACCTTGAATTAGGGGCATTAGGCAGTGATCTCATGCCAGCTAAGGATGAGTCTGAAATCTTCAGCCGTCTGTTGCCTTTCTGACCATCACTATGAAGTTGCATCCCTTCCCCTGGCCTGTGTTACCATTGCAAATAAATATCTTTCATAGAGAAATGTGTCATATAATATTGTACAGTTCTGCATAATATTATGGAGTGTTTGTTTTCTTTGTCCTGCATTGCAAATATGTCAAATTTTTAGCGTGTAAAATTATGTAGTAATGCATTGCTGCAGGCAACCTATATCTCCAACAATGAGAGCTGCACAGATTTTGTTACCTGTCCCTGGTGTTTGCACAGCTGATTTATTCATTAGTTGCTCTCTCTGCCCCTCCCCCCCAACACCTTCCCTCATATCCTCCTGTCACCATTCATCCTTTGTTCAGCTGGGAGGGTGAGCAGATGGACAAGGGCTGCTACCAATGACAGGAGCAACATTACCTGTGAGGGACAAAGGGACTCCTGCCCTCGTCTGCCCCAGGATAGGTAATTGCTCCTTCTTGAGAAGTGGAGTCCTCTGATCCAGAGGCAGAGCTGACAGCTAATAAAACTCTCCCATTATCTAGCAGGAGATGAGTTTAACCCTAGATGTGGCACATGGATTCTTAAGGAGACTTTCTGTCATTATGCCTGTGCTTGGTTACTTTCTAAATTGACTGATTAATCTGAATTTCCCACTCTACTTAGGATTCTGGTGGATGTTATGAAGCTCAGGATCTTTGTAAAAATGAGCCTAAATATTCTTAACAGTATGAGATGTTCTATTTTTAACAGCTTTGATGTTACTCCATTGATGTTCAGGCAGATGGGATTAGTTTAGAATGGCATTATGGTTGGCACAGACAGGATGGGCCGAAGGGCCTGTTCCTGTGCTATACATCCTCTGTGTAAAAGATGGGAATGTTGACAAGAGACTCAAGTAAAAGACACAATGTGACTTAATCTGGCAGCATTTATTGAGTGTCACATCAGAGGGTTTCTATGATTCTATATTTGCATGTGCTTGTGTTGTGAAGAATGTTGTGCTCTTCTTCATAGATGTTGTTCTAAATGTTGAAGACTCTTCATGAGAGTCCAATTTTGGATGTACTCGAGTTGACCCTCTTGTTGAGGTTTTGTCTTGCACAACACTTTCCAAGACACATACCCTGCTGAGCCACTGAGCTGTTTCTCTTGGAGTGTTTGGCATATTCATGCCATTCCTGGCAGCCAAAGCACAGTTGAGCAGAATGTGAAGGAAGTCTGCCAAATTCTCCACCAGCAACCTGCTCATTGTGTCTAGATTTCACAATGTGCTGAACCCTCGGTAACACATTATTTTGAACTTGTATCTGTTTTTCTTCATTTCATCCATGACAGCCTCTAGTCCATAAAGTATATTTCACCTATATTTTCTTCAATTTCATATTTTCATTAATTTCCAACTTGTGCTTTTTTTGCAGTCGAAAATGTTATTTTTTCTAGCAATTCTCATGACCACAGGATGTCATGTTTTAGAAATAGTGTTTTGAAGTGTAATGTAAGAAATGTGGTAACTAGTTTGCACCCAGTAAGCTCCCACAGACAGCAAAATAGTTATGATTAAATAATCTGTTTTCCTTTATTGTTGATTGAGGGATAAATATTAGTCAGGATGCCAGGAATAACTCCCTGGCTCTTCAACGTAGTGCCAAGGGAACTCTATCTCAGTAGGCAGAATATGACCTCAGTTTTAAAGATCTCATCTGAATGATCGTACCTTCATCAGTGCACTACTCCCCCCAGTATTTCTGACTCAGAGGCAACAGTGCTTGACTTACTGACCAATGATTCTGTCCGCTACAGTAGTTGCAAAGAGATGTAAAGTAAAACATAGCCTCTCATGAAAATTTAAAAGCTGACGATGATTCTGGTTTCCTTAGAAACACTTACAGGGAGTAAATTAAAACCACTTCTCCATTAAATTTGAAAGACAGACAGCAAAACCTATTTGAATTTTTGTAATAAATAGTGTTAGGGTTGCGATGCATAAATTTACCTCTTGAGTTCTTTACACACTTGTTCGTGGTGCTGCAGTGTTTCAGCTGGGATCTTATTTAGAACAACCTCTGCCATTCCCAGAAACAAAACTGACATAAAGAGAAATAGCTGTTTTTCTAACCTTGGGCATGATCTAAACAAACAGGAATATATTACTGACATCTAGTTCCACACAGATTTTACATATTTGCAGAGTGGTGTATTTACTTGAACTAGGATGACATTATAGATAGAGACTTTGGTTGGGAAGGCAAATATCAGGTATTTTCCATAATTTCTTACAACTCTGTTGACTTTTGTCTTTCTGATCTAAGTTATGAACAATGACAAAAATTAAATTGATTAGTTTTGAGTTTTCACAATTGTACCTTTGAATTTTTCAGTTAATTTAAAAGAAAAAGGACAAAATAAGGGTAAAATAATCTTGCTCTCTTATCATTGTTGTCTTATTCTGCCAATTTTGTCTTTGTTGAGGTTACAGTCATGCCTTAGCCCCATACAGACTTGAAATGCTTATGAAGATTTGCACAAATGATTTAATTGGACTTGTCCTCTTATTTTTAGATATATTTTCTTTTTTCTTTATATTCTTCCTTCCGTGCAGGAAAATTCTCAACTCACCTTCTCACCTAAGCCCTTAAGGCATCTCTTAAACTCTTCAAATTCCTTAGGATCATTCAATCCAAACCTGGGATCTTCCTGATCTATCTGCCCCTGCATTAATCACACTGCATCCAAATGTTAAACTATTGAAGGATATATTTCATTATAATAGGGCAGAATAAAGGAAACATCTGACATTTTTCTCTGACTTAATTGCTTCTGTAGCCCTGTAGCTGGAGTACTCAATGCATAGGTGAGACTGCGGTCTATCTCTTAAAGGAGATGCATTTAAGGGAGAATATACAGCAATGCTCTGCTCAGCTTATACAAAGTGAACATTTAGCCTGATGGAATTACAGGAGTATTACTCTGCTTGGGGTGAAGAATTCAAACAAGGTGCTGAGTGGAATAATAGATTGTCATACTGCCATTCCTCTCTGCGTTTTGAATCTAGTCCAAACAAAAGGGATGAAAATCAGCTCAGTGGCTAGAAGTATCCCATGGGGAGTGAGTTGGAGGCAGCCTTCACCCTGTTCTTGGCAGACATAGGCACATAGCACAGAACTGTCCTTCGTTGTGTTAAAGATGACTGGCCAGAAGAGCAATTGACAGGGAAGGATCAGACACAGGGGCATGAGGGGGATATTCTGATGCTGAGGAAAGAAAGGGTAGATTGAATGCGATCTGGCAGTTCTTAATGTTGGCACTGGGTGTTTAAAAAGTGCTCTGTTCACCTGCACCTTGCTGAACTCGATAAACAAATACAGTGAATTGCTGTCAGCAATTCCAAGTGTGGTCTTCGTAAAGGCAGACTGGCTCACTAAACTTCACATTTCATCTGCTGAGTGTTTGATAAAATAAAAAGAGACTTTTTGCTCTGATTCCAAATGATTTACTGTCTGTAGTTCCGCTTTTAAATCAATCCAAGTGTCCACTGATCACTAGTTGATTTTGGAATTGACAAGGAGATCATTAAAAGTGAGCTCATTGATTACTCCCAAAGATTTTTCTCAAAAGGAATCTCAGTTTTAGGAATGCGTCTCATATTGTTTTGGTACAATGGAACCCAGCTTCTTTGTAAAAGGATAATTTTTGCCACATATCTCAAATTCCTTCTGATGTCCTTTATCATCCTCACTAATTGATTAGCCGAATTGGACGTTAAGCAGGCCGTGATAGTGAGCTTATCATCGGAGCTGGAGAAGATGGCCATGAAATAAAAAATGAAATCAAAAGGCAATCTAAAGGAATGAGAGGAGACAGATGCTTTTATTAAAGTGACAAAGGAAACATGTGAGAGTGGGAAACTTGTAAAAATGTGGCATAAGCAGTGTGATAGGATTAAAGGGCTAGCTCAGCAGTCAGTTCTACACACAGACTAATGTATCAACGGGGTTGGTAATAGGAGAAGTCAAAACTCAGCTTGATTCGGAAAGTTCAGGCTTTATTAAGGGAGATTTGGGTTAGCTGTGGTTTAACAGATATACTTTGGGGATTAGGTTTGCCTTATTGGCATGCAGTGAAAAATTACTCTGTTTGGCTCTTTGAAAATGTTCAGTCTGAAAAACATTGAATCCTAAATGTAATATATTTAAATAGGATCACTGGCTGATATTACTATTTTATGCTGTCACCCACATTTTATTTAATGCTTATTTTTCCTGAAAGTTTTCAAGTGGATTCTATCCTGATTCTCTCCCAATTCTGCTGTGTTCAGCTGCCAAGAGGCATTATAAAGTGAATAAGGTGGCTTAGAATTTGGATATTTTCTTCTTTTGTATGTGTGAAAACCACTGACTTTGGGTAGGACACTGCATGGTACCAGATTGCAGCACATGGACATTTGGAGACATGGGTCCAAGTCATTACTAGTACGTTATAGCCATGCCTTAATCCGATGAAGGGGTTCAGCCTGTAATATAAAATATATGTGCATAGTTTATGTAGTTTATGCTTGTCATCCAAACTGGAAGACTAAATTCCAGCTTTGCAGTGAGTTTATCCTAAATGTTCATATTTACAATGTTTGTACTTTTTGCCTCTGCTATTGTAGGTTGAGGATAACATTTTCACCCTTCAATGTGTTTGTGTATAAGCAATATATCTCAAAATCTAATACATGGATTTCAATTGCTGCACAGCTCAAGGATACCCTGATAAATTTTTAATAATCTGGATTGTGAAATTTAGAAAGAGCCTTTAACACTGGGTGATCCTTTATTTAAACAACATTATGAATTGTTTTATTGAGACTGTTGTTGATTGCTTTAGAATGTTTGGATTTTCTCAGCTGGTGTGGTGAAATTTGTCACAACAATCAAACTATGAGCAGAATTTACAAAGCAGATTGTTAAATATGTGCATTGATTGAACTGCAGCAATGTGATGGAAACTCTTAATAAGAAGGTGTTCTTTTCTCAGCTTTGTAGGTACAGAACATCATATTGTAGGCTGGGACTTTTTTCATTGGAGCATAGGAGGTTGGGAGGTGACCTTATAGAGGTTTATAAAATAATAAAGTGTATGATAAGTTGAATAACAGGTGTCTTTTCCCTAGGGTGGGGGATTTCAAGACTAGTTGAGAGGAGAAAACTTTTAAAAAGACATGAGAGGGATTTTCTTTTTACACAGAGTGGTTTGTGTGTGGAATGAATTTCTAGAGGAAGTGATGGGTATGGGTTCAGTTATAAAGTTTAAAAGACATCTGGATAACATGAACAAGAAATGTTTGGAGGGATATGGGTCAAGCACGGTCAGGAAGGACTAGTTTAGTTTGGGAACATGGTTAGCAGGGAGTGGTTGGACTGAAGGGTCTATTTCTATGCTATGTGACTGTATGACCGTATGAAAACTTGGATTACTTTATGTAGTTACCTTTTAAGAGTAGAGATCAAACAATAAACAGTGGGAACTCTGCAACATTGAAGAGGGGAACCCTGTGTGACTTTTAACATTCACTCATTCATAGTTCAGCTTTGTAGCTACAGAACATCAACCAGGTGGGGAAAAGCCTTAAGGAAGACTGCATAATTGTAATAATGTTAAATTAACACAGCATGACAGAGACATGCGCTTGACTCAATGCCCTCTTCATTTGTTAATGCCCTGGAGTTTTTGGATCATATTGTATAGGGTTATGGATGAGCATATTACAAGTTGTCAGTTAGTTATGGAGCTGGATTTGATTGATAAAGTAAGCCAGGCCTCAATAATATTTGGTTAAATGAAGGATTCAGCTCCTCTGTGGGCGTGAACTGTACAGATGGAAAAGGTCTCAGGTTAGTTGATCTAAATGGCAGCAGTGATAAGGGGCAGTCAAGCTAGAAATGATGTCCGTGAACTCGGGAACACTTAAGGTCAAACAGGGTTCCCCTCTTTATTGTTGCAGAATTCCCACGTTTATTGTTGGTCTCTATTGTAAGAAGGTACCCATGTTGATATCAGGATGAGCTCTGACATGCCTAAAGATAACCTAAAGATTTTTATTCTTATATAAAGAATGATTGCTTTGGTGAGGTGGCAGAATGCTTTTAAGTGTCAATGGAATCATCACCCAACAAAGGTCATGAGTGAGGTTACAGAGCATGGTGGAGGTTAATGGAACCAATGGCCAACGCAGGCAATGACCTTTGGGAAATGACAGAAGATTTGGAGGAGGATTAAATAAAAGTGAGCAGGGCCATGATAAACACACCAGTGTTTATTTTTCTAAAAGAAAATGCCTCCTATCAATGCAACTTATTTCCCTGAAATCCCACAAAACACTAAAACATTTAACATGCAAACTATTTTAAATATGTGCGTCTTGCTGGTTTAATCCCTTGGTGCTGTCTGATGTAAACTGACAGCTGAGAACAGGCTAGTCTGACATTCAGGGAATGATATTAGAGGTGCTTGCAATGTTATTACTGTGGGATTACAGTGAAATAATCTGCTGTTGATTATGGGGAAGTTCTCTGTGTGGTGCATATTTTAATATGTAAGTTTCATTGTATCGTCTAGCAGGACATTTGTGCAACCTTTTAGAGGGGATTTACATCGAATCTTTCATTGCAAATTTAAATAATGCTTTTTATCAAGATGATGTCATCTGGCCCATGTGTGATACGTTTCATAATTAAAGGACCTAAAACATAAATGTGGAACTTAATATTGGTGCAAGATTCTGAATGTAGAAAATAAAATCCTGCTCAGTACAACTGCTTTACTGCTGCTTCAGAGAGCACTGTGATGCTGACAATATCGATTGTGCAGCATACAACAAATACACTGAGTGGTTATCTATTCCATCACCAGGAATACATTAGCTATGGAAATCCATAGGATTTAATCTAATGGCAACTTAGAGAAGGTAATATAACAGGCCAAAATGAGGTGTGTTGTGTAAGCATTCTTGATTACAATCAGTTCCAGTCCGAAAATACCACAGGGAAGTGATCTGACTCCTGCCACTGTCCATTCGCTTTCATAAGATGGTGACATGTAGACTAAATGTAAGGTACTGGTCTTCATGTCAGAACTGTGTTACCCCTGGCGATTTTCATTTCAGTTTCATACTCCTTTTTGATAACTTTTATTAGTTTTTAACAGCTGATATATATGTCATGGAAACAAATGCTGGAGGAAAACTCTGAACAGCAGCCATGAGAAAACTGCAGTGGACACCTGATCGTCCTGTTACTGTTCTTGAGCAAATTCCCCTGAATCTTCATGATTCAATGTGTGATGGAGATTTTAGTTACAAATCCCCGCCAGCTCCAGATTATGCTGCAAAGATAAGAAAAGTTACAGAAAAGTTTGCACTTCAACATTACTGGAAAATAATTTAAAACAAAGAACTGAGGATGCTGAAGAAGAGTCACTGGGCTCGGAAGGTTAACCCTGCATTCTCTCCTCAGACCTGCTGAGTTTCTCCAGCAATGTTTGTTTATGGAATAGAATTTGTTTTGTTTTGCTTTTTCTTCCCGTGGCAGTTATGACCAAAGGAATGCAAGTGTAATGGATATACATTTTTGGGGGTTCCTTGTTACTGAGGCTTGCACAAGTTGATTAGTTTATTTTGATAGAATTGTAGGGGAGAAGCTTATGGGGTCTGAATGGTGTGTGGGCTAATGTGAGATTTATGGCAAAATTGGATGAGAAGTCTGGCAAGACCTATCTCACTAAAGGGAGCATCCCACTTAATCTTTTATGCTTTTCAGAAGCAGTGTGGCAGGTTTGTTGCTAGGCAGCAGTGGTTAGGGGGATTATTGCTTGTTAAAAACTTTGTTAATGGCCTGGCTCACATCATTAATGTTCAGCTTCCTATTTTACCAAACTTACCAAGCAAGCTGGATGTCAAGAAAACACAACATGGGCATCAGAGTGGGTACCTGGTGACTTCAGCTCACCACTTACTCTGAAAGACCTCCATACTGGGCACTGGGCACCAACACCTCAGATTGCACCCATGGCAACTGGCCACTCACACCCTGTGTCCATGGGCATTGGCAACCAATATGTGTCAGCCTCTAGCAACACTCACAGTGCATCTCTGGTCCACTGGCTTCTGTACCTTAGTGGTACATCTTTAGCTACACCAGCAACTCTGTGGCAAAAGACACTGTGCTCAGAGACATGAACCCAGATCATCGACTGGGCCAGGCTGTGTCTTGGGGCTGTTCACTTACTGTCATAGCACTCACTCACTCTGAGTGGACCTGGCTTTGTCTTTTTATATCTTGCCCCCTCAACCAGAGATATCAGGTTAATATTAATTCTGTCTTATCATGCCATGTAGTGCAGTCATAAAGCCAGGAAGCTTGTCATGTTTGTAAGCAGGCCTCAGTCAAGTGATGGAAGACAGCCTTCAGTCAGGGGGTCCTGGCACAGTAAGCCAAAGGCATTTGACAATACTAGACATAGTCAGCCAACCACTCAAGTCTGACCAGAGCCAAGATACTTTCCACATTAAGGGTGCGAGCTGAATGTCAGGCAGCCCATACCACACTTGTCTTTCTGACCAGTTATGGGGCTGTCTTCCTTCTGCAATGAGACAGAGGTATAATTTTTAGAAAAGAAATAGAACATAGAAGAGTAACAGCACAGTATAGGCAGCCCTCGACGTTGTGCCAACCTTTTATCCTGCTTTAAGATCCCTATGCCTATCCCTATGTCATTTAGCTGGCAGTGCATTCCATGCACCCACCACTCTCTGTGTAAAGAACTTACCTCTGACACCTCCCCTAAACCTTCCTCCAAAAACCTTAAAACTAAACATGCTTCCTATAATGAGATGAACAGAACTGAGCACAATATTTCAAGCGTGGTCTAACCAGGGTTTTGCACAGCTGCAGCATAACCTTGTGGCTCTTAAACTCAATCCACCTGCTAATGAAAGCCAACACACCATATGCCTTCTTAACAACCCTATCAACTTGGGTGGCAACTTTGGTGGATCTATGGATGTGGACCCCAAGACCCCGCTGTTCCTCCACATTGTCATCCAATGGGAAGGGGAGGGTCTCTCTGTGTGGCTCTGCTGCTCCTCCTGACACCACGAGGCAAGTAAAATAAATCCAGTTGATGTGGTTCTCTTGGGGTTCTCTCCTGTTTTCCCCCAGGACATGATTCACCTTCTCCAGAGATCCAATCAAAATGTACACCAACTTACATGCGTAATGTGAAAATGGATCCTGATGGTTTCGGGTCAATGTTCCTTGTCACCAGCATGGTAAGCAGTTTTCAGCTGGGAACATAATCTTCAGGTGATTCCTGGGAAGATCTGGGTAACTTTAACATGCTTTGCTTGCACTGGGCTACTAGGGTTAATGCAGCTATTGGGCTCAAGGTAAAACAAGCAGAAAGTTACAGCTCATACTAGTTCATAATATTGTGTGTTAAGCAGAAAATAATAAAGAGAATGCTTGAATGAGGACAAGTCACAGAAATATTAGTGGAGTATGAACTATGTGTTTTTTGTTTTTCCATCTGCTGTTTTGTGTAGAATCGGAGAAGCTAGAAGAGAACAATGAGTCAGTGAGGAATCTTAAAGCACTTCCATGTATAAATATCTCTATGTGTGTAGGATTAGTGGCCAGAGATAGTCATCAAATCTTTGCAGCTTACATTTTTTGATACTTTCTAGTAAACCTGTTCAGAGATATTATTACACATCTCTGGAGCAGGTGAGTCTTGAATTGAGGGCTCCTGGCTCTGAGGTAGGGACACTACCATTGCACCACAAACGACTTCCTTGTCACAACAGACCTTAAATGGCCCTTCATTGTTTTATAACCTGCATGTGACTGAAAATATTGTTATGTCTTCGGGGCTGGTGTATTGTGGTCATAAATCATCATAGAGACAGGCCCTTCAGCCCAGTTTTCACAATTAATCTAGTCCCAATTGCTTATGTTTGGTCCATATTCCTCCATACCTATCCCATCCATGCATCTCCACAAATGTATCGTAAATGACAAAATTGCATCCACTACTATTTCTGGCAGCCCTTTCTGGCACACCTCACACACTATGAGGAACCAATTGCCTCTCTGGACCCTTTTTTGTATATCTCTCCTCCCTCCTTTGGTCTAAAGGATAAGGTGTCTGATGTTGATGTGAATCAGGGTGCTGTCACAAGATTGCAAGTTTGAGACCTACTGCTTCAACCTTGTGGTGTAATGGTGGTATCCCTACCTCTAGATCAGGTGGCTTGGGTTCAAGTCCCTTACCTATTCCAGTAGCTGTGTAATAACATCTCCGAACACTTTGATTAAAAGTATTTGTAAGTGATGCTGTGGTAGTGCCCCTACCTCTGGGTAAGGGTATATTAGAGCTCAGCACACCATATATTAGAGAGGGTGCATTTGTATATCAGGTCTGCTGGGTAGCTAATTGAGCAGGATGTGAGATTTTTGATCACTTTAGAACTTACTTTATGGAGAGACTCAGAGGCTGTAATTATTTCTTGGCTGTGACCGTGTTCTTTTCAATACTCCTTATATATCAGTTTATATTTAATTCGTTTATTTTGAGACAACGTTGTATGTAATCGCGGATAATTCGGTTATCTCCTTGTTAAGTATTTAACTGTCCATATAAATGCTACTCGATGGATAACAAAAGGCTCACAGCTCAGCCCGTGAAAACTCAAAAGCTTTGACATGGAAGTCACACACACACACACACAGATGTTTATATTTGGAAAAGTGTCAAAATTAGTGATATTTCCTGCATTCGTTTTCTATTTGGTTTGATTATTTAAAAATTCAGAACGATTCTCTCTGAATTGATATCCAAGATGCAGATTTTTGTGAGCTAGTGTGATTAAGTGGTGCCGTTCAGCAACTCAGCAGCAGCATGTGGGGCTTTGCAGGTCAGGTCAATGCCCTCCTCTGAAAGGTCAGGCGTGAGTTTTGTGCAGCGAGCAGTATTTTGCGGAGACTCTGTGATCCCCTCTTTACCTTCTCTCAGTGAGAAGCAGCATGGTGAAGGATTGCTGGAACAGTGCCACCCTCTGGCAAGGCTGTCATTGCTGAGACACCGCATCATCTCGAGAGCTCCGACCGTGAATTGGAGCTGATTTATTCTCGTGTGTGAGAAATATTGTCTGCTTTGTACAATTTTGCTCAGCCATTCTCTCCTATGGGTGTGTTTGCAAATCATGCTTAATTCTTTAACACTTGTATTAGCGTCGAAAAAATTCAGGATTTATATGAAAAGCTGTAATTGTATTGGTTACATACAGTGATGAGTGCTATGCAGAATATCTTGTGAGCAGTGTCTGTACGAAGCACCACACGGCCTTAAATTCTTTAATTTTAAAAGTGTCACTTTTTATAGTCTTCCCTAAAGGGAGAGTTAGTTTGTAGTCATCACTTCCATTAATATGATTACTTTCCCTGGCTATTGTTCCAAGCTTGCTATTGCATACCCTGACAGAGAAGTTAGGTGCTGAACATAGACCATCACTCCCCTCAGTGTCAATTTATAGGAAGCTAGTGGGAACGGTCATTTTTGGCAGCTCCTTCTTTTCCATTGGTGAGGTCCCAGAACTACATTAGATGCTGTACACGATGAACTAGGTGAGGCCAATGGTCTGTTATTAGGGCAAGCAGGAAAAGGGACATGAGTGTGAATGTCAGAGTAATAGGTGTCCCTCATACTGATATGTGACCACGCCAACCCCTGTCTCTCTAGCCACTGACCGTCACAATTTTCATTTTGGATAAGCAAGTCACTTGATTGTAGTTTTATCTTTGCAGTTAATAAAGCGAAATTCGTGGTAGATTAATGACCAGAGAGTAAGATTTTATATGAACCATTCACTGCAGAACCCATTATCATCTTTGTTTTAATTTATTTCACTTCATAATTTAGACCATTACAGAAGGCTCAGCTTTTGCATTTTAATTTCTTGTTAAATATAAGCTATGGGCCTTGTCTAGATATGAAAGTAGGCTACTTTATGACTCCCATATATAAACAATACAGACGAGTTGTCTGAGTAGAAACTCTCTGCCCAGACTTGCTTTTTGCAAGCTCTCAACACCATCTAAAAATCACCTAGAAGCTGTGTTCTAGAGTAATGCAGTCAAACGTGCTGCTAGAACTAGGTTTCGGGTAGATTTACTCGTAGTTTTGTCTCTTTGCCCCCTTCTATTTTGGGAGATCTTCAGCTGGTGTTTTTCCACTTTTAATCCAGCATCAGCCTCAAAGAAGAGCACTAACTCCCTGTGAGCTGTAGTGTGATTTTTATGTGCCAAGCTTCAGGTAACATAGCATGCCCTGGGTGAACAATAAACCTTTTGCTCTTGATAAGCTCACTCACTATAGCAAGAGACATCTCATACTCTCTGGATGCCTCTAATAAGCAAGACAAATAACATGCTGACAAATCATTTCTCTTGGGCTATAAACAACGAATCAGGTTTATTACAAAATTCTATTGAACAGAAACAGGAGTAAAGACAGCCAATTTCACGAGGTCAGAGAACTTAACTTATTTTGTCTCTTTTTCAAATTAAAAATCAATTAAAACATTTCAAAGTCTTTAAGTTCCTTAATAGCACAGTTTGTGGTAGAACTCTAATGCAACTTTGGTTTGTAAAATGGAGTGTTCACTGGACATTCTTTCTTTAAGTTTATCCACTGTTTGGTGATGCTCAAATCTAATAAAAGCTGCGATAAGGGGCAATGATGTTACCCAGGCACCATCCCATTGTGTGGTGTTCCACTGCCCCTGTGCTGAAGTGGAGTGGATGAGGAATAGATGTCGCAGCTTAAAGCTGTGTGTTCCCATGAGATGCCATGGGCTAACAGCAGATCTGTGCCTCAGCGCAAGCTTGACCTCTTGGCTCAGCGTATTCAACATGACTCAGGAAGCCATGGCCCTTCAAGTGCCCTTGAATCATGGTCAACAAAGTGAATATAAAAAGTACATTCCATTAGAAGATACAGATGAGTCAGCTACAAGAGTGGCATCCCCTGGCACTGAAGCTCAACAGAAAACAGCATTGGAAAATAGGGTGATCTCCATGCTATTTATCATCCATTGAATGGCAAAGCAGTAGTAGGGGGGTAGGGCCTTGCTTTCATTTTGTATGTTGGGCCGAGGAGTTGTTTCCAGAAGTTAAGGCAAAAGGGGAAGATCCTGGAGTTTGGTTGGTGGGAGTTGGGGGTGGGTCTGTAGTAAGATTGTATTGTGAGGTATGCTGGAATATCAGAATGCTACAGGGGGCTAGCAGCTTTCAGAAGCAGTTTTTTGTTGATTAGAAGGTGAATACTCAGCAGTTGTAGCAAAAGTGCAGGTGGCTGTAGCAGAAATTCAAGAGTGGAGTTAAGATAGTGATATCATGAGGGTCTGTGAGCATCATCGATAGGATCAGGTTGAGGTAAATAATTGCTATGTTTATTATTGTGGAATGAGGCCTGACACTGGCCTTACATTTAGGAGTGAGTACTTGCAACTGGTGGAATGGAGGATCCCCAGATAGAGAGTGATTAATGATAAAGGGTTTGAGGTGCTGACATTAAACTGTTATGATCTAAGCTTAACAGAGAGGCCTGGGGTGTTTAAACCATGGGTTCTTGGAGCAGAGGGATGGTTTTGCTTCTGGATTGCATTGTTTCCGAGGGTTCAGAAGTGAGGAGTGGACAGCAGGCGACATGGAAACATTATCTGGAGAGATTTGCTGGTTTGGTAGCATTGAGCAAAGTAATACTGGAAGCTTGGAGAAGCACCAGAGTCTGGCAATGATGAAAGAGGCAAAACCTCTACATACAGAGCAGCTTAGCAGAATGTAAACTGAAGACTCCTCCAGACTCTGTCAGCTAATCTCAGCTGCTACTGATTTCAAGTCTGTTTTAAACTGGGAAATCAATTCATAATTTGATCTGACACTTCACTGAGGTACTAAGGAATTGCTGCATTGTCACTGATTTTCCTTCAGGTGTGGTGTAGAAGAGGACTCAATGGGCCAAAGGGCCTCTTTCTGTGCTGTAACACACTGATTATATCACAAAGCACAATCCATTGTTGCAGTTTGGATGGTAATTTTTTGAAATATTCAACAAATAGCAGCAGGTTCTCATGTTTAATACCATTGCATACAGATTGGCCTCATGTCACTGCTGGGTACAGAATCATGCTGTGTGCAAAAGGGCTTCCATGTTTGGCTGGACCACAGATGCTGTATGCACCTAAAAGATGCCCCTTGTAAATGAAACACCATTGAGCTGGCTCAGGGAAATGTGCTAAAAGAAGTTTTACCGTTTGTGCAGGAATCTGTATGAAGCTGCAGTGTGGCCAAGGACAGTAGCATGTTGTTGGAAGTCCAGAGGCTGAAATCACTTGGATCTGAACTGGCAGTTAGACAGTGGAGCTGGTGAGTATTTTAAGCCCAGAAATGTAGGCTCAGTTAGTTTTTTCAAAGCCTAATTATTGATATCCATGACATGGAAATATCCTCTCTTTCTAGCCACCATCACCAGCTATTCGCCAACCATCTGCTACTACTTGCCGTTATCAGCAGAAATACAACCATGGTCTCAGTTTGGATGGAGAGTCACTGGACTCAAAACCTTAACTTCGTTTCTGTCTTCACTGATGTTGCCCAACCTGTTGAGTTTCTCCAGCACTTTGTGTTTTTTACAGATCTCCAAAATCACACAACACCAGGCTGTAGTCCAACAGGTTTACTTGGAAACTAGTTACCTGATGAAGGAGCAGCACTCCAAAGGCCCATAGCCTGGTGTTGTGTTATTTTTAACTTTGTCCACCCCAGTCCAATACTGGCACCTCCACATCTTGTCTCATGAAAATATTGATGCCAGAGGACATGAGTGCAGTAAAGGTGATGTCTGTGATACGGGGCCCTGTGTTATTCATTTGTGCTTGGATATATATATATATGCAACAAGTAATTTGCCATGGAAAATTTGGTGAGTAGGAACTTCATCTCAAGACACCCTTTCCATTACTTCCCTGGTACAGTCGCTGATCGCTACTATCCTGTTGAAAGGCCTCTGAATGGTCTCAAGTTTGAGAAACTGCTTACTGCCCTCAATTGGAACCTGCCTTAATGCCCCTGGAGGGGCACCTTTAGGTCATGACTGTTTCCCATCGGTAAGTTCAGGACCAGGAAATGGCCCAACTCCTGATGGCAGCTGTTGAAATGAAAATTTAACCCAGTTCTGAAGAAGGGTCATTGGATCCAAAAAGTTAACTCAGATTTCTCTCCACTGATGCTGCCAGACCTGCTGAGGTTTTCCAGAAATTTCTTGTTTTGTTTTGGTGTCCTTTACCTACGTTATTTTTGTCAGACAACTTGAAATTATTGCAGAAGGCAAACATGCCTTTTCTTCCTTCCTTTCTCCAATATGCTGGCCCACATGGGTTCCAGTTCCATCAGATCGGACTACATTGAGAGTGTCATTTCTTTCATGTGTGATCCATGATGTTATTCACCTGCTGGAGTGTTGCTGCAAGGATCAATCTTTGCTTTCCCTGATGCATACACACATACCCGGTAACATGCATTGTGATCAGAACTTGGAGCAGTTCTGCCACCCATACTCAAGCTCAGAGATGTTGAGACAATGATCTGGACAAGGGCATCCAAAGGTGCTTTCCTTTATTCCGTGCTTTGTTATCTCTCATGTTTTAACTGGTCAATGGCCTAGGTAATACTACTGAACACTGTAAATTGGAGACACAATGGCTACGGAGGATAAATGAGAAGCATTCACATGTTACCTTTGCATGAAGAGACTACCTTGTGCTTTGAGTCTCTGATATCTTTGTGGATCTATGATGCCATTTGTTCCAAGAATATTAGAGAAGTCATTACAGTTGACAAATAGAGTGCCCCAAGACTATTGGTACTACACAGTGGTACGGTATAAGCTCCTTTAGTTAGTGGAGTTTGTATCCTGTGAGCTGGTTTTCCTGTTAATAATGTTCCTTTTAAGAGGCTTCAGTTGTACTGATAATTGTTTATGCAGTCATTTGGTACAACACTACGGTTAGAATGACATGTCCTATTATGCATGTCATTCTACTTCATATTTCAGGCTAATGAAATCCATTCCCATATTTATTCAGTTGAATGTGTAGGTTAGTGAACACAAGAGCACTGATGAATTGAATAAAAGGAATTGGAGATGGGGTAAATTAAAAGCAAGGAAAGGGAGCTGTGTTTTCATGAAGGGAATTCAGTATGACTGCTTTTAATAGTAGAAAATTCTATTGACCCCACTTTTATGTATTCGGCACTGGCATTACTGTAACTGATTTTAATGTAATGTGTATATAAGAAAGATAAGTAAATCCTATTTCAGAAAACTGGCCTAGTATTCGGTTTAAAAGGCATATTGAACAACGGATAAAGAAAAATGCTTGAAGTCTGCTGAGGACAGCTGTAAAACTGAACAGCATTTGCACCCTCCATAAAAAGACATTTGAAAAATGGAAAGAAAATACAATGAATAATTCCTGAAATTGGAGATTTCTATAAGGCATAGCTTCAAATCAGAGAGCAGGCTATATTGACAACTGACAATATGCCGCTTGTGTACAGCTGCTATTGTATCCATCTCAGTTCATAAGGTTTGATAAAAACTGCCACTGATATCATATGGTGTAATGGATCATTTTCTGGGTTAGCTGTCTGTCACATTTATAACCTCGTCTTATACTACAGTAGTAGTGTGGGATGTATACCTACTCCTGTGTATTGTAACCAGCTGGGAGTGATCTTGAAATGCTTCACAATAGAAATGAGCGATAATCACCTGGTTAATACTGCAGTGAAATATATTACAGAGGTTTCACACTAGGGGACCTGAATTCTTTGATATTGAGCAGAGATGAAAATGAGAAGATAAAAAGAGGAGAGGTAGCAGCCTATAATTTACTGATTTTTTTTTAAACAGGAATGCTTTCACAAACATTTTGTCAAAAATACATCCAGCGTTTGCCAAGTTTTGTAACAGGCAGCCACTGAGTGACCTTCCTAGTTTCTACATGATCTGGGAAGACAGTAATCAGAAATAAGACAAATGCTTACATTACCTTGAAGTCTGCTCTTCTAACAGAACTGACAAAACCATTCCTTGAAGTCAGTAGACGAGAAAAAAAAAGTGCAGAGCCTGGAAATCAACTGATTTTGGGGATCAATAAGAAGCAGGAATAGGTCTCTTGTGGCGCAGTGGTAGTGTCCCTATCCTGGACAGGGAGGCCTGGGTTCAAGTCCCACCTACTCCAGAGGTGTGTAATAACATCTCTGAACAGATTGATTAGAAGAATAGAGAAAAAAATAGGTTAATTACCATCCCCTGAGCCTGTCATGCCATTTAAAAAAAATGTTCATGGAACGTAGGTGTCACTAGCTAGACCAGCATTTATTACCCATCCTTAAATGTCCTGTGGGCAGCAAAGTGTCAATTGTATTACCATGGTTCTGGGGTCATATGTAGGCCAGCAGATTTCCTTCTGTATAAGTCAACTAGTCAGTTTTTGCAACAGTCAACAGTGGTTACATGATTGTCAATCCACATTTTATTGAACTTAAACCTCACCATCAGCCATGATGGAATTTTAGCCCATGGTTTCAGAACATTGTATCTGTATACACCTTGGAAGATTCCACACTTTTTTAATGGAGCAAGCGAAAAACCAATTATAGGGATGACCAACATCGGTGACATTTCACAGGTTGACAGTCATTTCTAGCAGGTTCCATGAGATGAGAAGTTGGGACTATTTATCATATTCATCTCTCCATTTGAAAGATATTATTTCAATAGATTGTCCTTTGGAATCACCTCAGCTCTAGAAATGGGCAGCATGGTGGCTCAGTGGTTAGCACTACTGCCTCACAGAACCAGGGACCCGGGTGGGATTCCTCCCTCAGGTGACTCTCAGTGTGGAGTTTGCATATTCTCTCCATGTCTGCCTGTGTTTCCTCCCACAGTCCAAAGGTGTGCAGGGTAGGTGGATTGGCCATAGTAAATTACTCATTGTGCCTGTGACTATGCAAGCTAGGTGGGTTAGCCCTGAGCAATGCAGGGTTGCATAGGTTGTAGCGGGAGTGGATCTGGGTGGGATGCTGTTCGGAGAGTCAGTGTGGACTCGATTGGCTGAATGGCATGATTTCATGCTGTAGGGATTCTATGATTCTATATTTCAACATACTATGTCTAACATTCTACAAATGTTGTCGTGCATTATACATCTTATGGATGATATCCTGATTCATACAGAAGTAATGGTAATTTGTGGCCAATAAGTACATAACAGTCTTGAAATGACTGCAGCTAGCAAGGTCTACACTCAATATGAATTCTGTTTAATTTCTGGGACATACAATTGAAAAGGTTGGCCTAAAACAAGGCCCTCAGAAAACAAGGGCAGTAAAAAGTTGCGTCCTCCAAAGTCAGTACATGAGATTCGTGAGAATGGTAAACCAATTCAGCAAATCTTTACTCCACTTGGCAATCATCACAAAGACTTTGAGGTACTTACTCAAAACATCTCAGGCATGGTGTTGGGATGCATGTCAGGTAGAGGCCTTTCAGCAGGTCAAAGACTTCCACAGATGCCTTGGCTCACTACAATCCATCGTTCCTGACTATTATTATCGTGGCTACCTTAGCCATGGATATTGGAGCAATAGGCTTCCAAGAAAGGATACTGAAAATCAGTATACTATCTATCCCAAGCATATGCAAGTTTCCTGATATGGACACTCAAAACAAAATACTGGAAGAGATTTTCAGCTTGCATACCGGGTCTCACACTTCTTATGGTGACCAATCATAAGCCATTGTTTTCGCTACTGGACAAAAAAGAATTGGCAAAAATGTCACCACAGATACAATGTTTTCACTGTTTACTCATGAGAGTTCCATACGAGACCAAAGGTGTGCAAGGGAAAATTGCAGATGTCAGAAGATTCTCTCTCCAGAGCGATGTTGACAACCTTGCATTAGCTGATAAAGGATTTGCTGGCAAACTCAATCCATATACTCAAACATCAAAAACATTACGGCCTACAGCAAAAACAAAGCTAAACTTCAAGTAAACAGAGCCCCAATGCCTATGCTGTATAGATGGTTGGTCAGAAACAACACTAGATTGCTTAGTTATGGAAACTTCTCTTGAACATAGAAAACACTTCACTCTTGTTGATGACTTTATTGAATTTTGACAACAGACTCCTTATCCCTTCTTCACTAAAAACTAAAATCTTTGGCAAGGTATGTCAAGGAGAGCTGGACATCACAAAATTTAACCCCGGATCTTGAGTTTCAGTGTGGTGGCCAAGGATGACTAAACAGTCAGGTGTTTGCATAATAAACTGACAGACATAGCCACAGGAAGCACTTATTCCTACTTCCTTTCCCATCAGACTATAGGAAAGTATAGAGACTGCTGTGTTTATGTCTGAAGGATGCTGACCACTAGACCACTAAAGTGGGTGACTATTTCTCTCAATGGATAGAAGTAAAAGAATTACATACTATGACCATAATTGTATTTGCCCTACATAAAACTGTTACCATTTGTAGACTGGTGATATCTGATACTGGACCACCATTTGCCAGTGAGACCTTTTGAGAAAGTTGCAATCTTTTCAGAGTCCCAGCACACTCACCAAGATGCCCTCTATTGAATGGAAAAGCTGAACATAGAATCCAAACAGACTTAAAAGAGAATGTCAACTTCTTCCCCGCTCCACTGCACTTCAATGTGGCTTGTCATCAGTGGAACTACAAATGAGGAAAGAAACTAAAAACTCAGCTCCCAATCCTTCCAAATGGGTTGCCTCCATAAGTGAGTCTCACAGATTTAAAAATCACTATCACAAAGAGCAGAAATTCCGTTAGCAAAAGAATGACGAATTACAGCAGATGGTTTCATACCGAAACCTTTGACACATCTGGCGACAAGATCAGACAGTATGGATCCCTTGATCCATACAATATCAACAGGAATGGGTCTGACATACAACATGTACCAGAATGACAGTAGTCATTGCGCATTAACACATAAGGAGGCACAGTGCTTGGAAATCATAGATACCTTGACTCACTATTGATTCACAACCCATCACTGATTCAATGGGATTAGCATAATAAATGACACAAAGAGCCTAACTAGCCATAATCATTTTCAATCATGAGACAAACTACCAAGTCAGCCATTGTCAGATGATCAAAAAGCTGAACTTCCCTGTTCAACACATATATGATCAGCAAGGATAGTCTGAACTCTGGATTGAATTTATAAATCCAGAAATTTAGGGAAGGGGACTAGGGTTAGTGATAAATCTGGAAGGAGAAAGTGAGGACTGCAGATGCTGGAAATAAGAGTCGAGAGCTGGAAAAGCACATCAGGTTAGGCAGCATCAGACGAGCAGGAGAGTAGTCCTTTCAGGCATAAGCCCTTCAACAGGAGATTAGTGATAAATGTATTTGGTAAAGCTAATATACTTATTTGAGCCAATTTTATAAAGAATTCTCTTCTTGATGAGGTGTGGTGTCCCTCGGGTTAAACTACCACCAATCATTTCTCTCTCCCTCTTATTTGAGAGCAGTCCCATAGTCTCTTTGGACTAGGTGACTTTAACTTTACAATATATTGCTGTTGGAAACAATCCCTGGTGCTCTCCATAAATTTGTCTTTCATCTTATTCTTCTCCATCTGATTTGTCCAGTCAATGTGCAGATTTAAACCACCCCTGATAATTGTCGTGCTCTTCCTATATGTCTCTATTAGTTCCTGATTTACATTAGTTGTACAGAGAGGCAACTTTTTAAGGTCTATAGACAAGTCCAATTCATCACTTCTTTCATTTGCTATTTCTTATCTCCACCCAAACTAATTCCACATCACGATCTGTCATATCCATATCACCGTTGACCACTGTGCTGATTGCTTTCTTTGTTCAATGTCATGCCACCTCTTTTACCATTGTGTCTGTTTTTTTCTTGCATGTCGAATGCCCTTGACTATTTAGTTTCCAATCCTGGTCACCCTGCAACCATGTCGCTGTAGTAACAATCAATTCATATTTATTTATTTCTATTTGTGCTATCTATCTGGTTACAAGTCTGTTTGTGCCATCTATCTTGTTACAATCTTGTTACATCTACCTTGCGTTCAGATAAAGAGATGTAAGCTTTGATTTTTTTTTAACATTATTACTTACTCTGGTTCTAATTTCTGCTGCACACTTCTGCCCCTTCTTGTGACATTGATTGTGGTCAGCCTTTTCACTATCTAATATCTCTAATCCCTTATTTTTGATTTCATAAAAATTTTCCATGAGTTGAACCTTCCTTCCCTGCCTGTCCCTCACCACCAATTAGTTTGAACTCTATCTACAAACCTAGTTTTACAATTTGCCAGGCTACAGGCTTCAGTAAGATTAAAATGAAGCCTGTCCCAATGGAACAAGTCTCTTTTTCCCCAGTCCCATGCCAGTGCCCCATGAATTGGAACCCTTTTCTCTGACAGCAATCTTTGCGCTACTTGTTTATCACTCTAATCCTATTTATCCACCTCCAACTCGTACTTGGCTCAGGTTGTAATCTGGAGAGTGTAGTTCTGCTTTTTAATTTTGCCCCAATCTGCTTGTAATCCCTCAGCAGAACCTCTTTTGTGTTCCTACCTATGCCATTGGTATATGCATGCACCATGGCACTGGATCCTTCCATTCTCAGTCCAAATTCTTGTCCAGCCCTGAATCTTGGCTACAGGTAGGCAACATGCTCTTCAGGGCTCCCTGTCTTTGTTGCAGAGAACAATATTTATTCCTCAATTCTATACCCTATTAATACTAGATTTCTCTTTTCTCCATGCACCTGAGTGGCAATGTGTACCACAGCACTGTGGTTAGTTCACTCCTCTTACTTGTAGTCTGTGCCCTTGTCCATACCCGGGCCAAGAACCTTGTAGCAACCGGACAAGGTGCCATGGAACTCACCGATGTTGACTCTCAATTTCTGATCAAATTCAACTCCCTGTAACTAGCCATTAAGTACAATGTAATAATCATAGTCTATTCAACAAGACCAAGCCCCTCTTCTGCCAAGGACATCGTGATGTGCCTTTCTCCACTTGGTATCAGTAACTTAGACTAATACCAATAAGAATGATTTGAGAATCGGAGAAAGAAGGTCCTGCTTCATTTATATTGACTGCACCTGGAATATTGTATGCTTTTCTGGTCCCAATGCCTAATGAAGGATATATTTACCATAGAGAGAGAGAGCAGCAGAGGCTCACAAGACTGCCACCATCCTGCCAATCATTGTCAAAAGAAGAGACATTGAGTATACTGTGCCTATATTCTCTTGGATTTAGAAGAATGAGAATCATCTCATAGAAAATCCTCCAAGGAATTGACAGAGGAGGTGCAGGAAGGATGTTCCTCTTGGCTGTGGTTTCCTAAATGTGATTCTGAACTGAAAAAGGAACTTCTTCACTTAGACAATGGTGAATCTTTGGAATTCTCAACCCAAACAGCAGTGAAAGCTACATCATTAAATTCAAGAGAGATAGATCAATAGATTTCTTGATCCAAATGACATAAAGGGATGTGGGATAGCATAGTAACTTGGCATAAAGAGTAGATAATCTGACGTAATCGCAAATGCCAAAGCAGGCGCCATGGATTGAATGGCCTACTCCTGCTCAAAAATGCCTGTGTTTCTAGAAGGATTGGTGGCAGTGCACCTACCCAACACACCTGAGCTGGTTCCAATGGCCATAATGACAACCTAAACCATTCTCTGGAGTGGAATTTGAACCAGAATCTTAAGGCAAATCCATTACCTATAGATGACACCTATTGGTGCTCCAGTTGGTGAACTTGCTTTGTTATCACTCAAGTGGGTCTACATAGGGAAGGGGTGGGGGGGTGTTAGAATTAGGAAAAGTTTGACAGTTCATTCAAAATTAAAACTGGGGTAGCCAGTGGAAGTGTTGTCAAAGAACAAATAAAAAGAGGCTGGATCAATTGTGAAGTGCAGGATATTCCCAGAGAATTGATGTTGTTCTGAAGTCTTGTGTGATTGACAGCTGTAGTGTTGAATTAATGTAATTGTGTATTAATTTAGCTGTGAAGTCTTTGTTGTTCATTTGCAGCTGGCATGTGCTAACAAATTGTCCAGATGTACGTTGAATTTGCTTAAATGTTTTATAACTTATGTTAATGGATGAAGGAAGATGGAAAAGCAGGTGGTTAATTTGAAAAGGAATAAAGAAAAGCTACCAAAACTGATCAGAGTGTGGCTGTGATCTTAAATGAAATATTCACATGAGAACAATAGAGCAAGTTGCAATCAAAGCTAAACTCAAACCCTTTAATGAATATCTTTCCTCCTTAAAGGGGAAATACCACAACTAAGAGGAGGGAATTATATGGATAGAGCTATTTTAGCTCGATCAGTAGGTAAAGGGTATAACACAGAAGAATTTTATTCGAGGTAGGCGGTGAGACTGTGGGATTTTGTGCACATGAAATTCCTTTGCACCAAAACAACATCATAACCAATCAGCACATAGAAAATCCAGCCTGGTAATCCTACCCATTGGGTCTCTTTGGACAACAAACTCCCCATTTTCCTTAAAAGGGCACTGTTTGAAGTCAGACAGTTCTGTTGCCTCACTGCACTGTGATTCAACTTGATTCTCACTTTAAAAAGGCAACAAACTCAAACCTTTAGAAAAGTTGTGACTCTTGGCCTTTATTGTTAAATAAAGATTATTCACATAGAAGCAAATTAAGTTCAAAATGAGCAAAAATCGAACCTCATGCAGCAGCCACTGATCTGATAAGAAGCTGCCAAATCAAACCAGATCCTGTAGTTAGTTGCAACTTGGTCACAATGAAATGAGTAATAAATGAGTAATGAGAAAAAAGACACAAATGCAGCAGGAGGATGAAAGTTTTTCAATTAGGGTAAGTGGAGTGGATGCACAGATCTCGATCGATGTGACTGGGTGATGGAACAACTGTGAGGGGCTGATTAGTCTATTCCTGTTACTAAGTGGCACGATGGCTCAGTGGTTAGCACCGCTGCCCCACAACACCAGGATCCCAGGTTCATTTCCAGCCTCAGACGACTGTCTGTGTGGAGTTTGCACATTCTCCCTGTGTCTGCGGGGTTTCCTCCCATAGCTCAAAGATGTGCAGGTCAGGTAAATTGGCCGTGCTAAATTGCCCATAGTGCTAGGTGCATTGGTCAGAGGGAAATGGGTCTGGGTGGGTTACTCTTCGGCGGGTCAGAGTGGACTGGTTGGGACGAAGGGCCTGTTTCCACACTGTGGGGAATCTAATCTAATTTAAAGCAAGTCAGTAAAACGTGTACGAGTCTGTGGTAGCATCCCTGCTTTTGGAGAAGGTGACCTTGGTTCAAGTCCCACCTACTCCAGCAGTATGTAATAACATCCCTGAGTAGCCTGATTAGAAAATATCTAAACCATAAAAGAGTCCTACTTTTAAACTGGCTTCTTTAATTTTGAAGATAGGCAATGCACGCCCTCCCAAATACATCTGGGAGGCTTTGTCCCAACTAAATAGATTTTTGAAAGTAAATTCATGAAAGATTTTTGTTGCACTGACTAAGTTATACTAAAACTCCTTGAAGTGGTAGTATGGGATACATTGTCCAGTCACTTCAGGTTTAGACTAATCATGGTTGTTCCACCACTATTACTATTTGGAAATGTTATTTCTCTGAAAGCACTGGATTTGTTAAAGCAGTTATCCTGAAGACAAAGTGAATGCTGAGTTGTATCTGGAAAGCATAAGATAAGAGGTCAGAACAGAAAAAAACAAATATTGTGCCCATCAGTGATGAGACTGACCCAGAATTATGAGTTTTGTTTCCTGGCTGCTTTATTAACAACTGTAAATTTGACAATAAATGGACAAAATTGGCTAAAGCATTACTGTCGCTGATGGCTACCACCATTTTCATCTTCAGTTACATCGCACAAACTGGTTGGCAGGTGATCATTTTTAGCTGTTTCTAAGTGATTAGTGCAACTAAAATGCTTATACACATGTCTTTATTACATATATGTACACGTACAAATTGCATTTGTACAGTAACTTTGCATGAATACTAGGTGTCAAAAAATGCTTTACGGTCAAAGGGGTACCTTTTAAAAGAAAATATATCAATTGTTGTAGAATAGGAAATGCAGAATCCAAGTTCTGCACAGCATGCACCAAGTGTGCATACACAACAATTCCTGGTACAATTCTGGGCAGATTGGAATCAGAATTTACAGTATACTGTGAAAAAACATGCACATACATTTTCTACGCCTCAAAAGTCCTAAATTGGCTGCAGGTATTGGGATGTCCTTTTTTTTCCCCTCCCTCCATTTAGATTTAACTGACTGGAATCTTTTATTCAGAATCATAGAATCCCTACAGTGTGGAAACAGGCCCCTTGGCCCAACAAGTCCACACCAACCCTCCAAAGAGTATCCCACCCAGACCCATTACCCTACCCTATTGTCCTATATTTACCCCTGATTAATGCACCTAGCCTACACTTCCCTGAACACTGTGGGCAATTTAGCACATCTTTGGATTGTGGGAGGAAACCAGAGCACCAGGAGGAAACCCACGCAGACAATGTGCAAATTCCACACAGACAGTTGCCCAAGGCTGGAATCAACCCCGGGTCCCTGGCGCTGTGAGGCAGCACTGCTATCCACTGAGCTACCAAGCCACCCCAGCATTTCTCATTCATCCTTCAGGGACAAAGATACCAAGGACAGTTATAAGTTGCTGCTGTCCTGACTGAAAGCAACGAACTGAGCACAGATTGGGAAATGGAACTGAAGCTTTCTGATATATACAAGTTTTAGTACTAGATACAAGTACAAGTGATATTGATTTAGGTCATAACATTAACTAGTTATATTCATTTACATTTCAGAGTAGCTGATACTCCATTTTACTCACCAGAATATGCAACCATTGCCAATTACCACCTTGAAAAACATACTTTTCACTTTCTTCAGCAGATTTCACCCCCACTTTCCTATTTCTCACAGAATCCCTACAGTGTGGAAACAGGCCATTTGGCCCAACAAGTCCACATCAATCCTTTGGAGAGTAACCCACCCAGACCCATTTCCCCACGCTATTGCTCTACATTTACCCCTAACTAATGCACCTAATCTACACATCCCTGAACCTCATGCGGCAATTTAGCATGGCCAATTCACCTAACCTGCACATCTTTGAACTGTGGGAGGAAACTGGAGCACATGGAGGAAATCCATGCAGACACAGGGAGAATGTGCAAACTCTGCACAGACAGTCGCCCAAGGCTGGAATTGAACTTGGGTCCCTGGCACTGTGGGGCGGCAGTGCTAGCCACCGTGCCACCCTTAATCATTTACTTAATCCATTGAGAGAGAATGTGGGGAAACCATAAGTTTTTTTTTAAGAAAGGACTCATCGGTTTTATTTTGTAACAAGTTTTCATTAACAAATAATCCTGTGATATTCGGACATAACTGACAACAGTTAAGTCACCAACAAACTATGGGTTTATTTACAGTGTGGAGCCAACGGAATATACTTAGTTATGTGACCCATGAATTGATTACAGTCTTAAACATAGTACTGGATTGATGAAACTACTGTAGCATCTATTTGTGGAATGAGTGGAGAGTGTCAAGCTCCTGGGAGTGGTCATCAACAACAAGCTTGGGTTACAAAGGCCCAACAACATCTCTTCTTTCTCAGGCATCTGAGGAAATTTGGCATGACGGCGAATATCCTTGCCAACGTTTATAGGTGTGCCATCGAGAGCATTCTGTCTAGATGTATCACTACCTGGTATGGCAACTGTACCATTCAAGATCGGAGACGGCTACAGAGAATGGTGAACTTGGCCCAGACAATCACAAAGGCCAAACTCCCATCTATAGAATCCATCTACCAGGCCTACTGTCAAGGAAAGGCCATCAGCATTCTCAAAGTCCATCCCATCCTGGCAATGTTTTTTTATAACCTCTACCATTGGGGAGAAGGTACAGAAGCCTGAGCACACGCACCAGCTGGTTTCGAAACAGTTTCTACCCTACTGTTGTTAGAATACTGAATGGACTCACAAACTCTTAACATTTGCCTGTACCTGTGATTTTGTTTTTGCTGCTGTTTGCCTATTATTTACTTATCTATGCTATTTAACTCTGTGATCTGCCTGTATTGCTTGCAAGACAAAGCTTTGCACTGTGCCTCGGTACATGTGACAATAAATAAATTCAATTCAATTCAATTACTTTCATTGGCGTTTTCAAATTCTACAACAAATGGCTCTCCTGTTGTTGTGGTGTTTAGATATCTGCTAGGCATTTGACCTGATATGTGGATCGACTGAAAAAAAGAGATGTATCACATCTAAAGTTAATTTATGGTGATGTTAATAGATTACTTTGCAAGATGTTGGACATAAGTTTAACCAGCAAATCATACCACTTTCACGGGACTTTAATTTATTCCGATATTTGATTGATCATTTCAGTAATCAAAGGAATATTTGATCACTGAAATAATCACTCAGCACAGCTCTAATAGCCTTTTATTGTGACACTGTTAACAGCTATAATTGCATAGCAGCTAGTGATCTTGAACTAGTCATTGCAGATTCACAAGTGTGCAACAATCCTTTTGTGCTGGACAGTATTGGACAAGGTTCTCTGTATAAACTAGCTGAAACAAATCCCCCAAGATTTTGGAAGCACACAAGCATGAAGAAGTAATCCTTTGTTTGTGTGAAGGATTTGCTGTGGCTGATATTTATGGTCAATACACATAACCTTGTGGGTCAGTGGCTTGTATTCTTGTGACAGAATGTCACCCAGTTTGGCTTTGATTTTGTAAATATTCCACCTCAAGCTATGAATGCTTCCACACAGTGAAACCTCCACCTTTTATGTAGCTGTGGGGAAATATATGAATTTGTGATGTTTAAGGGAAATGAAAGATCTCTCTCTGCGTTTAACTCTTCCAATACTAACAACCATCAGGATAACAGTAATATAGCTCACATACTGCTGTAAACATTCAATTGGAGCATATTCATAAAAATATTATTTATAATTTCTTAATTTAGGGCAGTCAGAGGACGGAAAGGATGCCATTTGGAAAACAAGGAACTATTTCATCCCTTTAGTGCTGGTTGATGTAACAGAAGGAGTGACTTCTCAACACAGCACACCCTGTCAATAACATATTCCTCGCTATAACATTCTCCTCTGTATAACATCCGCCCTCCATAAAACTGACATCTTCATAACATTTTTCTATCTATAACATTCTCCTCGATAACACTGTCCCTTCAGTAATGCTCTCTTGTCTAAAATGCTCTTCTTTCTATAACACTCTCCTCTCAATAATGTCTATAACATTCTCTAGCTTATAGGGCAGCACAATGGCAAGCACTGCTGCCTTACAGCATCATGGACCCAGGTTCAATTCCACCCTTGTGTGACTGTCTGTGTGGAATTTGCACATTCTCCCGGTGTCTGCTCCGGTTTCCTCCCACAGTTAAAGATGTGCAGGTCAGGCAGGTTAGCCATGAGAAATGTAGGGTTGTGGGGATAGGATAGGTTGGAGGAAGGGGGGGAGGGCATTGAAAGGGTGGGTTTGGATGGGATGGCTGTTCAGACACTGTGCTTTCTGTAATGCTCTCTTCTTTACAACGCTGTCATCTTTATAATGCTGTCTTTCTGAAATACTCTCCACTTCACCGCATTCTCTGCTTGCTAATGCTATAAAACATCCTGCTCTAACATACCCTTCTGTTTAAAACCCCTGTCTCTATAAGACCCCTCTCTCAACAATATTCCCCTCTCTATAATGCACCAATTTCTATAAAACCCTTCCTTACCATGCCTGCAATGCCTCGACAGTGCATCTTCAATAAGCTCTCCTCTAACATTACCCTTTTGATAACACTCCTCCCTCGATAACATACTCCTCTCTCTATAAAACCCCCTGCTCTCTCTAACAATCCCCTTTATATCACTCTCCTCTCTATTACAATGCCTGCCTTTAATTACAGTTGCTGTGTCATCCAATGATACAGATCCAATGTGTCTGTGTTAAAATGCTGTGGATGGTTTTGATGTTTGACATGGAATATAAAACTGAGTTCTGTTTCCTCAGAATGTCATGGAATATTGATTACCTGAAGAAAGTTACTTTCCAAATTGTTTTGTTGTCAGGGGAGCTCTTGAACAAATCTGAGAATTACAGGCTCAAATATAGCCTGTCACTCTGTGGCATTTTGGCATCTCATTGCTGTGTGAAACCAGGAGGCCAGCAGGCATTCATTGTACTGAATTTCTTTATTGATTTGTTTTAATGTGAAGTGTTCACATTCCACTGCTGAGTTAGAAACTGAAAGTCGTGCATGCAGATTTGGGTAACCTTCATAAACACACACAGCTTTGTGCGATAATCTCTTGGGGTAGGGCAGCCAAAGAGTTAAAGCAGCATAGGCAGAGAAAACCAAAGTTCTTTTGAAAGATTTGACATTAGGAAGACAATTTGCTTCATTCATTGTTGTAGCTGGTGGCTAAATAACATCCAGATGCTGCTTTACCCATCCAGAATTCCAGCTCTCATAGGCTGCCCTGCAACCTTGACCAAGTATGATATGATATGAGCACATGACAATGACAGGCAGGATAAAGCCCATGAGTCTGCCCAGCATTTCCCACAGAACAATACACTTGGGTCCAGGATATCGGCGAAAAACATGCACATTGCTCAAAAATGTTTTCCATGGTGATACCACATTTGCACTAAGATGATGTGGAGCAGACTATCATTTTATTGATTTATTACGTTCTACATAACTTTGATAATGTTCTATGTTTCTTCATCCACTGTTGTGCAATTTTAACCCTCCTGTCTCATTGCTGTGCACATCTAAGGATACAGGGTAGGCCATTGAGGACTGAGATGGTGAAAAATGTCTTCGCCTCGAGAGCACTGAGCTTTTGGGATTCTCTGCCACAGAAAGCAGTTGAGGCCAAAACATTGAATGTTTCCAAGAAAGAGTTGGTTCTCAGAGCTAAAAGGATCAAAGGGTATCAGGGGAAAATGGAAACATGATACTGAGCTCGATGACCAGCCATGATCATTGTGAGTGGCAGCGCAGGCTTAAAGGGCCGAATGGCCTACTCCTATTCCTATTTTCTTGGTTTCTATGTCAGTTTTCTTCCTGACACATATTTATACAATAAAAGACGTGCATTCTGTTTAATATCCTACCTTCCTGTGTGTGCACTTTCTAATTGTCTCAAATGGAATCGGAGCATTTGCCATTATAAGAGAGAGAGAGAGAGAGAAAGAAAAGGGAGGATTCATGTGAGGAGAATATTTGCAGTTATAAAAAAAATGCATATATTTTATTATCAAGATTACATTTGAATTTTATCAAGTGTGCTACTCTGCTACCGTTTATGGTTTAGCTAGTGATAATATCTCCAAGAGGAAGGACTCATTACTGTCTACTCCAATTGAAGTACATAACTTACATTTGCATATATGTACTGTGTAATACTGTTGGCTGAATCTTATCATAGACAGTCGATTTCTTTCACTTATCTCACTCTGCAGGTTCACTGCTGTTTGTGTGACAAGCTTAAAAGGGGGTGAAAGTGACAGTGAGCAATTATGATTATTGATAATATTTGCACAATGTCCATGAAATACAGCAAGGTTGTGATATTCCCTCTCCCTCCCTGCTCCCTGTCCTCCCAACCCCACCAACCCACAGTTACCGGCCCAATATAGGTCCTTTTTCTTGGATTGTAGAAATTGGCCTTTGTTGCTTGGGGTAAAACAGAGTCGGCAGTGACATTATCAAGATTTTCTGTTTAGCATTTCCGGCGAAATTGTGATCTTAATTTTTCTTGAATGTTCCTCTGGAAATGACAGGCTGTAAGTGTTCACAAACACACTAACAACCCTTTGCAGAGTAATCCTCACTTCTATGTTTCTGTGTGTAGATGATGACACAATCTGGAAGAAGGTGACAGTAATAAGCCACTGAGACCTGAGCCTTGTAGTTGATGAAGTAATCCGAACCCCTTCAGCATTCCTAGCAACAGAAAGCAGTCTGCCTGTTTTCCCAGTTTCACAATTTTTCCTGGAGTTTGTGGAATTTCACTGCTATTTTCTTCATTAAAATGCCTTCAAAATGTTTGATGGCAGAATTTATTGATCGACTGCATTCTTTTCTTACTCCATTTAAACCAAAAATGATAGGCTGGAGAGTTTATCACACAGCCCCTGGGCAAGTGAGTCACAGAGGCACAAGCGATGTTTGCTAGCCTCAAATGAGCAGAGCCTCTGTCATCATTCCTTAATGGTCACTTCTTCTCAATAATAACATACAAGTGGCAGAGGCTGTTACGTCTGTTAATCTCTTTACTGTATTAAAAATACAGCCAGCCACATCATTACTGCAGCCAGCCCAGAGGAATATTTCCAGGTCATTACTTCAGCTCATTTGAGCTTCCCAAGGTTTTAAAGGGTTCAGAGTTGCATGCAATAAGGTGTCATCCAGTATAATTTCCTGCACTCTAGGTGTTGATGGGAATCCTGGGTCTGGTGTGGCTGTTGACACGAACAATTAAGTCATTCTGGAAATAACACATACATTATGGAGAAAGCACAGGCATTAACCACCTCAATCCAGGATTCCTGTTAGTATTATTTTCAGATTTTGATGTTTCTTTCATTTTGCACCTTCTCTGAGATTGTTTGATCTTTGAAACATCACAGGTTTCAACAAAATATCTTCAAAATGCTGAAATAAGCAAAAAGGATCATAGCATGCAAGAATAAACACAACTGGATTATTTAACCATTAATGTGCTAGTACAGTACATTCATGTGGTGATATCCTATGCCACAAAGGACCAGAGTTCGGAGCTTTCTTCTACTGATGGGGATGTTCCAAGCTTATACAAAGGAAAATAATAATATTGAAAAGCACATCAATCTAGATGTGGGAATATGTTATTTGGACACCTGCTCAGTTGAGAATATAAGGAAGAAAAACTGAAGATGATGATTTAGAAATTGGGAAGTGTGCCAATTGAAAATCAAATAACAAGTGTTCGTTTGAAGTGTCAAAAATTTGTCCAGGGCAAATAAGGTTTAAGTTTATCTCCATCTTATGATAGTCCTTATTTAATTATTCTAGATACTGATCTGCACAGGAAGAGTCTGTAAGTGAAAGATATGCTCTAATATTGTATAGCAATTAACATATAATTGACCTGATGTTCAGAAGAATGAGGGGAATCTCATAGAAATTTACAAACATTTAACAGGATTGGACAAGGTAAAGGGAGGAAAGATTCCTAAATGAAAGGAGTCCATAACCAGGGGTTACAGTCTAAAGTTATGGTGTAGCGAATTTAGGACTGAGCTAAAGAGAAATTACTTCACCCAGAGTGTGATGAGCTGTGGAATTCACTGCCATGCAAAGTGATTGAGACCAAAACATTGAACAAAGGAATCAAAGGTTATGGAGAGAAAACAGGATCAGGGAACTGAGTTGGAGGATCAGCCATGATCATTCTGAATGGTAAACCAGGCCACTTCTTTTCCTATTCCCTACATTTCTCCAACATGGTGTCAAATATTCATTACAGCACAGAAGGTGGCTATCTGACTCATCAAATTGATGCTGGCTCAATGGGGGAAGACTTGTCCAGTCCCATTCCTTTGCTTTAGTCTCATAGCCCTATGGATATTTTGTTCCCTAAAATGCCTATAATTTTAAAATCACCAATCACCACCCTCTGTTGGCAGAACATTGGCATTTAACATGATATCTAAACAAACTACAAAATTCTTAATATTTTGAAAAGAAGTACTTCCATGCTGAATATAATTAAATATTTATCTAGTGGGGAGACCTGATGCATAACAAGGAACAATAACACTGTGAGCACCAGTGAGATACTTCTGGAATCTTGCTTTTTTTTGCACTATTGTAAAGTATTTGTTAGTATGGGCCTTTGTAGCAGTGTTAATGCCTAACATTATTTCGAGATGTGTTTGATTTTGGATCTTTGCAGACCACCATTGACAGGAATCAGGTGAATTCTTCCTGTTACTTGACTGGCAAAACTCATTCTAATTCAAGCTGTTTATGTTGGGAATTTATTGTTATGCTGAGTAAGTTTTATAACTGGCAGAAAATATTATCTTTTCTTCAAAGGCTTCATCAAATCTGATTTAGGTGTCAGAGTGGAACTGCAGAACTTTGTGGAGAAGGTTAGACGAATGAGGCAAATAGTTTCCCCATAACACACAAGAGGATCTTTCAGATCAACGTTCAGCTGGTCAGAATCAATACTAACAGTATTACCCCAGGACCTGGCTTCAGTCGAGGAAAAGATTTAGTGACCGCACGAGAGTAACAAGGTGAATACAATTCTTCAGCACTCTGACAGTGCCTGCCAACACTTCTTAAATTCCTTCCTCACTAATTTCAACAATTTCCACCCCCTCCATCAAATCCTTCATAATACAATCACTAGGCGAACCTTTTTGTATAATTCCAAACGCACTTTCAACTTCCTTTGCTCAATTTCACTAACAATACTCTCTTCTCCTATCCCCCAAACCCCCAGCTCTATCCACAAGACCTTCTTCATTTCATTTTCTATTCATCTGTCTTCACATTTATCAACTTCTCATCAATGTTCTGCCTTGTTTCTTCTCCAGCTTTCAGCAACTGCACCACATGCGAAAGCCCAACACATTTTCACTTACCTTAACTGGAACCATTCAGTTGTTCTTGCCCACTCTCTTTCTGCAGGCCAAGACAGCACTTAATGTCAGGGAGAAGTGCAAAATTTTGTGAGGAGAACCTTGTTGAATAACCCTCACCCAGATAAAACAGGAAACCCTGCAGGCAAAGTTGGCAGCGGATGCTGGCAATGTGCTTACATATTACTTGTAACCTGTCATTCATCTTGGCATTCATTCAACAAGTCTCCCAGTAAAGCCCCAACTCATTTCTTCTCTCCAAGTCTTTCTTGGCACCAGGAAACTGCTGAAGAAATGTGGAGCTGGTTTAAGGAACAGATATTGCGTGTCCTTGATAGGTATGTCCCTGTCAGGCAGGGAGGAAGTGATAAGGTAAGGGAACTGTGGTTTACTACAGAAATTGCATCTCTTGTTAAGCAGAAGAAGGAGGCTTATGTGTTGATGAGGCAAGATGGTACAGTTGAGGCAATGGAGAGTTACAGATCAGCTAGGAAGGATTCAAAGAGAGAGTTAAGAAGAGCAAACAGAGGACACGAGCAGTCTTTAGCAAATAGAATAAAGGAGAACCCTGAAACTTTCTGTAGGTATGTGAGGAATAAAAGGACGATTAGGGTAGGAATAGGGCCAGTCAAAGACAGAAATGGGAAGCTGAGTGTGGACCTTGTAGAGATCAGAGAGATGCTAAATGAATATTTCTCATCGGTGTTCACTCAGGAAAAGGAGAATATTGTAGAGGAGAGGAATGAGATACGAGATCTTAGACTAGAAATGATCAAGGTTAGTTACGCACAGGTGTTACCAATTCTCGAAGGAGTGAAAGTAGACAAGTCCCCTGGGCTGGATGGGATTTATCCGAGGATTCTCTGGGAAGTCAGGGAGGAAATAGCAGAGCCTTTGGCTTTGATATTTGAGTCGTCATTGTCTACAGATTTAATACCTGAGGACTGGAAGATTGCAAACATTGTGCCCTTGTTCAAGAAGGGCAGCAGAGATGACCCATGTAATTAGAGACCAGTTGTAGGAAAGGATTATAAGAGATAAGATTTATAATCATCTAGCAAGCAACAATTTGATTTCAGATAGTCAACTTGGTTTCGTTAAGGGCAGGTTGTGTCTCACAAACCTCATTGAGTTTTTTGAGAAGGTGACCAAGCATGTAGATGAGGGTAGGGCAGTTGACGTGGTATACATGGATTTCAGTAAAGCATTTGATAAGGTTCCACATGGTAGGCTGACGGAGAAAATGCAGAGGCATGGAATTGAGGATGATTTAGCAGTATGGATTAGAAACTGGCTCTCTGAAAGAGGGCAGCGAGTGGTGGTTAATGGAAAATGTTCAGCCTGGTGTTCAGTTACTAGTGGTGTGCCATAAGGATCTGTTTTGGGACCACTGCTGTTTGTCATTTTTATAAATGACTTAGACGCAGACACAGGTAGCTGGATTAGTAAATTTGCAGACAACACTAAAGTCAGTGGAGTAGTAGACAGTTTGGAAGAATGTTACAGGTTGCAGGGGGACTTGGATAAACTGCAGAATTGGGCTGAGAGGTGGCAAATGGAGTTCAATGGCAGCTAAATGTGAGGTGATTCACTTTGGGAAGAATAACAGGAAGGCAGAGTGCTGGGTCAATGGAAAGATTCTTGGTAGTGTGGATGTGCAGAGGGATCTTGGAATCCATGTGCATAGATCTCTGAAAGTTGCCACCCAGGTGGATGGTGCTGTTAAGAAGGCATATGGTGTGTTAGGTTTCACTGGTAGAGGGATTTAGTTCCGGAGCCACAATATCATGCAGCAACTATACAGAACGCTAGTGTGGCCACACTTGGAATATTGTATACAGTTCTGGTCGCCCCATTACAGGAAGGATGTGGAAGCATTGGAAAAGGTGCAGAGGAGATTTACCAAGATGTTGCCTGGTCTGGAGGGAATGTTTAATGAGAAAAGGCTGAGAGATTTGGGTCTGTTCTCATTGGTAAGAAGAAGGCTAAGAGGGGATTTGATAGAGACATACAAGATGATCAGAGGATTAGATAGGGTAGACAGTGAGAGACTTTTTCCTAGGATGATGACATCAGCTTGTACGAGGGGGCTTAACTACAAATTGAGGGGTGATCGATTTAAGACAGATGTCAGAGGAAAGTTCTTTATGCAGAGAGTGGTAAAGGCATGAAATGCCCTACCTGCTAATGTAGTCAACTCAGCCACATTAGAGAGTTAAACAATCCTTAGATAAGCACATGGATGATTTTGGGATAGTGTAGGGGGATGAGCTGAGAATAGTTCACAGGTCAGCACAACATCAAGGGCCGAAGGGCCTGTTCTGCGCTGTATTGTTCTGTGTTCTAAGGCAACATTGGAAGGAAACTGTCCTGGGTGAGCACGTATTAATCCATGCTCTGTTTCTGCTAGCAGTATCATAGCGTGGGTTAAATGATGAGATACACAGGTCTACATGTGGTGAAGCATTCATCAGATGTGAGCTTCATTCAGTATTGGGCAGCATAGGGAGATAACTCAGATGCACTGGGCTGTAATAAGGGGATTCTGTGCAAGCACTTCTTCCAGCTATTGGAAGACCCTGCCATAGACTTGCAGCACTGTGGCTAAAAATAGGAAGGCCTTTGTAGCTTTGGTGGAAATTCAAACAAATGCCATGCACCAAGACCAAATTACATTCATATGGTACTGTTCATGCAGTAAAACATCCCAAGGTAGTTTGGAGAAATGTTATCAAACAACATTTGACAGAAGACACCTTGGAAGAGGGCAATTGTCCTTGAGAACACTCTGTCAAAATTCCATCACTCCTAAGCACCAGCAGGGTGGGCACTTATGTCAATAAAGCAACCTCTGAGCTTCAGCTTGGCGAGACAGACATCCACCTTGGACTGACTGGTGGACTGTTGGGGTCATTTAAAGAATCAGTCACTCTCTGCAGTCTGCTGTGCTGCTGATCACCCAATGTCCTGTGTAATGCATCACAGGATAATCCACAAATCATGTTTGGAATGCTGAAGAAACCATGTCAAGAAATGAATTCTGATTCTTCAAATGGGGCATGTGCCTGGGATGGGCATCTGTCAATATTTACAGAGGTGCAGAGCATTGGTATCTATTACATCAAAAATTATATGGTTCATTGCAGTAGTTGATCTCTGTGATATTGACCTCCCTGGTTTTCAGCACACCCGTAAAATGAGGAGGTTTGTAGATATGCACAATATCTAATGGAACAGGAGCTGTCAGCAGGGTTGATGCATCAGGGGGCCTGGCATCAACTACCGGTCAAAGAAGAATTGAAGAATGCCAATGGAATTTACTGCAGTCTACTGCAACCAAGATTAACTGCTGTTTTCTTCTGTGGTTTTTAATAGATCTCAGTAAAACATCATGATGCTCTCTGCCAGTGAAATGGCAGGCAGTCTTTGCTGACACATCAGTAACCTTAATGACCAGCGACCTTGAATTCATTGGGATGGCTCCTTTCACTGTGACAACGATACATCTTGCATCTGCTTTAACTAGTTTTCATTTTTTTTGTAGTTGTTGAACAAAAGAGCATCCCATCACTCAGGCCCAGATAAAACAGTGTTCTTTTTTGTTTGGTGAGGGTATCGGAGGTTAAGCTGCTGTGTAATTATAATGGGAAAGAGATTCAAACAGGCAGCCTGGGTGGTAGTCCATATACGTAATGTGAAAAACCATTACAGGGCTCCCCCTCTCCTAATTGTCTGCTGGTGAAAATACTCCCTGACTTCATGGGTTAAACATCAGGTGAAAGGATCACATGGTACAATGGACTGTCTGAATTTTACGCCAATCTAATTATTGTTCGCTATCCTTCCTCACTCTGCCCTGTTTTCCCTTGGGAGCAGAGGCTAACAATTATCAGGCAGTGTTAGGAAAGGCTGAAGCCTAAGCTCTTCAGAGCAAGAAAGAATTTTAATACTGGATGTGTACAAATCCAACTGTGAGCTTGCTTCTGTAGAAGCTATTTTACTGATCACAGTGCCCATTATCCTGGTCAATGGGCTGTTTGCACTAAAAGACAGAATAAAATTTGGAGACAATCTTTTTAAACTTTGATTGTTCTCTCTCCACTATTTAAATAGTGTAAGATTTTTACCACAGATAGCTAGGTAGAAATGTCCTTCATGTTCATGGTTACAGGGTGATTGCGATAGAGAAACACTATGTTTTCTTCATTCCGTTTTCTTTGAAGTGTATAAATCCTTCTCACATGTTTAAATTAAAGTGGGAAATTTCAATATGTGTCAAATCAGCACCTAAACATTGCAAGATAAGCTTAATCCTTAGAGGGTTAATTAGTCCATTGTAATGATACTACAAAGCATTCTGCCAATAGGGGTAAACTTACTTTAAAATACGTAACAAAAAACACCAGCTTTTAAGGTAGGGAGCACAAAATGCTGTTTAAAATACGCTGGCTGGAATGCAGTGATAAAATTAATCTTGGAATATTTTTACTATCGATTTTGTCTCGTTGATTTGAAAGCTGTTTACCTTAAAGCTCGAAGGTCTGCAGTTCTCAAATTATTCCAATTTCATTAGTATCATCAGGTCACAGCATTTTTGCTTAAATGATATTAATGTTTTATAAAAATGGTGGTAAATGGCAAGTTGATGACATGTAGCCTAAGTAAAGGGAACAATGCCATAAAATCTGTAATTTGTGCAGATTGTTCAGTATTGATAGAAAACAGGAAGTCATTGTGCTGATATATTTTCTACAAAATAATTTATGACAGTATTTCTGAAGCTGTTGACTTCTCCATGCTTTTCACGCTTTTTTAATTTAAGCAAACTGGATCTGCTTAAAGAATGGCTGCAGCAGAATTCATATCATAGTCACATTCACTGAAGGGAACACAGAGATTCAAAGGAAAGGTTCAATGATTTATTCTTATCATTTTCCATTGAAATTCTCCCTCTGTACTGTTGTCCTATAGATTGTATGATTCTTCATGACTGCCATCAACACTAGGTTGTTCTGATCAATAAGAAAGCCTCTGATCTCTGGTACAGTACCCCATAGGGTGTAAACCTGGAGGGTGGGGGGAGTGGGGTGGGGGAGTGGAGTTGGAGTGCAGGGGTGAAATACTTTCTCTCTGCAGTACTTGTAGTGAAATCATACATATGCAAAAAAATTGTTAGCGTTTTGCTGCAAACACCACGGCTGTAGTGTCAAAACTAACATAATATGAGCAAACACAACAACGATGAGGGAAAATCAATGTTTGCCATTTTACTGGGTCCGTGACAGCTGAAATTCAGACAGTAGAAATCAGTATATGTTGTGCTCAGTCTCTGGGTGTGGAATAAGTGTGAAGTATATTATTTTAGCAGTGGGAACGTTTGTGCTCAGTTGATGGAGATTTTGAAGCCACAGTTACATTTGTGGGGGCTGATTTTGAGCAACCAAAGTGGGTACACACAATTGCTGTTTAGCCCCTTGAACGTATAAATTGTTGACAAGAAGGGCAAGAATCAGAGCTTTTCCAACCCAGGATCTTTCAACAAACTTTGCAACTGGCAACACCAGGCTAGATTTTTTAAAAACAGAAGATCCCATGATCTGAAGAGAAGTGAGTGTGACAGTCTGCTCAACTGTTTACATCTTGTCACAGAAGATTTCTCTGATCCATACTGCAGATCTTCCAAGTTTGGTAAAATCAACAACTTTGCTGCATATAAACAATATCCACTATCAACTTTTTCCTCTATGTTATCAACAATTCAGTTCAATTAGTCAAACCCAATTTACCTTTTACAAATCAGGCTTATTAATTAACACATACCTTTCTCCAATTGTCTGTTCATTTTCCTGATTATGGATTTCAAAACCTTACCTGTGACTGATGTTAAACTGGCTGACCTGCAATTGCTAGAGTTGGCTTTACATCTTTTCTTGAATGATTTGGATGTGAGCATAAGAGGTACAGTTAATAAGTTTGAGATTGACACCAAAATTGGAGGTGCAGTGGGCAGCGACGAGAATTACTTCAGATTACAACAGGATCTAAACCAATGGGCTGAGAAGTGGCAGATGGAGTTTAATTCCGATAAATGCAAGGTGCTGTTTTTTGGGAAAGCAAATCTTAGCAGGACTTAGACATTTAATGGTAAGGTCTTAGGGAGTGTTGCTGAACAAAGAGATCTTGGAGTGCAAGTTCATAGCTCCTTGAAAGTGGAGTTGCAGGTAGATAGGATAGTGAAGAAGGCATTTGGTATGCTTTTCTTTATTGGTCAGAGTATTGAGTACAGGAGGTGGGAGGTCATGTTGCAGCTGAACAGGACATTGGTTGGGCCACTGTTGGAATATTGTGTGTAATTCTGGTCTCCTTCCTATTGGAAAGATGTTGTGAAACTTGAAAGGGTTCAGAAAAGATTTACAAGGATGTTGCCAGGGTTGGAGGATTTGAGCTATTGGGAGAGGCTGAACAGGCTGGGTCTGTTTTCCCTGGAGCGTCGGAGGCTGAGGGGTGACCTTATAGAAGTTTACAAAATTATGAGGGGCATGGATAGGATAAATAGGCAAAGTCTTTTCCCTGGGGTCAGGGAGTCCAGAACTAGAGGGCATAGGTTTACGGTGAGAGGTGAAAGATATAAAAGAGTCCTAAGGGGCAACGTTTTCACACAGAGGATGGTGCATGTATGGAATGAGCTGCCAGAGGAAGTGATGGAGGCTGGTACAATTGCAACATAAAAAGAGGTATTTGGATGGTTATATGAATAGGAAGGGTTTGGAGGGATATGGGTTGGGTGCTGGCAGGTGGGACTAGATTGGGTTGGGATATCTGGTTGGCATGGACGGGTTGGACTGAAGGGTCTCCACAACCCTCCACCACCTTCTACCTTTGAGCCAGTTCTGTATCCGAATGGCTTGCACAAATTTTTCTTCAAATTTCTACCACCAGGAAGAAAGGAAACAAGAATCCTGTTTATATTTTTTTTCTTTTCCACAAACGGGTATCCCACTTTCAAGTCACCCTTTATATACATGTGGAAAGTCCTTAACAGTAATCCAGTTGTCTCAGAGCCAGTTCTCAGAGTGAATAGAATGCCTGACACTCCTGTTTTTTTTTTGACACTCTTTTTTTCCCATTTTTACCCCCTACACTACCGCCTAAGTGCGGTAGTGCTTATTTTTTCCCCAGCAACCACGTTGTGTGTGTGCAAGTGTAAGAAATAGTGAAAGACACAAGGTGCACGAATCTTTATTCAAATTTCCACCACTGGGAAGAAAGGAAACAAGAATCCTAATTTTTCTTTTTTGTTTCTTTTTTTTCTTAGTGCTTATTTTTTCCCCTAGCACGCATGTTGTGTGTTTGCAGATATCAGACACAGTAAAAAAATCCTAGTTTTTTTTTTACAGAACTTCTAACATTCCTGCTTTACCCCCCACACTACCGCCTAACTGCAGTAGTGCTTATTTTTTTCCCCAGCACCCACGTTGTGTGTGTGCGCAGGTGTGAGACACAGTGAAAGACACAAGGTGCATGAACCTTTATTCAAATTTCTACCACCGGGAAGAAACAAGAATCCTTTTTTTTCCTGAGTGCTTATTTTTTCCCCAGCACCCATGGTGTATGTGCAGGTGTGAGACACTGAAAAATCCTAGCCTTTTTTTTTAAAAACATACAAAAGTGCAGACAATACAGACCCAGCAAGCCCCTATTCCTCCCACTCTAAGGCAGAGTGCCTGTCTATTTTTTTTTGGTTTTTGTTTTCTTTGTTTTTGTTAACCCCCACACTACCACCTAACTGCAGTAGTGCTAATTTTTCCCCCAGCTCCCATGTTGTGTGTGAGACACAGTGAAAAATCCTAGTTTATTTATTTTTTTACACAGGTAAGAAGGAGAGTCCTTGCAGTACATATGCACAGCACTGGTCCTGTTCTTATGATTTTTCCTATTTATATATTTTTTTAAAATAAACCCCCACAACACTACCACCTAACTGCAGAAGTGCTTATTTTTCCCCCAGCAGCCATGTTGTATGGCTGCACAGGTGTGAGACAGTGAAAAATTCTAATTGTGTTTCCTTCCCCCCCCCTTTTTTTAATTACCCAACACTATGCCTAACTGTTGTAGTGCTTATTTCTTCCCCCACCACCCATGTTGTGTATGTGCAGGTGTGAGACAGTGAAAAACACGAGATACAAATCTTTCCTTTCTTCCTCATGGTGGAAAGCAAATAAACACCCGAGTGGCAAGCGACAAGCAGTGCGCTTTGAGGGGAGGGCAAGGATTAAGTCAAAATAGAATTGGAGGGGGGAAATAATGCATTCCATTCCATTCCCTGCTGTGCCCACCTCTCCCTGAACTCCAGGGTGTTGGTGGAGACCACATGCTCCTTCTCCAAGGAGACCCAGGCTCTAACTTAAGCATGGCAGGCAGTCAGGGCTAACGATCCCCTCCACAGCCTGCTGCCTGGACCTGTTTATGGCCAGTTTGGCCAGAAGCAGACCCAAGAGAACCTTCAGAGCTGCCCTCCTTCTGTACCAGGTGCCTGAAGATCAGGAGCGTGGGACTAAAATGCAACCAAAAGCAGAGGAGGTGGTCCACAAGCTCCACAGAACAAGGAGTTGGGCTAGGAGTCCATGAACCACCTCAATCTATGGTTATAGGGGACCACTGTGGGCAGTGCCCTCCACCCCAGATCCCTGAGAGAAAGGGGAGGACTACCACATAGAGAGCCCTTGACAGGGGATCCCCACAAGCCGGTGGCAAATGGGCATACCCAGGAGGGGCCAGTCAGTGGATGAGGGACTCGAACACGCAAGTAGGGCGGTGTGGAGGCCTGAGCAACGGCTCTCAATGACAGCTGCTACTCCTACTGGAGGGTAGGTACGACTCAATTTGACCATGTTCCAGCCAGTGATCAGGTTCTGGTAAAAGACAGGCGGTGTCTTGAGGGTGACCTCCAAAAGCGTCAGTCGATGAACAGGAGCTGCATGTAGTTGGTTACTCACCAGGCGGAAAAAAATAGGTCACCAGGCTGCACCACCTAGGAGGAGGCTCAACGTGAAGGTATTGCTGCAAGGTCTGAAGGCGGAATGTCGCAACCTGGATGCGGATACACACCAGCAACTAACCACCCTCCTCAAGAGGGAGACTTATGCATTGGGTTGCTGCGCAGGTTCTTTTTTGTCCCAGAAGAAGTCAACCAATGTTCTCTGGCTGTCAGCAAAGCCAGGAGGAGGGACCAAAGTGACCAGCCAGTACCACAGCATGGTGGACACCAGCTGGTTTATGCTGAAAATGTGTTGCTGGTCAAAGCACAGCAGGTCAGGCAGCATCCAAGGAACAGGAAATTCGACGTTTCGGACCAGAGCCCTTCATCAGCTGGTTTATGACCAGCACTCGACTCCTGTAAGATAGCACTCAGCAGTCCAGTCCAGCAGCTTAGGGGAGCCAAGAGTTTGGCCTCCAGCTCCTGCCAGTTAGCTGTCCAGGATTCCTCAGCCCTGCTGAGGAAGATGCCCAGCTAGAGGAGATGGGTGGTACTCCAGCTGAACCCCTGTAACTCCTGTGGCAGAGAGTCCATGTGCCATGGACCAAGCAATAGTCTGGAACATTTGGCCCAGTTGATCTTGGCAGAAGATGCTGCCAAGTGCACAGCCTGGCACTCGCACATCCACCCCAGGTCAGCGAGGTCAGTGACAGTGAGGAGCACGTTGGTGGCAGAGAGGACGACCACCGTGCCCGTACTGTGCAGAACCAGCCCTGACAACCACCTCTGCAAGAGGTGCAGGAAAGGCTCCATGCACAGGGAATAGCTGGCAGGGGCAGTGCTCTGGCATTTAGTGTTGTGGGGAGTTGCTCCCAGCATGTCCCAGAATGCCCTGAAGAACTTCACAGGCAGTTCATCCAGCCCTGGGGACTTGCCCCTCAAGAGCGCCAGTCAGCTCCGCTTATGGTAATGGGAACGTCAAGCCGAGCTGTGGCAGGTCCTCCCACAGAACTCTGCGAGCATCCTCGCTGGATGGATCTGGAGAAAAGAGCCATATAATAGTTTTGGACGTGGGCCCTGATACCCTCTGGATCAGAGACGAGGGACTCATCGTTAGCCCCACAGCACAAGGAGCTGATGGGTGCCACGCCTTTTTTCCAGCAGGGGGGAACCGTGGTCCAGGTCCTGGAGGAGCTGGATCCGCGACCTCACGTATGCACCCCGAGCCCCAACAAGCTGCAGGTCCCGGAGCGTGGCCTTCTCTTCGTATACTCCACACAGGGCTGGGTCTGTGTTGGGCTGATTGAGGCTTGACTCCAGGGCGAACATCTCTTTCTCCAACTCAGATCCTGGATTTCCACTTCTTTGTTGACCCCTCGTGTATTCCTGCCAGAAAACGTGGACATGAGCCTTGCCTACGTCCCACCATAGCCTCAGGGAGGGGAGACTTCCTCACTTCCTTCTCCAGCCGCCCAGAAACAACAAAACGAGTCCCAGAACCGCTTGTTCTCTAGCAGCAGGTTGTTAAAGTGCCAGTACGCAGAGCTGAGTGCTGAACGGAAGGAGTTCCACCCACACCAGGTGACAGTCCGTGCACGAGACCTGCCATGTGGAGGCCGTTGGAAAACAGGAGGCATACGCCCACAAAACGTACAGGCGGTCGATTCTGGACGCTCAGACCTTAAGGTGAAGGTGATGGAGTCGGGCTGGAGATTCTGCCAGACGGTCAAGTCCTTCGACCTGGTGGACAAGTCCCCCAACCTCCTCACCGACACCGCCGTGGTCCTGGTCCTCGAGGACGCAGTTAAACCTTACTGGCTCTTGGAGAGATGAGCGGACACTTCACAACTCACTTGCCTTGGCCTGGCCAGGGGAGCATAGATGTTCACTAAGTGAAGCAATGTGCCCCCCCACCCAAACGATTAGGTGAAGCAAATGGCCTGGCACAGACTCCCTGACCCAAGATCTCCAGCTGAAAATGCAGGGCCCAAGATAGCCACCCCACCAGATCTGTGGTGAGGTGCCTCTGTAGACTCCCCCTTGCCATTCCAGGAGCCAGGTGGCTCCATCTCCTGGGGTAGTGTGGGTTTCTTGCAGGAAACACACCCCATACCTCCTGTCCTGAAGGAGGGAGGGTCTGGAATCTGCACTGTGACTCCCTGCTGGTGTTGATGTTGAGGCTGGCTATTGTACAACCACCACCAGAACAGTTACAACCTATATACATTTACTGGGAGGATGAGGGAGGGGCATAGAAGTCCCTTGCCTTCACCAGGAGTGCCCCTAGGAAGTTCCTGACACTTTCACTTGTTCACATTGAGTCCAGGTGCCTGGCAAGCAGTGTGGGCCAACCTGTAAATTCTCTCAAAGGAGCTCCAGCAGTCAAGCACCAGTTGGGCTCTATCCCAGCGACTCAGTTTCCTCAACAAACTCCTGGAGTTCCGAGGGGGATGAGGGGGACAGCAATGGGGGGCACCTGGGACTCAAAGATGTTACAGGAGACAGACTCCGCATCGTCCCCAGTGTCCACCACTGATGCCGAACCTCCTCCGGGAGGTCGCCTTGGGTCACTGACTCCTCCCCCACTGAGAGAATGGGGGCTGGTCCAGCTCTGCCAACTGGCCTCAGATCCTGGCAACCCCACCCCCAGGGTCACCAGCAGTATCTTCCTTGGCACACCCCTTCCTGGAATGCCCTGGGTTTGGGTTGTCAGGCAGCAGAGTCTTGGGGGCCCTGCCCCTCTCCCAACACTGGGACAATCAGCTCCTCAGGGAAAGGTCCTCCCACAGGGCCAAGGCCCCTGGGAAAACAGTCTAGGAGGGAGGAGTGGGGATAACACCTTCCTCCCCCCTACTGCCTGATGACCCAGCAGACCGTTCACTTGTCACCCCCACCACGGCCTGTGGTGTTTTTAAAAGTCCTCCCCAGGAGCCAGTGGAATTATGGCAGCAGGAGGTCCTGCTGTAGCCCCTGGGGGTTTGGGCAGGTCAGGCTGTGGTGTGGGACATGCAGGAGACACTGTAGGCTCATCCCCTGGAGAGGGGCAGCACTGCTGGAGTGTCTCTCCCCTCCAAGAGCTGGTGCCTCTTTCCCCAAGAGACAGGGGGAATTTATGGGCCTTCCCCTCCCTGCCCACCTTGGTCATGGGGCCTGGGGTCCCTCCCCCAGAATATTGGCTGGGGGAAGGCAGGGAGGTGTGGTGAGGGCTTGCTGTGTCACTTCCTGCCCCACCCCTGGTTTATCAGGTGATGGTGGGCAGGGCAGGAGCCAGTTCCCTCCAGGGAGGAGAGGCAGCAGTGTCCCCCACATGTTAGTGCCTGGGTGGGGCAGGGCTCAGGGACCCCTGAGCCAGGTGTTGTAGTGCCAGAAGCTAGTATTGAAGCCATGGAGGGGGGCCTGGTGCCTTCTAGCCAGCTGGATGCTCACCCCCCTCCCTGCCAGAGACTGAGGCATTGGAAGCTTCTGGCTTAGCCCCCACTGCCAGGCCAAGGGGGCAGGGGAGTGAGTGCAGTGGCACCATCCTTAACCATTTGTGGAGGCTGGGCAGTTTGTGCCCTACCTTGCCGCACTGGTGGCTCTGCACAGTCTGCAAGATGTGGTAGACTGCACCCATGGAGGGTAATGAGCCCTCTGATCTCCTGAGGCAGGCAAACACCTGGCATCAAAAGGAGTAAATATGCCAGAGGGCAGGGTCCTTGAGACTGAGCAGGAGCAGTTAGACAACTGACCAGATCTCCCAAGGTGGAGGTGGGGAAGGAGCTCACTGGCAATGAAAGGTGGGACATTGGAGAACACGACCCTCTGGGCTGTAACCTCCAAAGGATCAATGGGCAGATGCATCCTGCCCAATGAGCCCCCTCTCCACAGCCAGGTGGACCACCTGCTTGGTCTTTTTCCTAAAGATAGCCTTCCTGTACATCCTGGCCACAGTGACAATGACCAATGGGCTGACCCCACTAGCCATGGCCTTGATGGTCATGTCAGGGTAGAGATAGGCCTTCACTCCTAGATGTCAAGTCAGGTGCCTGAGGGGGTTGTGGTTGCAGCTGGGGTTAGGACAGCAGAGCCTAAGGCAGTGACTAGGCCCTGTGATCTTGGGACTCACTATACTGCACTGCTGAATGTTGGTAGGCCCCAGGAACCAGCTGTGTTAAGTCCAGGTGAGGCCTCAGGCAGTGGCAGCAGCAGGTGGAGTCAGGGCTCAGGTCACAGCAGTGGAGGCCTTGGGTAGGCCTCTTGTTGCAGCAATGGTGGAGGTCCTGGGGAGGGGCCAAGGTGAGTCCCAGGCAGCAGTGGTGGAGGTAGGCCTCAGGCAAGTCCCAGGCAGGCCCTTGGTCAATGGTGAGCAGACCTGTTTGGGGGGGGGGGTCCAAGTAGCAGTAGCAGTAGCAGCAGAGGTGGACCTCCAGCAGTAGGGGAGGTCTGAGAATGTCCCAGGCAGCCCCAAAATTTAATGCACTCCCTGAACTCCTGGGAGTCAGTGGAGACTGTGTGTCCCTTCTCCAAGGGGACCCAGGCTCTATTGTAACTGCAGAAGAGGGGCAAGCAATCAGCCTTAACCCCCTCCATGGCCAGTTTGGCCAGGGCCAGCAGCAGACCCACAAAGGTCTTCAGACCTGCCTCCCTCCTGTACCCAGTGCCTGAAGATCAAGAGTGTGGGAGGGAAGTGCAACCAAAAGCAGAGGTTGAAGAAAAAGAAGTGCAAAAATCCTAGTTTTTCCTGTTTGTTTAATAAAATTACAAAACAGTTAACATTTACAGCTATATGCAACAGCAATTTTACAAGGGAGAAAAGCAGCAAAGCCAGACCCCAAACCCTACCATTCAACCAGTTTACAGGGAGATGAGGACAAACCACCAATCCCAGTTTCACATAAGACAGCAACAATGACATTTGTACATAAGGGCAATCCAGTTACATAAAAAAGTGCAGACAATACAGACCCAGCAAGCCCCTGTCCCTCCACCTTCTGGCCACTAAAGCAGCCTGCCCCATGCACCTTCTGACTCTTGGTCCACCCAATGCCCCTTCGTTCAGTCTGCCCTGACCTTTCAGCCTCTAGGATACCTGCCCAGGGTGACAGCAGGCAGGATAGCCTATCCACCTTCCAGCTTCACTAATCACCTTCAGCACCTTTCAACCAGCTCTGGAGCAGCCTGCCCCGAGGATAGCCACCCACCTTCTGGCTCTTTGTCTGCCCCTATGTACCATTGGGCACACCCACCCTGATGGGCCAGCCAGTGGGCTATCTGGCACACCTACTGACCACCACCAGGACTGCCCATCCCCTTCCCTAGGACAACAGCATGCAGGGTAGCCCACAAGCCTTCTGGATCTCAGCCCACCCCTACATACCTTCTGGCTCTCTGCTGCGCTGACCTTTTTAACCACCTCTAGGACAGCCTGTCCTGATTACCCCTTTGGGATGACAGTGCTTAGAACAGCCTACCCACCATCTGGCTCAGGGTGACCTACCCACCCTCTGGCTCATGCTGACCCATGAGCCTCCCAGCAAGGCCTGCCAGACCCAGGGCCATGTAGGACAGTGCAGGTGATTGACTCAGGAAACACCACAATAGTTAATTACCAAAAAGTCCTTTCTGGTACACAGTCCAAATCTATACAGTCTTCAAAATATAGAATCTATCTCCAGGAAGAGTCCACTCCAGTATACAATGTGCATTGTCAGAAATAGAGTCCACTCTAAACTGCAGAGTGTTGCTAGAAACAGTCCACAACCAAGGGCAGAGTCCACTCCTGAAGGCAGCAAATGCACACCCACAGCACAGGTGTTTGGTCTCCATAGAGTCCTGACCCACTCAGGCACAGTGCATTGTACAGATGCAGTTAACTCAGGGGTCTGGTCCACTCAAAGGTCTTCTCCCAAGCTCCAGGATACAGCAAGTGCTCTCCTCTCAGCACACAGGTGTTCAATCTTCAGAGGCCCAGTCCCAGGGCTAGGCCTCCCCACAGGAACAGCTCCTCTGGTAAAGTGTCTTCCACAAGGGCTCAGTCCAAACACCAATGAAAAAGTAAAGACATACAAAAAACAAAGGAAACCAGGAGTCCAAGGGCTAAACCCTACCACAGCTAACATTATCCTTTGAGAAAAGGAGTGAAAAGTGTAACAGGCTGTAACCAGCCAGTGAAACACTCCCCTCATGAGAACTGAGTCACACCTGAAACACTGCATCAGGAGTTTAACAATCAGTCCTCACTAAAAGGAATGCCAGTTAACGAACTGGCTAAATAATTCAGCCAGTTTAGAAATCTGGTTTCCCCCTCCAAAGGGAGAGGAGCAGAAGCTAACAGTAACATACTGACTGTAGCACCAACCAACAGTCAGTCCCCTAAACTAAAACCTGAATCCCCTGTTTATAATTTATTAAACAAATTACAAAGCCATTCACATTTACAGCTGTATACAACAGCAATTTTACAAGGGAGAGGAGCAGCAGAGCTAGGCCCCAACCCCCATCGTTCAACCAACCAGTTTACAGGTAATTGAGGGCAAACCACAAATCCCAGTTTCAAATATAAGACAGCAACAATGACCTTTATACATAAGACAATCCAGTTACATAAAAGTGCAGACAATACAGACCCAGCAAGCCCTGTCCCTCCCACCTTCTGGCCACTTTAAGGCAGCCTATCCCACACACCTTGCAGCTCTCAATCCACACCATACCTTGACACCTTTTGACCACCCCTAGGACAGCCTGCCCTGGTACCCACCCAGGGTGACAGCAGTCCGAATGGCCTACCCACCTTCTGGCCTCACTACACCTTCTGAGCACCTCTGGGCAGCCTGCCCTGATACCTGCCCAGGGTGACAGCATTGAGGATGGCTACCCACCCTACCCACATCTGGCTCAGCCTGCCCCTATGTACCATTGGGGTCTCATCCACCCTATACACCTTCAGCTAGTGGGCTATCCTGGCTCACCTTCCAGCCACCTCTAGGACAGCCCATCCCCTCCCAGGGGGACAGCATGCAGGTTAGCCCACAAGCCTTCCAGATCTCAGCCCACCCCTACGCACCTTCTGGCTCAGCTGTTCAGACCTTTCGACCACCTCTAGGACAGCCCATCCCAATTACCCCTTCTTAGGATGACAGCACTTTGAACAGCCTACACACCATCTGGCTCTCAGGGAGACTGGCATCAGGGTGGCCTACCCACCTTCTGGCTTTTGGGACAGCTTACCAACCTTCAGCTTCACAGGATGGCCTACCCAACCTCTGGCCCTCAGGGTGACAGCTTTCAGGATGACCCATGAGCCTCCCAACTCACAGCAAGGCCTGCAAGACCCAGGGCCATGATAGACCCAGGAAACACCACAATACAGTTAATTACCATTTTAACCCAGTGACAGTGACACATTTCCTAGTCTGGAAGGTGAGTGCCTTCAAGGGGAGCATGCAGTATTTTTGTGTTCCCATGTATCTATTGCCTTTGTCCTTCTAGGTGGTAGTAGTTTCTATCTTCTGACTACACTTGGGCCACACAACATATATAGCTGGTACAGGTAATTTTCTGGTCAATAGTAACCCCAAGGATTGATAGTAGGGAGTCAGTGATGCTAACATCATTGAATGTCAAGGGGCAATTGTTAGATTCCCTTTTGCTGGAGGTGGTCATTGCCTGGCACTTGTGTGGTGTGAATATTACTTACCATTTGTTAGCCCAAACCTGGATAATGTCCAACTCTTGCTGCATTTGCACATGTACTGCTTCAGTGTCTGAGGAGTTGTGAATAGTGCCAAACCTTGAGTGATTATCGGCAAACATCCTCACTTCTGGCCTTACGATAGAGAGAAGGTCATTCATGAAATAGTTGAAGGTGGCTGGGTCTAGGACATCACCTTGAGGAACACCTGCAGTGAACACCTTGAGGTCGCTGATGTCCTGGTTCTTTTGAATTGGACAAATGCATTTTTTTTCTGCAATACATTGAAGTGGTCTGTTATTATATTACAATGCTATAATTTGAATCTTACATTTGAGTATTAATATTGTTGACATCTACCTGTAATATATAAAACCTGGATGTAGACAGATACCTGAGTCTTCAGGCGAATTCTCAACAAAATCTGTATGATGTATGACACAATATTGTGGAAGATGCAGCCGTAAATACTTCTGATTGAGAAAGACCTGTCTAAGAAAACTATGTTGCTGGTAGAAAGTGCAATTTGCATTGTCATTATACTCCAGTGAATATTAAAAAAGAAGTTCACAATAGTCACAAGTAAACTTAAATGTATATATAGCATACACATGAGAATTAAACTAGTATGCATGCAAATATGACAAAAGGAGAGAAATATGTCCCAAACAAAAGTTATCAAATACAGAGAATCTGAAAACTAGTGATTTCGCCCTGTGGGATCTGACAAACATAAAATCGTGGAAGCAAAATGTGAAATGTTGAGTAGGGACCAGAATATTAACACGAATTCTATCAATAAAAAAGTAGGTAGAACTTCCTCTAAAAGACCTTATTAAAATGATCAGAAGGGAAGAAGCTCGAGGGAATTTTGGAACTTCTAAGACTGGAATAGAACAAAGGAAAATACTTCCCTGTTCAATCCATTAGAGGGTTCAGCAGGTAAAGCAAGTTTTGAGAGCCTGGAAATAGTACAGAGAAAATGTTCCTGCAAATTGAAGGATATGAGAACAGAGAATCCTTCAGAATTTCTCAAAACCTTTGCTCAAGAAAATTTGACCTATTTGCCTTTCTCTCCTCTAACATCCCTTCCAGGGTGACAGAATAAAAAAAAAAGACGTGTAATTAACCAGCCAGAAGTACCAAGTGAATGATCCATCTTGGTCTCTTCCTAAGATCCCCAGCACCTCAGTTTCAATCAACCATTGCACTGGCATGATGGGCCAAATGGCCTCCTCCTGCCCCATAATAGTTCTGTCATTCTGTGGGCTTGATTCAAAAAGGGTCAACTGATTTGATTCACGCCATGTGGTATCAAACAATGCCTGCAGGTACTGGTTACTGCAAAAGCGTATGGGCCCTGATAACATTCTGGCAATGGTACTGAAGGTTATTCTTCCAGATCTGGCTGCACCTCTGGCCAAGATGTTCCAGAACAGTTACAACACTAGTGTTTACTCAATAGCGTGTAAAATTGTCCAGACATGTACTGTAGGCAAAATCCAACCTGGCTAATTATTGCACGATTAATCTACTCTCAGTAGTCATCAGTAAAGTGGCAAAAGGGGTCGTCAACAGGGCTATTGTTGTCAGTTCCAGAGGAATAACCTGATTACTGACGTTCAGTTTGGGATCTGCCAATTGTACCTGCCATATTTAAGTCTAAACCACTCATATAAATCACAACCAGCAAGGAATCTTATACTGAGCATTTGGAACTCCATCCCATTTGGCTTTCCATTTTGTCTCCCTTAGTTCTTGTATAGAAGGAATATATTCATTACTTTTCAGTCTAATGTCACCTTTCAAGATTCTGACTTGCCACAAATTGGTTACACTGACCCAAACTCAATCCTTCACCTACCCTTGATAAATTTCGAGCCTTGTTGTGGTTGTGTTCGCCGAGCTGGGAATTTGTGTTGCAGACGTTTCGTCCCCTGTCTAGGTGACATCCTCAGTGCTTGGGAGCCTCCTGTGAAGTGCTTCTGTGATCTTTCCTCCGGCATTTGTAGTGGTTTGAATCTGCCGCTTCCGGTTGTCAGTTCCAGCTGTCCGCTGTAGTGGCCGATATAAAGGGTCCAGGTCAATGTGCTTGTTGATTGAATCAGTGGATGAGTGCCATGCCTCTAGGAATTCCCTGGCTGTTTTCTCTTTGACTTGTCCTATAATAATAATTTAGAGCGCTCTCTACTTTTCTAGTACTCTTTGGCTCATGAGAATACCAGACCCAGCCCGGATCAAGTGCAGAACATCCCAAACGTACAAATCCCACATTACCCACGACCCAGAACTCACCCGTACAAACCAGTCTTTAAGCCATGTCTCACATCTCTCATCTTATTCATCCTATGACAGTGTGCATGTAGCTCAGGCAGTAATTCAGAGATTATTACCTTTGAGGTTCAGCTTTTTAATTTAGCACTTAACTTCTCATACTCCCTCAGCAATACTGATGGATCCTAGGAAATTAGGCACACCATGCTGAGTTTGCACAGAGTTAAACACAAAGTTCTGTGCAAAAGTACCAAATCCAAGCCCAAGGTTTTTGCGCAGTCCAACGCCTTCAGGGGTTAAAACATTTCAATCAAAGGCATTTTGGTGCTAATGAAATATACAATTCTTTGGGTGTTTTATTTAAACCTTTACCGAGGCAGCAGAAACTTCAATCACATCTGAAAATATGATAGTTTGAGAAACAATTCTGAAAACATTTTGAATGATTATCGTGAATACAAAGGTTAGATGGTGCAACTGAGGATGACATTCTTAAATGATAAAATAACAATTATTGTGCAACAACTTTAAAAATGACAAATTATGCCCCACTGTAGCAGATAATGTTTTCAATGAATCACATGCCACTCATATTGAATTTAATCTTGTCCTGAGTTTGTAAGTACTTTGAACTTTACATGTACTTACAGATGTAATTATATTTATTTTTATAATATGGATTATTTGCAATAGAAAGGTTTAACAGACATTTGCTTTAGACCATGAAGGAGTGACAACTGGATGGGAGATCCGCTGGAGATTATTACTAAGGATTCAAGATGAGTTGGACATTGTCAAATCTAACTAGGATTGACAATTTGCTTGACAGTTTCTGATCTAGTGAATTCCTTACGAATGATGATTTAATGATCATCATGCTGTCAGGCATTTTACCCCCCTCCCCTCAAATCTTTAGCCTTGACATTTAGGAACAAGATAAATAATAACGAAACAGCCCGATATCCCAGTGTGTGTTGAAATCATAAAGTGTGCCTTTGTGACACCGTTTTAACCTCAATCCTGACAACTGATCTTCATATCTTTATTCCTTGGCGATAGCTCAGCCTTCTGCGCTAAAAAAAATCGGCCATTTTCAATTCTGCTTCCACTAGTCCATAGAAAATGACTTCACAAATTGGCACAAATTAGTACTAAATTACACGGTTTGTATAATTATTAACCAGCTTTATTGTTGACCTCATTCAAAGCAATTTTTTGCAATTTCAGGGCCATTGAAAGCATTTTAAAGCACCTCTTGCCATTTTTGGAGTATTTGTATTTCCATTTGTGAATCTTGATCCTTTTTTGCATCTGTCCTGAATCTGCAGGTGCTGGCATGCTGATGCAATGGACAGACAATAAATCAACTGCTGGTTGGGGGCTTTTGTCCACCATCATGCAGACATGGGTCAGCAAACTCCCAGCCCTGGCTCTTGGCCAGTGTGTTAGATGCCTGAACCAGCAACCCAACTGAGAATTGGCAAAATTCCTCACACATATGGCTGACAGGTTGGGGGTGGGGGGGGGGGGGTGCTTTGTTTTATGGCAGGACTTGAACCTGTAATGTCATCTCATTCCTGAATATGGTCTGACTTTATGAGACTTAATCCATTAGCATTTGAAATCATTGTGAGGAATGATCCTTAAAGGCACATAACAGTGCCTCAAGAGTCTGGTGATAAACCATAACTATGGGTTGTTAGACCAGGCACAGTGGGCAGTTTCCATGTTATGATTTTTAATCTGTTCTTATTTTTTATTGAATAGCAGACACATGATATATAAAAATAAAGAAGGAATGCTTTACTGCCTGGGGGATGCTCAGCCATTTGCTATAGTTACTTGTTGGATGAGTTCAATTACATGGGAATGTGACATTATTTGATAAGCAACAGACAAACACAATCAGCAGTAAATTAAGATGCATTTAGTTGTTTAACAGAACAGGAAATGAATCCGCAGCCAAGTGCTTAAGTATCATCAGGTAGCCATGGACATGAGTAAGATCATCAGTGACACTAGAATTTTGCTTTGATCGTTTAGAAAATGTTCATTGATTTATAGCCTTGTCTCCCCATCCTAGCACACTAGCTTTCTCCAATCTTGCATCTGTGATTCTTTTATTAGTGAACCTATAACAATTGGTGATGGTATCATGGTCATAATTAGACTATCTTATTTGTTATTGAATTCAACTTCTCCCACTTGCACTGGTGGAATAGAATCCAGGTACCCAGAATATTATTGTCTCCAATTTCAGCATTCCTCTTACACTGGCCCTTACTTTTTTTAATTGCTCCATCCATTGATGAAAGTGCCTTCAGTTGTCTAGACTTTAGACTCTCAAGTTCCTCTCCTTAGCCTCCCTGTTTTTGTACCTCTTCCTCATCCTATAAGATGCTGCTTAAAATAGACACTTGACCAAGACTGTGGCCAGCTGTCCTAATACTCCATGTGACTTTGTGTCAAATTCTCTAATCATGCTCCTGTGAAATGCTTTCTGATGTTTTGTTTTTCTAAAGGTGTTAAATAAATGCAAGCTATTGTTAACTGTCACTCAGATCTTAGGGCAGATGTTCATTCACTCAGGAAGAGAGAAACTTTCATTTGCCAGATTGATGTGCAATGCATTAAAAAGACAAAAAGAACCTTGAAATTATATTCAAGGAGAGGCATAAGAAAATACATTGACAGTGGGAGGATGTGAGAGAAGCAGAAATGTATTTGCTGGTTATAAATGTAATATAACTGGAAGTTTTTCAAGAAAAGCTTGGGTTTTCATCGTGCTATCAGCTGAATAAAAGTATTCCATGTTCTCTCTGATAGGGGATTCCTGTCACTGACGCTTCCAGTTTGTCAACCAACCAAGTCAGAATTGAAAAAAGTGACAGTGAACTCATTTCACCCGTGGATGATACGATTTTTGTCTGAAACACATTTAAAAAGAAACATTTCTCAATAACATCACTGGAGAAACACGGAAGAGATAGAAAATGCCAGGAATGTACAGCAAGAGTAGTGGATGAGAAAGAAGAAATCAGCTGAGGACTTCAGATGGATGCCTTTGCCAGAATCCATCTGAAGCATTAACCAGTATTTCTCTGTAAGATACTCACTGACCAGCTAACTATTTGTAGTTTTCAATTTCAGAGTTCCAGCTGTTGAGTTTTGATTTTCTTCAGTTCTTCAGAATAAGCTGGTTTAGAAGTAAGTGGTAGTTCAGTTTTGGATAAATGTGTGTAATACCTTGCAGGGAGAAGCAGCTAGGATCAAATTGTTTTTGTCACAGCTTTTCTTTAGCAAGCAAAATGGGGCTCATATTGTTAAATATGGAAGATATATAGAGGAGACCCTCTGGAAAGGTGAACCTGTGGTGCTATCCATGTACACTATGATTAGAGAGGTTCAGGACTCGAAAGGTTTTACAATGAAATTTTATATGAAAAATTGTATGAATTTGGCATTTTTGCAGCATTAAAAGCTATTGTTCTCTTCAAGATCTCCCTAGCTCAGGTTTAGCCATTGAAACAAACAGGTGTAGTTTTCTGTAAAAAGTCGCCTTGCTGACTGTTGGAGTAAGTTTATATTTCATAAGAGCTCATAAGGAGAATGCTGTTTACATTGAGTGCCAATGGGGGAGTTGCATGCCAACCCCCGTTATTTTTATTGCTGGGTTTCCGTCTTTTTTGTCATCATAAAAAATTTCTTTTTAAATCAGCTTAATGGACACGATGGACAACACAATGACGTTGTTACCTTAATTCATACATGTCTCTGCTTAAGGCTATTTTGTAGGATGTTTAAACCAGCTACTAGTAATTTTCAAAAGAAAATCACAGAAATGCACATCAAAATTAATTGTGACTCAAAACCAGGCTAAATTTGTCCCTTTTACTTTGTGCTCAGCTCCTTCATTTGTACAGGGCAGCTATTAGTCAGTTTGTGTATTTATTCACATGTGCATAAAGACAATTAAAGTATTTTAAATCAGTGCTAATGCAAACAAGAGTAAGTGAAGAAATCTAATATCATTTTATATTAAAGCATCTGACTGCTATAAATTATAATTCCAGAAAACTTCGCTTGTTAAATATTAGAATAAAATTGTTACACATGGATTGTAGCCATTATTTTCACATTAAATAGCTCCCCTCAGGCTTAGTCTTTAATATCATCCACTGAAGAGTCCAAAAAATATTCCCCCTATTAGATCATTTCATTTGTTTGTTGCTGCATTTGTAGAGATTGTGAAATGTTTTCAGATGTTGCCAGATTCACTGAGATGAAGAGGGGCCGTTACTTACAGATAATCCTCTGGGTGAGATTTAGCAGGAGCACATTGGAGTCACTCAAACAGCGAAGGATGCAGATGACCCTTTGTGCGCGTCATTGTGTAGTGTCGTCGTGTAATGAGGCCCTGTGTGGATATTGATATGACAGAACAAAAGGCCAAGGTGCATTAAGGACGTGGATCTGCAGGCTTCAGTCCATTTGTTTTTTGTGCAAAATCCATCATGTTAATGGGTCACCTTTCAGTGGCAGCTCATGATTACCTGCTTATCCGAGGAGAGCCAGGTACAAAGGGAAGAGCTGCAGAGGTGCACGCTGCCTCAATGCAGCTGGGAAAAATTTATGACAGGTCAGCACAATGTACTTGTCTGATATATTGACTCAGTACACTGGGCTTTATTTTGGGGGTATAACGACTTGCACTGTTTTCCCTGAGCTGCTTGGGTGGATTTCAGTGCAGACAATAGCTTAACCCTTTGAGCAAGCAGGGCATGTTGCAGTTTACCTGTGCTACATGCATGCTAATAGGCAGAGGTGGTCAGGCCAAGAGGGAGCTATCATTGCAGAGCCATACTGCAATGTTCTGAGGAGCATATATTTCTGAAAGTGAAATTCAGTTCAAATAAAATGCTGAAGTGTGCAATCCAGTGAGTGTTCAACTTTTTTTATGTGGCCTTTGTTCAGCACTGGGGAATATAAAAAAAACTTATACTTATTAAGAATGAGAAAAGACTAAAACCATGACAAGTCAATCACAAAAGAGTGCAACCATTCAATGTCTTTCTTTTTTATTAGTGATCAGATCTTTGAGTTAACATAGCTTTATCTCTTAAGAAAATTTGAGAGATAGAATCAAAGTATTTTCTATATTTTGTCTCTGAAGGTAGGAAAAGCCTTATATTTAAGATTGTTTTATGCATTACTTCTGTCCAAATATTTGAGAGCCAATATCTGAGTTTTCATCTGTCATGGCCTTATACAAGAAATACCCTTAAACTGGAAGCATCATGGCAAGAATATTGATGCTTTGGCTAGGGCTCTTGCTCTTTATATTTCAGAATGGCTACATTCACTGTTTCATTTTAATCTGCTCATTGCTTTACATGTAAAATCAATGACAATAATTTGTATTTCTATAGCACCTTCATTGTAATAAAATGTCCCTCAAGGCATTCCATAGCTACAGCATGTATATATTTCCAATCTACATATTCAGAAATGCTGTGACACATCTCTGGAATAGGTGGGACAATAGAAGTTCCCTGGCACATGGCAGCATCCACAGGAATCAAAAGGCGATCTGGGAAACCTGGTCCCTGTCTATCTCACTCTTATCTGCAGGTCCAACTGAGGAACTGCAGCAAGTTGAGTTTTCCGAAGGAGAAGGGATGAGGATAGTATCCCCTAGCCAAGCAAGTGTGGATAGAAGCAGCCACAGATGTCAATAGTAAGAGGCATTCCCTGTTACCTGGACACAGTGGCTTTGGGGCTGGGGGCTGGAGGAGGTGTGTGTATGAGTATATACACACATATACATCCAAACATGTGCAAGCTATTTCAGGGGGAGAGTGAAGTACTTATAAGAAGACATAACTGGAGCAGCAACACATTACCAACAGGCAATGCTGAGCAGGAGAAGGCCATGCATATCCCAATGTGGCAATTGGCACCGGATAGTGTCATACCACTCTCCTGTAATACTGCCCAGAGATCCTGGACCCACCTGGTGCTTCTCTGAAAGGAATCCCTTTGTATAGAAATCCTCTCTCACACAAAATGGCTGTGAAGCTGTTGCCTTCCCTGGACAAGCTCGGAAGTGGGCTATTAACGGATTCCCCCCAGTAAAGAGCAACCTGGAAGACCCTTTAGTTGGGCAGTCAGGTTCAGGAAAACCTGAAAAGGATTCCGCCATTGCACTGGGGGCTTGAGCAGCAAGCTTCGAAAAGTTTTGATTTTCCCAATACTTAAGTGGAAGGAAGTATTGCTCATCTGGTCCTGGATATTAGACGAGTGGATGAAAAATAAGGGAATAGATGGTTGACAAACACCAGAAGTATTGGTACAGTGGCAGGAAGAAGTGCCAATGCAAGTGATTCTATGGCTGTGATTAAATGGGTAAGAAGATAGATCAACTGATAAGAATGGAACCAGAGAAGGGCAGTCCCACTTAGCTGGCAGAGGCATTGGAGAATGTTGATTAACCTTTGCAAAGGCTGCAGGCAGGTCATCAAGGATGATGGGAGAAGGTTTATATTCCCCACTGCTAAATAGCTTACATTTGTGACTTTGTCAGGAGCAGTTTCAGTACTGTTTTAGTGGGGGAAATCAATTGGAAGAATTCCAACATGGCATTCCAGGAAGGATAGACACAGATTTGGAAGACAAGAGGGTAATGAAGGAGCTTGGAAAGGAACTAGAGGTTGGAGCTGGCTTTAGTAATTTCTAAAGACAGTGGGGCCAAGGGTGAGTTTTTGAAGAAAGGGATGATGACCTTACTGCGGTTTCTTTGAAGCTGATGAATTTGGTGGGACTAGCTGGTGAACTGTTCAAGCAGCAAGGCTGATAGTGGCCTCTTATTTTAAAATAGAGAATGAAAATAAAGGTTTCTCCTGATGAGAATTAATAAAAATGCTACATGGAAACAATTGAGGCAAAAGCAGTCAGTGTGGAAGATTCTTTATTGCGGTTTATTCCTCATCTCAGAAAATCTGAAAGTTCTTTGTGCAATACATTATTTAGTAACTGTTTAAAAGCCATTCATTCACAAACAGCCATGAGCTGAATTATTATTAGTTTACTATTTTGATGATGCTCATGAGATGTTCTTTGACAAAACTGGTTCTTGTCCAGTTTTCTGGATGCCAGATTGTCATAGCCGGCTGCATTTTAACTATTTCCTCATTAGTTCAACAGAACATGGAGTCAGATAGGTGTGAACAAGTTCCTAGAAAGGTTGCATCAATCTAAATCGGATCAAATGCTGTTATAGCCTCAAAAATAGCCATGGAGCTCCTTATGGTGTGGACTGTAATGTATGAGATATCTTTTTGCTTTCTGCAGAATATTAAACTGTATTGGTTTTTGATAGAACAGTAGGAATACAAGGCCATTTGATAGAAGAGTGGAAAACGACAGAATGATGGGAAAGGTAGGCAAGATCCTTTCAGTGAGTGAGGGGTTTAAACAAAGGGACATCACAGTAGGATCAAACATAAAGGGTTGAAGATATGTGAGCCCAAGTGAGTCTTTGAAATGGGATTTGTGACTGGAACATTGTTTAATGAAAATGGGTGAGGTAAGTGGTTGAATGAAGGAACAGAAACGAAAGTGTTAAAGGAGCATAATTGCCAGCTGGAATTAGGATGATTGGTTGTGCAGAGGATGAAAAAAAGACTGGTTGGGCCAAACATTGCTCTGTAAATCCTAGCTAGCATTGGCTGCTGGATCAATCATTATTACTGGAGTATTGGGTTTGGTTAAACTCTGACTGTAAAGTTCACTGTTTCTTTGAGGATACCAGACAGTTACAGGGTTTGCTCATTAGTTACGGCAGCCTATCATTGACCAAGGAAACCAATATCTGCAACCAACCATTACAACAACAGAACATGTAGCGACTGAACTGCAAGTCAGTCAGGAACTGAAGTGTTTGGTGGACTTGCGCAACAATAATATTACCTTAGTTGTTAGTTTAGTTCACTTTCTGATTTAATATTTTAATAGTCATCTCCCTTGAAAAGGACACTCTAGCTGCTGAGAATCTCCTCGTTTAAATTAAATTGTATGAAGGTCTAAAGAAGCAAGTTTAAAACAGTAGCTTGCATTTATACAGTTGCTTCAAATGTTCAAAGACTTGCAGTCATATAATACTTTTAGGTTCCCCAAATGCTTTACTGTCATTTAAACAATTTTAATGTGGGGACACTGTTCTGATGTAGGGAGTGCAACAGTTAATTTGCACCATAAGTTCCCACAAACAAGCAGTATGACAATAACAAGATAACCTGTGTTTTGTGTGAAGAAGGATAAATATTGGCAAGGACGTTTGGGGGATTCAACACGAGCATAAGGGTTTTAAATTTACAGCACTGCACAGCATGAACAATTGCAGGTTTATGACGACGGGGATGGTGAGTCTGCTTCAATTGCTGGAGGGCAATTGAGATTCAGGCAAGCTGAAAGGTCATTTTGACAAGGCAATAGCAGAGCCATTACAATAACATATGGGGTTAAATTTTGTGATTTTTGGCTAAGTCCAAGTTGCGTCAAGTATTTTGATGGTTTTTTTCACTGCAAGGCTGAGCATGTTCTCTTATCAAACTCAGCTCATTCATTTCCCAATTTCTGCCTCATTCTAACACACACCATTCCTGGAGGTTGTCCTTCAGTTCAGTGTTTCTGTTTGGAGCAAGTGATGTGCTGAATCCAGCAGGTGTTTGCTCTGTTTGTCTTGTTGAGTTTTCTCAAGGTTGAGCTTAGTTTGAGAAGTTGGGAGGCTGAGTGTTAATGAAGTAAGTTGAGATGTTAACAAAGTGTTTAACAGTTGGCTGTCAATTGACAATCCATTACAGCCTGGTTGAAATCAGGGTGCGCTGCTTCTGAACAGCATAAAGGATGCACCAGTTGTTCCTGATGTTGAAATAGGCCTTACTGGATTGGTCACCTGGTTCTGCCCCACATCTTGCCATTAGCCAACTTCACTCAGACTCCTGTAAGGTTTGGGCCATGTAAATCCCAGAAAAAAATTAAGAATGTGTGAATTTGGAAAGCAAAAGGATTAAACTTGCTAATGCAGGTCTGTACTGAAAACCGAAATGTTACATGCACACGGTAGGCATGTCAGTCTGCAAGGAGGATTGCAGTAGGTTATTACCGAAGGTTCTTGTCCATGTGTACACTGGTTACGGGTGTATACCAATCACTCTATCTCCATTCTCCAATCAACAGCCATTCCCATCCCCTACCATTATCAGATACTCAAGCTAAAATAGGAATTTAGCCAAATTTGAAGGAATCAAATGCAAATTTCAAACCAAGAGGCCACAAGATTCCCAAGACTAAGATGTCATATAATTCCTTGTGTTGAGCAGTAGGGAAAAGTGGAAAACTCAGAGAAAACTTAGGAGAGGCAGTTGAATTGAAAAGCCAAAGGGACTAAAATTGCTGTTCCTTACAGAAAGAAGAGATTAGATTTTAACTCTATCTGCCTAAATGGGAACTTTTGGATTTAAAATGGAGATAGAGCACTTTTAGTAGCTCCATTGAACATTTCCTGAGGTCTTGTTCTGAGAGAGTAGCCTCATTAATCAATGTAAATAGGACTTCAATAACATTTTATCTGTCCACTAAAACCTGGTGAAACAGAAGAAGAGGAGTATCTCCCATATAGGGCATTCCTATCTGACCAGGAACAGCAAGTCAGGTCCAGCATGCTACACAAAAACAACAATGGCCTCTGCAACATTGCTATCTCCAGGGATACCTGATATTGCACCATCTTTGAGCCTGCAGCAAGTTAGCAACTCAGTGTCTGCAGTCTGCTCTATAGAGGTGAATGAGGCTCAGCCATCACAATTGTGCTGGTCTCCTGCTCTCAGCAGTTTGGGCGCCCCATAGTTGAGATATGCCCCAGTGCTAAAGACGCTGGAGCAAGTAGTGGAGCAGCAGAGGTTAGTGAAGATAGCTCTGGTGGTGGGATGGTATATTTTTTGGGATACAGCATGATGAATGTGGATGCCTAAAAGCTGGGCTCTTTTAATTATACAATGGAAATTTGGGGGCCAGGGTAGAGGTGAAAGTGATGCCATGAATGTAAAGTCAGGCATTCTGTCAATTATTCACTAATGAGAGAAAACACCGTTGTGAAAAGGATGTCATTTCAGAGCAATGTTACGATATTTAAGTACATTCATAATGATCACAAAATAATCTGACATATTACAAGTGTCAATACAGCTGAAGTATTATACATTGCATCAGTCACATTCTTGCAGAAGGCAATAGAAGCATTAGAATGAATTTAAAATCTCAAAGACTTAATGAGTCAAAGTCTTACACCATTGAGCATTGCAGAAAGGCTCAATTGGTTTCATCGGTAAAATATTTGAGGACGACATGGTCTAATTGTAAATTTAAAAACGATTAATTAGAGTTGTTAACTTATGGAATACACTGACAACTAGAATAATGATTCCTCAGGCAATAACAACCAAAATGGTTGAACTGATTGTTCTAAATGTATGTCAGGATATGTCACGGATTGTGAAAAAGGATGCTGATGTGTGCATGTTCTGAAGAAAGGTCAAAATAATTTGATGAGTAGATGGACAATATTTCTGAATTCTTATTTTCCTCTAATTGTAGTGCTGACATGTTTACATTGGCTGAGTATTGGCATGGTCTGGTGCTACACACATACCTAAGATAGCAGACCTAGAAGACCATAAGGAATAGGAATGGGAGTAGGCCATTTGGCCCCTTGAACCTGCTCTTCCATTCAGTAGGATCAAGACTGATGGATCATTTCTCATGTCCATTTTTCTGCCCCTTACCTGTAGCCCTTAATTCCCCTACTGAGCAAGAATCTACCTATAAGATAGCAGGTTGTGGGTTCGAGTCACATTATGAACTTGAGTACATAATCAAGGCTTTCACAAAACTGCATTGCTGAATGTGCCATCTTTCAGATGAGCTGTTGAACTGGGGACTTGTCTGCCCCTTGAATACATGTGAAGAATCCCTTCACATTATTTGAAGAAAGCCGTCCTCTCAGTGTTCTCTCAATATAGGGCTGACATTTGTCCCTCAAATATCACTACCAGAACCAGCTTCAGTTGTCATTCTTTTTACCTGATGTATTTGTGAGATTTTTCTGTGTTCAAATTGTTTGCCACATTTGCCTCATAACAACAATCTGTTTCAAAAATAATCTCTTGGTGAGGATGTGATAATAAGTGCAAGTTCTTTGTTCTTTCATTTCTTCTACCCTCCCTTGATCTCCTGCAGATGCATCGATATGAAAAGAGATGTAAAAAATTACTGTCACTGCTGCGGAGATGGTGGCTTATGAAAAATAAATGCATTGCAAAGACGTGGTGCATTTTGGTTATGTGGCACTTGTGAAATAAATGAATGTGCTTCTATCAGTTCTGTGCAGAGGTAAGGAAGATATGATAGAAAGATATTTTGTGCAAAGAAAGGTTTGGGTGGAGTAAGGATGATTAATTTACATCTTTGTCGATTCTTTGAAAGTAATTTGGATTTCACATCTGATAATGATTATGTTAATCCTCCAATGTTAATAGGGGTTGAATCCTTGAAGCCTGCATCTCATAGCTCCTTGTTAAGTTCTCATTTTAAACTAAAGCATGCCTTTCCTCTTCAAGCCTTTCTTTGTTTAAAAGGATCTTGATTAATTATTGGGAGTTAAATTGTGTGTAATAATTCTTTTCTGTTCCAGTCTGGTTTAATGAAAGTGCACTTGCAGAGGGCAATGTTTTTTTAAAGTACATTTGTTGGGAACAATTCATCTACTGGGTCTATGGGTTAGTGTTGGAATTGGACATGTGATCATCATGTGGACTTTATCTCACTCAAAGCAATTGCATTTACTGCACTTTTTCGGGATATTCCTTCTAATTGGAAGAGCGTATTGATAATCAGTTGTTCCTGATAACACCTGTTTCGGATTTTCTTGACGCTAAGTGATGCTATAAAAAAACTCTCCGTGTTTTATTATTTAGACTTTGGAAATTCTGCTCTGAGCAAAATGGCTGAACTAATTGAACAAAACTTCACCTTTCTTAAAAAATAAATCTCTTTTGGTTTCACTTTGGTTGGCAACATACCAACTACTTTTTGATGAAAACAAACTTTTTCAGGTTTATTTTTTGTTGTACTGCTATGTGCTAAAAGTGTTGAGAAGTGGTTGATAACTTAATGAACTGGGGGACCCTGAGAGCATAGTTACAGGATCATTTTTGAACCTTAGTAAGAAATGTTCTATCAAAGTAATATTTAGTGAAACTATAAAATAGTCACAAGCAATAATAAGCTGCGGAAGCTTGTTTCCACTTGGTTGTATTTTAATTTTTTAGCGTCGTTTTAAAGTTACATTTTTTATTTACTGTGAATTAAGTTTTGTTTATATATTTGCGCTTAATTATATTGGAAGTATAGAACATCCATAAATAATGTCCCACAAATGGTATTCCTATCCAAAGATCTGCAACCAAAATTGTCTTCAAAATCTGACTTTATTGCCTAATCTCCATACTTGCATGATGTTTGCTGTTCTGTACATCTCAGATGACTAGAAGAACACCATTCTGAATTTTGAAAAAACAAGAATTGATTACAGAAGGGGAGGGAATTAACTGGAAGGATTGTCCTGGTTATATGTATAACAATATAAAACCATCTCAAAAATAATATTTACTCCTGAAAAACAAAGTGGCCAACATGTCAACACCAAACAGTTGATGTACTTGTCCACAGAACAGTTGAGCAGAAGAGCCTAAAAAATTAAGTAAGGAGAACCTCTGCAGCTTTTCATGATTACAGACACTGACAGTGAGAAACCTTGAAGACAAGTCTTGATACTTTCTGTTTATTTAAAACAAATTGTTTTTTCTCACCAGCTGATTGAGAATCTAAAGGAAGGAGTTCAGGTCCTAGTCTAGAAGAATGTTTCGCAACTATTTTCATCATCGTCTTACATGTTATTAGCTCACCTAATTGAAAATAAGCTCCTGTTTTAAGACAATATTTCTACATGCACACACACGCGCGCGCACACGCGCACACACACTCATGCACACACACACACGCGCACACACGTGCACACACACCTACACGCATTTTATTTGCTGCAGCATGACATGGCTGGTGAGAAAATTCCATTCAAGCTGGGGCTAACATTAGGCTTTCTGGTCTGAAGAGTTCCTCTGTTTCTGCATTGACCTCGATCAATGCCAGCTGTTGAGTCAGGACCATTATCTCACTCCCTTTTGACTCCTTCAGCTGAGTACTTACTATATGCTTGGTGGTAGAGTCTTGCATCACTGATGATTCCAAGCATTAGGAGGTCACCTTTTGAACCCATTAAATCATGGAGGTGCTAATATAATAGGGGGCAATGTCACTGGGCTGGTAATTACGGAGTTGAGGCATGTTGCTGGAAAAACACAGCAGGTCAGGCAGCACCTGAGGAGCAGGAAAATCAACATTTCGGGCTGGATGTTTCCTGATGAAGGGCTTATGCCTGAAACATCGATTTTCCTGATCCTCAGATGCTGCCTGACCTTTTCCAGCAACACACTCTCAACTCTGATCTCAAGCAGCTGCAGACCTCACTGTCTCCTGATATTGCAGAGCCCTAAGCTCTAATGTTTCTGGGGATATAATTCAAATTCCACCATAGCGGATGGGCAAATTCAAATGCATTGAAAACAAAATCTATAATAGAAAACTAGTCGAATTGTAACCATTGTCCTGAAAACCTGTCTGTGTATTAGGGAAGGAGTTATGCTCACTTATATGTGACTCCAGATGCACAGAAATGTGGTTGACTCCTCACCGTCCTCTGGGCAATAAATGCTGATTGTGCCAGTGACACTCACATCCTATGAACAAATAATTAAAAATAAAACTGAGCTTTGACTCCTTTTACTTCATGCATGTCTACTCCCCATTGGGATTTTGCACAAAGTACCTACTTTTCTATTCTCTTCTTCATTTTGAAATCTTAGTTCAGAATTTACAATAAGCCTCCACTGTGCCTGTGGGAGAAGCTGGAGACATTTTGTGGAAGATAAAATGACTACTAAAAACCAACACAATATATAAGTTTACTTCATATTTATTTACGATCAATTTACTGTCCTTACTTTGGCATAAATATTAAAAAGACCCTTTTGAAATAAGGCATCTTTGTTCTAAAGAGTGGTGTCCATTAAAGTGCATTGTTGACTATAGTTTATGGGCATAAACAGTGAATAAAGAAGCTAACAGCAGTGTTCCAAGTCTGTATGGTAAAATATTGAATGACCTCCTAATCTTTAAAAGCACTGGCGGTTTATCAATTGTTTAAAAACACTGCACATTTCTATTGTTTCTTTTGTAAATAGAATGTGGTAAAACACTATGGTTCTTATTGATACAATACTTTTTCATGTAAAGGACTGAAAACGAAAAATATTTTGCCAAATTATTTAGTAGCTTCAGGTAACAGCTCCATCAATATAATGGACCACAAACAGCAAGGCAGTTTCTCTTTTTCATTATTTGTATTTTATGTTGCACTAAATCCATATTTTATCGGCTATGTCCCATTGTTCAGGTCAAAATTTTACAAGAGCCAACATCCTGAGTTTTGTAACAAACATCTTTTGTCCAGGAATGAAGCTGAGCTGGCTGTATCTCTGATTTATAAAGCTTTCATTTACATTCCTTTCAGCAACATCCTGAAGTTAGTCTGTGTATGTTAAAGTTGTGAGTCACTATTTTACATGAACAGTGGCTGTTTCGTCTGGTACAGCAAGGGGGTTAGTTAGCTCGACAGCTGATTTGTAAAGCATGATTAATGCCAACAGCCTGGTTTCAATTCCTGCACCGGCTGAGGTTTCCATGAACGACTCTCCTTCTCAATCTCTCCGCTTGGCTGAGGCACAGTCAAGATTAGACCACCACTAGTCACTTCTCTCTAATGAGAAAGCAGCTCTCCAGCCTGGTAGGACAATGGTGACTTTACCTCTCGTAAAGCATATTCCACAAGACAGTTTTTACATCTGTGCAACATGATGGCAGCTGCACTCTCAGTCATAAAGTGGTCAGACTTTTGGCAATAGATCATATTTGAAATGCAGTTCTAGTTTTAATGAAGACATGTTTGCCCCTTCATTGCACATTGGCCTCCAGAAGTCACTTGATGGACCTTCTCACTCACTCTACACGGTCATAATGATGTCTTCACATTATGACACATGGTCTTGTGGTGGAGTTACACAGTTCAGGTTTGAGAAAGGACTTGTAACATTGAAGAGCACTTACCAGCCTTTTATAGATCTTAAAACGTGTTGACGGCTTTATGGATGGTGGAGCAAAGAAACGTTTCCTTAAACTAAAGTTATTTATGGTCCCCACAAGCCTTCAAAGCCTCAACTGATAAAATGATAAAGAGCTTATGTATCCCAAAACTGTATTATAGATTTACAACTGGCACCTTTTATGTAATAACAATTTAATCTCCATTATAAAGTCATTAAAATGTATTTGTGGACCAATCTATTGCATAATGGCACAATTTAACCGAGAGATCAATTAAGCACCAAGATCTTATTTTATGATTATTATACGTATTATAGAACGTTACAGGACTTGATGCAGTGGCATTAATTTGAGATGTTTCCAATGAAGATGTATTAGAGTACAATTCCCTCATCTCAACTTTTCATGCATATTTAAAAATATAATAAATAAATAATGTTTTTGTTGTGATAATGCATATTGCATTTATTTTCAAGGCTCTATTTAAACATTTAGGAAAAAAGGCTTTGAAACTGTGGCAAATAATTGACAACAGGTTTTACCAGCAGGAGAAAATTACAATCTGGGTAGTGCCTGCTAACTATGTAATAATGATTGGAATTAGATGGACACAGACAAAAGATGGATCATTTTAATTTGCACCAATTAAATTGAAGTTCATAGAATCATCTTCTTCAATCTTCATGAATACTTTATTTTCATGGTGCTACAAAGGGTGATTATTCATGAAGCTCTAAATAAGCCCTCAGAAAATATTATTTTAAAGGTATTTTCCCAAATATTTGCCAAGCTACTTCCAAACTCTTTATATCATGATTTCTTTTCTTTCTAAGTACTACAACATGGTGGTTTGTACAACTTGTAGATCCATTCTGTAAAGGGAGATCCCAGGAAACAGCTCCTCAAATGCACTGATAGTGGAAAGCTAGGCTGAAAAACTAAATCTATCTACTTCATCATAATCTGTTTGTATATCTTTGGGAAAGGACTTCACTAACTGCTATCACAAGCAAAATAATTGTATTATTTTTGTGTTGGTTTGTTTTCTGTTTGATTCTTATTGAAATGTGCCAAGTTGATGTTTTACATACTTGGATTAGACTGAACATAGATTTTGAATGCTCAGCACCATATCCAGAAGGCCAATGACCTTGGGGGCGGCATGGTGGCTCAGTGGTTAGCAATGCTGCCTCACAGCACCAGGAACACGGGTTCAGATACTGCCTCGGGTGACTGCCTGTGTGGAGTTTGCACATTTTCTCTGTGTCTGCATGGGTTTCCTCCAGGTGCTCTGGTTTCCTCCCACAGTCCAAAGATGTGCAGGTTAGATGAATTGGCCATGCTAAATTTACCTTAGTGTGCAGGTTGGGTGCATTAGTCAGGGTTAATATAGGGTAGGGGGAATGGGTCTGGGTGAGTTACTCTTCAGAGTGTCGGTGTGGACTTATTGGACCGAAGGGCCTGTTTCCTCACTGTAGGGATTCTATGGACTAGCTTTATGAGCAGCACTGGCAAAATCACAATTTACTTGAGTTTACACTTTTCATGCAATCTTTGTTTTTGCAGTGATATTATGTGTCCAATGTTCATGAAATGCTGTATCGATTTGGCAAATAGAATTGGTAAGCATCTTGAATACTTTCCTCCTGATTGTAATCAATAATTTGCTTTGACTAACACTTTGCAACATGTTAGAAAACAGGCGTTGACACACCTCAAAATTTTCCAAGCAATTTGATCAATCCACACAGGGCTAAGGTATGAAAAATAAACTGTTTTTGTTTTTAATGAAACTTTGTCACAGGAAAATCCATGGTAACAGTGTGTAAACAATCCGTTTATTGTGATGATCCTCCCCCTTCTGTAGATTTTGACTCAATCTGGAACTCATACTAAGGTACACTGACTCTTCTGTGCATTCACTTATTAATACCAAACACAAAATTCAAAGAATCTTCGATGAGAATAGTTAATATACAAACATCTATCATGTCATCAAAATTATATTGGGCCAGTACCATACCGTTAAAATGTTACCATTTGAACAGCTAAAGTATGTTTCTTCTTTTCCTTTCTCTCTCTCTCTCTACCATACACTCGTTATTTTTGAGTAGAAATTTGTCTTATGAGAGAACATGAATCAAACCTTATTGCATGGGATGTCTGTCTTAAACTCCATTCAAAACTTAATTTCTATTGAAGTCATCTGTATGAACACCAAGCAGGCTGTATAATGGGCAGCCCATATATCATCACCCATTGTGGCTACCATCCAAGGAAGATTTCTACCTCATTAAATTTTATTCTAGATCTATGTGATTTAAATTTTTTTTTTAATTTTCAAAGCAATAAATATTGGCTTTATATAACCACAGTGATACAAAGGGAAGTACCCAGTTCGCAATTATCTGATTCAGAATGCAATTCTGGCAAATGGAATAATAACAGCAATGCTGATACTGGGTCAAGTGACATCATTTGTGGGTGTAGCTGTCCAAAATCTGCCCACACATCAGGATTTAATTATCTTGGACTGAGACATGCAACACCAATCATAGCTGCTATGTGCTCTGAAATGAAGGTGATGCTGGTTGCTTCTGGGCATTTGTAATCTGTGATTAAATCAGCAGGTGATGCACAACAATGGCTCGCACTTATATCTCACCCTGAACATAGTACATTTTCCAAAGTATTGATTGAAATAATTCCACAAAGGCCGATATCCCATCACCACGTCACTCTTTATTTAGATGTGGAAAGTTCTTGATACTCACCCAGATTCCTCAGAGCCAGCTCTCAGAGTGAGCAGAACCTCTGACTCTCCTATCTGTCAGCCAGGGCTCCCTGATTGGACCAGACAAACAGCCCCAACCAGAGAACTCATATTCTATGAGTCCACCTGGCTGACCTCATTACAATCACTACTTCCCTCCCTCTCTGAATCCACGGACATAGGGCTTTTTTTTCCCCAGTAGTTTCTCCCAGGGCATTTTAGCACCAGGTCAGGTTAATCCAACTCTACCTCTGATACAGACGGTGTGTAACATACCGTAGCTCACCTCTTGCATCCAGAGCATCTTGGAAGAAACTTATTCACTTCTTCAGGTGGCAAAGACAGTGACATCCTTTGTGCCCATCTCAGATGTTGAGGTATCTTCAATGTTTGACCACTGGTTCCAGAACAGTTGGAAAGGCTGTCGAGGAGCCGGGCATGATTTGCTCCTGCACTGTCTGCGAGTTTGCAGCTTTCATATAGTCCATATGTTCAGGACCGTCACATCTACCCAAACTGTATACGCCACTGGACTCGACCTCATGTCAACCATGCCTCTTATTCATGCAGGGCCATTCCCATGATTCCTATACCAAACTCAGTCCCCTGAAGTAAACTGTCTCTCTTGCTTAGTGGAGTCCTGTGTCTGGCATTGGTGTTCCTGATTCCACATCATCCCCTTCCCTCTCTGAAGATCAGATTTAAACTGGTGCAGTCTTCTCCCCATTAGCAAACCTGCTAGAGTAATCCTTGTAGTTGCATGAGGGGTGGTCCTATAATCAAATAGGAACCAGGGCAGTTTAGTATTTAGTGATGCTGTAGGCTGTTTCTTTTAACTAGTGTTTAAAGTTTGGACTGCTCTTTCTGCCAGGCTATTGGTTGGTGGATGGTATGGAGCAGTTCTTATATGACAAATATTGTTCAACTTTAGGAAATACTCAAACTCCCTGGTGGTAAATGATGGCCCATTATCTGTGATCAACATTTGCGGGAGATTGTGTTTTGCAAAAGGTGTTTGCAGTTTTTCCATCATCGTCCTCACATTTCATGAATGAACTCAGTGCACATCCAGCCACTTTAAGTGGGTGTCTACAGTGAAGAAGAACACTGAGCCCATGAAAGGACCTGCGTAGTCGACATGTAACCGAGTAACCCGGTCATTCCCACAAATGTAGGTGAGTTGCTGGGGTAATTTTTGTCCTGGGCCCTCTGGGCACTGCCCCACCAACCCAGCTATGTCTGTATCCAGTCTTGAACACAAGAAATCAGTTTTGCCAACATCTTCATTTTGGAAATCCCTGAATAACCGATAGTGGAGTTCCATCAGTATCTGTCAGTGATCTTTGCTTGGGACAGTTATTCTTGCTCCCTATAATAATACGCCATAATTTACTGTGATCTGGTCTGTCCACGTCCAAAAAGAATTCAATTCAGGTTGTGACAGCCCTTTGGTTTCCTCCATCACCACCAGGTGTTTCAGTTTTGCCAGGACCAGATCTTTCTGCGTCCAAAGTCTGATATGATTAGGTTAGATTCCCTCCAGTGTGGAAACAAGCCCTTTGACCCAACAAATCCACACCGACCTTCCGATGAGTAATCCACCCAGATCCATTTCCCTCTGATTAATGCACCTAACACTATGGGCAATTTACATGGCCAATTCATCTAACCTGCACATCTTTGGACTGTGGGAGGAAACCAGAGCACCCGGAGGAAACCCACACAGACACAGGGAGAATGTGCAAACTCCACATAGACAGTCGCCCAAGGCTGGAATTGAGCCTGGATCCCTGGCACTGTGAGGCAGCAGTGCTAACCACTGAACTACCGTGAAGCTATGGGGCAGCACTGCTCTTTAAGTAAACTTAGCAGGGGTTTCTAGAATATTATTATTACAAATCTATGTCCATAAAGATATTGGTGGAGCTTCCTAACTCCAGTATGACTGCCAAACCTTCCTTCTCTTTCTGGGTGTATTCACACTCTGCATTAGCCAAAGTGCTGGATGCATACACTATTGTGTTTTCCTGTCCATTGGGCCAGCTATGAACTAATACTATTCTGATACCGTATAAGGAGGCATTGCATATCAATATCAGAATCTGCTTGGGATCACAGTGTGATCACAGAGGATGGTAGCTGATACTTCACTTCCCTGAAAGCTGTGGTCTGGCTACACAACCATTTCCATTGCTGATATAAAGATGGCAGGATGGAGGCCAGATTATGTATGAATTTTCTGTAATAATTCACCAGCACATGGAAAGACCTAACCTCCAGTACAGAGCTGGGGCACCTTTGATCACTCTCACTTTATCTTCCACTGGGTGATGCCTCTGGAGCCCAATTAGGTTACTTGGGGTGCTTGGAATACATGCTTTTCCCTTCTAGGGTGTACACCCATCTGGGAGAAATGTCTAAGGACTATGTCCAAGTTCTCCAAGTGCTCCTTATTGGTCTTCCCCATTATTCGCATTTTATCTAGATAAATAGTGATCCAACGTTGACTTGTAAAATGTTCTCCAATGTCAGCTGAAAAATTGCACATGCTGACAATACCCTAAATGGCAACCTTGTATATTGATACAAACCCTTATGGGTATTAATTGTAGTTGATTTCTGGGAATCCTCATCTAACCACTATTGCAAATACACATTGCTCATGTTCAGCTTTGTGAAGGATAGCCCTCCTGCCATTTTTGTGTATAAGTCCTCTGTGCAAGTGATTTGATATTTATCCAACTGCAAAAAATGGTTTATAGTTTGTTTAAGATCCCTGCAAAGATGAAGCGACCTGTCAGACTGGTGCTGCCCATTCCACAAATTGGATAGGTTGGATGATTACTTTGCCTTCCAGCCTCCTGATTTCTGCTTCTACTTTTGCCCATAAGGCAAATGGCATTGGATGGACCTTGCAGAATCATGGAAATGCTTCCTGGTCAACAACGCTAGGGTGGCATGGCTCCTTTGATAGCCCATGGACCTTCCTGAAAGTCCTCAGGGTATTTGGTTAGGACTTCAGTCAGGCAGCCATTTTCTAATCGAAAAATGTTGAGCCAATGTAGCTGAATCTTTCTCAAGCAATTTTACCCCATCAAGCTTGGGCCCGAGTCTTTTATTACAATCAGTAACTGAACCAGCTGCTTCTCACCCAATACTGGAACCGAAGTTGCACCTTAATCTGTAAAGGTTCCCCGGAGTAGGTTCTCAGTCTACCTGAGGTCTTGCACAGGCTGAAGGGTTGGAATCCATAGTGAATTTTACTAAAGACTGGTTCTGTGATCATTGAAACCTCCATTAGAATTGAGTGACCATTTAACCAGATGTTTCTTTCGATTGGCTTTGATTTAGATGTTGATAAGCAATTTAATGGTTCCAAACCAGATGTTAGTATGCACTTTCCTGGATACTGGTTTATGACTCAGTTTAGGTCTAGTGGGACTCTTCCACTGCCTTGAATCTGCATATCAGCGGCAACTACAGTAGCTTGTCAGACTAGGTCCTGAAAAAATTGTAACCGTTTTGACCAAGGCTTAGTTTGTTTTGGGGTTTTTCTGTGGGCTGACCTAGCGACCCTCTGTTCAGGATATGTCCTGAGTGAGGCTACACAACTGTGTGTTTTTCTCTCATTGCCACTGAAATAATTCCACAGAGGCCAGTCACCTTTTATTTACACATGAAAAATCCATGAAACTGATCCAGCTTCCTCAGAGCCAGCTCTCAGAGTGAACAGAACCTCTGACTCTCCTGTTTATAGAAGGTGTTTCATATGCTTTCCTTTATTGCTCAGAGCAGTGAGTTCAGGAGTTGGGAGGTCATGTTGCAGCTGTGCAGGACATTGGTTAAGTCACTTTTGGAATATTGTGTGCAGTTCTGGTCTCCCTCCTATAAGAAGGATGTTGTCAAACTTGAAAGGGTTCAGAAACGTTTTATAAGGATGTTGCCAGGGTTGGAATGTTTGAGCTGTAGGGAGAGGCTGAATAGAGTCGTAGACTCATAAAGTTGTACAACACTTGTCCATGCCAACCAGATATTCCAACTCAATCTAGTCCCACCTGCCAGCACCTGGCCAATATCCCTCCAACCCCTTCCTATTCATATATCCATCCAAATGCCTGTTAAATGTTGCAATTGGACTAGTTTCCACCACTTTCGCTGGCAGCTCATTCCATACAAGTACCACCCTCTGTGTGAAAATGTTGCCCCTTAGGTCCCTTTTATATCTTTCCCCTCTCACCCTAAACCTATGCCCTCTAGTTCTGGACTCCCCCACCCTAGGGAAAAGACTTTTTTTATTTATCCTATCCATGTCCCTCATGACTTTATAAACCTCTATAAAGTCACCCCTCAGTCTTCGACACTCCAGGGAAAACAACCCTATCTTATTCAACCTCTCCCTGTAGCTCAAATCCTCCAACCCTGGCAACATCCTTGTAAATCTTTTCTGAACTCTTTCAAGTTTCACAACATCTTTCCAATAGGAAGGAGACCAGAATTGCATGCAATATTCCAACAGTGGCCTAACCAACGTCCTGTACAGCCACAACATGACCTCCCAACTCCTGTACTCAATACTCTGACTAATAAAGGAAAGCATACCAAATGCCTTCTTCACTATCCTATCTACCTGTAACTCCAATTTCAAGGAGCTATGAACCTGCACTCCAAGGTCTCTTTGTTCAGCAGCACTCCCTCGGACCTTACCATTAATTAAGGGTTACCTGCTAAGATTTGCTTTCCCAAAATGCAGCACCTCGCATTCATCTGAATTAAACTCCATCTGCCACTTCTCAGCCCATTGGCCCATCTGGTCCAGATCCTGTTGTAATCTGAGGTAACCCTCTTCGCTTTCCACTACACCTCCAATTTTGGTGTCATCTTTCAAGTTTCACAACATCTTTCCGATAGGAAGGAGACCAGAATTGCACACAATTTTCCAAAAATGGCCTAGGCTGTGGCTGTTTTCCCTGGAGTGTCAAAGACTGAGGGATGACCTTATAGAGGTGTTTAAATCATGAGGTACATGGATAGGGTAAACAGACAAGGTCTTTTCCCTGGGGTGCGGGAGTCAGAACTAGAGAACATAGGTTTAGCGTGAGAACTGAAAGGTATAAAGGGGGCCTAAGGGGTAACGTCTTCTTGTGGAGAGTGATGTGTGTATGGAATGAGTTGCCAGAGGAAGTAGTGGAAGCTGATACAATTACAATATTTAAAAGGCATGTGGATGGGTATATGATAGGAAGTGTTTAGAGGAATATGGGCCAACTGCTGGAAAATGTGACTCGATTAATTTAGGATATCTGATCAGCATTAATGAGTTGGATCAAAGGATTTGTTCCCGTGCTGTACATCTCTATGATGCTATGACTTTTTAAATTTTTTTTTTCTTTTTTTTCTGTTTTTCCATTACCCCCACATTATCACTTAACTGCCCCCATACCATGTTGCTATGACTTTATATCTGTCAGCCAGGGCTCCCCCGATTGGACCAGGTTAAAAGTGCCAATCAGGGGACTCATTTTCTATGAGATCTGCCTGGCTAACCTCATTACAATCACTACATTTATATTGGAAATTTGTTACCATCCAATTACTGGCCAATTCCATCACATTTCCCTGATGAAACAGCAGTATAAACAGGGGGATACATTAATTTGTAATTATTTTTATAAAAAACCACCATTTCTGAAAGAAATGCAGCATTTTACTATGAAGTACTTTCCAGATGTCCTATTCCTAGTCTCTGTCATAAATCCTGAAAATTAAATTACCAACATTCCAGGTTTTTGTTTTAAAGGAAGGGATAATTGATGAGCCAGTTGATACTGTCTTTGCAGTGGTTTGATACAATAGAATGGCTGGTTAAGGCCATTTTCAGATGGCATGACAAAGTCAACTGCAGTGTTACAGTTGGACAAGAAAGCAGCTCATCAGAATCTCCTCAAGAACAATGGAGGATGGGCAATGCATGTTGATCACCAATCACCCCTTCTTCTCTTGTCCCTGCACATCCCTTGAACACATAAGGAAAAGCTGACAAAGTCAAATAATGTTAATAACCAAAACAAGGTTCCGAGCTCCAAAAGATAGAACACTGCATAATGAGGTGAGTTTGCAAATAGCATGCTCAGGGTAATTGAAACTGGGTTTAATCCAGCTGTCTCACTTGTTTATTAATCTTGCATAAGTAAGGCCAATATATGCCATCTATCCTTATTTGCCCTTGAGAAGTTGATGTTGAGCTGCCTTGTTGAACTGCTGCAGTCCATCAATTGCTTTAACCAGGCCATGATACATGTTTGAAATATTTAGAAGAGCAGGTTTATCAATGTCCCCTTAAAGACCTAAAGATTAATTAAGACATGATTATTTCATTCTGTATCAATCAAACAATTTTACATTGGAATTATATTAAAAGTACAACTCATTAAAAAAATGAAAGGAATCTAATTTCACATAGGTGGGATGTGAGATTAATGTAATATTAAATACACATTATTTAAATAAATGGAGATAAAACCACTTTTTTGGTATTACAGACAGAGTTTCAGTGGACTCGGTCATAGAGTGATTTGAATCAAAATTAATTCACATGACATTTGAGAGGTTTGTTCTACAGAGAGAAATTTTAACTTGAATATAATATCTTCTAAATATTGGCAACCTTATTTTTCTGGGATTGTTTCACAGTGTTGGAGTTTGTAGATATTTCCTAATCATTCCTAATCTGCATCTCTGGTGCAGAGTACATTCAAACCCAGGTTCCTAGCTCAGAGGTAGGGACACTGCTGCCCTGTTGTGGTTTGTTTTTTCAAGCTACGCCATCCCGCCAATAACATACCCATGTAGCCAATTAGATATTTACAAGCAAAGCTGATATGCGCCATGGGCTGTTGTGGTTTAGACGGATATGCAAACCACAACTGGTGCAGAACCAGTCTCTTTTGGGGAGGTAAACCTACCATGTGGGTCTAGCCTTTATGTGATCCCAGTCCTGCATCTATATAGTTGCATCATAACTACCCCTGAAATGCATATTAAGAAACTCAGTTTGTTTCAAATTCCTCAGTAGTCCTGAGTTGAAGGCCCATCTACCATCTTCTCAGGACAACTCGAGACTGGCAATAAATGTCAAACTTGACAGTGAAGCCCAATTGAAAACTGAAGAAGTTGATGAGAGGACTATTTAATAGCACAAGAACAAGCATTCTACTTAAAATGGTCTTCATTGTGCATTTGACTTAGTCCAAAATAAGAAAATGATTTGTTTTATTAATGTCTTTGCTCTTTTGTTTGTTTTTTTGTTTCTATTATGGACTCTCTTCCCTTCACCTTGCATTCTCCACAATTCTTTAAGGAACTCTAGCTTTCTTTTTAACCACCTCAGAAAAGAGAATAACGCAGTAATGTATCTGTAGCTCTCAAACCTCCCACTCAACTGATACTGATACATTGTCTGTTGACACAAAGTTAACTACTTTTTCTGGTACTGTCTATTTTCAAAACATAAGATAGATATCAGACAGTTCTGAGAACTTAATGTGGGTGTCCCAATGCCTTTCAGAGAATGGTGTTGAATATTCAGAGCTGTGTTCCCATCAGTACCACATTGTACAAAAGTGAATCTGGACAGCTTTAAAAATAAGAGTGAACAGGGAACCTGTACTCGTTGGTGGGTCATGATTTTTGCACTTGGAATGAGGCTAAAGTCTGAAGTGCAGGTAAGTTACAGAAAAATAATAATTAAATCATTAAAACTGTGATATGGAAAGTTACATTGATATCAGATTTATGCAGCATGTTATTGTTGAAGAAATAATTAAAGATTCTTCATGGCAATGTTAGACTAAGAGATGATGAGGCTAGGTGGAATAACCAAAGGGCTGGACAAGAAAAAAATGGAAAGATTGGCCCTGAATTTAAGGAAGCAAATGACAGGAAGTGAGACCTAGGCTGCTGAAAGTATATTTGACAATGGTGGTACATAGACAGGGGGCTGCACTAGCAACTGGAGTCAGAGAAATGAAGTGTTTCTCTTGAGTTTGTAGAGTTTGCAGATATTTATCTGCCAAAGTGGTAACTGTTCTGCGTTATTGGCAGTTTGTTAAGAAATGAATATTATTCTGCAGGAGAAAACAGCTCTGTCATTCATGTTTTGACACATGCACAGCTTTGCTGAGTACCAGGGGAGTTTCTGTATTGTGTAGTGTTTCTGATCTAAATGTATAGCACTGATAAACCATGCTCTGTGTGCCTCCATTCATTGACAGGCTCATCCATCTTCAATTATTCCCAGCATTTTCTATATGTTAGGTTTCCCAAAATTCGGTATGGAATTACACAATCATAAAATCATATCAAACCCGACAGCAAAGGAAGATATGCTGTCTATTGTTTATGAGTTGTTTCCACTTCACCCCAATTCAAATCACTTCTCCCACAAGATTTTAAATATTGTTACACCTACTTCTCATTTTAACAACATACATTCATTCTGTTTTCTACATAAGACCATAAATCACAGGAGCAGAAATTAAACCATTCAGCCCATTGAGTCTGCTCCACCATTCAATCATGGCTGCTAAGTTTCTCAACCCCATTCTCCAACTTTCCCTCTGTAACCCTTGATCCCCTTGATACTCATGAACCTATCTATCTCTGTCTTAAATATACTCAATGTGTAAACATGTGCTCTGAGATAGCTTTAACAATGGTGGATGATTTTCACTTGTTAGAAATCTTTGATGAAATAACATTTACATGTTCAAAATAAGAAATTAGTTTGTTTCTTTTCATTAAACTGATTTAGCTGATTTAATTTAGCCTTTTGACATTAAGGTTTTCAAAAATATTGGAATGAATTTTCCACTGGTGAGACAGTGGTTTCTGAAGCACTGATGGAGTTGAGCATGGAGACTCTGTGGATTCCTCCATGTAGCAAAGCAATTGCTGAAGAAACTGAAGGTTCCACTGAGTATTTCCCCTCTATTTGGAAATCCTCAAATGTATCCACTTATAGCAGAGAACTCAGAAAGTTCTGCTGAAGTTCAATAAATATTTACTGAGGAAAATTTAGACCATTAAATACCTAGTCTAACTGCCGAGTAGTTGTTGAATTGATCCCTCCCGACTCAACTTACACACACCCAACAGCACCTCTTCCAGTTCCCTGCCCATCCTGGGACCCAGCAACTCCTGCCACCAGACCCAACCAGACCCACTTTTCCTGCTCGAGATCCAGCACCACCGTCTGCTGCCAAAATGTCATGTGCCCTCCCCCCAATCCAAACCAAACATTGCCCTTTCCACTTTGGACCCAAATCCTCTTCCCTTCCCTTGCTCAGACCTGACGTCACTTTTCCTACACTGGACCCAAGAGCAGTCCCCACCACTGTTCCACCGCTTCCTCAGTGCCAACATCACCCCAACTACCCCTCACAGACGGACCTTTGTTGGACCCATTATTTCCCATCCTGACTCATTCTAGATACTCCATCCCTTATGTAGCCATCTTGGACCATACTTACCTGACACCCTGGCATCTTGCGCCCTGGCGCCATGCACCCCTACCTACCAGGCACCCTGGTGGCATCCTAACCTCACATGAATCTATATATTTCTGACAGCAGCTGTCAAAGTGGCTGGCTGTGATTCTGGACTTGTAAATTTCAGAAAAAAACAGCTGACTGCTGTGAAAAAGGACGGTATGACTTTCCTTCCCTCTGCAGTTCTAAACTGTCCAAATGGATGTATGGCTCCACATTTCTGAATATGCCTTGATTAGAATCTCCTGCAAAAAATGTGGAGACTTTCCATGATGAAGAAAAGGAATGCAGTGACAATCGGTAGGAGAGTGCCATTGCTCAGAAAAATTGACCAAATATTTCTAGATTCTCTGTGTAACAACACCCTTATCTTGCAAAGAAAATAAGAGCAGCCCACACACATCTAAAAAATTGGACTTTTTCATATAAGATGTCTTTGATGTTTTTGCTTTTCAGGTTAGCCACCTTTTTAAAAGTAATGGCAGTCATAGAGTCATAGACATGTACAGCATGAAAACAGACCCTTCGTTCCAACTTGTCCATGCCAACCAGATATCCCAACCCAATCTAGTCCCACCTGCCAGGACCCGGCCCATATCTCTCCAAACCCTTCCTATTCATGTACCCATCCAAATACTTCTTAAATGTTGCAATTGTACCAGCCTCTATCACTTCCTCTGGCAGCTCATTCCATACACGTACCACCCTCTGCGTGAAAAAATTGCACCTTAGGTCTCTTCTATATCTTTCCCCTCTCACCCTAAACCTATGCCCTCTAGTTCTGGACTCCCTGACCCCAGGGAAAAGACTTTGTCTATTTGTCCTATCCATGCCCCTCATAATTTTGTATACCTCTGTAAGGTCATCGCTCAGCCTCCGACGTTCCAGGGAAACAACCCCAGCCTATTCAGCCTCTCCCTGTAGCTCAGATCCTCCAACCCTAGTAACATCCTTGTAAATCCTTTCTGAATCCTTTCAAATTTCACAACATCTTTCCAATAGGAAGGAGACCAGAACTGCATGCAATATTTCAGCATTGGCCTAACCAATGTCCTGTACAGCCACAACATCACCTCCCAACTCCTGTACTCAATGCTCTGACCAATAAAGGAAAGCATACCAAACACCTTCTTCACTATCCTATCTACCTGCGACTCCACTTTCAAGGAGCTATGAACCTGCACTCCAAAGTCTCTTTGTTCAGCAACACTCCCTAGGACCTTACCATTAAGTGTATAAGTCCTGCTAAGATTTGCTTTCCCAAAATGCAGCACCTCACATTTATCTGAATTAAACTCCATCTGCCACTTCTCAGCCCATTGGCCCATCTGTTCCAGATATTGTTGTAATCTGAGGTAACCCTCTTCACTGTCCACTACACCTCCAATTTTGGTGTCATCTGCAAACTTACTGACTGTACCTCTTATGTTCACATCCAAATCATTTATGTAAATGACAAAAAGTAGAAGGCCCAACACCGATCCTTGTGGCACTCGACTGGTCACAGGCTTCCAGTCTGAAAAACAACCTCCACCACCACCCTCTATCTTCTACCTTTGAGCCAGTTCTGTATCCAAATGGCTAGTTCTCCTTGTATTCCATGAGATCTAACTTTGCTAATCAGTCTCCCATGGGGAACCTTGTCAAACGCCTTACTGAAGTCCATATAGATCACATCTACTGCTCTGCCCTCATCAATCTTCTTTGTTACTTCTTCAAAAAACTCAATCAAGTTTGTGAGACGTTATTTTCCATGCACAAAGCGAATCAGTCCTTGCCTTTCCAAATATATGTACATCCTATCCCTCAGGATTTCCTCCAACAATTGCCCACCACCGAGGTCAGGCTCACCGGTCTATAGTTCCCTGGCTTGTCTTTACTGCCCTTCTTAAACAGTGGCACCAAGTTTGCAAACATCCAGTCTTCCGGCACCTCACCTGTAACTATCGATGATGCAAATCTCTCAGCAAGAGGCTCAGCAATCACTTCCCTAGCTTCCTATAGAGTTCTCGGGTACACCTGATCAGGTCCTCGGGATTTATCCAACTTTATGCATTTCAAGACATCCAGCACTTACTCCTCTGTAATCTGGACATTTTGCAAGGTGTCACCATCTATTTCCCTACAGTCTATATCTTCCATATCCTTTTCCACAGTAAATACTGATGTAAAATATTCATTTAGTATCTCCCCCATTTTCTGTGGCTCCACACAAAGGTCGCCTTGCTGACCTTTGAGGGGAGAAAGTGAGGACTGCAGATGCTGGAGATCAGAGCTGAAAATTTGTTGCTGGAAAGGCACAGCAGGTGAGGCAGCATCCAAGAAACGGGAGAATCGACGTTTCGGGCATGAGCCCTTCTTCAGGGCTCATGCCCGAAACGTCGATTCTCCTGCTCCTTGGATGCTGCCTGATCTTTGAGGGGCCCTATTCTCTCCCTAGTTACCCTTTTGTCCTTAATATATTTGTAAAAACCCTTTGGATTCTCCTTAATTCTATTTGCCAAAGCTATCTCATGTCCCCTTTTTGCACTCCTGATTTCCCTCTTAAGTATACTCCTCCTTCCTTTATACACTTCTAAGGATTCAGTCAATCTATCCTGTCTATACCTGACATATGCTTCCTTTTTTTTCTAAATCAAACCCTCAATTTCTTTAGTCACCCAGCATTCCCTATACCTACCAGCCTTCCCTTTCACCCTGACAAGAATATACTTTCTCTGGATTCTTGTTATCTCATTTCTGAAGGCTTCCCATTTTCCGGCCATCCCTTTACCTGCGAACATCTGCCCCCAATCAGCTTTCTAAAGTTCTTGCCTAATACTGTTAAAATTGGCCTTTCTCCAATTTAGAACTTCAACTTTTAGACCTGGTCTATCCTTTTCCATCACTATTTTAAAACAAATAGAATTATGGTTGCTGGCCCCAAAGTGCTCTCCCACTGACACCTCAGTCACCTGCCCTGCCTTATTTCCCAAGAGTAGGTCAAGTTTTGCACCTTCTCTTGAATCAGAAAATTGTCTTGTCCACACTTCAAAATTCCTCTCCATCTAAACCTTTAACACTATGGCAGTCCCAGTCGATGTTGGGAAAGTTAAAATCTCCTACCATAACTGCCCTATGATTCTTACAGATAGCTGAGATCTCCTTACAAGTTTGTTTCTCAACTTCCCTCTGACTATTGGGGGGTCTATAATACAATCCCAATAAGGTGATCATCCCTTTCTTATTTCTCTGTTCCACCCAAATAACTTCCCTGGATGTATTTCCAGGAATATCCTCCCTCAGCCCAGCTGTAATGCTATCCCTTATCAAAAATGCCACTCCCTTTCCTCTCTTGTCTCCCTTTCTATCCTTCCTGTAGCATTTGTATCCTGGAACATTAAGCTGCCAGTCCTGCCCATCCCTGAGCCATGTTTCCATAATTGCTATGATATCCTGGTTCCATGTTCCTAACCATGCCCTGAGTTCATCTGCCTTCCCTGTTAGGCCTCTTGCATTGAAATTGTTGAGATTCTGTTGGTATATTCACTGTAATTATTGGAGCTTCTTCAAGGACTTATGTTATGAATAGACACCGCTCACTCACCATCCTGGCTACATATTTCACAGGAAATGTACAGTGAAGAAATTGTGTCATTATTACCTGCTGTAAGAGCAGTCAGTCTATCTTGATCATCCTCAAAAGGCTTGAAAGATAGAAGATGCAGATAGTGCAATTACTTTTACAAATGGCTCATTAAATATTTCATACCAAAAATTATATTTACAATTTCTAGAGGCTATTGAATATTTCATATTTTTAAAAAATCAATCCTTCGCTTCATGAAGAGAGAGTATTAAATAAATTGCATACAGAGGTAAGATGTGGTAAAATGATCCAAAATTAGCTCCTTGATCCTGAGAGATTTACCCTGTGTCAATAAATTAAAAGGGCTCTGTCAAGTTGAAGATATTAAGTAAGGTTCTTTGTGGAAGACCAATTTTCCTAATGACCTTTTGGAAGGTATCCTTGCATTACCAAACTTAAATCGTGCAAAGAAAATCTGGTTTATGATACCTCTTGCTGCTAATTAAGGAGACTCTCTTCACTAGATTATTTGTGTGCTTAACAATAGGGGAGTAGAACATCTCCCAGAGGAAATGCAATCATTCCTGTTCAGTGGTGTTCTGTCTCCCTGAGGAGCTAGGAACTTGAAAGAGTCAGGCAATGGATGGAAAGTGCATAATGATTTCATCCAATTAGGTATGGATTAAGCTGCTTTGTTTTCTCAGAATCCTATTTACTGTGATAAGGGGTTTCCTAATGGGACACACCCAGAACTCAGTTGGGAAATTACAATGCCAAGCTCAAATTGAATCACAGAACATACTCTTTTCTATTCACAACCAAAAGCTAAAGAATAATATACTCTGATTCATCTTCTTTTGGAAAATTATATGATGTAAGCATAGAAGACATACCTTCACAAAAGAATTCTTAGGTCGCAGACTGAAAAGTTTCATTCTGAAATGCTTTCGCCATTGTCTGTGATTGATTCAAAATCGACAGCAATTAGAATAATGAAATTGAAGAGAGCTGCCACAGTATGCATTATAAAATCGACCTTTTATATGCTTGAACTATAATGGTGCGCTGTGGGCTCCAGTTAACCCTTCAGTACTAACCTAACTTTCCTTTCCTTACACCATAGACCAACATCAACTGTTGTAGTACACAACCACTGGGTAAATGTGAATAAAACAAACCACACTGTTAAACTGCAAGATGCAGCATTCTTCACCATGTTTGAATTACGTTTAAGTATTCTTGCAATAAACATGACTTCTAATCACCTGGTATTGAGGGAAAAGATTGATAGACTTGAGTAGTGTATGTTTCCATAAATGTAAAATATTGGCACTTTTGTTCAGATTTATTTTGCAGTCTGCAAGAGGTTGATTTAAAAGGAATAGTGAACAATGTTTTTCTCTTCTGAAATACTCCCCCAGTTACTTGCGTTGAAATAAAACTACTTTGCAACTGCAAAAGCATTTTTATTGGTCTCTTTTTCTCCCCACCTTCAGTCTTCCTCCATCTTAAATGGAGCAGATTGTGGTTGTAATAGTTGACATTCATTTTACCTCATTCTGGCAACTGTGTGCCTGGGATGATAAACGTGAGGATATTTCCATGATCCTCTTTCTCAAGCTTATTCAGTGCAAGAATGATGTGAAAAGAGAGCCCAGTCTCTAAATCTTGCCATGAAGGTTCCTGAAATAGTTAGGGGTCAACTGTGTTGTCTCTTGAGTAATTCCCAACCCGAAGCTTCCAAGGAAATTCCCATAGGATTGTTCTCTTAACCATGTTATGGCTGATTACAGCCTGCTGTGTTGTGTTCTGGACGCCTGAAATTTGGACATTATAAAGCTCTGAACATTTTGGCTTCATGCAGTTTGAGAGTGACACATAATAAAATGCCTTAAACACATAGTACTGTAACCTAGAGCAGGACGTATTATTTTGCTTCAAATCCTCAGTTGCTACTTTTGTAACAAGGTCTATTGTGAAAATTTCATTGAACGATGTCTTAAAAATCCCAAAATGAGCCTGTACAGCGCACTCAACAGTCATAAGATTTTGTCAGGAAATATCACTAAATGTATCTTTAAATAAAATGAGATGAAATGGAATGTCTGCCATAGTCTCTTGAGGCATTGATGTCAATTTTTAAACCAAGCTACCTTTTCTCTTGTCATTTGAACCCCTTAAATATGTTATTTACCTCTATAGTGTTCCCTGATGCCTTAAAAAACTAAGTATATTTCTTAAGGAAAACATATCACAAGGGGAGATTTTTTTTTAAAGGATTCTTACTTTTCAGTGAGATTTGAAAGCTTCATGATTCCGTGACTCATTTCAAAATGAGAAATGATTTTTAATGCTTGTTACTAATAGTCCAGGTGCCGTGCATATAAATGGATTTAAACCAATAAAAGTTGTTATACATCAAAAATTATTTTCTTTATTCTTTTATGAGATATGGGTGTCACTGCCATTTGCTGCCATCTCTAAATAACCTTGATCTGAGTGGTTTGCAAGCCATTTTCAGAGGGCAGTAATGAATCAGTTACATTTCAGTGGGTCTGGAGTCACATGTAGACGAGAGCAAGGAAGGACAGCAGTGACCCTTTCCTAAATGACATTAGTAAACAAGGTGGGTTTTTACAACAATCAACCTTGGTTTCATGGTTATTAAGATCTAGATTAGGGTTTAGTTTGTTGAAACTAGCTAATTATCAGTGTAAATAATACTGAATAAAACCCAGGATATTTTATAATCATGTGCATGGACATGCTGTACACATACACACGCATTTACGTACATAACCCCACTCAGTGCCATGTTTTGCACACCAACATTGGAAGACCCCAGTAGTTTACCTTCATAATTCTAAGCCAAAGAGCTTGATGTAAAACTGGGACAAGAGGAAGCTATTTTGTGGGCAGAAAATGTACCATTATACCTCATGACATCAGCAGTTTCACAATAAATTTGGTGACTCAGAAGTTACAGCCTCTGACCACCTGGTGACTCTGTGGAAGATGATTCTGAAATTTCTCCCTCTAAATCTGGCACCTGCTATTATGTCTTTTTTTAAAAAATACATTCATTAACCGACTCAAGCAAGACTAAGGGCAACTTGTTTGCATTTTAGACAAAGACCAGTTTGGTATTTCTGTGTAAACTTACATTGTGGCTCTCACAGGAATATTGGCAATTGCTAAGCCATTCTAAGAGGAGTAACAATTAAAGGACATTGCACATATATTTAGTTGGTGATCTGATTTCCTGTGAGCTGGACAGTTCCTGTATTGTGTTCACACAGGAAAGTGAGACCATTTGCAAAGGTGCAGATGCATATCTTCATTGCAGTTTAATGCTTTTTGAGTTGGGTCATATTAATTTTATGCTTAGACATGTGCTGTCCTTAAGAATATGACTAGGATCTATTTCTGACTTGTGAAAAGGACAAGGCAAGAATTTTTATCACATTGCATGTGGTTTTTGATCTTGCTTTGAAACAGAAAAAGATAGGAAAGCTGATGCAGCCATTTTCATGTTATTAAATGACAAGGGGATCATGGCAGAACTAATTAACCTCTTGGGGCATAAATGTCTCTCCCCTTTCTGATTGTAGTTGTGGGCATTTCTGGTAAGCTCTTTTTCCACTGTTCTTCATGGCTGTGTCACCATTTTTAAATGTTCTCTTATCTATCTGACAACAATCACATCTGCAGTTTACCTTAAAAGTAAGAAGAAGTCTTAAGACACTTCAAAAAGTTATAACAAAGGAAAACAGACATTGAGCCAAAGAAGGAGACAATGGAAGAAATGACCAAACTGATTCCAAGTTAAAAATCACACAACACCAGATTATCGACCAATAGGTTTATTTGAAAGTACTAGCTTTCAGAGAGCTGCTCCTTCGTCAGCCCCGCGTGATCTCATTCAGTTCGTCTTTGGCGCGCGTACTGTAAACATCCAATGTCCAAGCATTCTTACACTTTTTTTTGTTTTTTGCATTAAATTAGCCCTCATTATGGCTCCCAAGAAAGTGAATAGTAGTAGTGTTAGTGGTGTTAAGAAGCCTAAACGTATTACTGTAGAAACGAAGAAGGAAATAATAGCTAAACACGAGAATGGTGTTCGCGTATCTGACCTCGCTATACAGTACAACGTGGCGAAATCGACTATCTGTACTATCCTAAAGAACAAAAAGGCACAAAAGGCTAAAGGAGTGACTATTTTAATGAAGCAAAGGCCTAAATTGTTAGATGAGGTTGAAAAATTATTATTAGTTTGGATAAATCAAAAAGAGCTTGCTGGAGATCGTGTTAATGAGACTATAATCTGCGAGAAGGCTCTATACATACACTGTGATTTGTTGGCAACACCGCTGAGTACAAGTACTGCGAGGGTTGAAGAAGTTAAAGCCAGCAGAGGCTGGTTTGATAAATTCCGCCGACGAACTGGAATCCATAGTGTAATAAGGCATAGTTCAGACAAAAAGGCAGCTGAGGACTTTGTGAAGGAATTCAATTAGTTTGTCAAAGATGAAGGTTATGTCTCACATCAAGTTTTTAACTGTGATGAAACTGAACTTTTCTGGAAAAAAATGCCCAACAGGACCTACAAGAGGAGAAGGCACTACCGGGCCACAAACCAATGAAGGACAGGTTAACGCTTTTATTGTGCACGAATGCAAGTGGGGATTGTAAGATTAAGCCTCTATTAGTCTACCACTCTGAAAATCCTCACGTTTTTAAACGCAATAATGTGTTGAAGGCTAAACTCCCGGTAATGTGGAGGGCGAATAGCAAGGCTTGGCTCACACGAATGATTTTTATGGAATGGTTGACGGAAGTTTTTGCACCAGCTCTCAAGGAATAACTTGAAACAAATAATTTGCCACTTAAGTGTCTTCTAGTAATGGACAATGCTCCTGCCCATCCTCCAAATTTGGAAGAAGACTTGGACATTCACAAAAGTAAAGTTCCTTCCTCCCAACACCACTCCTCTCATCCAACCCATGGACCAGAACGTCATTGCAAATTTCAAAAAATTATGTACGAATGCTCTGTTCGCCAGGTGTTTCCAGGTCACCAACGACACAGATTTGACCCTTGGTCAGTACTGGAAGGACCACTTCAATATCCTCCACTGCATAAGCCTTATTGATAAGGCATGGAATGAGGTCTCTTTGCGTACATTGTAGTCGGCCTGGAGGAATCTTTGGCCAGATTGTGTACCTGAGAGAGACTTTGAGGGTTTTGAGGAGGATACATCAGTAAATGTAGTGAATGAGATTGTGACCCTGGGCCAAAATATGGGCTTGGAGGTCGATGAGGATGATGTGGCGGAGCTGGTGGAGGACCACAGACAAGAATTCAGCACAGAAGATCTTGTTGAATTGCAACAGGAGCAGGTGAAGGTTATGCAGCAGGAGCATTCTGGAGAGGAGGAAGAAGAGAGGGAAGATGTATCAAGTGTTCAAATCAAAGACATTTGTAGCAAATAGAGTGAAGTGCAGGCATCACCCTAACAAAACTGTGACCAACAGAGCAGTGAACATTTTAAATGACCATGTGATGTCTCATTTTTGGAAAATTCTGCAACAAAGAAAAAAACAAGTTTCTCTGGATCGTTTTCTTGTGGCGTCACCAACCTCCAAGAGACAAAAAAGAGCAAAGACTCCAGAAATAGCCGAACAATGGGAAAATTGATTCAGTTTGCGAACTTTTCGGTTCGCGAATCGGGTCCCGGAACGGATTAAGTTTGTAAATCAAAGAGCTACTGTACTTCCTAATAAACCTGTTGGATTATAATCTGGTATTGTGTGATTTTTTAACTTTGTCTACCCCAGTCCAACACTGGCTCCTCCACATCAAACTGAGTCAGATATTAAAGGGCTTCCTAAAGGACAGGAGGGAAGTGAAGAATCAGAATGTGTTGGTGAAATGGCTTCACATTTGTTCATCAATGGGAGGGCAAAGACATGATCAGAAAATGTTAATATCATCGTTGAACTCCGAAACGGTTGATTATGAAGGACATCGTACTGATACGTTCCTTCTGATCCATTCTAAATTCCATCCCTTTCTCTGAACTCCCCTCACCCTGTATCATATTCCCACTAACAGTTGAACTGAATTTCTTCTTTAAGAGGAGAGCTCTCTTTTACCCAATGAGTTGCAATGATCCGGAATGCATTCCTGAAAGACTGATGGAAGCCGATCAATAATAGCTTTCAAAAGATAATTGAATATATTTGAAAATTAGAAATGTGCAGGACTATGGAGAAAAGAACAAAGGAGTGGGACTAACTTGAGAGCTCATTCACACAGGTATGCCGGCTAAAAGGCCAGCATATGTTCTTGGAATATTTTCAGTGGGAGAGTGGGCAGATGAGCTATTGTTTTGAAACTAGCTACAGTTATCACCTTTATTTTCTGAAGTACAGTGTCTCGTTTCTATTCATCCTGCCACTTTAGACCAAGTTTGTGTGCAGATTATTGATGACTAAAAGAAAGTATTATATTCAAAAAATTTACAATACTTAAACCAACTAAACAATAAAGGTCTAGTGGAAATATTGGTCCATCAGCACACAGCAGATGAGGCAAAACCTTGAATTCTAATATCAACAAACATCACTATTTCTGCATATTTTTTTTCTTACGCATTCCCATTAATGACACGGTAAGCTCAATGTTTGCCTGAAACAGCGTTTCAGCATCAGTGGGGCTGATTTAACAAATAACAAAACCCGAGGGGTTGATCTGAGTGATCATCTGCTGGCTGAATTCAACACAGTCCATCAGCCCAGATAACACAGACTCATTACCAAACGGATTATCATCCACCGAGCCAACTAGGAAAAGGTCACACAAATATCAGCAAATATTTAAGGAATCACATTACCCTTTTACTTTTGTAAAACAGCTGCCAGACATAATGACTTTTCATACATTAATAAGTGAAAATATAGCAACATTTCTTAATTTATTCTTGGAATAAACGTTGGATTCTTAATATTGTGTGGTTTTAAAAAATATATATAATGGGTTTTAAATGTTAGTGCCAGCCTTAAAGAGTTGCTTTTACTTTAGCTGGAGATGGGATATCTCTTGAAAGAGCAGAAACATGGGAACAATTGCTGAATCCTTCCAGCTTTAACCCCTTAAATGCTGAAGCCTTGACCACATTGAGTGTTGCATTCCTCAATGAAAAGAAAGAGCATTGAAAAGTACTTTGGTTTCAGTGCACATGCCAGTAGCACTGGAGTGGTCAGGAAATTTTCTGACAGGAACAGGCTCAGTACACCAGCAGCTTTACAGACTGACCTGATAGATGAACTACCCTCAGAAGGTTGGAAAGGAGGGGAATAAAATGGAAAGGACACATTTGCACCAGAAATTTTGCAGTTTGCAGGAATTTGTTTCATTATTGCATGTTTAATTGTTACACATGCGCAAAGTATCATTGATGCAAACGTTGTGGTGCAGCCTCTGAAAGACCCTTAATAGCAGCCCTGGACCATTACAAAAATTCCAATTCAAAGGACAACACTGCAGATTATTCACATAACAGAGCAGTCAGCTTTTCTTCACCACTTTTGTTCACCACTTTTGTTCATATGTTCAGGTAAAAAGTTCACCTCTTGGGTTATAAATTACTGTCACTGTCCAGTGTAATCTCTCTTTGGGTTTATTAGTAAAGTGCTGTAGACTGAAGATGGGGAATTTTCCAAGGGTCCAGACTGACATCTCGTCACATTTATTTTTGTCCGAACATCCTTCGGAGTCTCCTTGAGAAAAGTGACCAGCAGGGCCTGAAGTGAAGGCTTTATCAGTCACTTCACAATGGAAGTCAGCAAATGAATTATATTAGGATTGAAAATGGCTCGCAGTGTGTTGGAGAGTGGGCTGCCGGGTGACAATAAACATGTCCTGGAATGTGTCCTCCATCATTCAAGTTCAGATAGCAGATCTGGACCTTAAGTATTGCTCACTATCCCACTCTGTCTATATATGACCTGTGGAAGAGATCGAGGTTAGTCTCAAGGATGTCTGGTCTGTAAGTAACCTGCAGCATGAGCTGATATCAGCCTGTGCTCTTTAGTCATGCTCTACTTCTGATCATTGGCTCATCTTTTTTGAAGGTTTAAGATACACATCTATCTATGCGTTTTTTTAAATGAAACTATTATTTTTGGACGGAGAGGCTTCTATAGATATATGGAAATATTTTCTGTGACTTCAAGTACAAGTGAAAAGTAACCAAGGAATTCCACTGTGGTGTTATTTTAATCAGGATTCATTGAAAACAGATCCTGAAATGCAGTAGCATTCAGACCTGTACAATACCTGTGCTTTTCCATGGTAGCAGATGGAATGTGCACCTGTTATTACAGAGCTAATAACTTGTCATTGTGAATGATTGCTTGGTCACGTTTCTTATATTTTACATATATTCTGCTTCTTTTATGGGTTAGAATTTTTATTTTTGTCAGGAATTGAATACCCCAATCCCATCAGTTGTTATTGGGTGCTTGTCAGGTATTCCAATCACAACAGCCTGAATCTTGGCTTCTTTTTTTCCAGATATTGAGTCGAAGATACTTACTTTTGCATCTGGTAATCACGGTGAGAGATGTAAGTGATGTGCTGTTTCTCTCCCTTTCAGTAATAATGTAGGTGTATGAATCTCACCCACGGGGCACTTCAGCCTGTAAACTCACTGTGCGAGCTGCCAGTCAACAGAAGAAGTGGGAACAATTGTTTTTGAGCTGTGGAATATAAAAGTGAAGCATCCTTGTGATTTCATTTCTTTAAGACACCTTCGTGGGGGATATTAGCATATAGAATAATAGAAACTGGCTGTGATTCTAAGGCTGTCATTGAGTATCATTGAGGAGTGATAGAACTGTCATAAACTGGAGATGGGGGGTTGTAACCTGAGTATCTTGCCTTTCAATTTTAGAATGCGCGGTTTGCGGATGTGGTTTTATCTAAATGACAAGATCTAGCTGGTTGGTGAGCAAGTCGATGGATTTCTCCATGTGGAGAAATGAAATTTCACAAATATATGCGAGCTCTTAAAGGGGCCACACAATGAGCTGCTTCATTGAGTCAATTCTCTGCCATGAAATTAAAGCTGCAAATTCATGACTTTTACCCCGCAGTCATTCAGAGTGCTAAGAAACCCTAACACCTACAAGCAGCTCTGCCATGACCAGCTTGCTTCCTCATGATAAAGAAGGAAGTTGTTTTTCAGTTTGCTTTGTGTTTATAAGGACTTGAATTGGATGCGATTAGAGCAGAAGCTGCCATTATCAGGTAGTCTGCTATTAGCTTAGTGAATGTACAATATAGCTACAAGTCAATGTGAGAATATTACCAACCTTCCCTTCCCTTCACTTCCCTTCATAACTGGAGTTTACAGTGCAAAAAGAGTGATATTTAAAAAGTCAAAGAATCAGGGCTTAGAATTTGTTAAATCCTAATTAACTTAATCAGAAGACTGTAAAACATAGGAGCAGAAATTAGGCCATTCAGTCCATTGAGTCTGCTCCACCATCCTATCATAGCTGATAAGTTTCTCAACCCCATTCTCCCACTTTCTCCCTATAACACTTGATCCCCTTGATACTCAAGAACCTATCTATCTCAGTCTTAAACATGCTCAATGACCTGGCCTCTACAGCCTTCTGTGGCAACGAATTGAATCGATTCACCACTCTCTGGTTGAAGACGTTTCTCCTTTTCTCCATTCTAAATGGTCTAAATTACTGTAAGAAAAGGATATGTTTCAGCTGTTTTGTAAATGTTTCTCTTTGTGGACATGAACAAGTCAAGAAACATAGAAACTAAAAGCAGGAGTGGATCAAATGACAACTTGAGCCTGCTCAGCCATTCAATATGATCATGGCTGGTCCTCTTTCTCTTATGTAAATTACTGCTTTCTCCCCTTAGCCCTTGACATCTTTAAAATCTAACAATGTGTTTATTTCTTTCTCGATTGTGTTCAGTGATTTGGACACCACAGCCTTCAGTGAGGCATTTCACAGATTCACCACACTTTTTTCATCTTGATCTTCAATGGTCTATCCTGTATCCTGAGACTGTATCCCTTATTCTGCACACCCTAATCATGGAAACCATTCTCCCTGCGTCTATCTGTCTAGCACTGTTAGAATTTTACAATTTTCAGTCAGATTCCCTCTCATCTTTCTCAACTTGAATGAATACAGGCCCAGGTGAACAAATCTCATCTCAGAAGTTGAGAAGGGGTGTCCCAAGTTCTATTAGTGCTCTTTCGATGAACCAGCGGATGCCCATATCAATGGGTAGTGAGATATTATAATTATCGTTTCCCAAAAGGAAGGGACATTAGTCAGGTTTGACTCTAGCCATAATATGACACAAGTTCAAGATTGGAATTGACTGAGGTAGAATAGCTGTCTTGATTGAATACCCAGTTGACACTCAAGGTCTAATTTTAACCCGTCATCCCCATATAGGATCAGGCTGAATTCTTTTGTCAGAGTCTCTTGAAACTATTGACAAAATTCCACTCAATCCTGTAGGTGTCCTACTCAGTATATGTGATAAAGCCCATTTATCTGTGTCCTTGTGTGAGTATTCTGGCTGAAAATGTGTTGCTGGAAAAGTGCAGCAGGTCAGGCAGCATCCAAAGAGCAGGAGAATCGACGTTTCGGGCATGAGCCCTTCTTCAGGATCTCCAGCATCTGCAGTGCTCACTTTCTCCTTGAGTATTCTGGCTGGCAGCTATGGAAAGGACGCTAGTTGGAGAACTCTAGTATACAGGAAGCAAGGTGTTCCAATGCCTGCCCCATTCAATCCTACCTAGGAATAAGGTACATGGCTTGCTGCGAGGTTTTTGATCTGTTGTTCCAAATTGTTCAAGGGTCATTGAGCATTTGAGGGTCAGTGGTACAAGTATTAGAATCACTTTTAGTCAGCTGGGTGGAGGCAGTCAAAGGAGAAGATTAGATTACTTACAGTGTGGAAACAGGCCCAACAAGTCCACACCGACCCGCCGAAGCGCAACCCACCCATACCTCTACATATACCCCTTACCTAACACTACGGGCAATTTAGCATGGCCAATTCACCTGAATTGCACATCTTTGGAATGTGGGAGGAAACCGGAGCACCCGGAGGAAACCCACGCAGACAAGGGGAGAACGTGCAAACTCCACACAGTCAGTCGCCTGAGGCGGGAATTGAACCCGGGTCTCTGGTGCTGTGAGGCAGCAGTGCTAACCACTGTGCCACCGTGCCGCCCACAAACATTGAATTCAAATTCCGCCATCTGCCACAACAGGATTTGAACCAGTCCCCAGAACATTACCTGGTCTCCAGTGATAATCCCACTAGGCCATCACCTCTCCTTAATGCTGAGCAGTCAGCTTTAGCTTCAAGATGGACTCGATCTAAAAGATGTCGTTGTTGTGGCAGTCTCTGAGCAGTTAGGGCTCAGGAGTGCTGGATGCCAACAGATGCAGATAAGTGTTCAGGAAAAGCCTGGATGAACAGGATAAATTGAATAATGGTAGCAGATCCTGTTACATGTTGCCTCCAATGAATGGTAACAAATAGATAGTAATCACAGTGGCATAGTGTAGTAATTGTAATGAGGTCAGCCAGGTAGAACTCATAGAATATGAATTCCCTGATTGGGGCTGCTAACCTGGTCCAATCATGGAGCTCTTGCTGACAGATATAATCAGAAGTGTCAGACGTTCTGTTCATTCTGACAGCTGGCTCTTAGGAAGTTGGATGAGTATCAAGGACTTCCCATGTGTAAATAAAGAGTGACATGGCGATGGGATGCTAGTCTCTGTAGAGTTAATTCACAAGGTACCTGGCCTGCACATCCTTGGATTGTGGGAGGAAACCAGAGCACCCAGAGGAAACCCACGCAGACAGGGGGAGAATGTGCAAACTCCACACAGACAGTCGCCTGAGGTAGGAATCGAATCCGGGTCCCTAGCGCTGTGAGGCTGCAGTGCTAACCACTGAGCCACCGTGCCGCCCCAAGACTCAGAACATTCTTCAAACACACAATTATTTTTAAGGGGGGAGAAAGACAACTTGCAAACTCAATCTATCACCTATCTCTCCTGACATTATGTGACACTACTCAAATAAACAAGCACATCATCATATCAGAATCAGTGATAGCCTAGTGATATTATTTCTGAACTATTAATCCAGAGACCCAGGTCATGTTCTGGGGAGCTGAGTTTTAATCCTGTCATGACATATGATGCAATTTGAATTTAATAATAATCTGGAACTAAGAGTCCACTGATGACCATGAAACCATTGCTGATTGTCAAGAGAGAAAAACCCATCTGGCTCACTGATGCCCTTCAGGGAAAGAAATCTGCCATTCTCACCTAGTCTGACCTACATGTGACTCCAGACCCACAGCAATATGACCCACAGACTCTTAACTGCTCTCTGTGCAATGAGGGATGGACAATACATGCTGGTCCCCCCAGTGGCACTCACATCCATGAATGAAAAAAGCAAACATTAATTGTTAGCAATACTATTAAGACATTTTTAAATTATGCAAGTTATAACATATATTTTCTATAATATTTGGATGTTAAAAAATAATATTATCCTACAGTACATTAGGCTTGGATAGTAATAGTGTAAAAGCCAGAGAGAGAAATGAGTTCTAAATCATGTTCAGAATAATTTTCTATATCAAAACATTTCTGGTCTAGAAAAGAACAAGGATCAACCCACAGTAAAAATAATTGATTTAGGGAGGGCCACTTTAAATCAGATGAGAATTTTCACCTGGTAATTAGTCCCTATAAATTGAAGTCAAATATTGTCAGTCAAAACTATAATGGTGCAATGGGCAATAGTTCAGATACATTCCCACAAAGGGGAAACGATGGGACAAACAAAGCCAGTGCTCCCTGGATGATGAAAGGAAGAGCAATATGAAGCAATAAGTGACAAATGAGGGCACTTGGCAGACTTCAGGATGATTAAATGAGAACTGAGCTGAATATAGAAGGTTCAGAGGAGAAGTGAAAAAGGAAGTAAGAAACAAAGACAGTGTATGAGAAAAGACTGGCAGCTCACATAAAAAGTTATGCAAAAGTATTGCAGTGGTATATGAATATCAAAGTACAAATGAAAAGAAGGCTGGAGTTGATTAGCAAGCTAAAGGGGGAAATAATAAATAGTGGCAGAGGTCAAATTTCAAGTACTATGCAAATATTTTCCCTTTGACTTTATAAGACCATGCAACTATAAGATATGGAGAAGAAATAGGCTATTTGGCCCATTGAGTCTGCCCATCCATTCAAACATGGCTGATATGTTTCTCAACCCCATTCTCCTGACTTCTCCTGTAACCTTTGCTCTTCTTATTAATTGAAAACTTATTTATCTCTGTCTTAAAGACACTTAACAAGGGCCTCTATGGCTGTGTGCAGCAAGAAGTTCCATAGATTAACTATTCTCTGCTTGAAGAAATTCCTCCTAATTTCAGTTCTAAAAGGTTATCCTTTCACTCAGAGGCTGTGCCCAAGGGCCCTAATCTCTCCTACTGATGGAAATATCTTCTTCACTCCATGGTATCTAGACCTCTCGGTATTCTGTAAGCTTCAATCATTTCCCCTCAATCCTTCTAAACTTTATCAAGTACAGACCCAGAGTCCTCAACTGCTCCTGATATGACAAGCCCTTCATCCCTGGGATCATTTTTATAAACATCCTCTGAGCCCTCTCCCATGCCAACACACCCTTCCTTAGGTACAGGACCCAAAACTGCTCACGAATGTTCAAAATGCAGTCTGACCAGAGCCTTATACAGCCTCAGGAGTACATCCCGGCTCTCATATTCTAACCCTCTTGAAATGAATACCAATATTGCATTTGCCTTCCTAACTGCCAACTGAACCTGTATTCTAGCCTTAACAGAATCCTGAATTAGAACTGTGAAGTCCCTTTGTCTTTCAGGTTTCTGAAGCTTTCTCCATTTCGAAAATAGTCTAGCCTCTATTCTTCCTACCAAAGTGTATAACTTCACACTTTCCCATATTTCACTCCATCTGTCACTTCTTTGCCCAATCTCCTAACCTGTCCGAGTCCTTCTGCAGCCTCCCTCAACACTACCTGTCCCTCTACCTACCTTTGTATCATCAGCAAACCTAGTAACAAAGCTCTCAGTTCCTCAGTGCGGATCTTTAATGCATGACATGAATAGTTGTGGTGCCAACACTGACCCCTGCGGAACTGAAGAAGATGCTATGAAAGTCATAATGAATGTAAAGTTGGTTGAGATTCTGATAGGTTAACAATTGATAAACAGAAGCTACAAGAAAAGCTGACAGCATTTAAGGTTGATAATACACTATAATTTGGTCAGTTGCCAGTGAAGGTGATTGAGGTAGATTTAATTGCTGCTTTGAGAAGGGAACTGGATGGTTATCTAAAGCAAAAAATATAATTCATAGCTACAGGGACAGGATAGGGGAGCTGGACTAACTGAGTCCCTCTTGCATAAAACCTGCACAAATCTAATGGGCTGAATAGATTTACAGTAAAAAGAGGTCAGTTCAAAAGAGATGTGAAAAGCAAGTTTTTTACACAGGGGGTGCTAAGTGCCTGGAATGTGCTCCCAGAGGAGATGGAGGAGGTGGATACAACAGTAATGTTTAAAAAACATCTTGACACATATGTGAATAGATAAGGAATTGAGGGATACGGACAGTACAGAGGTAAAAGATTTTGAGTTTAGAAAGGCATTATGTGTTGGCATAGTTTTGATGGGCTGAAGGGTCTGTTCCTGTGAGTGACTGTTCCTTGTTCATTAATTGGATTAATTCTGTGCTTTAACCATTCTATCAATCTTTTAAACTGGTACGGGTTCTTGAGCAGCTGGTAGATCTTGAATAGCGTGTACAATAAGTAAAGTTTGGGGATAATTTGCTACAAAACTGCAGTCAGGAATGAGGAACAGCAGTGTGGGGTTATCCAAGTGAACCATGGTGCTGTACTGGATCTGGTTTAATGATTAAGACAGAAACACCAACCACAGAGCAAGTGGAAGTTTTTGTTTCACAACTGTCTCCAGAAGAATGTGGGAGAGAAATCTTTAAGACCGAATTTCATTCATGCTTCATGGATAAACTTTGAAAGTTTTTCCTCTGTGTCGTCTCCATTATCTTCAAATATTTTGGATAATGAGAATTGGCAGAAAATTGAATCCCTGATTTTGAATTTGCATGAGGAGTGCACCAAATGTCTGGGTTGGGAATGAAGACAATTAGAATACAAGTAAGAAAAGAAATGTAATTTTATTTATCAAGAGAAGATGATGCAACAATAAAAGAAATATTAACTCGGGATTTCAGGGAGCTAGGCTGGAAGTTGAGAGCTAGAGCAAACAGAGTTGTTATCTCTGGTTTGTTACCCGTGCTATGTGATAGTGAGGCAAGGAATAGGGAGAGATATTACATCAACACGTGTCTACAGGGATGGAGAAGGAGGGATGGTTTCAGGTACTTGGGCCCCATTCTGGGGAAGGTGGGATCTGTACAAACAGGACGGTCTTCACGAACCAGAGAGGTACTAATATTCTGGGTGGGTTTATACTAGGTCAGCAGGGGGATGGGAACCTGTGGTGTAGTTGCAGTGCACAGGAGGATGAGAGTAGGGAGGACAGTGACAGGATTTCACGGTCTCAGGGACGTGCTGGCAGATAGTAAACTGATTTAAAGTGTGTCTACTTCAACACCAGAAGTATCCAAAATAAGGTAGATGAGCTTGCAGCATGGATATGTACCTGGGACTTCAATGTTGTGGCCATTTCAGAGACATGTATAGAGCAGGGGGAGGAACGGATGTTGCAGGTTCCAGGATTTAGATCTTTCATTAAGAACAGGGAAGGTGGTAAAAGAGGGGAAGGTGTGGCCTTTTTAGTCAAGAACAGTATAACGGTGGCTGAAAGAACTTTTGACGAGGACTCGTCTACTGAGATGGTATGGGCTGAAGTTAGAAACAGGACAGGGGAGGTCACACTGCTTGGAGTTTTTTATAGGCCTTTGCAGAGTTACAGGGAGGTGGAGAAGAGGATCGGCAAAATGATTCTGGGTAGGAGTGAAAGGAACAGGGGGACTTTAACTTCCCCAACATTGACTGGAAATGCTATAACTCTAGTACATCAGATGAATCAGTTTTTGTCCAATGTGTACAGGAGGGTTTCCTAACACAGTATGTCAAAGGGCCGACAGGAGGGAAGGCCACACTGGATCTGGTAATTGGTAATGAAGCAGACCAGGTGGTTGATTTAGTGGCAGGTAAGCACTTTGGAGGGAGTGACCATAATTCAGTTAAGTTTAGTTTAGCGATGGAAAGGCATAGGTACATGCTACAGGTCAAGAGTTATCAATTGGCATGGGCAATTATAATGCGATTAGGCAAGACTTAGGATGCATAGAATGGGTTCGCAAAATGCAGGAGATGGGGACAATCAAAATATGGAGCTGGTTTAAGGAACAGATATTGCGTGTCCTTGATAGGTATGTCCCTGTCAGGCAGGGAGGAAGTGATAAGGTAAGGGAACCATGGTATACTAACAAAATTGCACCTCTTGTTAAGCAGAAGAAGGAGGCTTAAGTGACATTGAGACAAGATGGTTCAGATGAAGTGATGGAGAATTACAGATTAGCTAGGAAGGATTTAAAGAGAGAGATAAGAAGAACAGAGAGAGGACACGAGCAATCTTTAGCAGATAGAATAAGGGAGAACCCTAAAGCTTTCTATAGGTATGTGAGGAATAAAAGGATGACTAAGGTAGGAATAGGGCTAGTCAAAGACAGAAATGGGAAGTTGAGTGTGGACCCTGTAGAGATCATAGAGGTGCTAACTGAACCTTTCTCATCGGTTTTCACTCAGGAAAAGGAAAATATTGAAGAGGAGAAGAATGAGATATGAGATATTAGACTAGAAAGGATCAAGGTTAGTTACACACAGGTGTTATCAATTCTAGAAGGAGTGAAAGTAAACAAGTCCCCTGGGCCAGATGGGATTTATCTGAGGATCCTCAAGGAAGCTATGGAGGAGATAGCACAGTCTTTGGCTTTGATATTTGAGTCATCATTGTCTACAGGTTTAGTAGCAGAGGACTGGAGGATTGCAAATGCTGTGCTCTTGTTCAAGAAGGGCAGTCAAGATGATTATAGACCAGCGAGCCTTACTTCTGTTGTAGGAAAGGTTTTAGAAAGGATTATAAGAGATAGGATTTATAATCATCTAGAAAGCAACAATTTGATTTCAGATAGTCAACATGGTTTCGTCAAGGGCAGGTCGTGTCTCACAAACCTCACTGAGTTTTTTGAGAAGGTGACCAAGCATGTAGATGAGGGTAGGGCAGTTGACGTGGTGTACATGGACTTCAGTAAAGCCTTTGATAAGTTTCTATATGGTAGGCTGTTAGAGAAAATGCAGAGGCATGGGATTGAGGGTGATTTAGCAGTTTGGATCAGAAATTGGCTTTCTGAAAAAAGGCAGCGAGTGGTGGTTGATGTTCAGTATAGAGTCCGGTTACTGGTGGTGTGCCACAAGGATCCGTTTGGGGACCACTGCTGTTTGTCATTTTTATAAATGACCTAAACGCAGGCATAGGTGGATGGAATAGTAAATTTGTAGATGACACTAAAGTCAGTGGAGTAGTGGACAATATGGAAGAATGTTACAGGTTGCAGGGGGACTTGGATAAACTGCAAAATTGGGCTGAGAGGTGGCAAATGGAGTTCAATGCAGCTAAATGTGAGGTGGTTCACTTTGGGAAGAATAACAAGAAGGCAGAATACTGGGTCAATGGAAAGATTCTTGGTAGTGTGGATGTGCAGAAAAATCTTGGAGTCCATGTACATAGATCCCTGAAAGATGCCACCCAGGTTAATAGTGCAATTAAGAATGCATAAGGTGTGTTAGGTTTCATTCATAGAGGGATTGAGTTCCGGAGCCACAATGTTATGCTGCAACTATGCAAAATGCTAGCGCAACCGCACTTGGAATATTGTGTACAGTTCTGCTTGCCATATTACAGGAAGGATGCAGAAGCATTGGAAAAGGTGCAGAGGCGATTTACCGGGATGTTGCCTGGTCTGAAGGGAAGGTCTTATGAGGAAAGGCTGAGAGACTTGGGTCTGTTCTCATTGGAAAGAAGAAGACTAAGAGGAGATTTGATAGAGACATACAAGATGATCAAAGGATTAGATAGCGTAGACAGTGAAAGCCTTTTTCCTAGGATGATGGTCTTAGCTTGTATGAGGGGGCATAATTACAAATTGAGGGGTGATAGATTTAAGACAAATGTCAGAGGCAGGTTCTTTACTCAGAGTGGTAAGGGCATGGAATTGCGTACCTGCCAATGTAGTTAACTCAGCCACATTAGGGAGATTTAAACAATCCTTGGATAAGCACATGCATGGTGATGGGATAGTGTAGGGGGATGAGCTTAGAATAGTTCACAGGCCAGTGCAACATTGAGGGCCGAAGGGCCTGTTCTGTGCTGTATTGTTCTATGTTCTAACTCGCTGTCCATTGAGCCAATATTTATGTAGGAGGTTGTTTGGGATAATCAGAAAGGTAGATACTTGGAGAATGGGTAACAGACCTTTCACTTTACTTTGTTTTCAAATAATCTTCTCCATTAAGAATGGATTTGTATGCTTCTGTCACGTGAAATGTATTTTCTTCTATTCTATGCTGTTTTGCTTATAAAGCTTGGACTGTTTTCTTGCAATTTACTTTAAAAGAAACTTCTTACCCTTACTTGTGAACTCGCTCAAATATTGGAGAACAAAATTGTTGTGGTGTTTTAAACCAAAGCAAACTGCATTCTGTTAACTGAAGTCCAAATGTGGCCTTACCAACCCCTGCCATTATCTGACTACTGCAATTAGAGTGGCTACATCTATCTGAAACAGCAAAGTCTAACATTTTTGGATTGTGCAGTTTGTTCTGTTCCTTTATAATGATGAGCTTCGTCAGTGACAACGTTGAACTATTGCTTGCATCATGATGTTTCCCTCTTACTCACAGTTGCGTTGAACAAGTTCATTTATTTTATCTTTATCTCTCACTGACTGGAGACACAGACACATGGAGCTGCTGTGTCTCCAGAGTGTTGTGTTAGAAGTCAGAATTAGTCTCCTTTTGATATTAGAGACTTTGCAGATATGGATAGCTTGTTCCTCTGGTACTTGGATAGTAAGCAAGGGGTGGCGAGACAGAGGTGGAAAGAGAAGTCATATGAAAGTGTTACTATCCTCAGAGAACATCATCCTCCCTAACAAAACTTGTCCTAATTGCTCTTGGAGCCTCAATGTCACTTTGCTCCTTTGCCTGCAGGTACACTGTTCTAACAGTTTAAATTATTCCACAGAAGCCTGTTCAAATCTTCTGCCTCATCTGATCAAGCTCATCAGTGAATATTCCCTAGGATGCCACAATAATGTAGCCTATGTTCTAGTAGCAGCTGTCTGAGCTGTCAAGCCTCTCCAGTGGAAGACTGATAGCTCTCCAGCAGTCACTCAATCTGAGAATATCTGCAGATTCTTAAAACTGATCTTTAATGCAACATTCACTGAAATGATGGTGTCCTCCATTTTAGTTGTTGTTTACTATAATGGGGTGTTCTGTTAGTGACCCCAACAAACTACTGTAATCAAAAGGCACACTTGTTTTAAAAACTGTGCTGCAGCAATTTGGTCTTCTGCCTGAGCAACTGGGAAGAGAAGAATTTTGACCTTCTGGCAAGGGAGTTGCTGCTCTTCTTCCTCCACCTGCTCCTGCTAGTGCTCACTCACGCTCAAGTGATTCTTTATCTTGTTCTGTCCTCCCGTCGTCAATCTAAGCCTATTTGTGTTGATGTTTCTCCACTGCTGGGTTAGTTAGTCAATGCAACAAAAGAGTGTGAAGCCTCCTATTACTTTTTCAGAAGTTATTAATAGATGGGATCCTCCAAAACTGAAAAAAAGACAGAGTGGCCTCAAGAAACTTAGAGAAACTCAAAGGAGTATAACAGTCGGTGAGCATTTAATGTATTTCCAATGGGAAAACCAGTACTGCCCCAGGCAAAGTCCACTCCCTGTCTACTGCCCACCACAGATTTTAACATTATGTGGCAGTGCAGAATGAATGAAATAAAATTGGAAAAGGTGTAAAATGGTGGTCAACTCACTGGTCTATGTTCTGACACAAAATGAAAATCTACCTCAATTTCTTAATGCCTGACTGATTACAAAATATATTAGTGTAAAAAGTGAGGTCTGCAGATGCTGGAGATCAGAGCTGAAAATGTGTTGCTGGTTAAAGCACAGCAGGTCAGGCAGCATCCAAGAAACAGGAAATTCGACGTTTCGGGCCAGAGCCCTTCATCAGGAATGAGTCATTCCTGATGAAGGGCTCTGGCCCAAAACGTCGAATTTCCTGTTCCTTGGATGCTGCCTGACCTACTGTGCTTTAACCAGCAACACATTTTCAGCTACAAAATATATTAGTCACTTGAGGAAGGAAGTGAATGTACAATGGTCAAATTTGCAGATGACACTGAAATAGTTGGAAAGGCAAGGTGCAAATATTTACAGAGAGTTTGCAAACAATTTACCGACAAATATAGATAGGTTAAGACAGTGGGCAAAAAGTTGGCAAATGGAAAATGTGGGAAGATGTAAAATTATACACTTTGCAAGGCAGAACAGAAAACAGAATATTATTTAAATGGAGAAAAACTGAGAAAGCTGCAAACTAAAGGGACTTGGGGGGACTTGTACTTGAAACATAGAAAGCTAACACATAGTTCCAGCAGGTAACCAGGAAGACTAATGGAATGTGGCTCTTATTTCAAGGAAGTTGGAGTATAAAAGTAAGGAAGTCTTACTGCAACTGTACAAGGTGCTGGGGAGACCGCATCTAGAGTATTGTGAGCAGTTTTGGTCTCTATATCTAAGGAAAGATATTATTTCATTGGAGGCAGTTCAGAGAAGATTCACAAGGATGATCTCTGGTATTCGAAGATTGTCCTATGAGCAAAGGCTCAACAAGTTGAGACTCAATTGACTGGAATTTTGAAGACTGAGAGGTGATCTCTTTGAAACATATAGGATTCTTAAGAGATTTGACAGGATAAATGCTAAGAGGATGTTTCCAGTCATGGGAAAATCTAGAATCAGAGAGCATAGTCTCAGAATAAAGGGATGCCTGCGATGAGGAGGAATTTCTTCTCTTAGAAATATGTGTGTCTTAGAAAGTTCTTGCCTCAGACAGCTGTGGGAAAAGAATATTTGCGTATATAAGGCTGAGATAGATAGACAGATTCTTGATTAGTAGGGGAATCAAGAGTTATGGAAAAGGGCAGGAAAGTGAATGTGAGGAATATCAAATCAGTCATGATCCTATGAATGGTGGTGCAGGCTTGATTTTATGCATTTACATTGCTAAGATTCTGGTGATAAGTGAATAAATTTGATGTCTGAGCAATGGTGGTAAGGGTGAAATACAATGCCTTTCTCTGCTGTGTACAGAACTGTATCAATCTTGTCTGCATAATCCATGCAATTGTCTCCAGTTGAATCTAAAGGGGAGTACAGGCTTTAGAAAATGTACAACATGAGTATAGTCTGAAACAAACATGCAACAAGGAGATTTTAATAGGAGTGTGGAGAAGTCCTTTCATTTTTAGGATCTGAGTTTGAATTCTACCCAAACTGGTGGAAAATGCCTTTGCTTTTATTTTGTCAATGTTGGCAAATGGAGCTTCTTAATTCAATGCAATTGCTTGACTTTTTCAGAACAAATCTTAGATGGGAAGCACCAAATAAAGGTATGTGAAGAGAACTGGATGTGGTGCTTGAGTAGGATGATGATAACATTGGGCATAAACACTAACATGGACCCGGTTGAGCTGAATGGCTGTTTCTGTGTCATCAAATTCTGTACAACTCCACACAACATGAAAGCTTTAGATAATGTAATGTAAGGGTTGGAGCTTCTTATCCTGACTATTCAGCTGAGTCCAGGTGAGATCAAAAAGCCCCTTGACAAATCTTTACCTCCCAAAATGACTGCTCCCACAAACTCAACTCTCTGTTTTTGCATTGCTTTCAACACAGAATTTTATTCATTTCACTTTAAATAATCTCCATCTCAATTCCAATGTCATGGCTGTTACAGCAGAAGAATACCTTTACTCTGACGCTCTTAATGCACAACAGCCTGTGGGAGGAGAATAACATTGGATAGATTGTGTTTCAATTTCCCTTCCTGCTGTGGAAAGTTATTAACCTCTGATTTGTGACTCCATATTAAGGCATTGATCAGGCCTTGGAAACCATCATTCCCAACTGAACCTGTGCTCTGCAGTGTAGTATGTACAGGAGCTCTTTTACGGTGTGCTTTGATGCCACACAACATTTTGACACCGTGAGTTTAAGTGTTTTCATGATACAGTCACCAAGGGGGAGGCAAAGTCAAGAATGGTCTTTAGACTTAGACATCTATTAAAACCAAATTTATTTTGTATTTCCCTTAGTTTTGGGTCTGTGGTCAAGAAAATGAAAATACTACTTTAAATCAAGGACATTATGTGTAGACATGGCTGCAGGGTTTTAAATCATTTTTACTGGGGCACTTTGTAAATCGTATACAATGTTTCCTTTTCTGAGAACAGTGAAAGCAAAACTAGACAGCATCAAGCTCATGGGCTCTGAACTAGGAATAATGACTTGATGACAACATTTTAATTGGCTCCTGACCAGGTGACCATGGCTTGTATTGTGAACACATTGAGAATTTCTCCCTGTGCCTCCCTCCTGTGTGGAGGTACCTGTTATTTTTCAATTAATGGCTACGTATTCCTATTCACCTCAGTGATATGGAATTGAACCTATGCTGTTGGTGTCACTGCATTAAAAACCAGCTGTCCAGCTAGCTGAGCTAGCTGTCCATTATATAAAGATCGAGTCCCATGTAATATGATTTACTCTTCTAGAGTATTCTCACTCTGCCCACACTCTGCTAAATATGGTCAGTCATGTGCAGCTCTGTGACACAATTACAAAGCTGAACTCTGAAGATCTTACACAACAGAACCATAATAGTGCCCCGAAACTTTATGCTAACTCTGTTGTAGTATACTATCTGCAAGTTTTTACTTCTGATGAGCAGGTTTTTTTTGCTATAACTGTAAAAGCAAAGAAACTAGGTTTCAATTGTTTGCATCAACTTATAGTTTGAGGATAGGGAAAATCACTATTTCCAGTTCATAAAAGTGTAAAGATACATTTAACTGGAAATGTTATGAGTTAAGTCTTCCATGTATGTGAAAGATGTTTCATTGTAAAGACATGTGTCATAGTCGATGTGACTAGAAACAATACAACTAAATTAAGAGAGAGCTTAAATAAATGGAAATACTTGTGTTGCACCTTTTCACGTCAAAAATAGTCAGATGGTGGCTGAAATGGATTAGGACACCATGAATAATTATTAGTGGAAGCTGTACATGGAAAGATTAAAATGTTGAATGATCAGATTTTAGGATTTTCTGAAAGAAATGGTTATGACAACTGGTTATTAGCAGTGTAAATGGCTGATATATTTGCAAGTCCAGAGAGGCCAGGCAGTCTCTCTACCATGGTCGTTCGATATAATGTAACAAATCTGTTGACCATCATGCATGTAGGAAATAATTTTTCTTGCCATAATGAACAAGATAAAGATCAGAACAAATAGTAGTTCTAACTAGAGTGGTGTTATCAAAACTCATGTAATTAATTACACAAAGTGTATTTTAACACTTCAGATAAATATTCAGCATATAAGTATTAACAACAAATGAAATACGAGTACTTTAATGTTCGGCACCAGACATGCCTCCCTACTGCTGGTTTTTTGCGAGGGTGCCAGGGAAGAATTCCCATATATACCACCCATGCAACTGAAGCACCAATTCTACCATACAAAGGTCTCTCAGATCAGTATAATGTCATGGTACAGTTTGAGCTCTGTTTTGTTTTTAACTTCAGAAAATTGGTGTATGGCACTATCATTGATAACATGATGACAAAAATGTATAACAGCTGTTTAAGGATGTGCAACAGCATACATCTCTGTACCTTCTGTGGTAGCACAAAATATAAGCTTCTCCATTAAAGGGAGAAATGAAATGTTTGCTAATAATGTAAACCGTGTTATCTTTCTAATTATGACACCAGTACTGCTCAGTGCTAGTGCATTGGTATTAATATTTATGTCAATTCAAGTTTGAATTTGAGGTATACCCATGGGAGCAAGTAAATAGAAGCTGAACATCCCAATCAAACAGTCATTGATTTCATTTTGTTTAATGAGAATGGATTGAAGAAAAGAAGATGAAATTCATTGAAGGTCTGAGTTTTCAGCAAAGACTGAGTCCACTTGTCCTTTATAGTTTTGAAAGTTAGCAATTCAGTTGGAATTTCATTGAGGAATGAATGGTGGTGGATGGGTTTAAAAAAAATCAACTAATTCAAGCTGATAGCAATAACACTGTTTCAATCCAGGCAAATTTGGGACTGATGTCTAGAGGATTTTCACACAAGGAGTGAAGAAATAAGTGGAGATATTTCCCAGTTGAATAGTGCAGGTAAAATATACCAAGGCATTTAAGAAATAGTTGGATGCTTTTATGTAAGGGCTGTAGATTATTGTTGACTGGTTGGTCTGAAAGGGCTTCCTGATCATGTCCTATTTGTGACCTGAATTTGAGCTTTTCCGCCCATAGATAATTTGCCAGAATATATGATCAAACACTAGCCACATTATATTGAAATATAGTTTATGACATTTGCAGATTCAACAGCCTACCTCTTACCTTTACTGCTATTACAGCTGGATCTTCCTGTCACATTTCAAAGAAGTGGACTATTCATTTAAGTGTTGCCTGTGTGTAATTTCAATTAAGTTGCCTCTCTGAACAACTCCTTTGTTTTTCTCAGTGCACCTGTAGCTGTCACTACAGCCGACTGATTGCACCTTACTTCTTACAACTGGTTCAGCAGCAGTCCTGCTGCTTTATGGCACTAGTTATTACTTGGCAGCTGATTTAGTCTGTGCGGTTGGTATCGATGATGCCGCTGCCATCTTACAATCTCTTCAGATGTTCAGTATTTTGACTGCATAGACAGTATCTTCAGTGTAGCTGAAGCTTCTTAATGGGAACACAATGCAGTAGGCAGAACCAGTTGCTTTACCCTGTCACTAATTAATCATTACGGAATGCATGTGTACTAATTCTAATTGCGTCGTATGCATAGCAGAACTGGCTTTAACTTCAGCGACATGTCTAAGCTGTTGATTTGCTTCAGTCAATAAAGCAACAAAAGCCGCTGACAAAACTCCTCACTGTTGGTTCTGTTGAAGTGGAACATGCAGTTGCTATGTAAAATGGACTCAAACAGGGCTGCCTGTCATTTATGAAAACCTATTTTATATTCATCATAAGGGATTGTCGTGTAAAACACACACACATGGCATTCTCACCATTGTTTTTTCAGATGTTTCTGTGAGTTTCTGCACATTGATTTATAAGGGTGTAAGGTCACAACACGACAGTATCAGTTACAGTGTTTTGTCAGTATCACATTACTTTCCAGGGTACAAATCATTAAAAATGACAAGTTCATTCATTGGGGTCACTTCCCTGTGCTGCCATGTCATTGAAGATACTCTTTTCAAGGTGGTCTTCCTGTGACTGTAGCAATGGAAATCGGAGGTGAAGATGAAAAATCTTAATCCATAGCCCAGAAATTTCATTGCTCACTTCTATTTCAAAACCGTTTTGTCACTTTTGTGAGGTACATCCGTATACATTCTTATACCAGTACTTTACCTCATTGGATTATGATAATTTGATATGGATTAAGGTCTAGCTTTTCTGCCTTTTTGAAGATTTTGTTAGCAAAGTAGTGAGTGACTATATCACATATTATATTTTAAGGGAGTACTCCAGAGATTGACTATGTGTTCTGAGATTTCATAGCACTTTTCCTTTAGTCTTTCAGGTTAGTTATGTTATTTGAATATAAATTTGAATATTCAGAACAAACTAAACATTAATGAGACACCATGGATGAATAAAGACATAAAGAAAAATATTGAAGGTAAGGAAAGAGGCATAAGTACACAGACAGCAGGGGAGAGCATGACAAGGGAGAACATGAAGATGTTAGAAAGAAATCAAAAAACAATTAGGAAAGCAGCGAGGAACTGTGAAATTAAATTATCCAGGAACATTAAATAGCAAAATATTCTACATGCACATAAATAAAAAAATGAAAGTTGAGATGGGAATAGGGCTTCTTAGGGATGGAAGGGATAATATCACGTCTGTATTAAGGAACTGGCAGAATTACTAAATTATTATTCTGTTCCAGTGTTTTACAGGAAGATAGATCGGATGAACATTGTATCAGATGATGAGATTAGAAATCTATATCACTAAAAACCAAAGGAGAAGAAATGCTAAATAAAGGAATTCAATTCAAAGTGGATAAAATCCTGGTTTTAACAGATTTCACCCATGCATTTTAAATTAATTCAGAGAAAACCTAAGTGAAGCACTAGTAAACATATTTAATAACTTGGAGAAAGTGAGGACTGCAGATGCTGGCGATCAGAGCTGAAAAATATGTTGCTGGAAAAGCGCAGCAGGTCAGGCAGCATCCAAGGAGCAGGAGAATCGACATTTCGGGCATAAGCCCTGAAGCTTTTCCAGCAACACATTTTTCATATTTAATAACTTGTCAGAACAGTACTCGGTACCAGTGAACTGGGGAGTAGCTAATATAGTGCCCATATTTAAGGTGGCAGATATCTGGGGACAATAGATCAGACAGCTGAACATGGATGGCAGGAATTTTTAAGATATTCTTTTGCAGGATGTGGGTGTCATTGGCTTGGCCTGAATTAGTTGGCCACCCTAACTGCATTGAGAAAATGATGGTGGCGAACTGCCTTCCTGAATCACTACAGTCGCACAGTCCCAAGGAGTTCCAGGATTTTGGCCCAATGACAGTGAAGGAAGTGTGATATCCTTTAAATCAGACTGGTGTGTGGCTTAGAGCAGAGCTTTCGGGTGGTAGTGTCCCCATGTGGCTGCTGTTTTGTCCTTCTGTGTGGTGGCAGTTATTAGTTTAAAAGGTGCTGTTGGAGGAGCCTGAGTGAGTTAATGTAATAAAAAAAGAGGTCAGATATTACTTGATAAATTAGAATCTAAATGGAGTAGAGGAATCAAGTGTTGTTAGAGTAGGCACAGGTTAATAAGGCCACTATAAAAAGCAAAGCAAGCAGCACCATTTATTTCTACAGGGATATAATTGAAAAATAGAGAAGTCATGTTATACCTGTCTGAAACCATGCTTAGACTATGGAGTACTGTGTACAATTTGATTGCTATATTATTGAAAAGATAGAGAAGATATATATTATGGAAGATGGTACAATAAAGATTTACAAGAATAATAGCAGAAATGCAAAGTTGCACCTATCGGGAAAGGATTGGAAAGGCTGGTTTCCATTTCAGGCAAAAGTGAGGACTGCAGATGCTGGAGATTAGAGTCAAGAGTGTGGTGCTGGAAAAACACAGCAGGTCAGGCAGCATCCGCGATGCAGGAGAATCGACGTTTTGGGCAAAAGTCCTTCATCAGGAATGAAGCAGGAGAGTCGATGTTTTGGGCAAAAGCCCTGCTCGTCCCTAATGAAGGGCTTTTGCCCGAAATGTTGATTCTCCTGCTCATCGGATGCTGCCTGACCTGCTGTGCTTTTTCAGCACCACACTCTCGACTGGTTTCCATTTCATTTGTAATGAGAAGGCTTAGAGGTTACTGGAAAAAGCTGTTTAGAATTATGGAAGATTTTGGTAGTCCAGCAAGAGAAAATGACGATTAAGGAGGATTTTGGAGGCCTTCTTTCCCCAGAAAGTGGTGAGAATGTGGAACTTGTGACCATCAGAAGTAATTGAAGTGAATAATGTTATCACAGTTCAAGGGAGGCTTGATAAGCAAGAGAATCATAACTTATGCTAATAGACTGAGGAAAGGATAGAGAAGACTTAAGTTGGGCCGAATGACCTCTATTTGCCCTGTATTTGCTATGTGGTTCCATTTAATTTGATGTAGTTGTCTATGTACCGATGGCATTGCTGTCAGTTTGAAGACTAAGATGAGAAACTCCTGAAAGTCCACATTTGGTAACAGTATGGTTATCTTTGGATTTGCTCCCAAGGTAATTATTTTCCTTTATCCTCACCACCAAACCAAGTTTTGTAAAGTGAGTATCACACTTACTTCAGATATTTGGTGGTGTTACTTTGGAGGGATTTTGGATTTATTCAGATTAGGATGTTACTGCTATATTAAATTCACTGGAAGTTATTAAATTCCTTATTCTGGACATGCAAATTAATGTTGGTCAAATCATTTGGATATGTATGATTCATAGATTTGCAGATTACACCAAAATTGGTAGTGTGGTGAACAGTGAAGAAGACTGTGTCAGACTAAAATGGGACCTTGATCAGATGGTTCAATGGGCCAAGGAGTGGCAGATGCAGTTTAATTTAGGTAAATGCGAGGTACTGCATTTTGGAAAGGCAAATCAGGACAGGACCTATACACTTAATGGTAATGCCTGGGGAGTGTTGCTGAACAAAGAGACCAAGGGGTAAAGTTGATTACTTCCTTGAAAGTGGAGTTGCAGGTCGACAGAGTGGTGAAGAAGGCATTTAGCATGCTTGCCTTCATTGGTCAAAGCATTGAATATAGGAGGTAGGAAGTCATGTTGTGGCTGTACAGGACATTTGTCAGGCCACTTTCAGCATACTGCCTTCAATTCTGGTCTCCCTTCCATCGGAAAGGTCTTGCTAATCCTGAAAGGATTCAGAAAAGATTTACAACAATGTTGCTGGGAATGGAGGGTTTAAGGCTGAATAGATGGTGGCTTTTCCCTGGAACATCAGAGGCTGAGGTGGGATCTTATAGAGGTTTATAAAATCATGAGGAGAATGGATAGAATGAATAACCAAGGTCTTTCCCCAGGGTAGGGAAATCCAAAACTAGATGGCATAAGTTTAAGGTGTGAGGAAAAAGATTTAAAAAGGACCTGAGGGACAATGTTTTCATGCAAAGGGTGGTGCGTGTATGGAGCGAGCTCCCAAAAGAGGTGGTGAAGGTGTGTGCAAATACAACATTTAAAAGGCAGTTGGACAGGTGTATGAATAGGAATGGTATAGAGGGATGTGGGCCAAATGCTGGCAAATGGTATTACATCAGTTTCAGATATCTGATCGATATGGACAAGTTGAACAGAAGGGTGTGTTTCTATGCTGTATAACCCTGTGACTCTGTGTTGGGGCAAGGGGCAGGTAGTACTTCTCAGTTTCACCTGAAAATCTGGCTAACCAGATCATTTCTCATTGTAGATCCCACCTGGCTTCTATGAATGAAATTCGAATTGAAAGGATTCCAGAGTGGGGGATTTCTGTGGCACAGTGTTAGTGGACCCTACCTCCAGGCTAGAAGACCCAGATTCAAGCCCCACCTGCTCTCGGGGTGTGTAATAAAAATATTTTTATGAAAGGATTCCTCATTTTCTCCCTTTAATTTATACTCCTTAATTCATCTCCACGTTAAAGATGTGGACACAGTTACCTGCATGGATCCCTGCAATATTTGTCTCTTTGTGGAACATCCCATGTTCCAGTCCTACTCCAGACCCCACTCACAGCTTTCTTCCTTATTCATCTCTTTTTCCCTTTCACCACCATTAGCAAACCTTTTGTCTTTTGTACTGGGTCTCTATTTCATCTGTAATAATGTGAAATTTTGAATTAGAATTCCTTGCAGCTCAGTCATACCCTGTGTGTACATGGGACAGCGTCCTTTGTCTCAAATACCTTCCTGTCAAAAACCTCTTCTTATGCCAATGTTTGAACAGGGCTCCTGCCCTAACCTCATATCCTGTAGCTACTCAATATCCAGCAATCAGGAGACGAGAAGGAGCAGCTGCATGTTATGGATTCTTCAAAGTGTCTTTGCATCCTCCTGTGCAGTGCCTGACATCCAGATGGCTGCTCCCTGATAGTAAGACAGAAACTGGGAATTGTGTTTGGAATCACTCTGTACTAATACAGGCTCCAACATATTACACTACAGACTGTATTAATATTTAGATTGACTTCAAGTCAGCAAGCACCATCACCTGGGTTCTCATTAAATGGTTTGCATCGTCATATTAAAACCTGTTTTGCCCAGGCAGGTTTCAGTGTTAAGGTTCTTTTCAGTGACTGCAGCTTTTGATTCGTAAGTCAGTGTATCTATGCCACAGGAGAGTATCATACTGTCCAACTATACAGATGAGTAAATCAGAACTTGCTCTTTGCCAGTTTTCTTCAAAATTGAATTGGGGCATTTTGGCACTGCAATATTCATTGAATAACTTTCCCGTGCAATTGTGACCTAAGACTGTCATTCAGCAATGATAGATTCATGATTTATGTGCTTGTGTTATTTTATTAGATTGCTCCTTGCCACAGACTTTTTTCAGATTGGTAGTGCATCCATGTTAAAATTGATGGTATGGAATACTATTCCCCCTCAGACTTTATAGAGTGCAGCCAGCGTAAACGCACAATATAGCGACTTGATTCCTATCACTGAGCTGTCATATAGCTTAACCTTTTGCGGACTTTCTGATTATTGAGAACAAAGCTTGAGAGTGATGATACATTCTCATTGCTGTTTCCCCACCAAAAAAAAAGTAATCACTGTAAACGTTTGTGCAGTTCAATGACTTCACTTCTGCCACACTGCTTTCTGCACTGAATCCATTGAGCAGCAGCCGATGAGTTTCCATTTGCTGCTGAGATAAGTAGACATGATCCATATCAAAAAAATGGTGTAAGCATCTTCAGCAACATTTCTAGTAGATTAAATCCCAATAACCCCACACAGAAGATAAGAAATTGGAAACAATAATTTACGATTCCCCCTCTAACAGCAATCCTTTTTGGTCAATAGAAGAAATTTCTTCAGGCAAGTCCCAAGTTTTTGTGATGCTGAGGGAGACCATTAACTTTTAAAAATAAACTCGAACTCCCAGCTATTAACTACACCACAATAGTTTAAAACAAAAAGAAATATACAGAAATTAAATAAAGCAAATATTACTCAATATTTCACAAACAATTATTCTTTAAGATTTAAAACTTCACCAGTAGCTTAACACACAAGTACCTCCGTACTTTAAGAGTCTTTGAAGGTTCCTTCACTTTTCCTGAACCAGAGGCAGCAGGTTACAAACAGTGTTGGTGGAATCCTCCAGACTTTAGTCAGCCTGTCCAGTGCCTCTGACAAACCTGCCTCCTGCTCCTGTGTCTGCCTGTGCATTTGGATAAAGTCACCTCCTGCCTGGAGATGTGCCACTGCCTGATCTCCAACAGGCCTTTCCATGTCTATTGCCTGGGGGTTTTCTTCCTTGATCTGCTATGGAGATGTGGCAGTGATGTTCTCACCAGAATATGCTCCCAACCCTAACCAATCAAAGTCCCCACCAAAGTGATGTATCTGAGCCGGTCAGGGGCACAGGCGGCAGCCTGGCTGGTGAATATTCTGACGGATCTGTGGCCTCTCCATCAGAGGCAGGACATGTCTCACAGGGCTATTCTTTTGGGGTGCAGAGACTGTGTGCATTCTACTGGGATCTGCAGGAGACAAGAGAGAGAGATGAGTCATGAAATAAGGGTAAAACTGTGGGCATGTTAAGAGTGCATTCACAGCCCACGCAGTTTAAAAATCTTGAGTCCTTGAGGTGTTGATTAAACCAAAGACCACAACTGTTTATTTGATGATTTGTAAGCTCTGCAGTAGTGAAATTTGTACATGCTTTTGAATTTTTGCTGACAGATGTTTCTCTAATTTGTTTTATCATTATGTATTGATTTTGTCAGACTGAGAAAAACAGGAATAGAACAGCCTTCCAGTTCTGCTGTTATAAATCCATTTACTTCCCCCTCTGCCCAAAAACTATTGTCTGAAATACTGTTCAATTGCACGTTCCCGTGTCTGGCTTCATTTTTTTTTCAGCTGCATAATCTGTGGACAATGATTAACTCACTATGTGAATGGCATCAGAAAGGTGCAGGTGAAACAAGAGATACAGATAACTGGTTTCAGTCACTTTGATGGCATGCTAATGTCAGTTCAGACTGGATCTTGATTATCAATGCCTTCATGAATTAGCTCAAAGTATTATCAGGTGATCATTGCAGCCATCTTACGCCTGTGTGATTCACCTTTTAAAGTTATTTTAATCCATGAAAAGTCCCAGGTATTAAAATCGGCTGAAAGAATTCAAAATTGATAGTCCATTTTCACCACTATCATAATAGGGGTGCTGGCGTGACCTCACTTGGAGTGGTATATACTTTATTGTTTGTTAAACCACTCCCAAACAACGGGGATTGTGTTGGAAAGGGTAACCAAACTAGTTCCTAATTAAAAAAAGCTTTGAGTGAAGAGATTGAAGATTCTTGGGTTGTTTATTCTGGAGGGAACTATAGACTGGAAAGCTAAATTTTAGAATGTTGATTTTAAAAAGTGTCATATCATACAAATGAATAAAAAAGTCTTAACTTGCAGATAGCTCACTCTGAAAGAGAGCAAGGTGAAACCAGGGACAAAGTCAAGGTTGGCTGTCCTCATGCACTGTATAGCTTTAATTGTAACGTTTCTGACAAGAAACAATTTAGCTGCATTATTTCTTTAGGGGGCACTTTTCAAAAGGGCTTTCAAATTCTAAACACACTGTAAACAAATTTGAAGCCTGAGGTTATAACAGCAATAGATTTTGCTTTGGTCAATAGTTTAATTATGTTACTTTTTATGGCACATGTTATTACAGTCTGGAGCATACTGCTTTAAAGGATGGGAGAAGTAAACTCAATGGTTAGTTCCAAAAAATATTTTGATAGTTGAATAGGAAAACTTGTTGGCCTAAGGGGCAAGGCAGGGGCAGTATCACTCAGAGATTCTTTGGAGTTCTTTACCCAAGAGGAAGTTCAGTAGTTCAGAATATTTTAAGTTGATTTGATAACTTTTTGATTATCAATAGCTTAAAAAGGTTTTGGGATAGTGTGGGTTGAAAGCATTGAAGTGGTTGATCAGCCATGATTGTATTAAATGGGGGAGCTGGCTCGATGGGCTGAATAGTCTAATCCTGTACTGATATTCCTATGTTCCAAATGGGACCTAGTTGGATAGGTTCTTCAAAGAGCTGGTACAGTCACATTGGGTCAATTGGTTTCCTTCTGTTCTTATGGATTGCAGCAGTATTCTGCCGATATGCTGTACACCTTTCCAAACATTTAAATACTTCTAAATCTTCAAAAGCAAAACACACCTAAAGCATATTCACATTTAACAGCAGTCTAGTGATAGTGAGGAAGGGCTGTGCTATTAGTTATCAGTGCTACAAGAGAGTGAGAAATTACAAAGCTGTGCACCCAATTGAGAAAACCTTCAAAAGCTGAATGGAAAGTACTTCCAGCATTGCAATTTCAGCAACAAACAAGGTCAGCCAGTGTTCTTGAAATTCTGCAGACTGGATGAAAGTGTTCCGCAGCCTGGATCTGGCTAGTAGTCCATTTGTCTGGCAGCTCTGGGTTTAATTTAAACAGGAAAGCATTGTGAATTAGTACAGAGAAATTTAAGCGAATTAATTAGTATTTTCTGGACTGGACTGCAAAGTCTTTTTTTTCACCCTTTGCTTCCCAATTCTGTCCTGGATCTCCACCTGATAAAGTTCGCACTTGAATAATTTGTGGGTGGCGCGGTGGCACAGTGGTTAGCACTGTTGCCTCACAGCGCCAGAGTTCAATTCCCGCCTCAGGCGACTGACTGTGTGGAGTTTGCACGTTCTCCCCGTGTCTGCGTGGGTTTCCTCTGGGTGCTCCGGTTTCCTCCCACAGTCCAAAGATGTGCGGGTCAGGTGAATTGGCCATGTTAAATTGCCCGTAGTGTTAGGCAAGGGGTAAATGTAGGGGTATGGGTGGGTTGCGCTTCGGCGGGTCGGTGTGGACTTGTTGGACCGAAGGGCCTGTTTCCACACTGTAATCTAATCTAATCTAATCATTTTAGTTGCCTTTATGTTTTAAAAAAAAATACTGACCAAGATTCAGCATTTAAAACGTCAAACCAACACTTTGCTCTAATCTTTCAACCTTGTGCAGTAGCCCCAGATACCCTTTTACGTGGTTCCATTGTTTAAAGGAGAGGCAGGCTGTATAACTTCTGTATCTCCCATTGGTTTTCAGTAAACTTTCAAACTTTTAAACTCACAACATCCTCACAAACATGAATCCCAGCATATCTCCTTCAACATTTTTGTTCATTCCTCATAAACATTAGTGCAAATAATACTTGTTGCCTCCATACTTTCAAATAAATCTCTTATTAACGTGTCATAAGTTATCCAGTTTCTTTGAGCCTTGTTCAGAGCTGCAGCATAATTCCACACTTTTAAATCATGTCAAAGTGATTTCAAAACTGCTTTTCATTTTACTGAGATTGCAATAAATGTGTTGAATATTCAGTGGGAAGTGAGTAAAATGGTATAAATTAAGTTCAGATTCAGGTACCATCAATAAACCACTCCAATGTTGCTCTCATAGCTTATGATGTCATCTGAACCCCTCAATTTACAACCTTATTACTCAGTCCAGCCATCCATAATTCTATATTTCAGAGTGCCTTGTATTCTAATGTGAGCATGTCAGTGAATCCAAATCTTGCCCTATATACTGCCTGTCATAATACTTGCATGTAGTTCTAGTTTTTTTAAAATTAACGTCTCCCATGAGTTTGTGAAACTGTTGGAAATGCACCAATTACTAGTTTGGTGTTCATGCTAACTTTCCCGACTTATCCTTGAATGTCAATTTCCCTCAAGGTTATCATTCTAAATAAACTAACTCCACCCTTGGCATGTTAATTGAGTTGGATTATATTTCTACAGCGAAGCTTTGGTAATGAAGAAATAGAGATGTTCTACTAAATGTTGACTGTTAGCTGTGAGTTTGCATATAGTTTTATTTTTAATTTTCCTCTTCTATCATTCCACAACTCATCATGGATGCTTTTACTGTGTTGATCAGTATCATGCCCAACAAAGTGAAGGGAGGACAAGGGCTGAGGAGCATTGCTGCAGTCTAGTGTACACAGCTTCATCCAAGGCAGCGGTCGGGTTATTTTCAGCAATGTTTCTAACAGTGGGGCCAATTCTCTTAGCTGTCACAATTCTAGTGAGTCAAAGTGGAACATGTGAACCAATCTTGCATGATTTTGCAAGGCTAGTTTAATTTAGTTTAGCCCTTGGTGACTTGGCTGATACGCAGGGGCTGCATGGTGTGTGGGCAGGATGCCCTGCATTTTAGGAGTTCTTACAGGGCTGCTGCTGATGTTAAAATAGGGCTCCACCTGGAACAATTAAAAGAGTTTCTGTTGCAATTAAAAGAACAGCAGGTAAGCCTACCTGGGAGAAATGCAGTGAGCTCAAAATTCCTATTTATAAAATAAACGATGCAATATGTGTGAAAAAGGAATATTTCATAGGTCACTTTTGAGAAATTTCTGACTCACTTGTCATAATATGGTCTCAATGTTACAGCTTGATAGGAGCAGCTTGAGACCACAACTTCCCTGATGCGTCTGATCATCTTACTTGGTATAAAAGCAAAATGCTACAGATATTTGAAATCTAAAATCAAGACAGAAAATGCTGGAAAAATTTAGCAGGGGTCAGGCGGCATTTGTGAAGAAAAACAAGAGTTCATGCTTTGCATCAGCTGGGATGTAAAGGGTCATGTTGGATTTGAAATGTTAACTCTGTTTCTCTCCGGTGGTCTTGAGTCTAGTTGGTAATGGAAAAATCACTTCCTGGTCATAGTAAGAATGTCCGTTGGGGGAGATTCAAGATGGCGGCAGTCTGAACAGTCTGCTATGTTGGGCTCTGTGCCATACCCCAGGCAAAGAGGACACCTTTGATGATGTAAAGAAAAAAAATTAAGAAATTTAAATATTCAATATTGTCTGAGGTACCCGGCAGTGCTACATTTCAATTATGGGGGAGCTGTCTGCAACTTCGACTTGGAAAAATTAAAAGAATTTTTGAACTTGCTGAAATGATAGACTTTGGCCAAGGGGGGAGGAGGAAAAGATACGTGCGGACAATGGCAAAATATAATTTTTTTATCTTCCCTCTCTTTGTTCCTTTCCCTTTTGGGGTCGTGGGCCTTGTAGGCTTGGCATTGCTTTGGTGTAAAATCCGGTATGTTTTATATTATGTCTGTTTGGTGGTTATTAGTTATTCTATTGCTCTGTTTTGCTGGGTGAGTGGTGGTTACTCCTTTGGTGTAAAAATGTGTGGGATTAAGATGTGGAGGGGGAGGAGTGGGCATTCATTGTTATCTTGTAGGAGTATAAATTACATGGTTTTTTTTCCCATTGCTTGGGTTTGGGGCACAGCCTTAACTGGAAGTTGTCGTTGTGGTTCTGTTTGCCAAGCTGGGAGTTTTTGTTGCAAACGTTTTGTCCCCTTTCTAGGTGACATCCTCAGTGCTTGGGAGCCTCCTGTGAAGCGCTTCTGTCATGTTCCTTCGGCATTTATAGTGGCTTGTCTCTGCCGCTTCTGCTGTCAGTTGCTGTCTGCTGCAGTGGCCGGTATATTGGGTCCAGGTCGATGTGTTTGTTGATAGAATCTGTGGATGAGTGCCATGCCTCTAGGAATTCCCTGGCTGTTCTCTGTTTGGCTTGCGCTATAATAGTAGTGTTGTCCCAGTCAAATTCATGTTGTTTGTCATCTGTGTGTTTGGCTACTAAGGATAGCTGGTCGTGTCGTTTCGTGGCTAGTTGGTGTTCATGGATGTGGATTGTTAGCTGTCTTCTTGTTTGTCCAATGTAGTGTTTTGTGCAGTCCTTGCATGGGATTTTGTACACTACATTGGTTTTGCTCATGCCGGGTATCGGGTCCTTCGTCCTGGTGAGTTGTTGTCTGAGAGTGGCTGTTGGTTTGTGTACTGTTATGAGTCCTAGTGGTTGCAGCAGTCTGGCTGTCAGTTCGGAAATGCTCCTGATGTATGGTAGTGTGGCTAGTCCTTTGGGTTGCGGCATGTCCTCATTCCGTTGTCTTTCCCTTCGGCATCTGTTGATGAAATTGCGTGGGTATCCATTTTTGGTGAATACTTTGTACAGGTGTTCTTCTTCCTCTTTTTGCAGTTCTGGTGTACTGCAGTGTGTTGTGGCCCTTTTGAATAGTGTCCTGATGCAACTTCGTTTGTGTGTGTTGGGGTGGTTGCTTTCATAGTTCAGGACTTGGTCTGTGTGTGGGACTTTGCTGTATACCTTTGTGGTGAATTCTCCGTTCGGTGTTCTCTGTAACATCACGTCAAGGAATGGGAGCTGGTTGTCCTTTTCTTCCTCTCTCGTAAATCGGATTCCTGTGAGTGTGGCGTTGATGATCCAGTGTGTGTTCTCTATTTCTGTGTTTTTAATGAATACAAAGATGTCGTTCACATATCTGACCGAGAGTTTGGGTTGTAATTGCGGTAAGACTGTTTGTTCTAACCTTTGCATTACTGCTTCTGCTATGAGTACAGAGATCGGTGAGCCCATGGGTGTTCCGTTGATTTGTTCGTATATCTGGTTGTTGATTGTGAAGTGTGTTGTGAGGCACAGGTCCAGTAGTTTAAGTATGCTGTCTTTGTTAATAGGTTCAACGTCCTGTTGTCTGTTCTGTATGTCCAGCAGGTTGGATATTGTTTCTCTGGCTAGGGTTTTGTCGATAGAGGTGAACAGTGCCGTTATGTTGAATGAGACCATGATTTCTTCCTTGTCTTCACCAGGACAAAGGACCCGATACCCAGCATGAGCAAAACCAATGTAGTGTACAAAATCCCATGCAAGAACTGCACAAAACCCTACATAGGACAAACAGGCAGACAGCTAACAACCTGCATCCACGAACACCAACTAGCCACGAAACAACACGACCAGCTACCCTTAGTAGCCACACACACAGATGACAAACAACATGAATTTGACTGGGACAACACTACTATTATAGCGCAAGCCAAACAGAGAACAGCCAGGGAATTCCTAGACGCATGGCACTCATCCACTAATTCTATCAACAAACACATCGACCTGGACCCAATATACCGGCCACTGCAGCGGACAGCTGGAACTGACAACTGGAAGCAGCAGAGACAAGCCACTACAAATGCTGAAGGAAACATGACAGAAGCACTTCACAGGAGGCTCCCAAGCACTGAGGATGTCACCTAGAAAGGGGACGAAATGTTTGCAACAAAAATTCCCAGCTCGGCAAACAGAACCACAACAACGAACACCCGAGCTACAAATCTTCTCGCAAACTTTTAACTGGAAGGTGCTCGAATGGTTGTGAGGTTGGGAGTGAATGCCCCCTATGGACAAGGGAAGAGATCTCTGGAGATTTGTGTTTTTTGTGTTTATTTATTCAAATTAGGAGTAGAGGTTAGTTTTTTTAGCTTTAGTAGTTTTGGTAGTGTTTGTAGGAATAGTTTTTGGATTTGATAAAGTTGTATTTTCTTCACTCGTCACACATTGAATGGGCTTCTTACTCTCAGGGGACTGCGGGCTGTAGTGTGCAGTCATGGCTCGCGATCTGTTCAGGTGGTACACCTGGAATATAAAGGGGAGCTATTCCCCCATTAGAAGGAAAAAGATGCACTCAAATCTTAGGGAGGAAAGGGTTGACATCACGCTGTTGCAAAAGACACAGTTGACTGATGGGGAACATCTGAAGTTACAGCAGGGGGAATACGATAGGGTGTTCTTTTCCTCCTTTAACTCCAAAAGCAGAGGAGTGGCCATACTGGTATGAAAGAACCTCCTATTTCAGGTGACAGATCAAGTCAAGGATGAGTAGAATGGTTCGTCATTCTCAAGGTGCTAATACGCAGTGAAGAGTCTGGCATCCTGAATGTTTACTGTCCCATGGTGCATCCTCTCAAATTTTTAGTGATGCAGTCTCTAAATTAATGGCTCTTGGGGTGCACCATATGTTTATAGGAGGGGTCTTTAATTGTCTCGTGGACCCTGGGGAAGACAGGATGCCAAGTGGGCTGTCAGGTACACTCGGCAGTCTAGACAGTTAGTGGACTTGTGTGAGGAGTTGGGGGCTAGTGCATGTGTGGAGGTGTCTCCACCCGAATGGGAGGGAATTTGTTTTTACTCCAATCCACACAAGTGGCACACAAGAATTGATATGCTCTTTGTTCTGTTGGACTTGGTGTTGGCCTGCAGGGTTGTGAGCATAACTATTTCGGACCATGCGGCAGTATATTTAGATGTTAAGACCAAAGGTAGTGGAGTAGGCACAAGGCACTGGCACATGGATCTGTTTCTGTTGAAGGATGACAACTTTATTCAGTACATCACAAGGGAGTTTAGGGCTTTTTGGGACATCGATCAGTGTATGGCCAGCAATCCATCAGTGCTCTGGGAGACCACCAAAACATTCTTAAGGGGTATGATAATTTCATACTCAACAGCGAGAAGGAGGCAGAGAGGAGAGCAGCTGTGGATGCTTGAGACCTGGCTGAAGACAGCAGAATCTGCATATTATACCAGACCATCCATGGTCCAATTGCAACGGGTCACGGCTCTCCAGATTGCTCTGGACTCAGCGCTCACACAAGTGGCAAAGAGAGAGGTCTCCTCTGCAAAGCAAAGGCTGTTTGAATATAGGGATAAGCCAGGTAGATACCTGGCTTACCTGGCTAGGAAGAAAAGTGTTCCACAATCCATTGTGTCTGTCAGGGAGGGAACTGGCAATGTCACTTGTGAACTGAGAAGATCAATGCCGGATTCTGGGAGTTCTATACAGAGTTATACTGGTCAGAGGACTGTGGGGATGGAGAAGCGAGATTGGAATCCTTTTTCGAAAACTTGGACTTCCCGAGTATAAACACAGATTAGGCCTCCCTTTTAGATGCACCTCTGACAGTACAGGAGGCGCAAAAGGCGGTAAGGCAGCTCCAAGGTGGGAAGGCACCCAGTCCAGACTGGTTCCCGAGTGAGTTTTACAAGGAGTTCATATGCATGTTAGCTAAACCACTGCTGGAGATGTATAGTCATTTATATAGCCAGGACTACCTCCCACCCTCTCTTAGGGAGGTTGATCTGTTCCTTATTTTAAAGAAATGGGAGGACCCGGGGAACTGCGCATCGTATAGACCCATCTTGTTGTTGAATGTGGACCTCAAAATTTTATCAAAGGTGTTGGCTCTGAGCTTGGAGAAGGTGATGCCTGCTATTATAAAAGAGGACCAAATGGGTTTTATCAAGGGCCGCAGCTCCACCAACAATATCAGGCAGGTGTTGAATGTAGTGCAAGTGTGTTAGCAGAGAACGATTCTGGGTTTGGTGGTCTCCTTGGATGCAGAAAGGCAATCATACAATATGATTGTATCTCTTTGCTGTTCTAGATTGTTTTTGTCTGGGAGGGGCCTTTGCCAAGTGGGTAGCAGTGTTATATAAAGACCCTAAGGCGGTGGTTATCACGAATGGGGTTAAATCAAGCAATGTTGGTGTGGAGAGGGGCAGCTGACAGGATGTCCCCTGTTACTGCTGATGTTTACCTTGGTACTTGGACCACTGGCAGAGGCTATCCGAAAGGACCCTGAAATAATGGCACCAAAGGTGGGAGTTGAGGAACTCAAAATCACTGTCTATGTGGACAATGTCCTTCTATTTTTGGCTGACCCCGAAAAGTCCATACCCCGGCTAATATAAAACATTAAATTATTCGGCAACTTTTCGGGATACAGGATAAATTTCACAAAATCGGCAGTTATGCCCATGGGAGGATTGATGGAAGTACCGAAGCTGGAGGACGGAATGGAATTTCCTTTCAGATGATCACAGAAAGGTTTTCTCTGTCTGGGAATGTTTATTACCCCTTACTTCTGGCAGCTGTACAGAGCTAACTTTGTTCAGCTATTTGAGAGAATAAAGCAGGACTTGCAGCAATGGGAGGGACTGCCCATATCATGGCTAGGCTGTATAGACTTGAATAAAATGAACATTCTTCCTCGGTTGTTAAATCCAATGCAGATGCTCCCATTGTTAATATCCAAACAGGCCCTGTGGAGGTTTGCAGGATGGCTTGGATCATTTATTTGATGCTGTAGATGCCCCCTATTTGAACGAGAAGACCTTTCATCTCTTGGATTTTCTTCACTAAGGACAACCTCCCTGCTGAACGAAACATTTTCTCCTTTGCAGTCTCCTGAATCTCCAAAACAAGTCGACTTTTCTTTACAATATCTTTGAATTTAATTTTGCATTTAATTATGGGACGTTAATTGTCTTTTTCCAATAGTGGTTTCCACGAAGCTGCACATACCAGATCTTCAATCTTATTTGCAATTTGTGCATTATACTGCAATATACTGATTGGTTTGACTCTCTCATTCACCCTCAGCAATTGTATTATTTGTAAAACCAACATGTTCATTTTCTTAATTCTGCTATTTGAGGATCCTTTCTTGCTTTTTAAAATCTTTGTCACAGTTACTGAGGATTCTTCCTGGGAAGATCAGGATGTGAAATAATGTATTTAAACCTATCACTTCTAAGTCCCAACAGCATTTAACATCAGAATCTGTCACAGCTTTTTGTTCACTAAACTGTGTTGCAGGCTGACTTACATTAGTCATAGGATTGTCAATGGCCTCAAGTGGTTTTGCTTTTCAATGGCCATCTCAATGCATGATTTTCCTTGTATCCTTTGCTGGTTTTTGTAGTCTGAATGCTCTTTGGGCAATGGAAAACATTTGTGCCAATCCAATATCATTACATATTCCATCTTGTTGACAGAATGAAACATATTTGCCCATGTAGTTGCAACATTGTCAGCTGTAGACAGTGCTGTCTTAACTCCAACTCACTATCACATGAAAAAGTGACACTTGTTCTGGTGTCTAACTTGAAATTTACAAGAGCTCCATTGTCATAACTATCACCTTGCCAAAATGTAGACCCCGATCACCTATTTCCCCCCAAAACACTTGACGTTTTCCTTCTGTTCTAAACTGTTCTTAATCATTAACCTCTTTGTATGAATAGTTACTTCATTTCTTGTTTTTCTGAAAATGTTCTTCTGCACAATTCCTGAAAGTGATCTTAGTGTAGAAACTTGATAACAGAGATTTCACTTTTAAAAGCTGGGCACTGTCAGTACCTCTGGACTTTTTCTTATCCAACAGCATTGACAAGGACTTCTGGTGTTCGGTGTCTGCTTAACCTCTGTACTGGTTTCTTACGTATGTCAATTGTTATTTTGTACCTCAAGAATTGAATGCACTCTGTGCATCTCCTGTGCTGATGTTTATCTTTTCCTCGTTGATCCACATTGCTTTTTGATGTCTGTTTCATTCATTATCTGAATGGCTTTTTCTAGGTCAGGCCTTCTTTGGACTGCAATAAATCAGACACAGTGTCATCAGCAAACTCTACAATTCTGTCTCTTATGAATTCTAACTTGAAGTCTCTGTTATCAAGTTTCTACACTAATCTGTAGAGATCATTCTTAAAATAATCAAATTCAAAGCACATGGGATCACGATAATTTACTGGCATGGACTGAGAATTGATTAGCAGACATATGTGTTAGAGAGTATGGGATCCTAGTAGGGTAGCTTACGAAAGATGGTAGAAACATTGAAAGCCAATGGTTTTTTCTTGGTTTAGGATAATCAGGATTATTAAAGGCCGTGAAAGTTTTTTTAGGTTGCTTCCAAGGAGACTTGAATGGGTTCAGAAACAAGTCTCTCCTACAATAGAGTTGAAGGAATAAGTTACTTCAATAGAAAAGTTTAGTTTGAGGAACTTCTAGACCAGGAGTGATTGTTTAGAAATCTGCAGATTATTAGAAGCTTAGGAAATCCAAGCTCTGAGTTTTATGAGTATTCATGAAAAAGACTGCACAGTTCAGAAACCGAGTAACAACAGTTAAGTCGAACTGTATAAATTCTCTGAATTTAAAACACTGCAAAGTGATGACGTCAGGAAATAGGTTGAAACTGTGATTTGCTAGGTGTTTTAAGATTTTTCTGTGTTCTATATCTGGATTGCTTGTTTTTTTTGTGATAAACTTCTCTCTCTTGTTGAAAGACACTGCAGCCTCGTGTGACTATGATCCAGTGAATGATCACCATGTTAACTGAAATAAAGAGTCAAGAGACTTTCTGAATCTCCTGTTTATTTTCTTTTGTCTGCTTTTTTTTGTTGCTCCCCTCCCCTCCCCTCCCACTATCGCCTGACAGCGGTGGTGCTTATTTTTCCCCAGCACCCATGTCGTGTGTGCAGGTGTCGAATCTCCTGTTTATATCTGTCAGCCAGGTCTCCTTGATTGGCCCAGGTTAACAACCCCAATCAATGATCCCGTCATCAATGAGGGCCTTTTGGCCCTTGTTCCAATCACTACACGTAGCTTTACTGCTTATGGTTTTAATGAGTTATTCCCACTTTAATCATCTTTTAACTTAATGACTCCTCTCTTTATGATTTAAATAACCGATACCTGCTTTTATACCAGCTCTCATGAAGAAACATCTGCCTTTTCTGCTGAAGTGTAAAATCTGGCCAACTTTTTTAGACTAAGTCTGTTTAGGCTTTTAATTGCCAAATGCCATTGCTTTTATTATTAGCTGTGCAACTTCGGAATAGTATTTCTTCCAAGGTCCTTTACTTTCTTTGCTGTGGCTATGCCATGTGGAGCCTATGGTGGTAGTGCTCAATCTGTGTTGTAATTTTTGAACTTTTTTCTTTTCCAACCTGGATTATTGCGCACTTTAAAATGCCCTCTGGTCCATCAGATTTTTTAAACCATACTCTTTGAGACTTCAAATCACCACTGAATGCTGATTTGGGACTGCTCACACAGACCAGCACCTCTCAATGTAGCTTGCATGTGCTTTGGAGTGACTAATTCTCCTTCTTCAGGGAGCTGCTAACTCACCTATTGGCACCTCTGTAATGGTTTTACCACTCTCTGTTTCCTTGTTGAGGATTGACATGAGGGTTTCTTTTATAGGGTTCTCAAATCTTCTTCTCTGCTGCTGACTGCAACCTAAAGTTGAATCTGAATATCTCACACTGTTACACACCATGCATCATACAAACATTCAAGTCAAATCCACATTACTGTCTCCCATGTTGTTTGGAGATGCCAGCTCTCTGCACTGCTATTCATAATGAAGGTTGCTACCACCATTCTCTATAATTGTAGGGAACTACAGGTCCTGCTTGGTTAGTGTGATAGAGGAAAATCACTTCCTGAGCTATTGGACAAGTTTCTGGTAGTCAATAAGTTATAATTTATTGCATGTTAGTAACCACCATATGATTAACATTGTTAAGGTCTTTGAGTAGGACCAAAGATTACTTCTCAGTACTTTGAGATCCTAGGTTGTTTTGTGCATAAGTCCATATGGTCTTATCGTAATGTATGTTGCTTATGACACTTTCCAGAATTTCAAACCCATACTTAATGTATCAGACTCATCTGGGAAACTTCCGAAGGCATTTGTAATAATAAATAACAAATTTTATTGGGAAGGTAGAGGTTTTGAAAATGTTTTAAGTGCCCTAAATAGATATTTCTAGCTTTGTAAAGTTTGTGAAATGGGGGATGACACCAATAAATTGTTTGAAGTAAGTTGTTTTTCAGAAAAACGTTAAGATTTGGTCTCTCATTTCTCTGTGTACATTCATTCATTGCTTTTACTTTTTTTTGGAACTCTGATACATGCACTTTTAGTAAGTAAATTATTTGATTGGTAATTTAACAGGCAAATTGTTAAAAATGAGTTTGTTGTTGACCAATAGACATTATAAGTAGTCATTCTTTCAAAGGTGCAATGGACAGAAGTTGCATGGCCTTTGCTATATTGTTTGGTTACCAGTTAACAGAATATCTAACCAATTGTATTGGGGAGGGAGTGATGGAATGGTCTGATATTGGTTAACAACCTTTGAGATAAATGATGAGCATGCAGTGAATTGAAAGATTTTTTTAAAAATGGTTTTGCAGCAAGGTTTGGAAGAACCTTTCACTGGAATCACGGCATGATGTGGAATTCGAGATTCTCATGGCAAGATTTGCAGACTGCAGTAAGCAACTAGATTATTCAATTTTTGAAGACAAATACTGGTCTATGCAGAAAATTATAACCTAATTGTCATAAAGAGCCAGAGAGAGTTTAATTCCCAATTCCCTTTTGACACCTTCTTCTGTGTGCCAATAAAATGACGAATATGTTGAAATCCATAACATTCATAACCACAACATTTAATTATTTATGGAGCTAGACAAACCTTTTTCTGTTTATTAATGCTAAATAATTTATGGCTGGGGATGGCATTTTACATGTGTAATGGATTAAATTATAATGAAAATATGGATTTTAGTGTGTTTTATATAAAATATTAAGATCACATTTTGTCTTTGCAATACAAAAGAGCAAGGAAAGTTTTGATTGTCAAAACTTCAGTAAGTTCTTCAATGAAAAGAAGTCCAGTGATTAAGGTGTCTACTTCATCATAATTTAAACTGTGATTTAAAGATTTTTTTCCACTCATTCGGAAATGCCATGAAATTTTAGATATCTTAAAATATTTTGACATTTCTTGAAATAGTTTGAAGACATCTTCTAGTGCGGTTGAATTTCCCCATTATGTGATTTGAAATGCACTGCCAAATGATACTTTACACATTAATCTCTGCATAGTTTAAACAGTGACCATGCTATTTTTGATCCAAGTAACAAAAAGCCCGTAGAATGTAATTATTTACCATATTTACATATAATGCATCCTCCACAGTGCAAAATGTAAAGTAGTGTATTCAGAAGAAACATTCTAAATGTTGCCTCCACGTGTTGTATTCGATAACAATAACTCCAATTCTTGTTATGGAAAGTACCCAATTTTTTTTTACACTACAAATAATTGCCTATAACATCATGGATTGCTGCCATTTTGCAAACAAGTTTCAACTTTGATTTGTCACAGCTGCCTGAAAAGCAACTAACTGCATGGGGGTCGGTTAGCTCAGCTAGTTGGACAGCTGGCCTCTCCTGTAGTATCCATGTACAGGCAGAGGTCACCATAAAGGTCCCACTTTCTTGAGGCATGGACACCCTCAGGCTAAACCATTATCAGTTTCCTCCCTCTAATGAGACAGTAAAAGTTTGGCAGCTTTACCTTTTGTTGGATGCTTGTAGATGGTGCCACCACAATTGGCACTATTGTTTTCATCAGATCCATCAATGCAAATGGAATACTTTCCTAAGAAATTAGCTCTTATTTACATAGTCACATACAATAACAATAGGAACAGGTTGCATGGGCTCAAGGGGCTGATCAACCTCCTTCTGCACTTTAATGATTATGGTGCAGAGAAATCACACCTCAGCAATTGCTTTTAACATTAAAGAAAGCCCCAGTTACACAAAAATGTCCTGTCTCTGTTATGAACTGAGTTCAATTTTGTTTCTTTCTCGATTTTCTTATTTGAAATGAGCCAAAGCTGAAGTTTGGAGACGAGCTCTTCTATGTTTGATAGGGATGCAGTTGTAAACCCCCATCCCCACTCCCCAGGAGAACCAATGGCTTGGTGATTTTAATATATAAGAACTGAACTGACTGAAAATTTAACCTTGCATTTTGACTTTAACTGGCAGCTTTGGTGTTTCCTGGGTTGTCTGAAATTCACTGTCAACAAGGCAAGAGCACAGTGGGGATTGACAGAGCTGTGAAATTGACAGACTGGAAATCCGTTACAGAGCTACCACAGCTGCTTTTTTGATTCAGTGAAAGGCTTTTGTTTACGGGATTCATTCTGTGAGTGTGATTTCATTACTGTGGAGGTGATTTTCCAAGACTTTGGCCGTCATTTTCTGCCGACTTGAGTCTTTTTTGGCTTTGATCTACACTTCCCAGTTGCGAGTTTTCCAAACAGCATGGCAGCCGCACTACCTGAAGCGAAAACAAGAGGAGCAGTGCCAGCAAGACACACACCAACAAAAGCCATATCAGGAGAAGTATAAAATCAAACAAAGAAGTGTGGATGCTGGAGATCTGAAACAAAAATGGAAAATGCTGGAGAAACTCACAAAGTCTGTAGCATGTGTTGACAGAAAAATAGAGTTAAAGTTTCTGTCCTATGATCCTTCAACTGATGAGACCCTTAAGATTGGGAGGGCTCCTGGATTTCTGCAGACCTCAAGATTCACAGAACATACTCCTGTAGCAATCAAGACATCCTCGTATCAGCCAGCAGTTTTCATTATTCATGGGAGATCCTAATCTATTAAAATGCAGCTGAGATGTAATTGTCAGCAGATTATCATATGTGTACGTAGCCTTTAAGGACTCCATGTGCTGCGTGTAAACAATGCTGCAACTCTGCCTGCCAGTTAGTCGATAAAATGTTTGCAAGCTGCAATATACCATTCAGGTAGTTGTAAGGTCTATTTTATAATTTATTACCGTATATGTTTTGCTTTTTTAAATAAACTAATCCATGAATATTGGAAAGATGTTGTGAAACTTGAAAAGGTTCAGAAAAGATTTACAAGGATGTTGCCAGGGTTGGAGGATTTGAGCTATAGGGAGAGGCTGAACAGGCTGGGACTGTTTTCCCTGGAGGGTCGGAGGCTGAGGAGTGACCTTATAGAGCTTTATAAAATCATGAGAGGCGTGGATAGGATAAATAGACAAAATCTCTCCCCTGGGGTGGGGGAATCCAGAACCACAGGCATAAATTTAGGGTAAGAGGGGAAAGATATAAAAGAAACCTAAAGGGCTACTTTTTCACGCAGAGGGTGGTAGGAATAAGCTGCCAGAGGAAGTGGTGGAGGCTAGTACAATTGCAACATTTAAAAGGCATTTAGATGGGAATATGAACAGGAAAGGTTTGGAGGAATATGGGCCAGGTGCTGGCTGGTGGGACTAGGTTAAATTGGGAAATCTGGTCGGCATGGACGAGTTGGACCGAAGGGTCTCTTTCTGTGCTGTACATCTCTATGACTCTGTGACTCTAAGTTATCAATCTCTAATAAGCAATTGAATATTAGACTGTTATTATTAACATGTTAGGCATTATCATGCAGATATCCAGGAAGTTGCCACACCTCCTCACTCTGTACCTGTGATGTTTCCCAAAATTCTCCCAACTTCCAAGCAAAACCAGGGACTGGTTTCTTGGCTACAAGGAATGTCCTCTAAAGACATGATTGATAATGCTTGTGAGGTGCCCTACTGCTGATGCACAAGAAATTTCCATCTGAAAGCACACGAGCACAAGAATGGTCATTGAGCGAATTGACAGAGTATTGAAGATATGATTCAAGTGGACAGATTTTGGGGTGTTCTTCACTATGATGCAGCAAGAGTGTACTATTGTATGACAGTATTATCAACTTGATACTGTGGGCAAAGTTGGAACTACAGGGGAAGCTGACAACACAGTTTCTTCATTGGATGAGATGGAGCAATGGGTGCTGACGTAGCCAGCATCTCTGCCACCCCTCAACTTGTGCCCTGAAATGGCCGTGAAGAATTCAGACTGGCACAATTCAGCTACCCAGAGGCTGCTCAGTCATTTAGCAACACCAACATTGAATCTACCGCGTCCTCGCCAACACAAAGTGGTCCTGCAGGCAGTAATCCGTCATTCTGATTGACATTCACAGTTTGTCTGCTCTTGTCATACCATTTTATTAAGGAAAGAGATCAACTGGCAAGCAGGAAGCAACATTGTGATTGACTGGGCAATCGAACTTTGTAGTAAAGTTTATAGTGCATAAACATTGTCAATAAACAGGACAATTTTACAAACTTTAAACCAGTTTAGTGATTGCCTTTGCAAAGCTCCAAGGTGTTCTCTTTTCTATAACACATAAATACCCTGGGACCTCAGCAGGACTAAATGCAGGATTTGCAATCATCTGCTCTGACTGTTCACATACCCAAGGCCAGTATGTTCTGGGTTGTGGTGTTCCTATGAGCCTAACTGATGACTGACCAGCGGGGGAAACTGAGATGGGCAGCGCTGAATAGGACAGTGGGAGAGGAGGAGGAACTTGAGCAGACACTTCAATTCCATGTTCCTGCCCCGGATATAACTTAAAGCTAGCTGAGAGCTGAAGAATGTTTTCTGCAGGTCAGCTGAACATCCAAGAGGAGGCTTTCCAAAACACTCGAACTGGAAAACGGAGGGCTGCAGTTTATTGTCCTGACAGAGGTCTCACCCATTGGTTATTGTATGGCTGGCGAGCCTCTGTCAGTTCCACAGGGAGGCCTGATGAAAGTCAGCGTCCACTGGTGCATCTTCCCTAGGATTGACGGTCCCAGTGGCAGGTGTCCTGCCAGGGAAATGCTGGGAAGTCGCAGCGAGGGCATGTCACTCACCTTTCCTCTCATTGCTGTTGCCAACCTCTTTAATGACCTTCAGTCACACTGCTGGAATTCTGCCTCTCTTTCCCATTGACAGGGAATGGAATCTCTTTATGTGCTCTCCAGGAATATCTCTGACTGGGGGTGGGAGGGTGGGGGAGTGGCATTGATGGAGAGGACAGCCTCCCATGTTGTAGCTCCATCCCTATGGATTCTGTCTCCTCACAGTTGTGGAACGTCCTTTGTCAGAGCCCTTTTAAATGGTAATCTTAGCCAGTTGTGGATCATTACATGAGCCTGTTCTGACTGGTTGGGAAACCTGGAAGTGAAATCTTAATACTGCGGCTGAATTAAAAGTATAACATTTAAAACCTGTTCCATAATCAGATTCCCAACCAACAATAGCTTCCCCACTGCTTGTAGGTCCAGCAGTTAAAATGCAGTCAATTGTAGATATTTTTACATCAACCTGTTCGAGTCTCACCTCTGAAGTAAAGGTGGGACTTGAATCCAGCCCTCCTGGTTCTGAGGTAGCAACATTATCACTGTGCCACAAGAGCCCACCTGCAGTCACAAAGTCATAGAGCTGTACAGCATAGAGATAGATCCTTCGGTCCAATATGCCCATCCTGTCCAGATATCCTAAATTAGTCTAATCCCATTTGCCAACATGTGGTCCATATCCCCATAAACCCTTGCTATTCATGCACCCATCTAGATGCCTTTTATGTGTTATAACTGTACCACCCTCCACCAATCTGTCTGGAAGTTCATTCCATACATGCACCACTACCCTTTGCCTGAAAAAGTTGTCCCTCAGGTCCCTTTTAAACCTTTCCTCTCTCACCTTAAATCTATGCCCTCTAGTTTTGGACTCCTCCATCCTGGGAAAATGACCTTGGCTAATCACTGTATTCATGCCCCTGATGATTTTAATAACCTCTGTAACGTTACCCTCCCTACATGTTATACAAAAGGGACATTTTATGAATTGACGATATTGCTCTGCTCAAATGAATCAGGACATTGGCCTGGGATGTGACTGTGTATTCTGGCTCAATCTCTTATTTTACAAGTGAACGACACTGAAGCTCCATTACACCATATTTACCAATAGCAATCTTGCTTTCATTTCGAAAGCTATTTGGTATTCAAACCCTTGGCCTGTAGTCATTTTATGCATTTGAGAAGCAATGTATGTTCTGACTGCCAACAGCTTGCATTTATATAATGCTGTTAACATGGAAGCAAGATGCCTTAGATAAACGTTATCAAACGTAATTTGATACCAAGCTATATCTTTAAAACAGGTGACCAAATGCTTACTCTGAGGCATACCTTCCTATGGTTCTCCTAATAGAAGAGAGAGGTAGATAGGCAGTGAGGTTTAGAGCAATCAAATAATCTTTAAAAATAAGCACTTAGAGCTACAATTGATGGTAATATTTGTTTGAAATAAAAATGAAATCTTTCAAATTAGCTTGGCGAGGTAATTTAGAGAAGAATTGAACCAGAGCCAATATATTTTCCAAACAAATGAACATGCATTGAGAAATGCTGACCTGATTGTATGTCATTGGCTATCTCTCTCTCTCTCCTCCTGATTATAATGTAGTGGTGAATAAAATAATGTGACTGAGCAGTTTCATGTCACAGCGTTACTGAAGAAATAATCTTAAATACATCAATCATGCTATTCTATCAAGGAAAACTGGAAGAGGCATTTTCTTTTTAACATTTTTATTGCTTTTAAAGGTAGCTTTGATAGAAATAATGGTAAATAATTTCCTCCCGTACACATCCAGGGAGGGAATATCTGAAGAACCCAAAAGCAGGGACTCTGGATCCAATCTAATCTCTGTATCCAAGCTCTCAGTTAAGGCATTCGCTACTCTGTCCCAATACCTATGATCTTATGGCATGCCCATAGATGATGCATGAGAGTGCCAGCTTCTATTTTACACTTAGGACACATTGGTGATGCTCCTGCCTTGAATTTTTCGAATCGTTCAGGTGCCATATGAGCCCTGTGGAGTATCTTTAATTGAATAACCTGAGTTCTATTACAAATAGAGATCTTTCTGACATTTTCCCAGATGTCTTCCCACATTTCTAATGAGACTTCCAACTCTAATTCTTAATTCCAGGTTTTAAATAATCTTTCCATATCTTTAGATACTTTGTTATCTAATGAGTGATAAAGAGTACAAACCGAGGGCGGCTCCATCGGCTATAACACTCTCCTTTCCCTGTCTGATTTGAAGGGTTTAATTATCAGTGTGGTCTTCTTTTCTGTATAATCTCGTATTTGGAAATACTGAAAAAGGTCCCTGTTAGGCAGTCCAAACTTCTGGTGCAACTGCTCAAAAGACATCATAATCTCCCCATCGAACAGCTCTCCTAAGCAGAAGATACCTCTGGACTTCCAAGTTTTAAATGTTGCATTATTCTTTCTTTCTGTGCAAGGAAAAATATCTTAGTGAATTGGGTAGCTGAAGGCCCTCCAGAACTTTCAAACTGGCACAGGTTAGTCATGGAACATATTTCCCTTGACTTCCTCACGAATACAGTGCACGCAAAAACGGAATGATTCTATAAAACATGGCAGCCCTTTTTGAACTACATCGACACAGATATCTCGGCATACTGTCCAGGGCTGTGAGAGAGAACTGTTTGTTTAGTGTGTGGATTCTTCTGTAGATGAAGAACAGCAGAGGTCCTTTGCAGGTCTGTGAGAGAGAACTGTTTGTTTAGTGTGTTTAGATGAGCGCCTCATCTTCCGCCTGGGAACCCTCCAACCACAAGGAATGAACTCAGATTTCTCCAGTTTCCTCATTTCCCCTCCCCCAACCTTGTCTCAGTCGGTTTCCTCAACTCAGCACCGCCCTCCTAACCTGCAATCTCCTTCCTGACCTCTCCGCCCCCACCCCACTCCGGCCTATCACCCTCACCTTGACCTCCTTCCACCTATCACATCTCCATCGCCCCTCCCCCAAGTCCCTCCTCCCTACCTTTTATCTTAGCCTGCTTGGCACACTCTCCTCATTCCTGATGAAGGGCTTATGCCTGAAACGTCGAATTTCCTATTCCTTGGATGCTGCCTAACCTGCTGTGCTTTAACCAGCAACACATTTTCATACTGTCCAGGGCTTTTGTCTAGTTGTGGTAATGGTTCTGGCTGTTCGGGAACTCCTGGGAGGAGGAATCCCATATAAATATGGTTTTATTATGACTTGATGTAAATCTATTTTGAGCCTGTATCTAGTTATTTACTTATTTCATTGTTTATTGCTAGTAATGTATGATATCCTACTTTATGATTTGGTTGTTTGTAGGATAGATTAGTAGTTAGTTGGGTTTTTCTTTCTCTTTTTTTGGTTATTATTTTTTTTCCCTATTTATTTAATTTTATATTGATGTTTATACTTGTTTGTATTACTTTTGTAATTTTATAAAAAAATCTTAAAAATTTTCCTTTTTCAATAAAAATACCTATGTAAAAAAAGGTAGCTTTGATGATCTCTGGTGTGTCCCTTTGTCACATCCTCCCTTCTGTTACGAGGTGTCTAAGATCAATTGCTTAATAGAGCTGAACACAACTTGGAATAGAATGACTGCAACTGTAGCTGGCATGGTAATCTATATTTATTGAAGTTTTTTGTGGTATGTGCAGCATATAGTGGGTGATTCAGGACTCATGTATGCGTACTTGCAGACATATAAGAAAAATGACCTCTGCATGTGTTCCCTTTAGCTATCGAGGTCTGACACTTGGCATACACCAACATCAAAACATCTGACACTTGAATGACCCGAATTATCAGTTTTCTAAAGATTCCTTACACCATGCCAAGGGTCAAGTTGCTAAGCAACAACATTTCTTGTGATCTGGCAGACCTCTGTTGCAAAGCCACACCACTGATGGCAAAAGCCACAAACCAGGGTCATTTGAAGGTCAAAGCCAGCTTCAAACAATCCGTGCACAATGGACTTGAGGCTGATGAACACTTGTTACCAATTCCTTCCAGGGATGCTGTTCTTTTTAAGACAACTGATGGGCTTGCCTGAAAACAGAGACCAGGGAGGTGATAGAAATATTTTTCATTCAATATTTGTTTCATAAGCCACTTTGTCTGTTGGTTGACCTGCACTTCTGCAGAACACAGTGTTATTGTTCTGTGGCTGTACCTCAGCACCAGTCTGACAGAAGCTCTGGAGTTCAATCTTATGAATAGTAATGACGCCCAAGGGGTTAATCTAACACTAATTAGGCGTTAGCTGCTTTTAACACAAAATCTATTAATTTGGGTGCATACTATCATCGACTATGACATCATCAGTCTGTACATTGCAGGATGTAATTATCTGAGAGTTAAAATCATTTATCAAACCAAGGATACATTTCAATGACAGAAAGGCCCTGTATTCAATAGAACACCATGGTAACTACAGGCAAATCTCATGTAGGAAATCAAAAACACCAATATTAACCTAAATCCTTTAGCTGTGCCTGTATGGCAAAGATTGCTGTCACCCATGCGAGCAAAACTATCATTCTCATTCGGGATTTAGTTAATTCGGCACAAAAGATGACCATGGTACATGTATTGTCTTCCCCTGTAATAATAACAAAGTCTTTGTTATTTTGGCTATGGATGCAGCCCTCCATATTGATGTCCACCGTTGGAGATGAAATGTTTGTTTTTTGATATCTATAATTGCAGTTTTAAGTCTTAAAATTGTGTTCAGGCACTTGCACATTTCTCAGAGATATATTTACAGAAACTTATGTGAAAGATTCTGACTAAAACGTACTGACAGAGGGAAAGTTTCTTGTAACTAACTGGCTTTGGGAATATTAACCCAGGAGACATATTGATGATAACCATGTGTAATGTGGGCACTAGAGGAAGGATTAAATGATATGGAACAAAACATCAGCATCAGACCTTTTGTTCCTTGGAACATATTATGTCAACTGTTCGTTTCTCACCTCAGTTGGCTTCTTAATTAACATCTGTAATTAATAATATTGTTTATATGCTTCAGAGGAATCCGGGCAGAAGCATAAACTGTTGCCTACCCTGGACAAAAGAAATTCTGTGCAAAGTGCTCAATTTACATTTGAAACTGGTATCCACTGCTGAGTTAAACAGTTTACAACCATTTAGTTTAGCTTTACATTCTGCAAAAGCTCGGAAGGAACAAAAGGCCATGTATGTGAAATAACTGTCTCAGATAATGGCACCCATCACCTTGACAACTAAGTCAAAGGTCAGGAGACTGCGGTGCAAGCTCACTGAGGTGTGAGAAATGGAGGACACAGGGGACGTTGGAAGATTCTTGTTGACCAGCTGAGTTGTGAAGATCACCAGGGAGCAGCACAGCTCCTTCTTATGGAAAACAGCTCCTGTGTTCTGCTGACAGAAGGAAGACACGTGTGGCAGTTAATTTAACTCTGTAAACCTATGATGGCATTTCACAATGAATATCAAAAACTCATAAAGGCTTAGCTTAGAGTTTTCAGTGTTTTTCAACTCAACAGAAAAATATAAAAAACAAAGTCACAATCTCAGGAAAAAGTACATACTATCACAAAAATTACTTCTGTGGACACATCATGCACCATATATTAAATGTTTGAAACTGTCATTCATTGTAAATTAAATGTGTGGTTTGTGCTCTTACAATTAAAGTGCTGTTTAAAATCAGTTTCCATTAGTACCCAGTGTACCGCAGCACAGGTTTACTCTGGGTACCGGGGGCTGACAATAATTGTACTCCCCTTTTATATTTCATGCTCACCATGAAACAGCTACGTTGTTAGTTGAAAGATTGCAGGCGGCTCTTCAGGTTACAAATGCAGCATTTCGAAGTGAGCTTGATGTTACAGATTACCTCATTCTCTCTGTACTGTTAAACCAAAGACAGAGAACGCTTGAGAAGCTCAGCAGTTCTGGCAGCATCTAGAAAGAGAGGACCAGAGTTAATGTTTTGAGCCTGTTCTGAAAAAGAGTCATTTTGGACTCAAAATGTTAACTCTTTCTCTCTGCAAAGATGCTGCCAGAATGGCTGTGTTTCTCCAGCAATTTCTATGTTTGTTTCAAATCTGCAGCAACTGCAGCATTTTGCTTTTCTCTGTGTTGCTGTGGACCTGGAAGCTGTCCCTCAGTACGTGAGCTCATGTATCAGTGAGGCAGCTCCTTCTGTACCTGAAATTGTAACAGATTCACCTTTACGTATGATTTACAAAGTGAACAGGGTTACTCAAGTACACAAACCAAACACATTGCAGTGTCTTCATATTCAGCCTCCTCTATTACATGAGAGTAAGTGGGTCAGTTTGACACGTCCTCCTCTCTCCAGTGTAGTATGGGTCAAATTTATGAGAATTTACTCAGAATCATAAAGAATTACAGAATCTTACAGCACAGAAGAAGGCCATTCCAGCCAATGACCCTGGAAAAGAAGCATCTAATTATTCCCACTCCCTTGCTCTTTCACCATAACCCTTATTCTTTCCTTTACAAATACATAATCAATCATCTTTGAATATTTATATTCACTCTGCTCTCATGCCTGTTCAGTTAGTGCCTTTCAGGTCTTAACAGTTTCCTATGAAAACTAAAATCTAACCTCCCCACCTCAAGCCACGTCCTCTCCCCTCCTACCAACAATTCCGCCTCCCCACCTACCAGTTCTTATTTGAACTTATTTTCCTGACCCTTTGTTACTTTCAAAAGCCAGGCTTAAAGCAGTATTAGCTAACTGTCACACAATGAAGGGGTGACTGATTGATTGACATCATGCCATATGCCACTGTGAATGGAAAGAGTGATCATAGACAGAACTGATTGTTGAGAACATAGGAAACAGTCACTATGAGTGTCATGTTTTCCAAACATTATGATTAAAGTTTAGATTTCAGCATAAGAAAGTCTATTGGTGCATACAGCAAATCCAGTGCAGTATGGGCCATGCTTTCTCCCTCATTCTGAATGTATCCACTGAAGATTAATACAGGCCCAACTTTTTGTAAAATGTGATTTAGAGTCTACTTTTCCTTTTATTCCTTTCCTTGCTCCAAATCTGCACTAGCACTAGGCGCCATTATGTGATTGAGAGAACTACCAGTCTGATTGCTCATCGGGAGTGCTTGAGCCGTAAGAGCTCATAGACCATAGACATCTATAGCACGAAAGGAGGCCATTCAACCCATCATGTCAACATCAGTCATCAAAGATCTGAATACACCAATCCTAGTTTCTAGCTTTTGGCCCATAGCCCTGGAGGCAAGTCAATATCTAAATACCAGTCAAGTGTATTACTGTGGGGTCTGTGTAGGGACCAAGGTAGGTAAGGGTGTTGACAAATGTGCTACCTCTTAAAGCTGACTTCTAACCTTTGGTAACATTTTTACTATAAAATTGGTTTTTCTTTTGGACTAATGTTGCATCAATGAATTCTGTTTAGAATTAGCAATCACTGCTTTGTCATTTACCTGCCTTGACTGTCTTAAGACTATATGATGTCATTATATGTGTATCCAGCAGAGGGAGCCTTGATGTGGAGGTTATATTACCATTGAGGTTCTTGAATGGAAGGTAGAACAAGTTAGAGCAGAGCTGTTGAAAGAGTGACTGGCACAAGAATAATGACACAAGATCTTGGAAGCAAGGTTAATGTCCTAAGCTTTAGCCAAAGCCAATGGCTCAGTATGAACTGGAGACTGGTAAATTAGATAACATCAGCACCACTGTTAGCATGATATATGATGCAGTCTTGTCCACCAGAACTATCTGAGATGCCTTGGGTGTTTTCCTCAAACCTTCCTACTGGTAATAATTTAAGTTACTGATGTGAAATGTGAAAGGATACCTGATGAAGCCTTTAGCAGAATTGAGTCCAGTCTTGTTAAAGAGATTAGGTTTATTACATAGTATTCAATAGCTAGTTACACTATATCTGCATTGCATGATAGTCACTTAGAGTCATAGAGATGTACAACATAGAAACAGACCCTTGGGTCCAACCCGTCCATGCCGACCAGCTATCCCAACCCAATCTAGTACCACCTGCTAGCACCCAGCCCATATCTCTCCAAACCCTTCTTATTCATATTCCCATCCAAATACCTCTTAAATTTTGCAATTGCACCAGTCTCCACCACTTCCTCTGGTAGCTCATTCCATACACGTACCACCCTCTGTGTGAAAAGGTTGCCCTGTAGGTGCCTTTTATATCTTTCCCCTCTCACCCTAAACCTATGCCCTCTAGTTCTGGACTCCGCCACCCCAGGGAAAAGACTTTGCCTATTTATCCTATCCATGCCCCACATAACTTTGTAAACCTTTATAAGGTCACCCCTCAGCCTCTGATGCTCCAGGGAAAACAGCCCCAGCCTGTTCAGTCTCTCCCTATCGCTCAAATCCTTCAACCCTGGCAACATCCTTGTAAATCTTTTCTGAATCCTTTCAAGTTTCTCAACATCTTTCCAATAGGAAGGAGACCAGAACTGCATGCAACAGTGGCCTAACGTAAGTCCTGTACAGCTGCAACATGACCTCCCAACTCCTGTACTCAATACTCTGACCAATAAAGGAAAGCATACCAAATGCCTTCTTCACTATCTTATCTACCTGCTACTCCACTTTCAAGGAGCTATGAACCTGCACTGCAAGGTCTCTTTGTTCAGCAACACTCCGTAGGACCTTACCATTAAGTGTATAAGTCCTGCTAAGATTGATTTTCCCAAAATGCAGCACCTCGCATTTATCTGAATTAAACTCCATCTGCCACTTCTCAGCCCATTGGGCCTTCTGATCTGTAATCTGAGGTAACCTTCTTCGCTATCCGCGACACTTCTAATTTTGGTGTCAGTCTGCAAACTTACGAACTGTACCTCTTATGCTCGCATCCAAATCATTTATGTAAATGACAAAAGGTAGAGGACCCAGCACCAATCCTTGTGTCACTCTACTGGTGACAGGCCTCCAGTCTGAAAAACAACCCTCCACCACCACTCTCTGTCTTCTCCCTTTGAGCCAGTTCTTGTGAAGGATCAGGCTGTACTTGAGAGTAAGCACACATTACTGTTAGTTACATGGAACTATGCATCACATCAACTGGAATTGAACTGGTAACAAACACTAGTTAGCCCTGATCCTTTATATCAGGTGGACAGTTTTTATAATCACAGCTGATGACTGGACAAGTCAGATACTAAGTTGAAATCTTACTTCATAGTTTTTTTGGTTTAACAAAGTAGTCTTTCACTAAAACATGAACATACAATGCTTCAGTTTTAACAACACAGCAGTACACAAATAAATGAAGATTAATTGATTGGTTATTTACATTAACACTGGTTTCATGATTTCAAAACTTACAGTTAAAAACAATCCCATTTATTCCAGCAACACACTTCTATATTACTCAAACTACAGAACATTCCCTTTTCTATGATATGTATGAATTTTATTTTCACTATGATTTAAATCTTGAAAATCTAATAGCAACATCCCTGAATCTTCATACAACTGATCTCAGGCATTTTCAGCTTCAACTAACCCCTTCAGGGCTTTAAGCAAACACTTCTGGTTTGGAACTTTCAAATTAAAACCCTTAAACTGATGTAATCTATTCCTTAACAATTTAAATCTGTCTCTCTTTTTTCAGAAGCAATTTTATTACACATCCAGCTTTAGCCAAGACTTCTGTAAAACTAAAATCCAAAAGGTTATTCCATAGTCAAAAGAAAAAAAGTCTGATCTTCTAAATTGAAATCCTAATGCACAACTCTTTATTTACTTTGTTCACTTGTAAAACTTTTCCAATGTAAACACATTCGTAGTAGCCTCTAAGAACTATCAGTCCTAGATTATATTTTTTAAAATAAATCACTTTGGCTGCAGAAATGCCTTCATGTTAATCACTGAATATTTTACCAGACCAAATACACATGCCACTAGTTAAAAATCTATAAGTCTAAATTAAATTCTATTAAAAATACATAAATCACACCATCTTACATCAATGTTTCTGCTGAGTTCAACTGAACTGAGTAGAAGAGCCAATTGTATTTCTTCTTGAAGAGCTGAGAAAATTGGAAAGCTAGAGATTTGGCTGAGTAAAAGGGTCACATTTGTTTGAAGGCTCAAGTATGAAGGTTGGCGGAGAGGGAGATTGAGATCACATGAAAAGGTTAAGGATTAAGGAAACAAAAGCTGGCAGCTGAGCCACAAGAGGAAATAAAGTTCCAATGAGGTTCGTAAAGAAAATAAAGTCTGACTGGTCAAAGCATGGATAGAATGAGAGACAGCATTGATTGACTCAACAGAGATCATACTGAAGTTCAAAAATGAGAACCAAAAATGCACGGTATCCTTTAAAAACAAATTAGTCAAAGCAACGAAAGATATGACACAACTGAGATCAGCGGAAAACAAAAGAGATAGAGTATTATTAGATTTTCCAATTTAATTGTCTATTTCTACTTCTGTTTCTCCTTTGTACATCTTCCCCAATTATTAACTTGTTACCCCATGTTTTACATGAGAAGTAAATGTTTTTTGACAGTGGAAACTATACTGTTCAAAAAGCAAGAACATCTATATCCTCTTGAAGATATTTTAATAGAATTTTAATGGACAGCAAGTGGATCATCCAAATTGTGCCAAAATATTTGCCACAGATAAGCAAAACGGTTAGTGTGGGAACAGGTTTGTTAATGCAACACCCTCAGCCATTTCTTTCAAATGGCCTGTGACAGGACAGTGATACAATCTAAGTGAAGCAATGGCACAAATCAGTATCAGAACAGCCAAAGCATTTGTTTCACTGGGGAGGAATGCTTGAAAGAATAATCCTGTTGCTCTCAATATTTCAATGTTTAATCCTTCCAAGACATGTGCAGAAGGTGTCAGTCAGACAATCTAATAATCCCTGGAGTCCGCAAAAACCTTTAATGGTGAGATGATGCAATGGGATGAGAAAGAAATGGTTACTGACTAACTGCCAAACTGGCTAGTTACACCCCAACATTATTATTCTGTATGAATTTTGCTTGCATATTTAATTATTCTATGGATTTACATATCTCAAAGTCATAAAACACATTCAATAATAGAAGAATCTACATGAGGAATAAGTTGATGTACTGTACTAACTCACTCACTAGAGGTCCTTTGACTGCCCCTTCCACACCCATGACCACTACCATGTAGAAGGACAAGGACAGCATTGGGACACCATGATTTGAATATTCCCTTCTAAGTTACACACAACCTGACTTGGATATATGTTGCCACTCCTTCACTGTCGCTGGGTCAAAACCCTTTCCTCACAGGGTTATAAGTGTATCATGGCATATGCATCTGCAAATTAATATTTCAGCTTCAGTGTTAGTTTGTTGCTATGGTTTTCCTCCATCTTGAAGTAATCTCCTTTTATTTTGATGTGAGCTATCTCCATCTTGGCTTAAGATGAATTAATCTTAATGTTGCATTTGGTGTTTCTCAAGCCAAAGATCTTTGAGGAATGAACCTTTTTGTTTTATCTGCTCAATTTTCCTTTTACAATGCTGAATTCTTTCTATTTTCCATGGTGATATTTTTCTGAAAAGTTTTAAGCAACTCTTTCAACAAAAATACAAAAACAGAGTGAAATTCATGATTAGACCCAACTCCCGATATGACGATGATACACTATTTTTACAAGTAGTATATGTGATTCTTTCGTTAAGAAGGTTAATTTTTTTTTAAGAGGAAAGATTCATGTCTGTCTGATTTGACACCTTGCAAGCCTGATGCAGTAGGTGGCCCAGTTGGTTTTGGTGTTTGTTCAGATCAGCCCTGGAGGCCAATCCACTATGAACTGCAGCAGTTCATGAGGGCAGCTCACCAGCACCTTCCCAAGGGCAATTAGTGATAGATGATAAATGCTACCCTTGCCAGTGAAAATCAGATCCCATGATATGACTGAAGAAAAAACTGGCTCCGAGCATCTCGACTAGAAATTTGTTGCTTTCCATAGGTTGTGTCATTTTCTGTCTGCAAGTCACGGAGCATTTTGGTGTTGACCATGCTCAGTGATGGGTATTATGCAAAAAGCTAAATATCCAGAAATCAACAAACTTCCTGTTATACAGTGCTTGATGGAAGGTTAGATCCATTCCAATAACAAGTCAGTCAGGATGTTTGTCTGAGTAGATGAGGCAAATAAATGCCATGCGCCAATTTGGTTTGTGCAATAACCACAATATCCACTTTGTTGTACATTTGGATCAGAGATGATTAGCCAACGTTGGTGCAGTTAATTTTTCAATGTAAGGCTATTCCAATCCGTTCACAGAGCAGCTAGACTATTTACTATTGAAATATGCTCAGTGTTACAATGTTGTGTAATGCTGAATGCTAAACTCAGCGGAGCTTCACCTTTTATGTTCATTGTTTAACTGCACCAAATGCTCTGGAAACATAAAATCTATGACACACTTGCACTTAACATACTGACAGTGGACTGTGGCCAAGGGACTTGTCAATCTGCTGTGCCATTCATAAAAGTCACTCATAGAATAAGCAGTAAATTGACCTCTCTTAGCCAAGTCATCCAAACTGTCAGCATATATCAGTACATGACAGATAGTTTTAGGATGAAAATTATCTAGATTCCTGCTGCGGGAAAATCTGTCACTGTAACTTTTTCGAGCAACCTAACAGGTAGATTAACTCCATCCTCTGCTAACAAAAGAATGGTTTATTTCGATCCTTTCATTCCGCACTTTAAACATACATTTGGACCTTTGGATGTGTCTAAAAGGGGAAGGGATTGGCTAAGGCCATCAACTTTGCCTTTCACAAGATTACCCTTTCGAGAGTCATTTCCATCATCAGCTGCAGGAGGTGGGGATGATGTATCGTGGCTGCAGCAGCTAATGATGATAACCATTACTGCTCAAGAAAATTGTATTTTCTCACCTCAGGAAGCCTGAACAAGACTGTAAAACGGATGCCCTTTACTACTGGGGGTCTAAGAGCTTGGTGTGGCCTGAGCACTTATTCAAATGGCAGTGAAGTACCTGGGCTATCGGCTCTCTAACATGTAATCAGAAATCATTGTTGTACAGCAAGCAGAGAGTGATGTCTGGGCTCTGCAGTCCAGCTCAGGCACACAGCCATCGAAGAATGTATTATATTGTTCAGTGTCAGCTCTTTCACACTAGTAATATTGATGCATTAAATGTGAAATGGTCAGTTCAGTTCTGACAACTGACCTAATTTTGTTCATTTACAGGATTGGTGCATTTCTGAAACACCTGCAGTACTGTTGGTGGGGGCAGGGGGGATGGGGTGAAGTGGGGGGAGTTGGGGAATGGGGTGAAGTGGGGGAAGTTGGGGGGTGGTGGGGAGAGGGGGTGAGGTGGGAGTTCCAGGATTTTGACCAAGTGCTGTAGGTTAAAGATGAGATAGTGTGTCTTAGAGGTAAACATGCAAGTGACAATATGACTGATAGGGAGGACAATAAACGGTATAGGTTTATTGTAGGTACGTAGGTACGTATTAATAGTTAGACATGTGAATGTGTAATGATGTGATTGGATAATATAATCACATGTTTCAGTTTGAAAACAAAGGGATAATGTCATCAGTCACATGTACTAACGTTGTCTGTCTTCTATGTAAACACTGTTGGATAGAGATATGGATGAATAAAAGTGCAATCTTTTGATTTGAAACTATTACCTGTAGGAATAGTTGATTGGAAACTTGTTTTCTGTAATAAAGATTTGAATGTACACCATTTTTGGATATGTCCATCAGCTGTGTATGCATGAATAAACATTTAAACAAAGAAACCTGAGTCTCATCTGATCTAACCCTCCCAGTTCCCAAACACTTGTTACCCTTGTTCCTCTTGAGGGTAATGGTTGAAGGTTTGAAAAGTAGTGTTGAAGAAGGATAGGCAAGTTGCTGCAGTGCACCTTGTAGATGGTACACTCTGATGCCACTGTGCACTACTGTTACTGTTTTAATGTGAGGAGATCCATTGGGTTTCACATTACTTCAATATATAAGCTGAAGGAAGAATCACAACTATCTCACTAGGTAATATGGGTCTTCACATGTTCTTGTTTTCCAAGAACTAGTTAAAGGAAGAAATGTTATTGTTAAAACTCCTTTCATATCCTTAGGTTTTCCCAAAGTGCTTTCCAGCCAATGACCTGCAGTCACTTTTGTTACACATTCTAAAGTTATACTAGAGTAGCTCTGAGATAAATGGACATACAGTCTTTTCTAGATTGGCTTGAATTAAATAATAAATATTGCTGAGGACCCTTGGACAAAGGAAAACTCCTTTCCGCGTCTTCCAAAAGTGCCTTTGTAATGTCTTATTTTAAGTAACAAGTTTAGCAGAATGTATTGTGTCGCATGGCAACCAGTCTCCTTTAAGTGAATCCTGATATAATTGCAGAGCTTATGAAATGGACACTTTCTCATTGATTCCTGTATCAAAAGTATGATTTTAAAGGTTTAATTCTACTTCCAGATTCAATATGCATTACATCAAATTAACATGTCTGTACAAATCAAAATCAACTCAGATTAGATTAAGAGCAAAAATGCTAACAAAATAGATAGTAAGAGCTACTAAAGGTGAATGTGAAATGAATATAAGGAATGTTAAAACCAACACAGCTATTATTTTAGGAACAAAGTATGGTCTTGTGCAACATGAGCCCCTTGAAAACTGACAATGGTGATGCTGTCAATGAAGAGAAAGGCACATATGTTGAAGAGTTTCTTGCCATCACTACTTGTGGCACACAAAAAGGATAACATGCTGGATATTCCAAAGAAACTAAGGTTGGCTTAGGAGTGTGGAAGCACCAAAATGAACAGAAACAAAATAAGAATTGTGCTATTATGGATTTCAATAAACACTGACAAATCCCCAGGGCCAGATGGCTTCTGTCCAGAGTTTTAAAAGACATAGATGAGAATATTGCAGATACCCAACCACTACCTTCCAAATTTCTCTCAACTTGGGGACTGTTTCTCAGATTTGAATATTGTGCACAGCATGCAGTTATTTATGAATCTCAAGAGGTGGAAATCAGAGAATTATTGATCAATTAGCCTAAAATCTATTGTCAGGAAGTTAATGGGGTCTACAGTTAAGGATAAGCTGACTGAACACTTTGTTTCTTTTCAGCTGCATGAATTTGTAAAGGGTGAGCCATGTTTGACAAACCTGACCAATTTGTTTTTGGAGCGGTAACTACAGTAGTGGAGAGGGAAGTGTTTACGGATGTTATTAAGATGGACATCTAGAAGTCATTTGATGAATCCTCTTAAAGGAAGTTGAAATTTTTGGAACTGAATGTAAATGTCTAGTTGGGCAATAGTGAGTTGTTGAAAACAGAGTTTTAGGATAATGAGTATGATTTCTAATTGACAGAATGTAACTAGTGGTCCTTTGTAATTGTCTCTGTTGGGCCATCTTTTATTCACCATTTTCATTAATGATTTAGGTGATGGAATAGAAAGCTACAGAATCAATTTTACTGATGACACTAAGATAGGTAGCATTAAGCAGCTTAAATGAAAGCATAAAATTAAATTAGATATTGATAGGTCAAATGAATGGACAAAATTGTGGCAAATGGATATTAATGTAGGTCTAAGTGAAGTCAGCTATTTGAGACCTACGTGAGATAGAACAAAGTACTTTCATATTGGTGGAAAGCTTGAAACAATGGAGATCCAAAGCAATTGGACAAGATACATAGATCATTAAATTGTTATGAATAAGTACAGAAAACGATTTTTTAAAAGGCTAATGGAATATCTTGAGGGCTCCAATACAAGGAGTAAATGTTATGGTATGGCTTTACAAAGCTCTGTTTTCAAAAGGCACAACAACACCTCTTCTTCCTCAGGAGACTCAGGAAATTCAGCATGAATGTTAGGACCCTCACCAACCGCATCATAGAAAGCATACTATCCCTGTACATAACAGCCTGGTATGGCTGCTGCTCTGCCCAGGACCATAACAAACTGCAGAAGGTTGTGTGCACAGTCCAGACTATCACGAAAGCCAAGCATCCACCCTTGGACTCCATTTACATGGCCCATTGACACAGAAAGGCTGCCAACATCATCAAAAACCCCTCCTACCTTGGTGATGTTCTCCTACAACCTCTTCCATCAGGCAGAAGACACACAAGCCTGAACACCTGCACCAACAGGTTCAGGAACAGCATCTTCCCTGCTGTTATTAGACTGAGGAATGGACTCTTTAACTTCAAATAATTTTGATCTTTGCACACCTTCTGTATAGTTGTAACCTGCATGCCTAGCTGTATCTAAGCACCCTATGATCTGTATGTCCTTGTTTGCTATGATCTGCCTGTATTGCTCAAAACAAAACTTTTCACTATACTTAGGTAGATGTGACTACAATAAATCAAATCTAATCAATAAATAAATGAAGATCACATCTGGAGTTATTGTGAGTTGATCTGGTCACTATACCTTTGGATGGATGTTTATTACTTTTGAGGAGGTGCAGAGCAATTTTACCAGAATGACACCTGGATCAAAGGGTTAAACCATAATGAGAGTGTATACATGCTAAAGCAGCGGTTCCTTATATAAAAGGTTTGAAGTGATTTATTTGGAGATTTACAAGATATTAAGTGAATCTGACAAGGTTGGGAAAGACACTCATTTTGGGATGATGGGCATTGTCTAAACACTACAGCCAAATCTCTCAGGAGTAAGATTGTAAACTGCTCTATACGCAAAGGAAATACAAGTCTATAATTTGCCTCAATAATCAGCAATTAATACACAATCAATTATTAATTGCAAATCTGAGATTGATAATAGCATTGGAGTTAAGTTGCGGATCAGCTATGACCTCAGTGAATGATGATGGAATAGAATTGAGGGGCTGAATGGTCTGCTCCTATTCCTAAGTTTCTGTGCCTTTCAAAGCTAGATTGATACATATTTGCACCTAGCTGCAGTTTACACATTTGAACACAATACTTTGCAACTCTTTAAATGTCTTCACTGCACATCAAACTCCTATGCAGCGGCTTGTTTCAATCACCATTAAGCTAGTGGACCAAAACAGGAGATCAGAATGAGTAAGAGAACACACATGTGAGTTGCATTTAATGTTGCAATTATACTGCACCAAGCAGTTTACATTCTTCACATCATCCTTGAGCAGGAGAGCTGTGTACAAATGTACTTACACACATGAACAGTCTGCTTACTACCTCTGACAGCTGGTGAAATTTCAAAACAGTCAACAGAGCTAGCAGGAATAATCAGGTCTTTTCTTTCATTCAAAAGGCAACCTATTGGGTCCCTGCTTTTCAAGAATGTTTAATACTTTGGCAGGATAGAAATATTTTTGTCAAGGCTGATTCAATCCCCATTCCTCATTGCCTTATAAAGTGAAACTTGGAACTTCTCCTTACAGTGCTGCAGACTGCATGTTGCTGATGCTCCCCCAATGGGGTTGACTCAGAAGACCCAAGATTTCAACTCAGTGATGACACAGGTTGGTGACATATGTCTGTCTCAGGGCACTACATGGCTTGAAGGAAAACCTGGCATGGCTATTCCCATGCCTTTGTGATATTATCCTTTGTAATAATAGAGTTCACAGGGGGGATACTGTTTGAGTTTCCTTAGTGAGTTTCTGTAATACGTTTTACAGATAATCTGTATGTAAATAAATTGCACATTAGTTGTGCGAGTGATCATTCACACTTAGTCACATTGCAGCACTGACAGATCAAGTAGATAGACTGTCCCTATCCCAGCTGATACTAATACTGGACCAGTCAGAGCTCAAAATCAAATCTGGCTCCATGATCACCGGTTTTGTTTTTGTAGTTTGATTACTGCATTGCTTAGTCACTGAGCATATCCATATGAGGTTGCCAATGGTCTTTTAATAAAAGAATACAAGTTTATTAACAAAAGGAAATTTGGCAATTTAAAAAAATCTTAACATAAATTTCAAAATTAAAAATTTAATCCTTTTTGATACTTGACACCAATGATGCATCATTCTTATCTGAGCTCTTTGATTTTTTTTTACTCATTTGACAAGGTTGCAAATAATACCATTCAGCAACTGTCAATTAATTCATCACATTCCTTCATCAGGAATGGGCTTATGCCTGAAACGTTGATTCTCCTGCTCCTCGGATGCTGCCTGACCGGCTGTGCTTTTCCAGCGTCACACTTTTTGACATTGCAAGAATACCAAAATAGAGGGGGGATAGATGATTTCATTAAAACTGAACTCAACTGCGTGTGTTCTTCAGTTCATGACTTCAATAAGTCACAAATATATCCAATTACGTAATGCGGTAAATGAATTTCAGTGCCTGCTTGTACCTTTGGTTGTTTGCAAAGGTGGTGTACGAACATTACCAACTAGCCTGTGATTACAAAACTCAAAACACAGTACCAAGCATTAGATATAATCCTGAAATTGGGTAACATTTGCTGAATAAGCCTGACTGTACTAATTTAATGTTGGCACCCAATTTAAGATTGTCAGTGGGGTCTCAGTATGGCACACTTGCATGTGCTTGATACATTAATACACATCCCCCTGCTCTTGCAGACAAAAAGAGCATATGTAAAAGGTGCGCCAGCATAATTATTAGTACAGTCAGGCTTATTTAGCAAATGTTATCCCATTTCAGGACCATATCTAATGCTTGGTACTGTGTTTTGAGTCTTACAAACACAGGCTAATTGGTAATGTTAACACATCACCTGTTGCAAACACCAAAGGTACAAGTTGTTTGATGGGGTCCACCAGTCTTTTAGATGTATATGACCTACGTACCTGATATCAGAAGGGCACTGAAATTCATTTACCACATTACATTTACATATATATTTGTGACTTATGTGTTTTTATATAGCTTCAATTTAACCAACCATTCTTTGGTTAATTATTGAGGACCATACTTTGATCAATAAGAGTCACCAGTCTGGTTTACATTTACGCAGAGCTTAGCAGTAAACTGTCAAGTCATAATTTAATTGGCACATACTCCATGCCAATGTCTCTACCAATCAGTGTTCACTAGCTAACCAATTAGCTCTATTTTCTCATGCAGAATAAAACAATGTTCGCCATTTACATTGATATTCTTGCAAATTCCTAGTGGGTGCAAAATGAAAAACTATGACAAAATATTTTTTCAGAAATATCCAGTTTCTGTGCATCTGAATGATCAAGAGTAAAAGATGTTAGCCACAATGAATATTGTGGAGTATCCAGCCTAATCTAGTCATCTTCGTCTTGATACAGTTGCTTCCAATTAAGTTTCTGCTAAATTCTGACCCTCACTCCAGGCAGGTAATATTATTAGAGGATCTACTATTGGAGTTTCGCACAGGAATCTTCCCCTCTTGGGGTAAAAGAGAAACAACAGTCCTAAAAGTAAACATTGTAGTCGAATTAAAGAAACTCAATAGATCCAAGATTGAGAAGTTTATCTATAGATTTGTTAATGTTGATGGCATGTTGTGGCTATATGGAAAAGATCACGGAAACATAAGGCAAAACCAATTGGTTATAATGGAGGTTTTAATTTTCAGAATGGCTCAAGTTTTAAAAACAATTCATTGCTAGAGCAAATTTGGGACAGTTTCCTGCAAAGACTGTTTTAGAACTGAAAAAGCATAGGCCAATAAAACCAGAAAGTGAAAGAGAGAAACACAGTTAATATTTTTGGTCAATGAAATTTTTCAATGCAGCCTATAGTGGAAACATGGTTTCTCTCTCTCTTGTTTCTGTCTGATCTGCTAAATCATTACAGTACAGCATTCTTTTTGGTTCAGATTTCCAGTATCCGTTCAATTTTGCTTTTGTATTAAAGGAATAGACCTTATTGGATCTAATGATGGGCAACATAGAATAATCGATTAGCAATCTGAAAATAAGGTAGTATCTTAGCAGTAGAGATCATTCTAAGGTTGAATTTGATACTAGGTTTGAGCAAGTGTCATCCACTATGAATCTGAGAAAAATTAACCAGAATAAATGGTTCCCAGCCTCAACATTGAGGATTGTCACAGAATCTGCTCCATGGCTGGATCTAACTTTCCAAAAGTGGATAAAGCACACCCAGAGTTGAAGATGACTATGATTCAGTTGGTATAATGGCTCAGGGTCTTGCTTGACATGTATGTGGGAAGGTTTTCCCAAGTTCGCCACTAGAACACACATGCCAATGTAAAGAACTTTGATCATCTGAAACGTGAACTCTATCTCTCTGTCACTGTGAGACCTGCAATGTATTTCCCAACATTTTGTTTTCAATCCAGATGTTTTGTCCTGATGCAAGGGCCAGGTATCGTTGCTAATATGTCTGTGCGATGTTTTCTCCCTTATTTTTGTGTTGCAGCTGATTGTTTGCAATTGAGTGGCTTGCACAGACTTTTTGGAGAGCATTTAATAGCAAGTACATGGTGTAAGACTGGAATCATATGTCAGATAAGGTGACATGTTCCCTTCACTGAGGGACATTAATGAACCAATTGCACTTTTGTAACGTTATGCTAACTTTTCAAGTGATTTTCTTGTTCACAGTCCAATACCATAATCAATACATTGCCATTTAAGTAATCTAGGACATGCAACTATGCCATTGCTGAATGTATAATTTAATGCTGTTAATTTCACAAAGCAGCTTCAGTGCATCACAGTTTTCACATGAATATTTTACACCGTGTCAACTGGGTGCAGTAAAGTCTTGTTTAGAAAAGTTAATGTGAAGTATTTTACTTGAAGTAAAGATATGTGGTGCAGTGTAAACACAGCAAAATGACTCCCAAAGCATCACATTATACAATTCAGCATCTTAATTGCCTTAATTGTAATGTTTTGTTTGATTTTGCAAAATGCTCCTTTTCAGCATTAGTGCTGACAATGTTGTCACCTCACATGTTGCATTTCTCCCAACACTCGCGTTTGACTTAAATGGATAATGATTGTATGTCAGTAGAAATGAAGCCTTGTAATTTCAATTTTCCATTGAAGATTTATTATCATCAGGAAATTTTGGCTGACACAACCTTTTTGCCAACAAACTGCCTTCTTGGTTGCAACCTGCAGAACATGATGTTAATGCATTTTATTTCTCAGTTTGAAAAGTTTTAGTCACCCTGATTGCCAGAACCCTATTAGAAGCTGATCCTGTTTGAACTGAAATTCTCATGAGGTGAGTGAATTTTGTGTTTATCGGAGCAGGAAGAATAAAGTTGCAAACCAATGTAGCCTCAACAATCATAGAATCATAGGTAGAACTGGATTATGCAACAAACAGCAATACAATTTAGGTTTTTATAATTGCCTTACTAACTACAATGTCTTGACCACCTTCTGTCCATAACTACCTGTCTAAGTTACAGAACCTTATATAGAGTCACATGTAGTTTCATGTGCCTCATAGATCTTTCAGTTGTAAATCAGTTATTGAATACAGTAAGGAAAAGTATAATTTCACTGATGGTTTATTGTAATATTGCGTGTATTGGTTAACATTTAACCAAAGACCTCTCTGTGGTTTTTATTTCTTTAAATGTATTTTCATGGCAAAGCATAAATAGGTTTTAAAAATTAAAAATCAATGTCCACATATGATGGTTCAGTAAATTAAACGTTTAACTTTCACATCAAAGTGGAGATGTATGATATGAATTTGATATGAGTTTGAAGCTTCCATTGTCTCTCAAATGTTTACACGATTGCTGATTTACATCCATTTTATTGCTGGACATACATTAATGAGATTTTCAAGAAATTTGTGTCTAACTTGGCATTGCCAGAATAGGTTGATTTTTGGTTCTAACGTATGGGTTGCACCAATGGAAGAAATTCCATCTGTCTTTATAAAAGGTAGGTGAAAGCCAAACCACATGGTGCATGGTATCCTGTGTCATGTTGACAAAAGAGACAATTAGCTTACTTGGAAAGTAGTGATCAAGTGACCTCAAGTTTAGGTTGTCATAGACTTGGAAAGAATAAACTGATTTAAGAGGCTTTACAATGTTTCTTCATTCAAACATATTAGACACAGCAACATCACATAGAGTGTTGCAATCTCTGTAAAAACCTAATAATATACGGATAGGAATATTTAGTTATTTTCATTTTCCTTCATTTTAACAAAATGCATTAAAATATGCATTCTGTGACTTTACTAGCTTTTTGGGATTTGAATGACAGCTTTGATATTTAACTATGATTATTGGTGCCGACTCACACAAAATCTTTGCTGTATCCTAAGCTTCAGTTACTGATCACTCTCGTCTATCGATCTCCACTCATCCTTCCCATGCCTGTAGCACTGATTTCAAACTTCATGTGCTTTTGTTTGTAAATTTTCTCAGGCTTTTATCACACTTCATCTTCAGATCCCCTCCTCTTCAACACAGGCTTACTACATGTTTCCCCAGGCACATCATCCTCCACTGCCAGCTCCTAATTCTCTTAACATTAGCGCTGAAATCTTCAGCTATCTTGACCATGGAATTTTGAGCTGAACATTTTCTGCAGGTGTGTGTGTGTGGGTGCGTGCGCACCTGTGTGTGTCTCTGTGTGTGTGTGTGCGCCTGTGTGTATGTGCATGCATGCCTCTGTGTGTGTGTGTGTGTGTGTGTTTGTGTGCATGCGTGCCTCTGTGTGTGCCTGTGTGTGCATATGCATGTGCCTGTGTGTGTGTATCTGTGTGTGTGCATATGCATGTGCCTGTGTGTGTGCATATGCATGTGCCTGTGTGTGTGTATCTGTGTGTGCGTATCTGTGTGTTTACAGCTGAAAATGTGTTGCTGGAGCGCCTCATCTTCCGCCCCTCTCTCAAAGCACAGCAGGCCAGGCAGCATCTCAGGAATAGGGAATTCGACGTTTCGAGCATAAGCCCTTCATCAGGAATGAGAGAGAGTAGCCAAGCAGGCTAAGATAAAAGGTAGGGAGGAGGGACTTGGGGGAGGGGCGATGGAGGTGGGATAGGTGGAAGGAGGTCAAGGTGAGGGTGATAGGCCGGAGTGGGGTGGGGGCGGAGAGGTCAGGAAGGAGATTGCAGGTTAGGAGGGCGGTGCTGAGTTGAGGGAACCGACTGAGACAAGGTGGGGGGAGGGGAAATGAGGAAACTGGAGAAATCTGAATTCATACCTTGTGGTTGGAGGGTTCCCAGGCGGAAGATGAGGCGCTCCTCCTCCAGCCGTCGTGTTGTTATGTTCTGTCGGTGGAGGAGTCCAAGGACCTGCATGTCCTCGGTGGAGTGGGAGGGAGAGTTAAAGTGTTGAGCCACAGGGTGGTTGGGTTGGTTGGTATGGACGGCCCAGAGGTGTTCTCTGAAGCGTTCCGCAAGTAAGCGGCCTGTCTCCCCAATATAGAGGAGGCCACATCGGGTGCAGCTGATGCAATAGATGATGTGTGTGGAGGTACAGGTGAACTTGTGGCGGATATGGAAGGATCCCTTGGGGCCTTGGAGGGAAGTGAGTGTGGAGTTGTGGGCGCAAGTTTTACATTTCCTGCGGTCGCAGGGGAAAGTGCCGGGGGTGGAGGTTGGGTTGGTGGGGGGTGTGGATCTGACGAGGGAGTCACGAAGGGAGTGGTCCTTGCGGAACGCTGATAGGGGAGGGGAGGGAAATATATCCTTGGTGGTGGGGTCCGTTTGGAGGTGGCAGAAATGACGGCGGATGATACGTTGTATGCGGAGGTTGGTGGGGTGGTAGGTGAGAACCAGTGGGGTTCTGTCTTGGTGGCAGTTGGAGGAGCGGGGCTCAAGGGCGGAGGAGCGGGAAGTGGAGGAGATGCGGTGGAGGGCATCGTCGATCACATCTGGGGGGAATCTGCGCCCACACCTCCACACTCACTTCCCTCCAAGGCCCCAAGGGATCCTTCCATATCCGCCACAAGTTCACCTGTACCTCCACACACATCATCTATTGCATCCGCTGCACCCGATGTGGCCTCCTCTATATTGGGGAGACAGGCCGCTTACTTGCGGAACACTTCAGAGAACACCTCTGGGCCGTCCGGACCAACCAACCCAACCACCCCGTGGCTCAACACTTTAACTCTCCCTCCCACTCCACCGAGGACATGCAGGTCCTTGGACTCCTCCACCGGCAGAACATAACAACACGACGGCTGGAGGAGGAGCGCCTCATCTTCCGCCTGGGAACCTCCAACCACAAGGTATGAATTCAGATTTCTCCAGTTTCCTCATTTCCCCTCCCCCCACCTTGTCTCAGTCGGTTCCCTCAACTCAGCACCGCCCTCCTAACCTGCAATCTCCTTCCTGACCTCTCCGCCCCCACCCCACTCCGGCCTATCACCCTCACCTTGACCTCCTTCCACCTATCCCACCTCCATCGCCCCTCCCCCAAGTCCCTCCTCCCTACCTTTTATCTTAGCCTGCTTGGCTACTCTCTCTCATTCCTGATGAAGGGCTTATGCTCGAAACGTCGAATTCCCTATTCCTGAGATGCTGCCTGGCCTGCTGTGCTTTGACCAGCAACACATTTTCAGCTGTGATCTCCAGCATCTGCAGACCTCATTTTTTACTGTGTGTTTACAGTCATGAAGGATTTGGATAGAGCACTTAAAGAGGATGGTTTCTCAAGAATGGAGGGTTGGTAGCCAATGGGCACAGAATTAGGGTGATAGCTGAAATGTCAAAGATGACATAAGGGAAAATATTTTAATGCACCAAGTAGTTTTGGAAGGCATTACATAATAAAGTGGATAACACAGATTCTGTGGTTCATTTTCGAAATAAATTGGATAAATGCTTTCTAGAGAAGCAGAAAGTGAGATATAGAAAGACCAGAGTAGTGGACTGATTGATTTGTTCTTTGAAAGAACAAATTGAGTTGTACGGTCAATGGATTGAATGGGTTTCTCTGGTGGCCTATTATGTAATTGTGTAGCGGTTCTATGATTGGTGAATTTTCTTTGCATTGCTTTGCTTGAGTGTAGGCAAAATGCATTGAATGAGCAATAGGGCTTAGGGTAATGTCATTCAGTCATTCCAAATAAGTGGGATGATTTTCAGAAGAAATTTCTCTCCATTCTCACTTCATCTTCTCAAAGTGCTAACTCTTGCTGGGTATATGTCTCCAACCACCAGCAGCTCTTTGATTACTCAGTCAGGCATCCATTATTCATGTTTAACCCTGGGTGTTGGGTGAAGCAGCCTATTCTACTGTGAATGACACAGAGTAAAGCTTGATTCTGGCCTCACCTGACATTCTTATACATGTACATCCTTGTCAGGGGTCACTACATCACCATTGGCAGCAGGAGTCTTACCTGGTTTGCCCTCACCCTCAAGAGATTCTAAGCACAGTTGTGTGGCAAACGTCTGTGAACAGAGCACAGCAACCAAACTGGGGATTTTTGTATTATCACCGTGATTGTCTGACCCTGAAAATACATTAACTTTGCCAATGTGAATATGAACTTGTGTACATTCTTAACTTTCACCAACTTCTTCTTATGTTTCAATTTATTTTTAACCTATATTGATGGCTAATTCAGGAAAAGCAGTTGGACATCAATGGATCTGTTTAGCATCCTTATTCAAGAAGGACTAAAAATATTCAGATAATAATTGCAAGAGTTTCAGTCATTTTGAAATAATTACTCAAATCATGATTCATGTTGTGGTGTTGGCTACGGATTAGTGAGTAGATTTCTTGCTCTGATTCAAAAGGCTATGGGTTCTAATCCTGCCAGATTAATCCTGTGAGGCTAAAGGGTTATTTGAGACCTTAATAGACGGTTGTCAATGTCCATTTTTAAGTGGCTTCAGACCCAGATAAAGATGCCATGGCCAATTGGCAGACCCAATGAATTTTTGGTTGTGATGACAGAAGAGTTAGAACCTTGAGGGAAAACATTTTCTTACAGATGGAGAATTCTTCGAAAGAGGACCTTTGAGCGTCCATGACAAAGGCAACAGGAAGCCACCTCCTAAGAATGTGGGGGTTTGTTGTGAGTGACTGAAGAGGAACACACAGGACTGCAAGACATGAGGAAATGAGCAGAGAACTTTCAGTAGAACCCCACTGCCGTTCCCATGCAGCACTGAGGAAGTGTGGCACCACTGGAGGTGCCACCTTTCAGATGAGATTTTAAAGTGAGGCCCAGCCCATCCTTTCAGGTGAAAAGAAGCTGGGGAAATCCCCAAAGACTTGGCTAATATTTATCTCTCAATAAATACCCGTAAAGACTCTTACTAATTTTTATAGATGTAGCATAGAAAGCATTCTATCCGGATGCATCACAGCTTGGTATGGAACCTGCTCTTCCCAGGGCCCTAAGAAATTATAGAGAGTTGTGAACACAGCCCAGTCCACTACACAAGCCAACCTTCCATCCATTGTCTCGGTCTATACTTCCTGCTGCCTCAAAGAATCCACCCACCAGTTACAATCACCTCCAATCCCTTCCATCAGGGAGAAGGTACAAGAGCTTAAACAGGTTCAAGACTATTATTCAAATGAAACTGAATGAAACTCAAATTTTAGATTAAATGTTGATCTCACTGTTTGTGCGCCTTCTTTGGAGTTGTAACATTGTATTCCTCGCTGTGTTCTTTTATCCTAAAACACTTTGTATGGTCTAATCTGCCTGTAATGAACACAAAACAAAAGCTTTCACTACCTAGCTGGATGTGACAATAATAAATCAAATCATATCCAAATACACAGATCATTGATTGTAATCAGATTGCTGTTTGCTATGACCAAATTTGGCAGTCACATTTCCTACATCACAACAACAACTGTACTTCACCGGTTGCAAAGCATCTCAAGATGGCCTAAAGTGGTGAAATTTGTTGTGAAATTACAAGGTTTTTTCATGCAAATTATAGAAAAGGAGATCACCTTGTACCATTTTCTAATCAAGCTGCTCACAGACGTTATTACACACCTCTGTAGCAGGTTGGACATGAACCCAGGCCTCCTGACTCAGATGTAAGGATACTACCACTGCACCACAAGAGCCCTCCAAACCTTTTACACTGAACCTAAGTTAATGTGCTTCATCTGGAGCTAAATCATCCCATTTTTCTCCTCTCCAGTGTCATATTGAATCCCTAGCCAAATTTTTAACTCAGTTTGCTCCATCATAAAGATTACCTAATTCATTCCTGCCTGAATCCATATTCCATTGAATGTGCATTTGTGAATTTCTTACCGCTTAGCCATACAATTCTAGTGCTTACCAGACAAGTTTCTATCCTCCACTAACTTAACCTTGGCTGTATCATATTTCACAACAAATAGTATTTGCCAATTACTCCTGTTCTCACTGACCCAAGGCTGTCAAATGCCTCAAGTTGTTAAATTCTCATTCTGAGCTTTAAGTTTCCATGTTTTCACCTCATTTTGCAGATCTGTAAGCTCTTCCACTATTACAATTTCTGTCCTCGTTCTTGCAATGATTCTGGCCATTTGTATCTGCAATCTTCTTTAGTCATGCCATTAGTAACTGATACTTAAGTTCCCAATGACCCTAACACTCTGGAATTCCATTGCACCTATTTACTTCTCTGTCTCCCATCAAGGTGTCATTAGAAATCTACTGTTTTAATATTTTTCCAATTACCTCACCTAAATGTCCTTCTATGATCTAGTCATCCCTCCTTTTACTCCATTACAGGTTGCCACAGTCTCAATTACAACAATCACATGAGTTGAAAGTTTCTATTTCTTCAAACTTTCCCTTCTCTCCCCGAGTGATAATCCTACGTCTATACCTACCTATTACCAATCTATCAGTGATTGAACACAGATCTTTATGATCTAACTTCCCATAACATTGATTCATTTGAAAGCTTTTAATTGAATCCTCCATAACTTACCTTGTTCTAGTGGAATAAACTCCAGTCTTGAGTATTTTATGGTAACTGTGAAAGCTTGGTTCTGGCATAATTCTAGAGAATCTTTTTCATACTCTTCCTCTACTTCAAATGTACCATGAGATGTCGAGAAAAGCATACAAATGTACGTTGCCTAGTGTATTTTTTTCTTGAAACTAATGACTTGATTGCACTGCAACATTATAGTTTTGTGGCCAAAGTATGTCATTCAGTAAATTTAATTATAATTAATCTAAGGGTTTGTTCACAATGTTTATTTTGAACTCAGCCCGTGGTTTGTATCCAATTTAAAGGAGAGCTTTTGATTTTCATGTGGAATACGTAATGATTGTATTTTAAATGTTATATTGACCACATCGCATAAATAAATGTATTGTACGTCTGCACTGAAATTAAGATTATTTGCTGTGTCTACCAATTGTTTTACTTATGTCTGAGTTTAGTTTTAAATGTGCAGTTATTTAGTAAATGATAGTAGAATAAATGTCAGAAACAGGTCAGAAAAAAGAGTTACACCTCAGAGCCAGCTGTAGCGGCATCCAGACGGAATCGGCAAGCAGTGTGAACAGAAGTAACATAATGGCTTGTGTTCCAGTCTTGTTTATGCTCTTTTCCGAGGATTTACTGTTGTCCAGATGTCAATAAGACTGAATTCAGACATTGGCTCGATTAATGTATTTCTTGGCTTTGTATTGCAGTGACCAGTGCCTGTTTCTTTCCAGTTCTCTCCGTGATCTGAAATTAGATTAAAATTCCCATTTTGTAAAGATAACTTTACAATTTCAAGCAGCTGTTTTGTCAAACACGGCTGTGAAAAGCTCTGTTGCATTTAAATTGGATGCTATCTAGAACTGGTCCTGTGGCTGATAAACAAGCTCTTCAACTACCTCTTTGTATTACACATTGCTGCCTTTTTCTAACGCCAACAGTGAATATCACATTTTGTTCCTTAGAACGGTAAAGCTGTGGGTTCTAAGGTAATCAGAATCTTTAAGATGAATGACGCTTCAAATATTATCAAATACAATCAAGATTTGTATTTTTAATACCATTGAGAATTAAATTAGTTTACTGTGTACTATCTCAGTGCATTAAAATATGCTTCCTTAAATTTCTTGTAGCACTGTAAAATGCTTTGAATGGATTACTGGCTTATACATTTTTATGACATGAAGTCAGTACTCAATGTGTAATGCGAAAATATTGATCTAGTGTATTGAAACTTGATTGAACAATTATTATTGTAAATGTTCCAAAGCTGCACTTGCCCCCACCTTCTCTTTAATACTCTCTGAGTCTCTGCCTTTCCTCTATAAGTACAGCTTCAAAATCAAAAGCAATTTACTTTAATAACGATATGGGGCAGTGCTATTACTTTAAAAGCCTTTTTGATGTACAGTTATCTGTAAAGTGCAAGGAGTAACCTTTCAAGGGGCATAATAACATTCTTGCACTAAGTATGGGGTTAGGCTCTTTTAGAGAATACTCCCAACAGTGTACTTATCTGTAAATAGAAAGAGAAAGCAGGGGTCAAAATATGTTTGTGTCCTGCAAGGCTTGAAAAGAACACCAATAGCTTGGTTCTGCAAAGTTCAATAAAAAGCAATTAAAACATGCTCAGAATTTACGCTGTGTCTGAGGGAGAATAGTTTTTCATTGTTTAACTATGTTTTAATGCATCCGCCTTGAACAGCATTAGGGGATGAGGCTGTTTTCTCCATCTTTCTGTCCAGCTGAAGCACAAGGCACGGGTGTGCAGTCAATGTAACTGTGGCACATTTCAGTGCCTGGCTCTTTCCTTGCTGTCACTGCCTCAAAAGGTGTCCTTTGTGCAACTGGCTAGTATCTGACAGACTGGGGATTGCCCAATGCAACAGAGGGTTGGGCTGCTGAATGATTTTAGCTGGTGGGAGAAAAGAGAGCAGAATTTATGTTGATGAATAATGACCCTGAACCATCTCTACAGTGAAATATGCCTTACCCACCCCCATCCCACCACAACCATCCTTTTATTGGATGGAACATAGATGGGATTTACAATCACATTTGCCTTGCCCAACCTTTTCAATGTATTTGGTAAATGACACAATAATTATTTCAGTTTCAACTGCTGTACATAGTAGATGAATGACATCAGAAACAAAGTGCAGCAAATCAGTCAGAATAAACATAAGGATAATGAGAGGCAATCTGATAGACATTTATACAATAATGAGAGAAATGGATAGCTAATGGTAGGTGTCTTTTCCCTAGGATGGGGGGTTTCAAGACTTGGGGGCACATTTTTAAGGTGAGAGGAGAGACATTTAAAAAAGTCATATGAGGCAAATTATTTACACAGAGGGCAGTTCGTGTGTGGAATGAACTTTCTGAGAAGGTGGTCGATGTGGGTACAATTACAGTGTTTTAAAGACATTTGCATAGATTCATGAATATGAATTGTTTGGAGGGATATGGGCTAGGAGCAGGCAGGTGGGTTTGGTTTAGTCTGGGATTATGTTTGGCATGGACCAAAAGGTCTGTTTCTGTGCTATATGACTCTCTGACTCGATCACAGCAAACTGCAAAAGATAAATAATGTATTAATATCTACATAATCAGAATAAATTAGAAGCTGCATATGTCTGTGACAGAAGCCTTCACTTATAAAGATTGATTAATATTATAGACCAATGATCTAAAAAATCTATCCGTTTGATTGAAACACTTATGAATAGTAAATTTGGTTCGCAAACCAGATTAGTGGTTAGCACAGATCCTTCAGCATTTGGGTGGATTTTTACTTCAAGATTTTTATTTCGAATTGTGGCATATGGCTACAAAGAAGTGATGATTCTTAAAAGCCACAACATTGTTGCTCAGATGCTCGTTTTTGATTGATTTTTGGTTTATTTATGTAAACCTCAGATAATTACCTGACTGACTCAAGACCCAGTACCTCTTCTCTAATGGCCTTGTTTGTTAATATCAGGTCAAATTAATACATTAAAATGTCTGCTGACTGATTTATTTGTACTCCAGTTGATGTATACATTTTTTTAGCAGATTACTTAAGTAAATTGGATTGAATTTCATAATAAATCATGGTGTCAAATTGGAAGTCCATCAGGTGGTTATTGTGACTCCAGAGTACACTTTGATGGTGACTGGAGCGGATGTTTTTCAAAGGGAAATTGGACTGTGGATTTAAAATGAACAATCCTGTCCAATGAAATATTAGCGAATTGTGCTTATTGACATGGCTTGTCAACAGCAGATCAGAATTACATTTGGCTTCTGATTCTCGTCTTCAGGCCATCTCTTCCCTTTCTGAGTGCACTGGGGTTGGCGAAGCAAATATTTGTGTTGACACCCTAAACAGAGGGTTTCAGAGCAGTTTCTTCGAATCTGTGTGACATATTGGCTGAGTAATATTTATCCAACTGCCAGATGTTGGAAGGTTTGTTTTTCAAAATGCTAGCACAAAACAGTACCGTTCTTGTAGGAAGGAACACTTCAAAAGAAGTAATGTCAGAAGTGGGCTGAGATGAAAGTATAATCTTAAGCTTTTGTGTATCATTGGTGCTTAAATAATTTCTTCATTTATATAATCTATATACATTCGCTGGGAGGCATGATAGGATTTATTCTTTTAGCAGTGATACAAGAGTTATGTTATACTGACAATGGACATCAGATTTAATGAACGTTAAGTAATGTCTACACTCATTTTATTTTGCAATCTTCACACTTTGTTTAGATGTTCAAAGTTTAATGTAGATATTCCCTCCTATGATAGAATTTCAAATGTAATACAGTAAAAAGGTCTGATGAACAAATGCATTTTGCCTTAAGCGAGTATTGCTAGATTCCCGGTGATTTCATTTTCTTACTTTTAAAAACTGGAGACTAAAGGTTGGTCAGACAGAGTCCAGGCATATACTTTTCTTGTCAGAGCCTTATGTCAATTTAACCATTAAAAAACCCCAATTCTATTGCTTCCTATATACACACAGTCAAATCCTCACCCAATTATCATTAACATATACCTATAACTTGTTCCCTTATTTCATTTGGTCTCAAGCATCTCTGCCAGACCCTACTTGATGATAATAACTAATTCCATTAGTCCAGTGGACAGAACATATTGTTTCTTGTCTCCAAAATGTGCCTCTTCTTCAGAAAGGACTGAATTATGCTTGGATACAGTTCCACAGTTGGCAATTGCTCTTCAGAAGATCTTCCAGTTAACTATGTGTGACAGTCGAATGTTAGATGTTGGCAGATAAAATAGCAATGGGAATTAATGAACGAGGTTTCAACGCAAATCTCAATCCTGCTCTCATCCAATATTCACACAGATCATTTTCAGCAGAAGTAACTCATTTGCGAACAGGATTGGGAATTCTGTCAGATTGTTCTCTTTCACTCCAGTCTATGGACATGGGAGTCAATCATTACCAACCTGATTAAGGTCAGTTGACATAGGTCCACACATCAAGCCCAAATCCAGAAGAAGGGCTTATGCCCAAAACGTCAATTCTCCTGCTCCTCGGATGCTGCCTGGCCTGCTGTGTTTTTCCAGCACCACATTTTTCAACTCTGTGGAGTAGTGCCATACATTGTGATGCATGCACCAACTGAGCTATAAAGAAATGCTCACAGAGTTGCTATGGCCATAAGCTCCTGTGAATTTCTCAACCACAAATAAACCTAACAATTCTTATAATTTTTCCTCACTTCTAAGCTGCATTATGTTATTGATGATGCAGTTTAGTTCCCTCAGAAACGATCAGAATTTGAAATTGCAGGAACAAGAACACTTAAGTTTCAAATGTACAAGCATACAAGCTAGAAGCAGAAATAGACCACTCAACCCATTGTGTCTGCTGTCATTCAATATGATCATGGCTGATGTGTTTATATTCAAATTCCACATTCGTGGTATGGGACACAAAAGCATAAGAATCCATCTAACTCTACCTTAAAACATATTCAACAACTCTACCTCTACTCAATTGTGAGGCAGAGTTCCAAAATAATATAACTCTCTGAAAAGTTCCCTCATCTCTGTGCTTGAAAGGGTGACCTCAAATTCAGAACACCCACTAGTTCTGAATTCGCTCACTAGAGGAAACATCCTTTCCACATCCACCTTGTCAAGACCATTCAGGATCTTAAACACTTAAATCAAGTCACCCCTCAATCTTCTAAACACCAGTGAAAACAAACCCAGTCTGTTCAACCATTCCTGCTTTGGCAATTCTGTCATTTCTGGGTATCAATCTTCTAAACCTCTTCTGAACCACCTCCAGCTCCTTCAGGGCCCAAAGAGTGAGAGGCTACTGAACTGACAGAATAGATCTTGGGATCTCAGTGGAATAATAGTAGGGAGAATGGATGGTTAGTGAGTAGCACAATGAATGTTCAGAAATTGACTCTGCCTACCAACGCTCTGTGTATATGACAGCACACTAAGGAGCATGGCATTGGGCACATAGAAATATAACACACATGTAAAGTTCATCTGTGTTAAAAAGAAAGATTGAGAAGTTCTTATAATTCTAAAACTGGGCACCACTTTTCCTACATTGTATCAGCAACTGTATGTCTAAGCTGTAAAACACTTGGGAATGTCGTGCGGCTGTGAAATGTACTACCTAAATACTGGCCTTGCCTTTCCTTCTGTCTACTCTGAAAGAGGACAATGAGGTCAGGCTGGCTTCTATTTGTTGTAAGTAGAGGATCATGCAAATTAATGCAGGGGAAGAAGTGGGTGGAGAAAAAGGAAAGAGGAGAGTGGTTGTTCCAAAGTGACCTGCACAATGGGTAACCCTTCCTGCTCAGAGTCACAGAAATATCATTATTCTGCAATTTACATATTTATAAGGCACGGCAATCCAAGGTGGTGCAAATTAATATAAAATACAACATTGTCACCTGGGTGAAAAATGCACTGTAGCCAAAATAAAATCTAACCCAGCGATAATAGCGGTAATTTATTTTTTAAAAGTGGAAAAGGTGTCTTTGTAAGGAGCAAGACAGAAGAGATGGTAAGTTGGAATTTTGCATTATTTTTGGAGCTGGTACTGCAGCTCTCAATAGATTAATGGTCCATAGTTTCAATAAAGAGCCACGTAAAGCCTCGGAAAGACACATAGCACATAATGTTATAATTAGTACCAGCATCACCGTTAGCAACCATGCTAATAGGAAATGTATGCAAAACCTATCTCACTAATGATCAGGAGGAAAAATGGAAGTTCAGTTTGTAATACACTGCAGCTAATAGTGTAGAATTCTTCATTTGGAAATTACGGCTTCAGTATTTAACAAAAACCAAATGTAGATATTATCCCGGACACAATCTGTCAAACACAATAATTATTAGGATTGTACTCAGCAGCTGTCCCTTAGATTGTATATATGTGATGCAGAAATTAATATTTAGTACTGAAACAACAGACAGTTCTTTATTCATCAAAGAGTTAAAAATACACTCTTCACCATTGTAATTATTCCGTCAGAGTGTATTTCCTACAGGTGATTAAGTACAATCTTTTCTGCAGTGGTCTTAGAGTACCAAATTCAGACCTTAATGTGATGGAACCAGACACAAAAACAGCATGTATGGGAGCTTCCAATCGAATTTGTTTTGCAGCTTTGGCTGTTGGGAGGTTTCCAAGAAATGGGTCGTTTGCGTGCCAGGTGAGTACAGGGACCAATGCCCCATACAAATGTAATCTTTGTTTTGTAAAGTTATAAGGTACAACAAACAATGTGCACATATATCCTTGCATTTCCAGGGACAAGCGCTGGATGTGAAAAACCACTGCTTTGGATTTCATTCTTTTTTTCATATATGGATTAGCAAAGAACAAGGCCAGAAACTGAAGGAGAAAATTCCATCTCTGAATGTTCAGATGCTGCTGTTCTGTCCCAAATCAGACCCCCATACCCTTTCCAAGCTGACTATTCTGAGTGCCAACCTTGTACAGAAAAATGTTAATTGGTTTTGGTTTGTTGCTGGTGCCAGACTTCATTTACTGTCTGTCGCAGGTGCAGAATGCACTTGCACTAGTGCATAGATAATACAATTGAGCTCATTATGCATTATCTAAATGCTAACACAACACAAGTGAATCATTGTGATAAAATTATAATTTTAATACTTTGGCCTTCAGCTAAGTTGATTGTGAAAGTTGGCATGATGTGTTTTATTGCATTTTCTGCATGTTTGGATGGGAAAATGAAATGTTGCTTGTTAAACAAATGACTGAATTAACATTATTACACTGGTAGTTGATATTTCCTTTGATTTTTAAATATGGATATTGTCTCCATTTGTTTCCATTTGCTGCATTTGTATCCATTCTTCCTTTATGCTTGTGGCTAAAACTAAAATACCTCTACAACGAAGTGCATGGTAAGCAATGGCTGTCGTGATTATTCTTCCTTTCCATCTAATTGGTTGAAGAGAGCTATTCAAGTCTGCCATCGACTTCTTCCTCTAGCAGTTGATGAATAGGTCTTCTCCCATTGTGCCACTAACCCCATATATCAGGATGGTCCAAGGTTTGTCTGGTGTCCTGTTTCAGCTTTGGTTAATTGTTAAGCAACGGAGCTATCCGAATAGCCATAACACTCTTATACTGATGAGACTAAAGAAACAGTAGCTAGGGTTTTGGCTGCTGATTGAAATAAGTCAACATTGTATGGGAATGGTTTGGTCAGTGATGCCAACACACTCTCTCAGTCTGCCAACAGTCACTGCTGAATTCTCCATGGGAAGAATGTAGAAGTTTGGGAAACATCACAGAGGGGCAGCAAACTGCAAAGGTGTATTAGCACGCACCAATGTTATCAGGAGACAAGAGGAGAAAAAGGGGAAGAAAAATGAAGTTGATCTTCAATTTATAAATGCAGAAAGTGATAGAGTTACAAAGTTCAAAAGCTGCATCAGTTAAACAAACCTGTGACGACCATGAAAACTGAAAGACAGTTAGCTTTCCCAAAGGTACAAGTGATCTTTGAGTGTCTGGTTTACTTTGAGCGCTCATTGTATTAGTATTTCGTTACATAAATGATACTTTAAAAAACAAAAATAGCGATTGCTGAGAGCATTAAAATTACCCTTTCCAATTGATGATCTCTCATCAAAGCCCATGTTTTAAGCGTGCACGCTGTAAAACCTGAATAAAGTGTTTTGGTGTTTGCAGAATGAGGGAAAGGGAAAAAGTGGATAAGGGCAACTCTGAAACAGAGTGCTGCTGAAGGAAGAGGTGAAGAGCTTACACAAGGTAACACATTGAGTTGAGCATAGATCACAACAGAGCAGCGGAACATTAAATATTACAGGGATATCACTAATGAATGTGATCAAAATGTGCGGAGTGGAATTTAAGTTAGAATCCACATGCAATATTTTGGTGCAGAGGACAGAGCAAATAAATATGGCTGAGAAAGTTAGTTTTCGAAGATTTCTGAGCAGCTATGAGAAGAGAAACAGCAGTTTGGCTGAAGGAAGTGGAAGAGACGTCTGTGAGAGAAGACCAGGACTCCTTCAAGATGGGCATTCCTGGGAGTGAAGTAACAGTGAAGTAAACATGGAAATTAAAGCAAACTGCTGCAGTTGTTTGAAACCTGAAAGAAAACAAAAAATGGTGGAAATGCTCAGCAAATCTGGCAGCTCCGATGGAGAGAGAAATTAACTAGTTAGTGTTTCAGGTCAAGAGCTTTCTGTTGGGATTGATATGTGAGTTTCATTTGCTTAGTTTGATGCTTTCTTTTAAATATGCAGAGGTCAACATCTGAATGTTAATAACATCACAAGTAAGTGACAATGAAATCTCTGAATTTTATATTCAAAGTTCAACTACTCATGTTTGTTGTACTTGTTTGAAGTCTCTTTTTAAAGAACAAGTGTTGTTTTAATGTCTTAGAAGCCGCAAGACTTCTATGTGATGAAAGAGACTTTTATATCATTCCTGTCACTGAGAATACCATATCTACACTGGGAACAGATTAACCGATACTGAGAGTTAACCCAAGTTTCAATTGTCCTTGGAAGTTGGAAATTTCAAAAAGCTAGCTTTTCAGAAATTTGTGGCAAACAGTGTTTTCTATCAGAGGATAGTGAATCTGTGGAACTCTTTACCATATCGGAGGGTAGTCCAGGCTGTGTTGTTAAGTGCATTCAAAACTGAGCTAGATTTTTAATCAGTAATGGAATCAGGGTTTTGGGGAAAAGGCAAGAAAGTGAAGTTTGAGGATTATCAGATCAGCAGTGATCTCATTGACTGGCAGAACTGACTTGGTGGCCAAATGGCCTAATTCTGCTCCTATGCCTTATAATCTTATGTTTAAAAACTCTGAACCCAATTGCTTCATTTAAAACAATCTTACACACACAAAGGAACAGTATATTTTTATCTATGTGCCAATGTAAATGATTGCTAACTGCAATGGTGAACGAGTTTCACATACCACTGCAGGGGTGTCAATGCTACCCACTTAGTCATGGAGAAGCTTGAAGCTGATAGAATTGACAACCAGGTCATTATAAGGTATGCTCGAGCATTAGTCCCACTACATGTTCTCTGATATCAGCTATCTAGGAACAACCAGCAACCCAGTTGAACAATCTCACACAAACACACACACGCGCGCAAGCACGTACATAAGCATACGTATAAGCGCATACACCACACAAACCATACATATACACACACTGCACACACACACATTCATTTATGCAAACATAGGAATTTGTGTCCAGCACATTGTTGCCAATGCCATCAAAATGCCCTCAGTAGGTTTCCCTCTTCCTCTCCACTCTCACTACCTCTCAGTGAAACCTCTGGATGTACTGTTCGGCTGGAGTGAGCCTACCTGGCAGTGGAGCCTGTTGCCCCTGGAGGCTTGGTGGGGCAGCCCTTGGACAGCCCTGAGATGCGAAGGGTCTCTTTCCCAAAGTGAACCCTCTCCAACTACAGTTGGATGGATGGTGGGGGAGACAGACTCCTCCTCTGGCTGGGTGCATCCTGCCATTGTAAGGCCTCGTTGTGAGGATGGGGCATCAGAGTCCTTCATGCCAGGTCCTTCAGCCCGCACCCCTCCTCCCCTGCCATTGCAGTGTCCTGAGTGCTGAGGACCAGTGGCTGGATGATGAATTGCAGCAGATGCTGAGGATGTTGAACCTGACTCTCCATGGCAACCAACCAATGCGCCCAAAGAGGGAACCAGATGGTCACATGACTTGCTGCACTGCTGCAGCTTCTGGGCACTGATGCTCATGGTGTTCCACACCCACGTCTGCTGCTCCTGCTCCTGCTCCTCTCCTATGCATATGATTGCTGATCCCACAGGCTCCTCTCCTGTCTTAGGCCTAGCAATGCCTGGACTCGGGTTGAACCTCCCAGATGCCAGAGGCTGAGGACATGTCTCCCTGGGCCGGCTGTGAAGCTGTCGTTATGGAGAGTTCACCTGCTTTTGCTCTAAACCTGACACTCCCACTGAGGAGGCAGGATCTGGGTGTGTACTTGTCAATGTTCCTCTGAGCCTCAGACCTCCTGCTGTCCGAGGCTGAGGAGGTGGTTTCACCGCGGAAGTAGTGGAGGCTCTGGTGATGTCTGCAAGGCAGAAGAGGGAGAAGGCATTCCAGCCAGTGGTTAGGGATGGTGCATGATGATTGAGACTAACGGCAGAGTAACTGAGAGAGCTGCAATGGAATGAGGAATGGTATGTACTCGATAGGAGAGGCATGGATATCTCAACATCCCTAGGGATGCAAGGGCCAGGATTTTCTCCTCCTGGGGACTGAGGAGATCAATGTTAGACACCTCTTTACACGTCTGGGTGCTTCCTGCCCTATGCTGGGTTGTCTTCCCCTGGGATGAGAGATGGAGAGAAACAGAGTGAGCTGACAATGGGTGGCCTGGCTGTTAGTGCTGGTGCAAGTGGGGGGTGGGGAAAGCTGGTGAAATGTCCCAAGGCAGTGGGTAGACAGTGCAGAGGGCACGCAGGATGGTGTGGGAGGTTGGTGGCAGGGGCTGATGGTGACAGCAAGTAAGGGAAGATGTTGCCTTAAACACAGAGTGGCAGAGCACGAGCCTGACTGGGAGCTGGTGCAGCAGCAGAGAGAGTGAGTGAGGGGTTGCAGAGAGAGGAATGTGGCACTCATTCTGAATGGAGCAGAGAAAGTCATTGGCCTTCTTGCAGCATTGCTGGCCATTCCTCCAGACTATTGGGATAGCACTGACTCAAGGTCTGGTGGCATCACCTCCTCTGCCAGTCCTCTGGGGAAGAGGATGCCTCTTCTTAGCAACACCCCATCAACCAGGACCAGCAAGTCCCTGTGGGGAATCATGGTACCACCTTCCCCTTCTCCAAGGTGGTCACATTCTGATCTTGATCGAGTAGGACAGCTAGAAAAACACAGGGTTCATTCAAGTGTGCAGTGGTCTTTTAGTGAGGCAGACACTATGGATGCTTGTTTCTCAGTGGCTATCAGATAAGAACCAACTTGTTCTGACACCTGGTAAGAAGGAGTGGAATTGAACATAAGGCTCGCCATTGATAGGTAATGAGGTGCAGTTGGAAAGGGACAGCAGAAAATCTCAGGAGGCCTCGTGGCGAGAATGTCTACAAAAAAAGTTCAGTTAGCCAACAAAAATGTTAGCTTCACCTCCATGTATCTGCTGCCCTGATCATTTCAGATGGTGGTGGTCATGGGTTTGGAAGGCACTGTCTAAGGGGCATTGATAACTTCCTTCAGTGCATCTTGTAGATACCGCTGCTGAGTGTCAGTGCTGGAGGGAGTAAATGTTTGTGCATGTGGCAATCAAGAAGGCTCTTTTGTCCTTTTTAGTACCAAGCTTCTTGAGTGTTGTTGAAGCTTCACCCATCCAGGTAAATGGGGGGAGTGTTCCGTCACAGTCCTGACTTGTACCTTGTAGATGGTGATTCGGCTTTGGGGAGGCAGGAGGTGAGTTAATCGCTGTTGGATTCTAGTCTCTTGTAGCCACAGTAACTGCATGGCAAGACCACTTCACTTTATGATCAATGGGAATCCCTAGGATGTTGATAGTGGGGAATTCAATGATAGTGATGCCACTGAAAAGCAAAGGGCAAATTTGTTGAATTAGGATAGTTTTATTCTGTTTTATTAACAAATAATAAAACACTGAAGAAAAAGAAAACAGATAAATGCTGGGAATCTGAAATAAACTGGAAGCAGGAAATGTTGCAAATAAACTGTGAGATTAGCAGATTCTGAAAGGAAAAGAAGGCAAGTTATCTTGTGGTGCTGATGAAGTCTGACTGCTGATATGTGACCAGTCTTTTCTCTGTCCTAATATTGATGGTCTTGCTTTTTATTTCATAAAATTATTAGATTAGCAACAGGGTGACATCACCACTGATATTGTTACAGAGTCATCTAAAAAAAATCCATTAATCTATTCGTGTTTGGTTGACCTTTGAAAGTTTAGGTGATGAATTGTCCAAATATCAAATGTTAGAAACCCAACTAGTTATGAAAAGCCAGGCAATAAAAGCTTCATTGTAACTCATCACCTGGGGCAATATAGAGCACACCAGTGAAATTTAACTGACTTCAGCAATTAACAAGCAGTTGTTAAATGGCAATTAAGCAAAACTATAGAAGAGTAAGTTAGCAAGCTAAAGATAATGGCAGAAGATTTTAATTATTTCCAATCTGAGTAGATTTGTAGAGGACAGATAAATAATACCTTTCAAACACACAACAAGAAGTGCACTACTCTTCCAAATAAGTAAATAAACCCCACCAAATTGAACAGTATTTTGTTTTCACAGTCATTGATCTGCTATACCTATAATCAGCATCACTTTTCCACTTAGATTCTACCTGGGAGGCATAACTATGCTAGATACTTCATAGGACATCACTTTATCTGTCTCGTCTGTGTTTTTAAACCCAAAACATTTTTCCATTTATGTCTGGCGAAATAAGAGACTCAAAGTGACTCAAGGGTATCACACCATGTTTCCACTTTATTTAGTTTCCATATTATTTACTGGCTCATGCTGCTTTCTTATTTAATACAAAGTTATTTATTGCTATAAGCTTCAGAAGTTTGATTTTCTGATGTACTGCTTAGCGCAGACACCTATTATTCTTTAGTAATTTGGTCCATCCTACGCATAATCTTACAGAGCAGTAAACTAGCAAGCATGTGATTTAAAACATGTTGAGATGCTGCAGAGCTGGCCGTGATTTGTATCCGCCGTCGTGGACTATGGATTCACAGAGCAAAAAATGTTTATGTGTCTGGAAAAATTAATATTCAAAGTGTATCATTTCTCGTAAAGAGCAGGCCTTATATTTATTTGACTATTTTTCCATTATTTTCTTTTTTGTCTCTCTTTTATTTCCTCTTGCTTGTTTCCCTACAGGACTACCCTCCCAACACTATTCCATGGCTCAGCTAGTGGTGCAAATAACTCGCACCCAGGACCGAACCAGTCATTTAAAGTTGGCTGCTTTGAGTTGACCAAATCATAAAGCACAGAAAGAGACCATTTAGTACATCTTCCCTGTGCTGGCTCCTGGTGAAGTACCGTTGTGTTGGTCCCACTCCTGGTGGCCCATCTGCAATCTTTTACTTTTCAAGTGGTTATCCACTTTGCTTTCAAAATTTCCTCCATAAAGCTATTTGTTGCTTGGGGGAGTGAGCCCAGGCTGTCCCCCTGTACAGAAGCATTTGTTTTTAGAGTCTAGCTGTGAGGTAACGCTTAAAAGAGGGGTCATCTTCCACTCAGAGGTAGGTTGTGTTTACTTACAGGATTATATCCTTCTCAGTTTATTGCATATTTATGAGGTTGAAGCACTAAATATTATTGTTATAGCAAGACCTACCTCCCTCCAAATTCTGGGTTCCTTTTTAAAAGGCACCCAAACTGCAATTCACTCTCTGCAACGCTTGACGTCTGCTCATCACCCCTGGAGATGTGTGCAGTCAATGATAAACTGCTTAATGGGAACCCAGAGATGGCGACAAATCTGATAGCTCTCTGGTGCCACGGTGAACTGGCCAAACTGGAAAGGGCACTGGTGAATTCATGAGTGAGCCTGTGGGCTGTCGATGGGAGATGCTACACATATCCCCTGTTTAGGTTTGAAAGGAGCTGATAGCAAGGGAGCTCAGTGCCACTGTGGCCTTCAGAGTCTGAGGTTTGCCTCCCAACTGCAGATCTGCCTGTAGAGGATGGCACATGGAGGAGATGGCATCCCTAGTCATGTGAAGACATTATCGGTGCTGCCTTTCACTTATTTGCAGCGACCTGCAATGCCTTCTGTACGCCTCCTATGAGTACATTGCTTGAAGACTCTGGTTCCCTTCTTCAGACCCTGTATGCTCATCCACAGCTCAAACCCTCTGATCCTCATGTCTCTGATTCTGCTGGCGCTAGCCATCACTTCTTCTTTTCCTCTTTCTCTGTCTTGGCCTCAGCAGTGCTAATGCAAACATCTGGCATGAAAATACTGATCTGTAAATAAATATCAGGACCAGTAGAGTGCCACAAGGATCGGTGATGAGTACACGACTTTTCATCCTTTATAGAAATAATTTGGATGTGAGCGTAAGAGGTATAGTTAGTAAGTTTGCAGTTGACACCAAAATTGGAGGTGTAGTGGACAGCGAAGAAGGTTACCTCAGATTACAATGGGATCTTGATCAAGTGGGCCAGTTGGCTGAGAAGTGGCAGGTGGAGTTTAATTTAGATAAATGCAAGGTGCTGCATTTCGGCATTAGTAGGACTTATGCACTTAATGGTAAGGTCCTAGGAAGTGTTGCTGAATAAGAGACCTTGGAGTGCAGGTTCCTAGAAAGTAGAGACACAATTAAAGAGGATAGTGAAGGAGGCATTTGGTATGCTGTCCTTTATTGGTCAGAGTATTGAATACAGGAGTTGGGAGGTCATATTGTAGCTGTACACGACATTAATTAAGCCACTTTTGGAATATTGCAGGCAATTCTGCTCTCCTTCCTATCGGAAGGATGTTGTGAAACTCGAAAGGGTTCAGAAAAGTTTTACAAGGATGTTGCCAGGGTTAGAGGATTTGAACTATAGGGAGAAGTTGAATAGGCTGTGGCTGTTTTCCTGGAGTGTTAGAGTCTGAGGGGTGACCTTATAGAGGTTTATAAAGTCATGAGGGGCATGGATAGAATAAATTCATTAGAGTTTAGAAGATTGAGGAGAGATCTATTAGAAACTTACAAGATAATGCATGACTTAGAAAGGGTGGAGCTGAAAATGTGTTGCTGGTTAAAGCACAGCAGGTTAGGCAGCATCCAAGGAACAGGAAATTCGACGTTTCGGGCCAGAGCCCTTCATCAGGAGTGGACTCTAGGAAGTTGTTTCGGTTAGGCAGGGAGACTAGGACCCGTGGACACAGCCTTAGAATTAGAGGGAGTCAATTTAGAATGGAAATGAGGAGACATTTCTTCAGCCAGAGAGTGGTGGGCCTGTGGAATTCATTCCCATGGAGCACAGTGGAGACCAAGATGTTGGGTGTCTTCAAGGCAGAGATTGATAAATTCTTGATCTCGCAAGGAATTAAGGGCCAAGGTGAGAGTGTGAGTAAGTGGAATTGAATTGCCCATCAGCCATGATTAAATGGTGGAGTGGACTTGATGGGCCAAATTGCCTTGCTTCCACTCCTATGTCTTATGGTCTTAAATAGACAAAGTATTTTCCCTGCAGTGGGGGAGACCAGAACTAGAGGGCATAAATTTAGGGTGAGAGGGGAAACATATAAAAGAGACCTAAGGGGCAACTTTTTCATGCAGAGGATGGTATGTATGAAATGAGCTGCCAGAGGAAGTGGTGGAGGCTGGTACAATTGCAACATTTAAAAGACATCTGGATGGGTATATGAATAGGAAGGGTTTGGAGGGATATGGGCTGGGTGCTGGCAGGTGGGACTAGATTGTTGGAATTTCTGGTCGGCATGGATGAGTTGGACCGAAGGGTCTGTTTCCATGCTGTTCATCTCTATGACTCTTGAATGAGATTTTGTTTCCATCTGAGACCTTGATACAATAAAGCTACCTTTTGTGCCATTTCAGACTGCTCATGTGGTGGGTTAAACCCTGTCCTACAGCCAACTATACCTAAAGATGTGTCATCCATGCCTTGCTTTCCTCTTCCTCAAGCTGCAGGATATTTGTCATCTTGATCTTTACATTACTTTCCATGCACACTTTGCTCAATCTGACTCTTGGTAACTTTCATTATCCCCTGTGATACAACCCTTCTACAGTCTGCAGAAAGATTTCATCCCCGTGGCCCTAATATTCAGATACATGGGCCTGTGAGTGCTCCTGTACAGCTGAATGTGAAACAGACCCCATCATGGCCACTAGTGGTATCCTCATAGTCAAATGTTAGTGAATGACAGGACATGGTTGGCTTGTTGGTATTTGGAGCTTCAGGAGTTTGTGCATTTTAATTCTGCAGTGAGTCCTTCCCTTCAGTGGAAAGCCCTTAACTGAGTGCTTGCACAACAGTGTTTTTCATTGTCTGTTCCAATTTCTTCAACTGGGATGTTTGCACTTTGAGGTGACATGCATAAACAGATCTAAGGCCTCTCCCAGTTGCACTGTGCATTCTTTGTGGGGCCTTGTTTTGAAGACCAGTTTGGAAGAAGATGATGGCTGTAAACTTTTACAATGAATTATTCACCCTCTCTGAATTAAAGTTTCGTTCATAGTTCTCTACCCACTATTGGCAATGATCTGGTGGAGGGAATGTGCTCTTGAATCCCTCAGTATAGGTGGCATTGAATCCGATGGTATTTAACCGCTGCTGTGAGAAACCTACATTGTCTGGCACATTTATGAAACTGAGAAGAAAAAGCAAAACCTTGAGAATTCATAAAGAAAAAATACTTTCCGTTTTAAGCTGTGGGTTTTGTTGAACTTTTTTCCCACATTCTGTACATATCTAGTTTTCCTCTATAGATTAGTCAGTTTCATGACTTGGAAGGTGACTTGTAGCATACTTAAAATGCTGGTTGATACATTAACAGTTTTGGCTGGGTTGGTTATGATGGGGAATGTTTTAACTCCAATGGTCAAATGGGGATTGAAAGTGTTAATAATTGGAGTCCTGATCCTAACCCACCTGAAACTTGTTCCTTCCAGGATTAAGAGTGGTGCACTGAGGGTAGACAGTCAACATGCTGCAAGGCAGTGTGTTGGCACTTTATATGTTAAGTGAGTGCTCCCTCACTCCAATTCCAGATGGATAAAGCCCTTTGGCATATTCCCCTCCATGTTTTACCCTGTTGGATCTTGCTTGGGACCATGGTTGAGTTTCCAGTCCTTTGTTTATCTGCTGAAGATGATGAGAGAGAGGCAGCTCAGTCAGATCCCTTCTCACTCTCCAATTCTGGAACTAAATGTCACTGCTCTCCAGATTTATTTTCTTCCTTCCCTCCCTTTAAATTCTGTATTTACATGTCATGGCATGAGCACTATTTAAAGTCTGATTAGATAAGAAAGGCTGAATTAAACTGTAGACAAAATGTGCAAGGCAATGATACACACAATGCAAGGGAAGTAGAACCCTCTCTCTTTCTGCAATGACCTTAGGACGGCTTTGATGGACAGGATACATCAATGGAATTGACAGGACTGGGAAAGTGTGTCTGAGTAAGATTGGTGATGAATGCTATCAGGTCCATAGACAAATCTGCTCCATTGTATAACTGGACTGAACCTTGCAACTGCTCAATATCAGAATGATTTCCAGTTTAAACATGTAGCCAGCAATAAAGGTGCTAAAATGTCTCTTGGGGCCTGGATTTGCTCTTGTCTAGATGGCAGAGTGCATGTCATCCATTTCAGTCAAGATGGCAAATTAAATAGATACCATTTGAGACTGATTTCTGAAAGTCTGCCAAATCCCTCCTTTTGACCATCCAGTGAATGTACGGCAAGCATACTGGGCTGGCTATTTAAAAGTAGCAATATGAGGCATTTTCCTGATGCAGGGATGCATGTGAATGCACGTGTTGTTTAATGATATGTGTTATACGACAACAATATCTATTAGGCAAACTCTGCGGTGCTGTATTTATCTGATTAGTGCCTTTCTGCAAAACAATTACCCTGTTTTGAGTTTTTGTGACATCCATATACAGAAGTACTGCTGTATTTTGGAGACCAGATCCTGGCCAGGATACAGCAGAGAGAAAGACTTCTGATGTGCTGGACAGAAAAAGAAAATACAAGTAATGTGTGTACCGTTCCTGATCTATTTGCTCCTGCACAATTCTTGGCCACTTCAATGGTTCAACAACTCCACCATTCTCCTTGAAGTAATGTAATTCTGAGCATTCCGATCTAGTTGGTTAGCCTTCATGGGAGTACACATAAACAACAAGTGCTGCTCAATCCTGACATTGATCATTTTCATCATTATTTTCTCTCACGTCTGCATGTTGGTGTTTGTTACATCAGTTCCTCCTGCTTTACAACCATTACTCCTTTGGCATCTGAGCCATTCTTCTTAGTAATTATCATAGGGGTGGGCGTGTTGTCTGTGAGACCAGTAGTTGTCACCCATCCTTCATTGCCCTTGAGAAGACAATGGTGAGACGCCTGTAAACTGTGGATAGTGAACTACCAGCCACATTACCTTGGATCTGGAGGCCACATTTCCTCCTGAAGGGCATTAGTGAAACAGATGGGGGTTTAATGACAAAACAATTAATGTCACAATTAGTTTTAATGAGACTATCATTTTATTCGAGATATATTAATTCATTAATTGAAATTAAATTACCCCACCTTCTGTGGTGCTACTTGCTGCTTTGCCTCCAGAATGCTGATCTAGGGACCTGAATCAGTAACATTAACACCATGCCATCATCCCGTTTCTCCTTGTTTTGGAAGTGGTAGGACAGTGTTTACTCCATATTGTTTGTTCCCTGCATGATTTCAAGCTGAAAATCTCTCTCCTAATCATTATCATAGCTGCCGTTTAATCAGCCAGCTTGTCTTAGTCTTGATCTCGGTGCAGCTTCTTCCCCCTTGCTTTAAGCACTTTAGTTTTATAGCCTCATTTGCACCTAATAAATAAATACACAATTGTATAATAGTGACCAGTGTGCACATGGTATTACCACAGCATTTACTCTCAGAGGAAAAGTCGGACATTCATACCATGGTGAGAACCAATAATTAGTGAGGAAGTGAAGATTCATCTTGGTGGACATTAATTTTATTTTGGTTTAATTAGAGTTCAAATCCTGAGGAAATCTCTTAAGGCAAATTTTCCTTTACATAATCCTTTCCTCCATCAGATATAAAAAAGATCTCGAGAGAGCTCCCATTAATTAGTCATAATGGAATTAAATGATGTCCCATGCTTTCACACCTTCAATTATACAGCAGCTCTCTCAAGGCAGTAGTAGGTAGTGATTCGACAACGTATACTTTTAGTCTTTCATGAATTTGCACATCTTCCGCATGAGTTGAAATTGAAAGATAAGCAAAATCATCTGCAGCCAAGGTAAGTACATACCTCTGTGATTTTTCTTTTACAGCTGCAATCTCATTTTAACGCTTCATGTCCGGTGTGACCCCAGAATGAAAGCTGGTTGGGGAGGGGGGTAAAACTATTGAAAGGGTTTCATCCAGCAGGAATACAGGCACAAAAAAAATCATAAGGTTCGTGTTTTGTGTTTTTTCTTAACTCAGCTGTGGTTTTTGATGTAACAAGTATTCTAAGGTTTATTGGACCAGCCTTTATTTAATCATGACCTGGCTTCCTAGATCCCCACTTACTGAGCTGTTATACTGATTACCTCTTCTTGGGTTTCACAAAAACAGACGATCTGGTCATTAACACATTGAAGTTTATGGGAGCTTGCTGTGTGCAAATTGGCTGCCATGTTTTCTATGTTATAAACTCAATTCATTGGCTGGAAAACTCTGAGCGATATCTAGTGGTCATGAAAGGCACTTGATAAACACACCTGTGGCAATAAATGGTGCTTAAATGGAATGATTTATTAACCTGTGAGTATTTTGAGGCTGCATTAAACTGAAGTTCCTAGTCCTTGTATTTGATCACCAGATATCATGCAAAGGAATTACCCTACATCCAGACCATCATCCAAATTACTGACAACTAAGTGGTTCAAGAGAGCAGTCTGGGGTGGTGTCACTTTGAGATGGTACTACCTCTGCCTCTGTGGGAGCAGGGCCTGATCTCTGCCAATTAAGGCTTCTCAGTGCCACTATCGGTATCGGATTCCCTACAATACAGAATATTAAGCTGCATTTCACTATTCCTTGGCACTACTGTTCAAATCAATAACAACCCTTTCAACAGCTTAGCTCTAATCCAGTGGAAATCTGTGTCATTAAGCTAATAGCAATAGGGTGAATGCAAAGTCAAATAATGTTACAAGCGGCGTACTGCTTTAATGATATTGAAATTGACTTAATTATTGAAAATACCTTCATTGTTTAAAATAATTTCTTGAGAGGCATACTTGCAATTCATTTGGCCATTCAAGGAAATAAACTGGAGGGTTACAGAGATCAACTGGGAAATGTGACTGACCCTATTGCTCTCTGAAGAGATAGCATAGACCCCATGGAGCAGATAACCTCCTTTTATGCCATAATGATGCTGTGAGACGGTATCCAGCATCCCAACTCAAAATTGCCAGGCTAGAATTTTGAATTTGTTCTTTTGGCTTGAGATGCTCCGCTGTCTTTGCACACTGTCTGTACATCCAAAAGGACATACTCAGCTGGATTCCTATTGGAACGAACTGTAGTGAGCCACCTGCTTTTTGAGAAAGAAATCTCAGGTGTCTTCCTGAACTGGACGTGATTTTTCACAGAGCTTCTTCCACATTGGTTTGGAGCACATTGAAGTGCACAGTCTAGCTTGCATAGGAAAACCTGTGGAAATACATGGCAAGACTGAATTGCTCAGCTCATCCTATCTCCCTGATGTACACCACGTGCAATGTAAATCCTACCTCTGTCCTCACATCATCCTGCCAATCCTTGCCCAAGTACAATGCAACAACTACTGGATTCAAAGTCAAACACCTCTCTGTGCTCTGCTGGCAGTGAAGGGCTGCTGCTAACTCTGTCTACAAACCCCAACTTCAAACTGATGGCAAAATGCACTAGTGAGAAACAAATGAGAGACCCTACCATTGAATGAATTCTATGTTAGCTCCAGACCATACCATACCCATTACCCATCCCGAGATTCCCTTGAATGCATCAAATATGTATAAATTATCGAAGAAGGGATAGTAAATTTCTCTATTTCTGTCTACCATTAGACAAAAATCAACCATTAAACAGCAGAAAATATTGGCAATTCATGCAAGGGAGGGAGAAAGGAACATGTGCGACTATCTTCAGTCTGAAATGTTGTGTGGGGTGATCCATCTCAACCTCCTTCTAAGAAACTGGTCTTCAGCATATTCGATGCTCTCCACATGCTATTGAGAAATGACTGAGTGCACTGCTCACAACAAATGATCTGTATATTGGTAACAAACCACTGTAGTGCTGAAGGCCTGAGCTTCAGAATCAGCCACACCCCTAATCAAACTGTTGCAGTGCAGCTACAATACTGGCACCTACCTGACAAATGCAGAACAATGCCCAGGCATGTTCTGCTCACAAAATACATTCAATTATTAGCGAACTGATGGAAAGTGTGGTCAACAGTGCAAACAAATGCCAGTTACTCCCCAATAACCTGCTCACCATTTTGAAGAAGGATCACTGGACTCAAAACTCTGTTTCTCTCTCCACAGATGCTGCCAGACCTGCTGAGCTTTTCGAGCAATTTCTGTTCTTACTTCTGCTCACTGACACTGAGTTTGTGTTCCTCCAGCACCCTTGGCTCATTACAACCTCATTGTGGTGGAAGGTCAAGACAATCAAGGACCAAGCAGCCCACTTGACCATGACCCAATGACCAAGTTAAACATCCACTCTCTCCACCACAAGAGGCAGCAGCGTGCACCATTCACAAGATGCACTACAGCAATTTACCCAACTGCCTTTGAGAGCACCATTCAACCCATGACCTTTTACACTCAGAAGGAGAAGGTAGCGGATGTCCAGGAACTCAATGGCCTGTAAGGCATCCTCCAAGTAACACACCATCCTGAACATGAAATACATCACCGTTCCTTTATTGTCACTGGATCAAACTTCTGGAACTGCCTACCTAACAACACCACAGATTTGTCTTCACCACACTTTCTTAAGGGCTATTACAAAAACGCTGGTCATGTCAGGTATGGTACCTACCATGAATGGATAAGGAATGAAAACTACTCTCTTCATCTGAGCTGTTTATAAGCAAATCCAACAATTGGAGGTCAGGACCTAATGTGATATTTCCATGTTTGCCAATGACTAGGTGGATTGTGTGCTGTGAGGATGACAAGGAGGCTTCAAGAGGTTTTGGAACAAAGTAGATAAGAATATGGCAGATGGAATGTCATATTATCTATTTTGATATGAGGAACAAAGGTGTAGAGTATTTCTTAAATGGTGAAATATTGGAAGCATTGCAGCCCAGACAGATCAGATGTGCCGTTTCATCGGTCACTGAGAGCTAACATGCAAGTATAGCAAGCAATTAGGAAGGGAACTGGTATTGGATGGGGATGGGCGTACAGGAGTAAAGATATTATGATTCATTTGATTAGACTCTTGGTGAGACTGCACCTGGAGTACTGTGCTCAGTTTTGGACCAGTGACAAAAGGAATGATGTACTTGTCATAGAGGGAGTGGAAAAGAAGTTCATTAGACTAACCCTCGGATGGCACGATTAAGAAGCCTAATCGGATGTTATCCTTTATTACAACAGCAATTCAACATAAAAGTAAGCATGCCGTGCTTCAGTTATACAAGGAAGGTGAGGCCATATCTTAATCTGGATGTATAATATTAATATACTCGACAGCAGTAGAGTTGCAGTGCCAGCATGCAGGCTCCTGCCCACAGCTCATCTGCTGGTACTTTGTTTTTCTTCTTTCGCTGCTCTTTTTTTCTTAGTTACTTACTTACATTCCATGGAAGTGAGTTGGGACAGCGCAGAGGAGATTGAGCCAGTGTGGCAGTGAGAGAGGACAACCAATATCTGCAGTGGTGAGAACAGGCAGTCTGAAGGGGCAGTGAGAACAGGCCGTTCAAGGGGCGAGCAGTTAGCACAGGCAGCCCGAGGGGCGGTGAGAACAGCCAGACCGAGGAGGAAGCAGTGAGAACAGGCACTCCGAAGGGGCAGTGAGAACAGGCGGCCAAGGGGGGAGCAGTGAGAACAGGCAGTCCGAGGGGGCAGTAAGAACAGGTAGCCTGAGGGGGGAGCGGTGAGAACAGTCAGTCCGAAGGGGCAGTCAGAACAGGATGCCCGAGGGGACAGTGAGAACAAGCAGCCGGAGGGGGGCGGTGAGAACAGGCAGCCTGAGGGGGCAGAGAGAACAGGCAGCCTGAGGGGGCAGTGAGAACAGGCAGTCCAAGGGGAGCAGTGAGAACAGGCAGCCTGAAGGGGCAGTGAGAACAGGCATCCTGTGGGGGGAGTGGTGAGAACAGGCAGTCCGAGGGGACGGTGAGAACAGGCAGTCCAAGGGGAGTGGTGAGAACAGGCAGTCCGAGGGGACGGTGAGAACAGGCGGTCCGAGGGGAGTGGTGAGAACAGTCAGCCTGAATGGACGGTGAGAACAAGCGGTCCGAGGGGGAGCGGTGAGAACAGGCAGTCCGTGGTGGACGGTGAGAACAGGCAGTCTGAGGGGGTGCGGTGAGAACAGGCAGTCCATGGGGGGAAGCGGTGAGAACAGGCAGCCTGAAGGGGGCAGTGAAACAGGCAGTCCGAGGGGGGCAATGAGAACAAGCAGCCCGAGGGGGGCAGTGAGAACAGGCAGCCCAAGGGGGGTCAGTGAGAACAGGCAGCCTGAGGGAGCAGTAAGAACGGGCGGCCTGAGGGGGCAGTGAGAACAGGCAGCCCGAGGGGGGGCAGTGAGAACAGGCAGCCTGAGGGGTCAGTAAGAACAGGCGGCCTGAGGGGGCAGTGAGAACAGGCAGCCTGTGGGAGGAGTGGTCAGAACAGGCAGCCCGAGGGGGGCAGTGAGAACAGGCAGCCTGAAGGGACAGTGAGAACAGGCAGCCTGAGGGGGCAGTAAGAACAGGCAGCCTGAGGGGGCAGTGAGAACAGGCAGTCTGAGGGGGGCAGTGAGAACAGGCAGCCTGAAGGGACGGTGAGAACAGGCAGCCCAAGGGGGGGTGGTGAGAACAGGCACCCGACGGAGGCAGTGAGAACAGGCAGTCCTGTGGGCGCGGTGAGAACAGGCAGCCTGAACATGCAGTGAGAACAGGCAGCCTAAGGGGGCAGTGAGAACAGGAAGCCTGCGGGGGCAGTGAGAACAGGCAGCCCGAGGGGGCAGTGAAAACAGGCGGCCCGAGCGGTGAGCGGTGAGAACAGGCATCCTGAGGGGGCGCTGAGAACAGGCAGCCCGAGGGGTGAGCGGTGAGAAACAGGCAGCCTGAGGGGGCGGTGAGAACAGACAGCCCGAGGAGGGAATGGTGAGAACAGTCAGCCTGCGGGGGCAGTGAGAACAGGCAGCCTGAGAGGACAGTGAGAACAGGCAACCCGAGGGGGCGGTGAGAACAGGCATCCTGAGGGGGCGGTGAGAACAGGCAGCCCGAGGGGGGAGCGGTGAGAACAGGCAGCCCGAGGAGGTGGTGAGAACAAGCAGCCCGAGAGGACGGTGAGAACAGGCAGCCCGAGGGGGGGAGTGGTGAGAACAGGCAGCCTGAGGGAGTGGTGAGAACAGGCAGACCCGGGGAGAGGGTGAGAACAGGCAGCCCGAGAGGGGAGCAGTGAGAACAGGCAGCTCGAGAGGATGGTGAAAACAGGCAGGCCGAGGGGGGAGCGGTGAGAACAGGCAGTCCGAGGGGCAGTGAGAACAGGCAGCCTGAGAGGGGGGTGAGAACAGGCAGACAGAGGAGGGAGCAGTGAGAACAGGCACTCCGAAGCAGCAGTGAGAACAGGCGGCCCAAGGGGGAGCAGTGAGAACAGGCAGCCTGAGGGGGGAGCGGTGAGATCAGGCAGCCTGAGGGGGCAATGAGAGCAGGCAGCCTGAGGTGGGGGGAGGTGAGAACAGGCAGCCCGAGGTGGGGGAGGTGAGAACAGGCAGCCCGAGGGGACAGTGAGGACAAGCAGCCTGAGCATGCGGTGAGAAAAAGCAGCCCGAGGGGGGAGTGGTGAGAACAGGCAGTCCGAGGGGTGAACGGTAAGAACAGGCATCCTGAGGGGGGAGCGGTGAGAACAGGCAGCTCAAGTGGGAGGTGAGAACAGGCAACCCGAGGGATGGTGAGGACAGCCCGAGGGGGGAACGGTGAGAACAGGCAGCCGGAGGGGGCGGTGAGAACAGGCAACCTGAGGAGGGAATGATGAGAACAGGCAACCTGAGGGGGGAGTGGTGAAAACAGGCAGCCCGAGGGAGTGGTGAGAACAGGCAGCCCGAGGGGGAGCGGTGAGAACAGGCAGCCTTAGGCGGTTGCGGTGAGAACAGGCAACCCGTGGAGGTGGTGAGAACAGGCAGCTCAAAGTGTACCAGTGGGGGAGATCAAGTCAATGTGAGGAGAGGTAGCCCATTGCAGTAGAGGAGGCCAGTGTAGAGGAGATTGAGTCCTTGTGGGGATTGAGAGGTCAATGTGGCTGAGCACATAAGAAGGACTGTAATGTTGCTCTTTTAACTTTTTTTCTACTTTGTCTCTCAGATTTTGTTCCCGGTACCTTTATACCTAAGATGGCCGGTGATTGGTGACTTTGTACATTTTCACTGTACCCCTGTACTTGATTACATGTGACAATAAAACTTTAGTTCTAATTTGAATTAGGATTGTGTACAGTTTCTGTCTCTTGATTTAGGGAGGGTTGTAAATTTATTGGAGGTGGTTCAGAGGATATTTACTAGATCAATAGATGGAATAAGCTGGTTGTTTTATGAGGAAAGATCAGACAGCCTGACCTTGTCTTCACTGGAGCTTTGAGTGAGGAGTGGCTGTATTGAACTATTAATGATCCTGAGTGGTTTTAATGGGGTGAATGTGTAAACTATTGGCAGAATGACACAGGCCATGGTGAGAAATGTGGGAGGATCACACAGGAAATCTAGCAAGGCCTATCTCAACATTGGGAACAACTTGCTGCATCTTTTAACTGAGTTCTGTGTGAAGTAAGATTTTTGCCAGGCAGTAGAATGTCCAGTATTAAGGAGGATTAGTTCTTATTTATGACATCATTGATTGTACATCCCTTCTCATTAATATGCAGCATTCCCTAGTACCATCCACCATGGAAACTAAATGCTGCAAATTCTTGGAGTAGGTACCTGTTGACTCCATCTTGTCACTTGCTCCAAAGGACCATATCAGATTAGACATGGTGCACCAAGATCTCAGGACATGTTCCATGAGCACTGGCCACATGCAGCCTATGTCCATGGACATTGGCATTTGACATGTGCCAGCTCTAAGAACCCTCATGGCACGTCTCCAAATTATTTGCAGTACGCTTCTGAACACTAATGCTGCATCTCAGGGTGCAATAGCAACTCTCATTGCAATGTTGCAGCAAGGACCCTGTGAGTTTATGGACAGGCATCCAGCTCCAGGACTGGACCAGGTCACACCTCAGAGCTCTTTGCCTGTTCTCTTATGGTTCACTCATTTTGAATCTGCCTGCAGGCTTACTACATCCGTGACATTCCTTGCTTTTCCTTTTTGCACCTTTCACCTCAGCCAGACAGATGGGACTCATAGTACGGCTGTGTTGCCTTGCTGTTTAGCACAGTCACAAAACTAGGAAGTATGTCATGTCTGTAAGCAGTCCTCAGTCAAGTCGAGGGAGATTGCCTTTGGTCAGGGACTTGCAGTACAGTAAGTCAGGGGCAGTTTCTGGTAACAGGCCAGGGGCTTGGACACAATCAGGTAGCTCAGGGAGGTCAGAGTCAGGGCCTTCTATTCATTAGGGTTGAAAAGCCAAACGTCAGGAGGCCCGCCATCCGTCTTGACTCTACCTGCCATTTTGGGGGCTGATTTCCTTCTGGAATGAAGCAGAGGCAGGTGTGAAGGGAAATGAAAATGGCTGACATTGCTGTTACTTTTGGTTTAGACGAGAGGTGTCCTGAGTGAGTGAATAGGCAAGGCAGAGGACCCACAGGGTTTGTCGTGTCAAGGGTTGGGGTGCATGACAGCAAGTGAGGGAAGTCATGCCAGTGATAGAGCATGGACTTGGTGGGAGGTGGATGCAGTACCAGAGACGAAGTAAATGTGTTATATCACAGAGAAGATGTTGGTACTTACACTGGCAGAGTGGAGATGGTGATTGACCTTTCTCCTATGATGTTGAGTGTCCCTCCAGACAGTTGAGACTGCACTGACCCAGATGGCAGACTCAGAGCAGGCTGGTGTGGTCTCGTGTCATGGCCTCCTCTGGTGGATCTGGGCGGAAAGAGGATGTCCAACTTCTGTAATATCCCCAACCTCCCCCACAGGACCACCAGGTTCCTGTCTGCAACAAAGCACCAACTTGTCCCATCTGCCACGTCGAGGGCAAATGTCCAGAACGCTGCAGGGTAGGCCTGGACTGACAGCTTTTGTCTAATTGCACAATAGCTTTTTAAATACGGTGCCAACTGCAGGGATACCAATCAATTGCAGAATATCCCAGCAGTGCTGTGTTTTTCTGGTATGGTGAGTGCTAGAATGGGACTAGAATTAGGCAAAATGGATGCTGTAGGGATGGCGTAAATAGTTACTGAGGTGGATTAGAGTGGTGCTGAAAAAGCACTGCAGGTCAGGCAGCATCTGAGGAGCAGGAAACGTCAATTTTCCTGCTCCTCAGATGCTGCCTGACCTGCTGTGTTTTTTCAGCACCACTCTAATCTAGACTCTGATTTCCAGCATCTGTAGTCCTCATTTTTGCCGAGTTACTGAGATGGGTTTGATAAGATACAGTGCTAGGTCTTGTGCGGTCTCATGGAGAGAAACCCTCCATGAAACTCAATGAAACTAACAATTAGTTTAAAAAAAAGAAGCTTAAGATTCAGCCCTCTGTTTGCAGAAATGAAGAACTAGGGAGAACGGTTTTAAATTAGGAATCACCCTTTTAGGTTGGAGTTGAGATGAATTTATTTCTCTCTGAGGCTTGTGTGACTTTGGAACTCTGCCTCAGAACACAGTGAAAGTGCAGTCATTGAATACTCTTAAGGCAGTGACAAATAGATTTTTATTAAGCAAAGCTATCCAAGGTCATGTGGAATTCTAAGGACAATCAGATCAGCCATAATCTTATTGAATGGTGGAGCAGGTTGGAGGGGTTTGGTAGTTTCCTCCGATTCGTAATTTCTATGTTCTGGAGATTCTGGAGACTGAGCCTATAGTCTCTGGGATTCAGAGAATGAAAAGTTATCGCATTGAAACTTACAAAATTCTTAAACAGTAAGACAGCCTAGATGCAGACAGGATGTTTCTATTGGCTGAGCCAGGAGATATTGTCTAAGAATGAGGGCAAGACATTTGGTATGAGGTGAGTGGGATTGGTGACTCTTTGGGATTCTCTATTACAGAAGTATGAACAATAGGACCCTCAGGAGCACTGAGGATCAGCAGGACCTTTGTGTACATGTACACTAGTGCCTTAAGATATCAGGATAGGTGGATAAAGTGGTTAAGAAGGCATATGGGATACTTGCCTTTATTAGCCAAGGTATAGACTGTAAGAATAGGAATGTTTAAAATGTTTTAGCTGATTGCTAAAATACATTGTGTAGTTCTGGAATCCACATTATAGGAGGGATGTGATAGCACCACTGGAGAGGACACAGAGGAGATTTACCAGGACGTAGGCTGGCCTGGAGAATTTCAGTTATGAACAGAGATTGGACAGACTGTGCTTGTTTCTCTTAGATGAGAGGAGGTTGAGATGGGGCATGACTTTTTTTCTAATTCACTTGTGGGATGTGGGCATCGCTGGTTGGCCAGTATTTGCCCTTGTTACCCTTGAGAAAGTAGTGGTGAGATGTACAAAATTATGAGGGGCATAGGCAGGGCAGACAGGAAAACATTTTTCCCCTTGATAGAGGGATCACTGGCCAGGGGCATAGGTTTAAGGTTAGGGGGAGAACATTTAGAGGAGATGTAAGGAAAAGCTTTTTCACTTAAAGGGTGATGGGAATCTGGACTCACTGCTGTAAGGGTGGTAAAAGCAGAAACCCTCATGACAAAGAAGAAGTGTTTAGATATACACTTGCAATGCTACGACATACAAGGCTATGGGTCAAGTGTTGGAAGATGGGATCAGCATAGTTAGGTTGTTGTTTTTGACCAGTGTTGATATGATGAACCAAAAGGCTTTTCTCTATGCTGTATATGTCTATGACTCCAGAGCTATGGAAGCTCAATCATTGATTCAGTACATAACAGAGATTGATAGATTCCTGGACATTAATCACATCAAAGGATATGGGAATAGAATAGGAAAATAATTTTGAGATCGTTGATCGTTGGGATCTATAATAACAGCAGGTTCAAGGTGCTGAAAGGCTTATTTTTGCTCCTGTGTTTCCCCAACTTCAGAAAGAGTGGCCAATTAAAGCAGCATGCAAATTATAATGTAACTCAAGTAAGCAAACTATTTTACATTAAATATATTCTTAGAATTTAGCTATAAAATGTTGTTAGTTATTGAAGATAGAACAAAATTAATTCTAATCAGTCATTCGGTACTACAGAACATAAGCTGAACAAATACATATTTTGTCGAAGTTATTTTTATTTTGCACTCATCAGGACATCCACAAGAATACCAATGTCAAGGGAAAAACCAACATTTATATTGCATTAGAAGCAAGTGCTGATTGATTGGCAAGTGGACTTTGACTGGTGGAGGGATAGCACTGGAGAAAGCACCTATAAATGTTGACTGACAGTTAACTGCCAGACTTTGCTAAATTTTAAATCAGGCGGTTGAGTCTGATTGGTTAGGCCATTATCCTGCAAAATAAATTAGCAAATGGCTGTCACCAATTGTTTTGAGTTGTAGGGGGTGCAGTATGTGAATGTGTTCTTTCTATCTGCAAATAACAGGGCCCTTTATATAATATGTGTAGATTCCAGTATGTGCAAGTATACCTCATTGTGGGTCTGACTGACAATTCAACATTGGTTGTTTCTCACACATTTCAGATTATCCAGCAAAGATAATGTAATTTTCATTTTCTGAGTAAGGAACAGCTTACTCAGGCTGAATCACGGATACCTTGGATTATTTCAGAATTCAGAGGCAGGGGTACATGTTGTCAAACAGCCTGGCTCTATTAAAATGAAAGGAGTTAAAGTTTTATTATTCATAGTTGAGAAGATACTACTGTTACTACAATCCCAAACTAATATATCCTGCAAACTTAATGGTGGCAAGTCTGATTTCCCCACGGGGCAAAAAGCTAAGATTCATGTTGTGGAATGCAATCCATGGCCAAAATTTGGGAGGGGGGGAGGCGGTGAATGTTGAGAAGAAATTCACTTCCATGTTACCCACTTAGAAGCTAAGTCACCCTCGGCTACTCCAGTGCACCTCCCAGTGACAAGTTACAGATGAATGCCAGCAGTTTCCTGGGAGCTGGAGGCCCTGTTTATAATTGGAAACATGGGAATGGGGAAAACCTATGCAATGGGAGAAGGGAGATAATAGAACAATGTAAGAACAAATGATGGTCAGAGTTTTCTGATAATTCATACTTTCTGGCTTCAAACATCCCAAGGCTGGCATAACACAAAAGAAATCAGAACAAAGCTGCCTAAATTCGGCTTTATTGTTCACCTGATCTTCAGCTTTAGTCTCTTATGCATTCTTTCTCTCAGATTTGTTATACTATTAGAATATTGAAGGGACTACAATTTTTTAAATGTTACATTTCACGTTGCTTAAAGCATGGCAGATCTGATAACAATGCAGATAACAGCAATTCAGATCATTGGCATTTGCAACAGATGCTTCAGAATTTGTACTATATTCTGTAAACACAAATACGCTGGCTTCCAATAAGTGAGCTGCTTCCAATTATTTGTCCGATAAGATGAGCCCTTGGGTGCAGCACAAATCCATTATGCCTCACTGCAAGCTGCAGAAAATAAATTCAGGGGACCCGAATGGTTAAACAAGCCATAGGTTTTTAATAACATTGATCAGATGAAATGAAAAAAGCCACAACACTAGGAGACAACAGCAGCTCACAGATGCTGACATTCTATCACGGCAGACACATATTGACTTGAGGTCTGAACAAGTCACTCGCTCATCAGTGGCTGGCCTGATTGAGTTGCCTGCAGCCAGTAAATGAGTCGTCTGCTGCGGGTGGAAATGAACTGCAATCTTTTCAGACCTTGTTGTTGGCCAAAAACAGAGATTTAAAACCCTGGAGGACTACAAATGAATTTACTCAGCAAGCCACAGTAACTAGCTAACCTATCATACATCAGAGTCTGTTGGTACAGTATGTTTAAATTGCTGTTCCTTTCTCTTGCACAGATTTTTTTGTCATTGAATAATCATTGCTGTATTAGGCATGTTTCGATGCACAGAATTATTGTGGCGTTGGTTGTAGAGGGGGGAGGTGGGTCGGTGGATGTTAAAGAAATCTAATCACTTGACCTTTTGCCCTCAAAATGAGGGGAAAATGTGTTCAAGTATCGTTTTAGTTAGATGTGAAGCTATTTGGTGGCGTGCAAGCAATGCTCAAGTTTGACCGGGGCTCAGCGAAGAAAATAAAAATGTGATTTAATTTTGTTGTGTTGGCCAGAAATCAATAACACTTTGCATTTACGTGCCTTTGTGCGAAAAAGAAACACAAAACAGATGCAAGATTGCTCTGACTGAAAAGAAATGATCAATAAGTTCAAATCCTTTCCCCCACCAACACCTCCACCCAAGTCTCTGCAGCTGTATCAAGGGACCAGAGTAAAGGCTCCAAAATAACCACAAGTGGTTGGTGGTAAAACCTGTTCTACTCTTCTTTTACTCATTGTATCTTAAACAGAAGGTGCGCCCATAGTTAGCTACGGGCAAATGGAGTTGAGGCAACACTCAGATCAGCTTAATCTCACTGGGGCAGGCTCGAGGTACCAAGTTCTCCTATTAGTTTTATCACACGGATGTGACTTTCTTTCCTATTTAAAAATGGAAACTTGACTAAAAACTCAGCACAATCATACTTTGTTGGGAAGGCAGAAATTTCACGAGTAGTAACCAGGTCTGAGTAGATTGTGGGCAACGTTCAGTTTCAGCCAGGTCCTGGCGGGTGCGTGAGTGAGCGAGTGAGGGAGGGAGAGAGTGAGTAAGTGAAAGAACGCATGAACACACGGGAAAGCCAAGCATCTTATTTTCAACTGAGTGCCTTCAAACTGAAAATTTGTATACGTGCAACTTTTACACATCTGCAGTATTTTGCTTTTGCAACTATCAATGGAACTGGCTTTTAAAAACCATTAGCTTTTTGGAGATTATTTCAAAGCTTGCTTTGAGGGTTATAAAGTATATTTAAATGGTATATATTTTGCGCTGACGGAAAGATAGCAGCAAGGATGAGCACTCAGATTTGGATTTCCCCCAATATTCCAATTATCTAAATCTAAAACCAGAGAGAAAAAATATTACTGGTGAGCTTTCAACTCATTTACAGGTAATTATTTCATACAATAGGCACTCTCATCATAGACTGTGAAGCTGATGGATTATGGCATGATGCAGAACAAAGGGTTTAAGATTTATTTGTGACGTTAGATCTGAAAGTTAAAAGCGATTCTAAATTTAGCATTTTACAGCCTCATATATGACTTAATGTGGCTGGCACTGTGATCAGATATAATGTTTCTTTATGAATATACATGCCTGTATGGGTGACTTCAGCGATCTTAGTGAACAAATGTTCAATGACTTATCTCAGATCCATCTGTGTTAATCTCTCCATGTCTTTGCTTCAGCTGTAAATACACTAATATATTACTATTCACGAAATATATTGGTCCAGAATTTACTGGGATAGGGCATTGTCATCCTGCTCCAATACTTTTATGCAACAAATTATCGGAAGCATGAGCTAAAGAAGGTATGGGACAAGGGGGCAACCTGATGAACGAGTGGACCAACAATTTATTTCTTTAATCACCTGAATCTAATAGAGAAAGAAATAGAGGAAGAATGGAGAAGGACTCATGGTGAATTTCGGTTGTATTAAATACAGAAGGTGAAAGAATCAAGGTTGAATTGAGACAGTTAAATAAAAGGAATCAGAAAGGCAATTTAAAATATAATGAACTTCCACTCATAATTTATAGCTTGTGCACATGAGACTTGACAGACTCAACTATTCCTTTTCTGGGACTCCAAAGTTTCATGAATTGTTCAGACCATTAATCAGCCCCATTGACTGATCCTTACGCTGTGAAATAGCAGACATAACTTTTTGCCCCTAATTCAGTTTGTGTTCACAGGCGAATTAAGCAATGTTTTGACGGAGTCGTTCATTGCCAATGCCATTGCCCAGTGGCGCAGTGACCATGACTATACAGAAACATAGCCTTGGGCGGCACGGTGGCACAGTGGTTAGCACTGCTGCCTCACAGCGCCTGTAGACCCGGGTTCAATTCCCGACTCAGGCGACTGACTGTGTGGAGTTTGCACGTTCTCCCCTTGTGTCTGCGTGGGTTTCCTCCGGGTGCTCCGGTTTCCTCCCACAGTCACAAAGATGTGCGGGTCAGGTGAATTGGCCAAGCTAAATTGCCCGTAGTGTTAGGTTAGCGGTAAATGTAGGGGTATGGGTGGGTTGCGCTTCGGCGGGTCGGTGTGGACTTGTTGGGCCGAAGGGCCTGTTTCCACACTGTAAGTCTAATCTAAGTCTAATCTAATCTAAACCTGAATGCTGGCTCGCTGAAATCAACGGACATTATAATACACTTGTCAGTGTGTGCTTTTATGAAACTTGCAGCATTGCATTTCTAAGGCATCCATGAAAGATGTACCTCTCAAATCAATTAAAAAACCATTGATTCAGAGATGCGGTCAGAAAGAGGTCCCAAAGTCTCACTCGCCACCCACTGCCTGGGTGAAATGATGAGCCATGCAGTGAGGTATATAGCTACCAGCGAGGTGTGGGTGATAGTGGTTGGAGGTGAGTGCCCAATGAGCCCCGGGGGCTCTGTTGCAAATTGAACAATCAACTTCCGCAAGTCTCAGTCATGGCACTGTGATGTCGTTGCTGCCATGCATGCATGTGCAGGCAGCTTGTGGCTGCCATTGTCAGCCATGATAACATTGACAGCTCATACTCTGTCATACTCCCCATGAGTGTCAACAGGCAATGAGCATCAGATTCTGCTAACCTGAGAGGTGGAGTTTTGCAAATTGTCAAGAACGTTCTATGATTTGTAACTTGCACTGTACAGATGGAAAGAGGCCATTTTGGCCCATCAAGTTTGCATTGGCCCTCTGAAGAGCATCCCACCCAGACTGCGCATCAGCCATTCGCCCTAACCCCATATTTGACATGGGTAATAGGCTGTATAATTGCAACATTTAAGAGGCATTTGGATGGGTATATGAATAGGAAGGATTTGGAGGGATATGGTCCGGGTGCTGGCAGGTGGGACTAGATTGGATTGGGATATCTGGTCGGCATGGACAGGTTGGACCAAAGGGTCTGTTTCCATGCTGTACATCTCTATGACTCTGTGTCTCTAGTCTGCACATCCCTGGACACTATGTGACAATTTAGCATGGCCAATCTGCCTAACAAGCACATCTTTGGACTGTGGGAGGAACCTGGAGCACCCAGAGCAAACCCACTCAGACCCGAGTATGTGCAAACTCCACAGAGACAGTCACTCGAGGGTGGAATCGATCCCAGGTCCCTGGCACTGTGAGGCAGCAGTGCTAACCACTGAGCCACCTTGCCATCCTAGTTTGTCAAAACTGCTGTTCATTTTGCACATTAACAATAACAAATTTCATTGACTTATCCTTATTTTTGGAGCAAATGCCCAGCCACAATATCAGTGGTTAGCACTGCTACCTTGCAGCGCCAGAGACCTGGGTTCGATTCCAGCCTTGGGTGACTGTCTGCGTGAATCTTGCACTCTCCCCTTGTGTCTGCGTGGGTTTCCTCCGGGTCCTCCGGTTTCCTCCCACAGTCCAAAGATATGCAGGTCAGGTGAATTGGCCATGCTAGATTGCCCATAGTGATAGGTGCATTAGTAGGAGAATGGGTCTGGGTGGGTTAATCTTCGGAGGGTCGATGTGGATTTGTTGGGCCGAAGAGCCTGTTTCCACACTGTAGGGAACCTAATCTAATCTAATCTAATCCCACTAGTAAAGTTTGATTTGTTTTGTCATATGAGAGAGATGGACAAAGTGGGACTGGAATTATAATTTACCCCAGGTCTTAACTACATCACGTGTCTTAACTGCACCGCATTTGCGAATCATCAGCCAGAGTTTTGGGTGGATGGTTAGTCCTTCAGAGTTAAATCAGTGATACTAGTTTAGATTATTTGAAACAGAAAACTGAAGCTTGTCCTTCGATGCAGCTTCACATTAAAATAATAAGGGAAATGCCAGCATCAGAGAAAGGTCAAAACCTAAAGGATTAAACATAATAATGATCTGCTGAAAGCAGTCAGACACCAGTGAAGTGGAAGAAGACATTGTTCACAACAACTGGAGGAAATTTTGAGAAGCAGACAATAACTGCTTCATTCTATCTGATCTATCACTGTGCATTTCTGACATGCCACAATGAAACATGCAGGCGATAGCGACAACAGAACGTTCAACTGCATTACAGGCCATGACTACACAAAGTCAGTTTCAATTTTCCCACATTGATGGTTTCTTGGGGTTATGTGCACATGCAGACCAAAGATGTGTGGCCATGTTGCATTATAATTTCAACCGTTGGAAAACAAGCTTTTATTTGTAATGTCATTCTGCATTTTCAAATGAAATCCTCTCCCTTAATCATGAGTTCCTGTTGTCTTGTTCCAGGAGCATCCATTGGTGTCTCATTGTACCAGACCGTACCGTTAGATACTAAACTCCCTTATCTGCCCAGCACTGGAGGATGAATACTGTAAGTTCAAAAGTACCATTGTATGGCTTTCTGCTGACAGAAATCATCAAAGGAAATAAGGGAATGCAAGACAGGAGAAAGGTCAGGATTTGACAGTTATTCAACAAGTAGGCTGAATAGTGCAAATACTGCACAAGATTCGATGACAACTAGCCTGCCTGTTGGATAAATGTCATATGCAATGAAAGCTCGATGTGGGTCCTTTCAGGGCAGAGAAATAACTAGCAAGCTGTGCTGTAAAAACGTACAGATTTTCTGAAGTATAATTTAACCATTATTGTGCTGCTTTCTCTAAAGAATCAGAGTCTTATAAAGTCAGCTATGCTTCTTTCAATCCATTTCACCTCAAAACCTTTGTGAGAATAAAACATGAACCTAAGCTGCTAGTGTTAGCTTACTAATGTAATGATAATACATACCCTAAGTTCCTAGATTGAAAATATTTGGAATAATGACCATAATTCCACCTAAATATGAATTTTCTACTTGGATGATAGTTTTTTTAAAATTCATTTGTAGGATGTGAGTGTCGCTGGCTGGCTAGCATTTATTACCTGTCGAGAACAAAAAGCAGAAGTTGCTGGAAAAGCTCAGCAGGTCTGGCAGCATCTGTGAAGAGAAATTAGAGTTAATGTTTCGGGTCCGGTGACCCTTCCATTTATTACCCGTCCGAAGTTGCCCTTGAGAAGGTGATGGTGAGCTGCCTTCTTGAACCGCTGCAGTCCATGTGCTGTGGGTTGAACCCAATGCCATTAGGGAGGGAATATATTTCCCATATCTTTGTTTGTAATTTATTTTATATTCATTTAGGCATTCTATCTGCTGAGTGTAAAGGATCCCATTATTTTTCTACTGCCATTGACTTAATGTTAGCTGAGTTGTACTAAATCTCTGTGCCTGATTGGTTGAAAAATTGATTCACCAGTCAATTTCTCATGGCCAATATCCCTTATTTAAGTTAAACTTAATCATGTCAGATATGCAACAGATTTTTGAGGGAATCAATGAGGAATTAGAATCCCTCAGTAAAATGTCATTATTAGAGTCTTTGGAGAATGCCTTTTGTAAAATAGGATAACCTTTTGGTAATCTGAGGGTTAAGTAACAAAATGATGAATTTGTTGCTCATTGCCAGCAATAATAAATTCTAAATAATCAAATGAAAATGACATCAGATGAGTTGGACATTTAAAAAAATAGGGATGTTTGTCGTATACCAACTCCAATAAAACTGTGTTTTAGGAATCAGAAGAAAAATCCTTGCAATAGGGGTTGTGCCATGCAGTGCCTGCTTTTTTCTCGGCCTATCTAATCGTGAGAAAACCACAAACAAAATGTGTTATATCAGAGACAGCGTTATTAACAGGTAGGGAAGGATTGCTATGCAGAAACAAGAAATGAAGGATGAACTGCAGTCAATAAAATTCACTGGAATATCTACAGCGAAGCAAAAGGGAAAATGACAGCCTGCATCCTGCAATATTCATGGAATGAGCAAAACTCCAGATGTTCAGTTTTATGGCCGAATTTTGTTAAATGTTTAAAAGGTTAATTTTAATGCAAACTAACCTTGGGTAGATTGTTCCATTGAATGTGTGACAGCATTTTCAAGAATACAATCATTTCAAGCTAGCAAGCTTTAAGGAGTTGGGTTTATTTGCCTTACCACTGCCAATGGGATCTTTCTACAATATGATTGTGCTATCAGTGCACAACTGTACTACTTTTAAAGTGTTTTGTGCAGTTCTTTTTTCCAACCTGTCAAAATGACTTTTATTTGGTCTTTCTCACTTTTGGAGTTTCATGTTAACTGCGGGAGTGTTCCTCCATTATTTTTAACTGCTTCAGTAGACGGGAAGATTCTGTATTGCGATTGAATCACTGTTGCTGTGTTTTCAAAAGCCCACGAATAGCAGAATGTCAGTTCACATCCACAATCTTGTCTCAATATGCATCCATCAAGTGCTGCCTATGAAGGCATAAAGAAAATAATTGGTGATGGGAGTTGTCCCAATTCTTCTCCAGAATATTCTGCCACTTGGAAACAGTGGGACAATGAATGTGGTTGGGGAACAGGTTCCATAGATTTGGGAAATGATGCGTGACACAGCCTGAAGAAATATGGTTTATTCGGAAACTTGAAATAACACCATCTGTTGGCAGTGTTGCTGTGATCATTGTACAATCCAGTGATCACAGATGTATGATTTGCACTTGACTCTGATGATCTTCGTTATGTGGGCCTTTGAAGTTCCTTGGCGTTTTTTTAAATAGAGGGTAGCAATATGTTGCATCTTGATTCTGCAGCCACAATGGGTAGCACAGAGAACAGCAAATGTCTCAAAGGAAGTGTTGGCTTGGTTGTAATATGTAAACTCCATTTACTGTGGCCAACCTGAAATATTCATGAATATATAGAAGCCCAAGCCTGTTGTATATGTAGAAAAATGAATTAGTGTGGTCATAAAGGCAGCAGTAGCACTTCGCAGAATATGTTTCTTCCATTTTGGCCTTTCTGAGTGACATAATAAGTTAACCACAGATGGAGTGGAGCCAATGGACATTGGCTACTGCTATTGATTCAGGTCTACCTGAAGATAAACCCATTTGAAGTAAAATTCTCTTCAGGGTCATCTGACCAGGAATCTATATACACTTTGCTGACTAGGTCCTAATTTAGGTTTTTTGAGTTGACGGGTCAGAAGTAGAGAGCTCTGTATGACCATTTAGCAAAGTGTGTGGATTTGACAATCCAAAAATCCACCGGCAGTTAAATAGACCCCACTAACTTTTGGCAGCATTCTTTGCCTTTTATATGGCTTCAGACACAAACGGGTCCAGTTTGGGGAAAACAAAAGAACTGCAGATGCTGAAAGTCAGAAACAAAATCAGAAGTTGCTGGAAAATCTCAGGGGGGTCTAATAGCATCTGTGGAGAGGAATCCGAACTAACGTTTAGGGTCCAGTGATCCATCTTTAGAACTGGAGTACATTTTGGAGACATTTTGACTCAGGTCTGGCCTTTTACGCATTCAGCTTTTGATAATGATATGCATTTGTTTTTATTAAAGCGTGTCAAGTTAAGTTAGTGTATGTGAGTTTATCCTTCATCATGGTTTTACTTCGGCTGTATTGATGATGCTCATGGAGGTTATCAAAGTCAATGATGTATCAAGGGTCACAGCTTATTTTGGGGGATCTAACTGGTGTGGGTACAGTGCAACGAGCTCGCTTCATCCCCAACCCCTTTGTCGAGGTGTTTTTTTTTCCATTTAAACTGGTGAACCGGCCTCATTTTAATCAAATCTGGTCTGTTTCTCTTCAGACTCATAATTAGGACTCCAGTCCCTCTTTGTGAAGACTCTTTATGTTCTGCTACCCCGTTGTTGCTCACTTCAAGCCGAGGTCCGTTTAAGGAACTCGTCAATAAATTCGGGGCCATTTGCGAACATGTTAATTATCACATCTTGCCTCCTCTTGAAACTCCTGTAAAATGTGTATGAGGATCTTTAGGACCGTTATGGCATCAACGGTACACTGAGGTAGCGAGTGACAAATACTAATTAAAGCTGTAAAATAACCGGGTTGTTTCTTGTAAATTAGCCCTGTACTTATTACTCTGGGTTGCCTGACAGCCTCTTCCTCAGCGAACTTAGGCAGGACTCTGAAACCATTTCTGAAAAAAAACTTGTTATTTTTGCAGTTTCCCACCCCAACATTAAAATTCTCTGTAATCTCCCTCAGTGGTTTTGCTTTCTTGTCGTGTTGCAATCAAGCCGCGTGTCTTTTAAAAATAATTAACTATTATCTGACCCCCCCCCCCCCGATAGAATTCTCTACTGGATTTTTAAAATGTGGTGGAGATTGAATATGGGGGTTTCAAGCGCATGGCTGCAGCCTTCCACTGTGATAGTCTCATTGCGGTCATTCACAGGTTATTATGATAACGTGCGACTCCTTGGGAAAGGGGCTACTGGAGAACGGTCAGCTAGCAGCGGGGAAACAGGGTCGCTTGAAGAATCCCCCGCACCTCACATTCCCAACACACACACACACACACAGAGTCACTGACAAGACGACAAGAGCTGACTTTTTTTTGAGACCTGGAGCCCTCCTCACAGAAGAGAGAAAGCACACAGTGTGACCCGCAGTGCACTCCTGCTGGGGTCAGGCTGATGACATTGGCAGGTACTGTACATAGTTGTGATGTTTGTCGTCTGCACCAGATTCGGACAGGTCGCGGCTTGGATTAAAGCGAAGGGAATGTGTGTGGTTTTTTTTGTTTGTTGTATGTTTTGCTACTGAATTGTTTGGGGGTGGGTGGGGGCGGTGGACGGGGATGGTTAGGGTGGTGTCCACCTCAGACTGCATTACACCGCCCCCGGCTGGCTGGACATAGAGCGGCATTAGCAGGTTTACCAGGGGAGGGGGGACTTACCTTGATAGTGCCTCATCTGCTCACTCGGCTGCACTCCAGGAGTCAACAAAGAGAAGGAACCCGCAATAAGAATACGTGTTGACGTTTCCCTTTATTTTGAAAAATTGCATCTTTCACTGTTGCGATCACCTCTTTTGATTGAATTAGAAAGGGGTCCTGCGAAATAATCCTGCCTCTGATACTAAATGAACACAGATGATAAAACAAAATCAACTTTGGAGCGCATCTGTCATCAACATTTGGCACTGCATCCGCCGCTGGGTCTGTGGTATTTGTGTAGGTAGACTTTAGCAGGTACTTTTTATATAAAAAAAAGTATATAACTTTTAATTCATCTTGTCATCTTCATCTGTTGGTGTCACGATTACACTGCCCAGCAGCAATGGCTTTCTCAGGTATCCTGTCTCTGTCATTAAACAACTCATATTTCTTGGAAGATGTGGAGTTTACTCTATCTCAGAGTATCCAAGGGTTAAATAGAATGGAAATATGTCAGCTAGTATACTGAGGAATAAAATAACACACAAACACATATACATAGACATTTGTATCTGTAGAAATATATATTGGTGTAAGCACATTAATAACTGCACTCCACAAACTTTGAACAAATGCCCACATTCCAGTAATGTCATCTGCAATGACGCAAAGCAAGACATGCTAATATGGAATGAAACTTGATGGAAAAGACAAAATTTGTCTTGGAAGCGCCGAGTTAGCCGACTTACCCAGAATAGATTTACCTGGTCCAGAACGTGGCAACAGAGAAAAAAAATGAAACCCACCAGGCTCTTGCTCTCTGAAAGCTGGTGGGGTTTACAGCCGAGTTTGCGCACCGGCCCACTGTACACTGTGCATCTTGGTAATTTTAAACGTGGTATCAAAGGGGTTGCTATGGAATTCCTTAGCCTGAATAAATATTTTATGCAAATTAAAATTTAATTCTTTGCTTAGTTTAAGCAATTTTCCCGTAAGTGGTGTGTATGAGAGAGATTACAACATTTGCCTGTTTGTTTATAATTTAATTTTTTATGTTGTGGCTGGCAGTAGAAAGACTGAACACCTGTGAGTATTTATAATGTCCCGTCTCCCTCACAGCTGCTCCTTTTCAAAACACCTCACTGGCGTAATAATTTCATAAAATTTCATGATTTACCATCTGCTAGACTGTGCTATAAGCACATGCAATAAGCGGCTGTGTGGCGCCAGTCCCAGAAAGGTACAATAACTGTATATTTTAACTTAATGGGTTTTTGGGGCCATGCAAATTTCTCTGCACAGCTTTTCGATGCTGTTTAAGACAAGTAGACTTGGATTTCATATCAAGCATTTCCTGTATCCCCCACCCCCCAATTTCACCTCAGCTTTCAAAAGGTTGACAGTGTCAGAATCTAGATACCAACATTGAGCATGAAAGACAAGGTAGGAGGCACAAAAGGATTATTTTCCTTTTAGCATTTGATGTCTGTGCATTTGGGTAATTAAAATGATTACTACAACAATTAAAGCAAGTAATTAGAAACTAATTACACCAGAATTTTTTGTGATTACAGGAGCAGATGAAAATAGTGTTCAAAATTAAATTCATTGCATATTCATGGGAATGAAATTAAATACTGCTGTGTGAATGAGATAATAGGAGCGGGGAAGGGGAAAAAATGGCAATTGGGGGATTCAGAGTACAGGCTGTTCCTAATGCACAAAACAGACATTTGGTTAAATCAGTGATAATCTTTTAATGGCTTTAAGAGGAGTAATATTTGGAAAGAAGTCAAAAACTACCAGGGTATGTGGTTTTTACACTCTGTGTGATAATGCATACCAGCTGTAGTACAATAGAAAACAGTTAATCATTATCCACTCAAATGGATGCACAGAAGAGAGATATTTTATGCCTTTTTTGTTGCTCTTCATGCAAGAGGATAAATTAAATTAAGGAATATTCTAAAGCCCTCTTTTTACTATTGAGTTCTTTCAAGCCTCTCTTATGCCATAATCATTTAATGAGATTCGGTAGATTAAATAGATTTTCTGTTAAGCCGAGCACCAGAGAGATAGCATGTCTGGAATGAATGGTTATTAACATTTAAATATTTCACAGAACAAAAGTCAGAATATGAATTTTTCATTGTTGCAGAGCTGGGATGGATTTTGCCCGACCTAATGAAACTAAAAGTAATTAGAATGAGACAAGAGGAGCACTTTCACAAGAGTGCAATTAAATTGAGCGCAGAGTAGTTATTTATATAGGTTGGTCAATCTACAGCTCTGGTGCTATTTTCTCAGTCTGCTCAAGCTGTAGATTATTACAAGAGATTAATAATGTAAATTTCACTGACTCCGCTGCTCCTGAAGGTTCGGCCTTCAGAAATTGATGTGACCGTAATCCATCAACTTGTTCCATACAGCCCTGTCCCTTTCCATTTCTCATCAACTTCCTCTTTTTTTAAAAAAAAACACTCCTTCCCCCCCTCCCCCTTTCTTAAAGCGGTCTGTGTCAAACGCTGATCCCATTTGGCGCAAACGTCCAATGCGAGTTGACTGGCGTGAAGAGCTGCTCGGCTTTGTATTTCCAGTCACTTGTCAATTTCAGTGCTGGCGCTGATCAGTGATGGCTGCAAATCAATTCACAGCGATTCGACATTGAAAAGAAAGAGTTTCACCTGCACAGCGGCCGCAGCCGAATGAAATCAGACTAAATAAACAAGTCTGCTGGAACTAAAGGAGGTTGTGTGCGAAACAATTAGCACAAACATCTGCCTGAGTGCCCATGGTGTTTTTAATATAATTAAAAAGAGTTCTCCTTGATCCCACTGGATACACTGTAATCCATTGATAATCTGGTGCACACTGGCAGTGACGGTAAGGGTGAGAAGATTTAGAACAGTCTTGCTTCACTTATATGCCTCAAGCAGGAAATATTTGCTGTAGCCATGTTATTCAAAATATGGTTCACGAAGATCGGGTACAAATTGAAATACATGGCTATATCGTGGGGTTATTGCCGTAGAATGGAATCGTTTCCTGTGGTTAAATGTTCACTGTGCAGAATAGTCCTGAGCCAGATGTGATGCAGGCCAGATGTTGCACTAGAATACAACATTGGCCCAAAAATCACTAAACTCCCTTCCCCCGCTCCCATCTTCAAGTCAGATTCTTAAGGTTTCTGATAGGATTATACGGACAGTGGGTAACTCTGACATTTTTTATCGCCATCCTCATCTCTTACCAGGATTTTAGCTCCTGATTCACAGAATGTGGTTACCACTTCTTGAAAAGGCACATATTATTAAGACAATGTGTTCACACTGCCATGTTTCAGGCCTGTAACTTTATCTAAATACAAAGCAATGATTAGTCAATAAATGTGTCTGACCTAAGTTAACCTCCTGTTCTGATAATAATCACTCATATTAGCATAGTCCTCATCTTTATTTTTCTGCTCATCAAATGAATCACACTAAATGTTGTTCATAATAGGTCTTGCAAAGGCAAGTCCATTCTCAAAAAAAATGTCAGGATGCATTAACTATGGTTGTTCAGAGTTAATGTTTGTATTAAGTTCAAAGGTGGGATTGGACTGATGGGGATCTGTAACTGGCTGTAAATAATTTGAAGCTGGTGATATGTAAGGCATTAGTTTCACTAGAAATTTCATTGGAAGTCTGATTTTACTGACCTTGTTTTAATAAATAATTGATAATGCAGGTTATGAAGGCAATGTGAAATATGCCAATATTGACATCACTGCTTTTCTTATTTTTTATTATTTTAATAAGTTCACGTTGAAAGTCAGCACTTTCAGCAGAGAAATCAAGACTCATATTTCAATGCAGTACTGAGAGTGTGCTGCAGTGCAGGAGGTACCATCTTTCAGATGAGATGTTAGATCAAGCCGCACCTGCTTGTTCCAGTGGACATAAAAAAAATCCCCACTGTGGTATTTCAAAGCCGGACAGTGGTATTATCTCCACTGTATGACCAAGGTTTGTCTGCCAATCAACATTACAAAAACAGATTATTTTGTCATTTGCACATTGCTGTTTGGGGGAATTTCCTGTGTGAAATGAGCTGCTGCATATTGTGCATTACGATGGTGAATACATTTCATAAGTATTTCAGTGACTGTAAAATACTTTGAAATATTGGGTGGTCATGAAAAACACAATATAAATACAAGTTTTTTTTAAATTGAGTCATTAGGAAAGAGTGTAATTGCTTGGCGAATGGTAACATCGTTTTCCACAAAAGGAATTTGCATGGCTATTTCTATGGCAACTTTGATAGGTAAGATTAAATAAACTATGGAGCAAAGTGGCAAGGTGTGATGTGTTCATGCTAGTTTGTCTAAATTGGTATGTCAGCACATGCAGGTATTCTTCTTACACCTGGAAAACAATCAAGAAATTTTGGTGGAAGCCTTAAACTGATTGGCACATTTCAATCTTCATTGTTTCCTGACTAAACAATTAAATTCTCTGTGCCATAGCCCACGATTCATTTCAGAGCAATTAGACTTTGTCCCTTCAACGAATATATCTCAACCTTCATGTAATGCATGATACTAAATGTGTAATTCAACTTGCTGTGAACATTGATACCGGAAGTCTCAATATTACAAAAATACAAAACGTGCCATTTAAACAGTATTACATACTTCTCCTTATCTTCCATTTGGAATATCTGCTGACGTCTAATTGGTTAGAACAGTAGCAAAAGTGTACTAATGTTGAAAGTGCCATGTCAACTAAGCTTACATTCTTACAAAACATTTTGAATTTATCAATATGGTGTTGTTGTAAAACAGTAGAAAACATGATTGCATTATGGAGTCACTCAAGGAATTAAAATAAGTTTGTTTTCAGAGATTTTTGGGATGGTGACAGCTGCAGACTATTGTACTATCACAGGTAAGGTCATCACATTAGCTGACTCAACTTGCTGTGGAGTTCACAACACTTCAGATATTTACCATGAGCTGATCTTCCTTCATATTTCCCACTAAAAAGAGATGCAAATATTCAAAAATTAAAAAGAACTATCACAGTTTTGGTCAATTTTTAACATGTACACAGAAAGTCATAGAGATGTACAGCATGGAAACAGACCCTTTGGTCCAACCTGTCCATGCCGACCAGATATCCCAACCCAATCTAGTCCCACCTTCCAGCACCCGGCCCATATCCCTCCAAACCCTTCCTATTCATATACCCATCCAAATGCCTCTTAAATGTTGCAATTGTACCAGCCTCCACCACATCCTCTAGCAGCTCATTCCATACACATACCACCCTCTGCATGAAAAAGTTGCCCCTTAGGTCTCTTTTATATCTTTCCCCTTTCACCCTAAAGCTATGCCCTCTAGTTCTGGACTCCCCGACCCCAGGGAAAAGACTTTGTCTATTTATTCTATCCATGCCCCTCATAATTTTGTAAACCTCTATAAGGTCACCCCTCAGCCTCTGATGCTCCAGGGAAAACAGCCCCAGCCTGTTCAGCCTCTCCCTATAGCTCAAATCCTCCAACCCTGGCAACATCCTTGTAAATCTTTTCTGAACCCTTTCAAATTTCACAACATCTTTCCGATAGGTCATTCAATAATTAATTAATTTGTATTTTGGAATTAACACTTTACAGGTGATCATAGCTACAGTTTTGTGCTTGTCTAAATCTGATTTCAAGCATCAAATAAAAATCCAGTATTCATAAACATTTTCTTTTAAGCACACAAAACCCAAATAAGGACATCACAAAATTAGAATTGGTAAACCACAGAAGGAGGTCATTCATATCTGGCTTGTCATTTATTAATGTGTCAGAAATAAAATACCAATTTATTGCTGCAATGCCATGAAGTAGAGTATTACAATCTTCCAACTACTTTATGTCTGACTCTTTTCTCAAAGGGTGAGCCCCAGAGCTTGATTAACAGACCTTTGATTTTCCAGGATTTGAGATACAGCCAAATGGAGACCTGTTGAGCAACAGTTGTGGAAATCCTGCTCCCATGGTCAGTGCTAAGAAGTTTGCTAGATGTTACCATTCTGGTGTGGTTACTTAGGTGAACAGCAGCAAGGTAAAAGGTGAGATCTATGACAATACCATCGGGCACACACCATCTTCAGAGAAGACTTTTGTGCTTTGATGCATTCTTTCACTTCAGCTTTGCCATGAGGAAGGCATCACAGTGGTCCGGGGTGATATGACTTGGGTAATCACAATTTTGAATATATTGGCAATCTTAACCCTTTATAATACCTTATTACAGTAACTGGAAAATTGCTTCCTTGCACCAAAAACACTGAAATGGCTTTTATTTTCATCAATGTCAATAATGACAGTAATTGCTCATTATCTCTCACATCTTCCAGTAGAATGCATACATTTCCTCACTAATCATGAAACATAATTTTCATCAAGGGAGATATCCTTAGTGTCCCAGCCAATATATATCTCCCAGCCAACACCCAAAATCTGGCCATCCAGGCATTATTCCATTGCTGTTTGAGTGACCTTGCTGGGTGTGGATTGAATGCTGTGTTTTCTATATTGCAAAGTGACCAAACTTCAAAAACACTTAATTCTTTTTAAGTGTTTTTGGGAATCTCAAGGATGAATGAATCTCCATAAGGATGCAAGTCTTTTTAATACTATATTTGGTTCCCAATGTCAATGTTGTTTAGGAAACCCTTTGTCCTTTGCATCCTAATTTCATTGAGCAGTGAAATAGTTGATCACTGGAAGTATATAATAACTGAACTTTTTAAAGTTCCGATTGAAGAAATGTTTCACAACTAAAACATCCTGAACGCCAAAGCATACAATTAAAAATACTGTGTATACTGTGTGTTTACAGGGAATGATGCCCAGAGCTTGTCCATCATACTTGAATATATTAGATTTGATATGTCTCTGCAGATTCATTCAGATTGGCATAAATAACTGCTGTCTATTCAGTTAGCCACGCTGATTTGCTCACATACTTGATTGTCAACTGACAGGTTGGAAAAACAATGACCACAGATAAGTAAAAGCATCCATGACAAAATTAACCCAAAACATTGCTTAAATATTTTAAACTGTCAATCGATAACCAGTAATTATTAAAAATATTAACTTAACAAAACAAATTTTGCTAAGTCCTTCAAATGTTAATGTTGGTTCTCAAAGCACTCAGTTTGAAGAGGAACATTTATTTTGAGTAAATGCATCATAACTTGCATTCTGAAGCAAATGCTAAAGATAGTTTTAAAGTCAACAATTATACATTATAAATGCATCCAAATAATTCCCATCATGTAGGTTACTTTGAATGCTATTGAGCGCCTAAGTTCTGCTATATTGTGTAACTCGCACAATACACCTGTGGCTTATTTGAATGCAGAAGTTAAATAAAGTAGCAGGGTGCTTGTGAATGGTGGTAATGTCACTACGTTTGAGCTAGGAAGCCTGGGTACAAGTCTTGTCTGCTCCAAAAATGTGTAATAACCTCTCTAAAAAGACTGATGAGAAACTATTTTCAGTCAAGTAACAGGGATTAATATTTAATTAGTGTCACTCTGTGTATGCTCCTCTGAAGTTCCAAAGCTTTCCTGTTGCTTATACCTTGTGTTACTGATCCTTCTGTCAATCATGGAACAGGTCCTGAAGCTTTATGGGCATGCACTGATTGGATAAACATTTTTTTTCTCCTGAAATGACCGACTGGCATTTTCCTCACAATAACTGCCATCATAGATCTTCATGTCCATGTTATTTCATCAGGTAAACTCATACTTTTCTCAGGATGCCAACATTTCAATTTTAATTCTTTTATTACTTTTCTCAATGGGAGCCATTTTCTGCAAATGTCCCTCCAATCCTTGTGCTGTTCATTAATTTTCCTATTTAATTCCATTTTCCTATTGAAAATTGAACTATGTGAAACGTAATAACAAAATTCATGCTTTGTCTGAAACATACCACAGGACACCTCTCCTTTCTCTGTTCTAGTGGCAGACAAAGCAGATGCTTGTGTCTGCTTCCATAACTATTTTCTTCTGGAGTTCTGAAAAAGATTCATACAGGACTTAACATTAACTCGAATTTTCTCTCTGCACAGAACTTGCTGAGGAGACTGCAGCATTTTCCACTTTTATTTCAGATCTCCAACACCAGTCAAATCTTGACTCTAATCTCCAATACCCACCTCTGCCTACCTGCATAGGCAAGGAGCTTGTGTGGGAAAGTTGTACAAATCGATAATCAACTTGTTTTCCACATTATGATTTTTTTTCTTTTGTGGCCATCAAGTCCTGCAGTTGGATTTGAACCCAGAACTTCTGGCTCAGGGGTATAGATGATATCCACTATGGCACCAGACCACCTAAGAGTTTGACTCATTGAAAATTTGCTTTGATCAGTAATGTTATAATTAGGCAAGTGCAGGATGTTTAATGTTAAAACTGAAAATGCTGGAAATACTCAGCATCTGTGGACAGAAACAGAGTTGCTACTTTTTTGTGACCTTTCATCAGAACTGGTAAAATAAGAGATGTCGTACATTTTGAACAAGGGGTGGCAAAGCAAAAGCGGAAATCAGGAGAGATTGAATGGCACAAGGATTAGTCTGCCAGAGCCAGAGGGAATGGAAATGGGTCAAGAAAAGAAATAAAGCTGTTCGTGGAGGAGGTGAGTTATCAGCTGAATAAATAAAAAGAATAAATGCAAAGTAGAGGAAAGAGCAACCAGGGTTTAATAGCCTCAAATTGTTGAACTCAATGTTGAGTCTAGAAGACTATCAAGTGTTTGGTTGAAAGATGAAGTGCTATGCTTAGCACTGGCATTGAGTTTCACTGGAAACATGCAGTAGCTGAGGATAGAAATGTCAGCATAAGACAAGGTGCAGAATTAATGTGACAAGCCACCAACAGCTTGAGGTCATGCTTGCAGTCTGACCCTTGACATTTTTTTGAGAGGATGCTCTTTTTGTTAACATATAACCAAGCAAAGTAGCTTTTAAAGGAAAGTTATATTGATGATGACAAGCACACCATGGAGCTAGAGTGCCTGTTTATTCACAATGACGAACCCACTTGGCTCATTCCCCTAAAAAGTTGTGTCTTTATATTGTCACATGTAGGTCACACTGAGCTTGCAACAGGTGCAAGCCAGTCTCCTTTTAGAAAGGAGACTGATAATTGGAAACAATGTATGGTTAAAAGCGAACAACTGGTGAGAGAAGGCTTCAAGCTTTGGATCTTACATCCACGTTTTTGTTTGTCATAATGAAAATTTCTGTTCTCCTTCTGGTTGGGATATATTCAGAAAGATGCATTGTGTCAATATAGTCCAGCCTTTTAGAAATATGTGTACATCCTCTTTAATTTTGCAAAGCAAAACCTTTGGGTGCACAGGGCAGCGATAATTTGGTCAGCACTACTGCCGCTGATCATTTGCCAAGAGCTTGGGTGGACAGGGAAGATTTACCACAAACAAATTTGGCTGGTGCTTATGAATAAGTATGCTGTTTTATAATGTGCTTGCTTTAATGAACTGAATACATTCATTTAGACTGAAATAAAAGTCTCTGTAAAATAAAATTAAACTTGATGCTGCATTGCCCAGCCCAGTTGGCACATTTGTTCCTCTGATATCGACACTTTAAAGGTGCTGAAAGGCACTCGACACAATAGCCTTAATTGTAATTCAAGTACTTGTGATATTTTGGTAACAATTACTATTGATTTTACAATTTGTTTACAGAGATGTTGTTTTATTACTAATATATTTAATGTACAAATCAATAGGAACACTTGTTTGGCTCACTCCCTAGAAGGTAATAAAATCAAATATCTCAAGAGTAAAATGTTATCTGATCCATAAATGGCAGCAGCAGATGCTTAATGTAATAGTTAAAGACTATGAAGCATTCTTGGCAGGAGACTATATTCACACCAGTAATGACAAAACTTACAGAATATACAGGCAGGAAAAATTTAAACTGCAATTTACAGCCTAAATTACTAAAGATTTATTTATTTGAAATGACTGCGAGCTATGAACACTACACTCCATTTAAAAGCTCTTTATTTCGCTCAGCCCCGGGGCATTCAGCGCATCTAATCTCGCCCGCAACTATAATTCTCAGCCAAACAGCCCTCACTTTCCACTGATTTCATTTTTGCACACGGTAATTTCACTACTTTATATTTCCCTGGATAAAACAACTGCTTGGGTTGGTAGAAAAAGTTGTAAGTGAGCAAACTTTTTTACTGGTTGGAAATGCCTTTTCATTTGCTGGATCCTTGGCACACATTCATGTGATGAAGGCTCCCAGCATTTGTTTGCTTTGGTTTTAGCCTCCATCTGTTTGCTGATGTTTGAAGAATAATCAGACATCTATGTGGAACCTTTAAAGTGATGGCATTTGCCAGATTTTGCAGAGGAGAAAGAAATCAGATGAGATATTTTGCATCACTTCATATTTGTGAGCCAAGACTTTAACCCTTTCCAGACTGAAGTTTGCATTATGCCTCCAATATCAGAGCCCCCTGAAGCGTCCTTTACTGGGTGTTCAGTGAACTCAGTCACTTCACTTGTTTAATATGAGTGAACGTGCTCCCTACTTGGAGACAACTGGCTCCAATGGATTGCTGTGACCCTCAGACAGTGAACTTGGAGGCAGGAAATACACTAACTTAGTGTGATGAAGTTAAAAATCACACAACACCAGATTTTTTACTTTGTCCACCCCAGTCCAACACTGGCACCTCCAAGTCCTAGTATGATGAGGTGCTGTAGTTTAAGTATTACAATGATGACCATAACATATAGGAGCTGAATTAGGCCATTCATTCCATTGAGTCTGCATGGCCATTCAATCAGCCATTGAATGTTTCTCAAGCTCATTCGCTTTCTTCTCCTCATAATCCTTAATCCCCTTACCAATCAAGAACCTATCCATCTATGATTAGATTAGATTACTTACAGTGTGGAAACAGGCCCTTCGGCCCAACAAGTCCACACCGACCCGCCGAAGCGCAATCCACCCATACCCCTACATATATCCCTTACCTAACACTATGGGCAATTTAGCATGGCCAATTCACCTGACCTGCACATCTTTGGACTGTGGGAGGAAACCGGAGCACCCGGAGGAAACCCACGCAGACACGGGGAGAACGTGCAAACTCCACACAGACAGTCGCCTGAGGCGGGAATTGAACCCAGGTCCCTGGCACTGTGAGGCAGCAGTGCTAACCACTGTGCCACCGTGCTGCCCTTAAAAACTCTCTGTCTTAAAAACTTAATGACTTTGCCTCCACAGATGATTTCCTTAGATTCACCACCCTCTGGCTAAAGAAATTCCTCCACATCTCATTTATAAAGGGTCATCCCTTCACTCTAAGAGTGTGCCCTGGGGTTCTAGTCTCTCCTATTAGTGGAAAGATCTTCTCTACATCTGCTCCGACTAGGCCTGACAGTACCGTGTAAATATCAATCAAATTCCTCCCCACCTCACCTTTCTGAACTCCATCAAGTACAGATCCAGATATGTTCTCAATATTCCAAATGCAGTCTGACCAGAGCCATGTATAACCTCAGCTGTGTATCTCTGCTTTTGTATTCTAGCCCTCTTGACATTAATGCTAACATTGCATTTGCCTTCCTATCTGCCAACTGAACCTACATGTTAACCTTAAGAGAATCCTGAACAAAGGCCCTAAACCTCTTTGTGCTTCATATTTTCAAAGCCTTTCCCCATTTAGAAAATAGTCTACACCTCTAGTCTTCCTACCAATGTGCATAACCTCACATGTTTCCACACTGTATTTTATCTGGCACTCTTTGCCCAATCTCTTAGCCTGTCCAAGTCCTTTTGCAGCCTCCCCACTTCCTCAAAACTACCTGTCCTTCAAATTGACAGGCATCCCCTTGCAGCAAGTTTTGTGATATCCACAATATCATACCTGCCAAGTTTAGTCTACGCTAGAAGCTCATTTCCCTTGTTTCTTGGACCATATGCATTCAAGGGCTACACTCTCAATCCTGTATTGACTGCTTTCCGTCTCATAGTTGTTCCCATATCTGCTTGGCGTCGTACCTCTTTAACCTTGTTGATCTTGTGCCAGTTTGTCCATCCCCACTGAATGCTAATTTGTACCTTGCTTCTGGAAATAAATTTTCGCTGCTGTTCCTTTTCATGAGGTAAATGTACCAATTGAAAATCCCAAAGCAACATGCCCTCATGTGAAATAAACAGACTAATTGTTTTTAAGAAAAGGCCACACTTTCTGTAAAATTGAATGATTTGGAGATGCCAGTGTTGGACAGGGGTGTACAAAGTTAAAAATCACTCAACACCAGGTTGTAGTCCAACAGGTTTAATTGGAAGCACTAGCTTTTGGAGTGTCGCTCCTCCATCAAGTGCAGTGCTCCGAAAGCTAGTGCTTCCAAATAAACCTGTTGAACTATAACTTCATGTTGTGAGATTTTTAACTTTGTAAAATTGAAAGTTGCAATTTTTACAAGGTTATAATAACATACAGTGGATTGGAACTTTGAGGTTCAGAAAAAGACAAAGCCATGTGCACTTTGAAACCTGTGTCTAACCGTTGGGTCCAGGTCTTTGAATAGTGCAGTTACCCATCAAATAGCTTCCTGTGTAGAGCAGAATCCTATAATTAAAGACAATTCTGAGAAGATCAAATCTCTGTGTGTGCAAAATGTTTTTGACTCATTGCAATGTAAAACTTTTAGCCCTAAAATGAAATCTGTGGAAAGATATCCCAATTAAACCTTTTAGTTTGCCACAGTGCATGGCAATTTAAGGCAAAGTTTGTCACCTAATTATCCTACCACAAATTGCAGTGTCAATAGGTGCCCTGTGGAAAATCAAAGGTTACTTTTTTCCCATTGACGAACAGCAGTACATTTTCTGTGGGCCTCGGGCAAGGAATATAGCATTGGTAATTTCTCCTATTTTCACTGATGCATCTGAGCCACTTCAGTTAAATAATATTTATGTTAATAGGAACTGTGACAAGTGTAGGAATTGTTAAGGGTTCTGCAAGAACTAACAGCCATCCCAAACAGCCACTCTCTCAACTATCCGTATAAATCACCCTTAATTTATTCCCTTGCTATTACACTCTGGCTACCTGTCTGAGCAGTCATACCTTCAGCAGGCCTGGTGTAAGGTGGTGTCATGGAACATACAGTTCAAACTGGTGAGTCCAGCACATGACCTCTCCTATTTCATTCACTTCGTTCATTAAATGCAGTGATACTACTCACCTCAGCCATCTCTATGGCTAATGTTCTGATCTTCTCTGGGTTTAAAGAAACACTTCTGAATTTCCTGTTTGATCTCTTGATAACTATGGAATTCTTTATCATAGGGGACTGTCATGGCTGGGTTGTTATGTATGTTGAAGTCTCCAGTACACTGATTGTTAATCAGTAAGTGAATCAAGAGTTACAGGGAAAAGACATCAAAGTGGAGTTCAGGATTATCAGATCAGTGATATTATTAAGTGCAGAGCAAAGCTGATGGACTGAGTAGCCTACATCCACTGCTATGTCTCGTGATTATGGTGTTATGCCTAATCTCTTGTTTTGCTCTTGTATACGTTATATATTTTTATATATCATGATCATCTTTGGTTTTACTTTCACCTACTGAGGAAACATTCTCTTTGTGTCTATTCTTTTCCCAAATTTTACAAAATCCTCCATAATTTTAATGACTACTATTAGGTCATTCCCACCTGCAGTCTGCTCTTTTTGAGGAGAGAAAAAAGGCACGACTTGTGTTCATCCCTTTTCTTCCGTAAAAATTATGTTATTCAAAAAATTTAAACAGGTAAGTGATTATAGTAGTTCAAATTTGACAGTACACTGTGCAATATATGTTCAATAATTTTCATTATGTGGTACTCTGCCAGTGTAGTTAGGTACCTCAATTGTACCTGATATTTACACAATAGTGTTTCATGTCAAACATACAGCTGGAGGGGTTTCACAATTGGTGGAGGGACCTTAGTAAGTGAGCTTTCCCCATTGAGCTTTTGCTGTGTTTGGCTCAAGTTTTAGTGCATCCCTTAGCATGGCATCTTGAACTTTGCTGTGTGCCATCTGCCGCTGTGGACATCCCCTGGTCCTGGAAGACCAATGTACTTTATGGAGAGCAGAGAATCTTTCACAGAGTTGGTCACCCTCCAGCAGTTAACTGTATGTTTGCCCTTGGTTGATAGATACATCTTGTACATCTGGTCACATCTTTGTACTCCCAGGTTTCTTCAAGCCTCCTCCCCATTTAGATTCTGAATTGTTAAAAGTAATACAATAAATGTAATAGCTCATACTTTTCTCATTATTTTAGGTCCATTCTGCACATTTTCCCTATCATCTTGTAATTTGTCGAGAGAGTGCTTTTTTGGTGTGATGAACCAATGTATTTCTTTCTATTTCTGATGTGTACTGCAATTATAATTTATATTGCAGTCTAGAATTTTATAGAGTTATATGGCTGATTTTCATTTTTTTGGCTTAAGTGTCAATTGTGTCAAGTTTTCGGAGGACTTTTTGCTGCAAGGCATAGCGAGTTTTTGTGCTGTATCATATCGAGTTTGCTGCGTTTAACTACACCCTCAACCTTCTTGATTGATTCTATCCAGTTTTAACACATGCCATTCCCAGAACAACTTGGCGCTGTCCGGGTATCCTCAAATTGATAGGCATCCCTCACATGGCCTGTTGAGCACTATCAGTCAGGACCTGTCCTGCACAGCTCCTGATATTTGCCCTGACAGCAGTCAGGAGGGAGTTGGTGCCCTGACTGTGGGCAGGGATCTGTAGGCCTGTTAGATGGAGCTCTGTAGAGGTGAGATGTCTTCATTTCCCCCTCCACATCCAGCAAAGGAGACCTCAGTACCAGACAACATCCAGCCTGGATTCAAGTAGCCTCAGCCATCTGAAGGAATATCCAGCATTGTAGGAGAAAGGTCAATGATCTTCTCCACTGGCCTGTATAAGCCACCACCTTGTCTCTAGCACCGCTCTGCTGCTATATCCATGTCGCACTAAAGCTCATGCTCTAAGAACTCTCACTACTGTTGACAACACCTTCCCTGACTCACTGTAGCCCATTCCAATCCCAACACAACCAACCCTGCATGTCCTGAATCTGCTACCTCACTCATTGGAGAAAGTGAGGACTGCAGATGCTGGAGATCAGAGTCAAAAGAGTGTGGTGCTGGAAAAGCACAGCAGGTCAAGCAGCATGCAAGGAGCAGGAGAATTGACGTTTCGGGCATAAGCCCTTCATCAGGAACCTCCCTCATTGGGACAGCTCTTCACCTGCATAAACTCTAACGGTAGTGCCACCCACTTCCATCTTCCTGAATACCTGCCTTTGTCTCATTCCTGGAAGAAAAAAGCCAGAACAGAGCAGAAAGAATCAAGAGGGGTTGTGGGCCATCTGACATTTGGCTCCTCCAGCCTTGTGTGCAGAGCATCCTGACCCTGATTCCTCCCATATCTGACTGACTGTGTCCAATCCCTGAACTTGTTTTAGAGACTGTCCTGGACCAACTGAGTCAGGGTCCCCTGAGCAAAGGCAATCACCTCTTGAGGGGAGACTGAAGATTGCTGGCAACTATGACTAGCTTCCAAGTTTTGTGTCTGCACTAGCAGCACAGCAACAAGCCTGTGGCTGAGGAATTAAAGTATAAAAAGACAAGACAAGACAAGTTGATGCAAGGCAGGGATGGCTGTGAGCATCCAGATAGTGCTCACACACTCTAGACCTATGATAATGAGTGAAGAACCCGGTCCAGTCCATGAGCTGTATACAAGTCCCTGAGCACATAATGTCCTTATTGCAGCATTACAGTGATAATCACCCGTCTAGCATTGATGCACATTTGCATGCTGATAGTGGATCAGGGCTATGCAATGTTCCCACTAATTTTCTTTCCAGCTGCACTGAAAATAAAAATATGCTTGGTGTATTGACACCGATCACCAGGCTTGGAGGCTCAGAGAAGCTGGGCAGCTTAGGGGCAGCATTGCTTACCAGCCTGTCTATATTGTCCTGTAATCGAAGGCTTCCCTACTCACTATTTAGCACTTCAGCAATTTTCCAGTGAAGCGTTGGTCATATTCCCCCATGTTTATGCCTGGGTCATTAATGACACTGCAAACAGCAGGGAATCCAGCACGGAGCCCTCTGACGCACCACTGGACATGGGGCTTCCAGTCACAAAACCAAGCTTCATAGGTCAACCTCTGCCTCTTGGCATGAAGCAAATATTGGGATCCAGTGGACAGAGAGAGCATTTCTCCTGCTTTGAGGAAGAGCATAGCTAGATAGTCACCAGGAAATCAAACAGGGCATTAAAAGAAACTTCTTTATACATAGAGAATTCCACATTCTCACCACTATCACGGATAATGGTTGCAGCAGATGAGTGATGGGGATGAAACTGGACAGGTGTTTGAGGGCGAAGGAAGTTAGATGGGTGCAATGGAGGATTTAGATAAGGAAAGATTGGAGGAGGCTTGAGAGAAGCATTAATACTAACATGGTTCAGTTGAGCCAAATGGCCTGTTTCTGTGCCAAGTATCCTATGTAATGCTAAATTTAATAGCTTAAGACTTGATTTCATTTTTATATGTCATCAATTCAAGTACAAAGATGGGTAGTTTGTTATAAAGCATCTGCGACATGCTTTTTACCCTCAACTATACTCAAGGCCACTGTTTACTGTTTTCAGGAAACTTGACAGAATTGTGAATGGATTCCATAAAACACGGTTTTTAAAAAAATCCCAGAACTTCAAGTAATAAAAATAGGGTTTGATTTATTCTCTGTGATTCAACCTGTGGCCTTGATGATAGAAGGAAATACAGAATTCATTCCCCAAAGCCACTGATAAAATTCCATGGATTTTGACTTACTCAGTCACACAAAACATGAGGCGTTGTTTATTGCCGTTTCTGCATTGTGCTGCCTCCATCAGAAAATGGCAGCCGCGGCACAGCTCAGTGATGGTTGAGTGGTGCTGATGGAGAGAAAATTCCTGTGGCAAAGCTCTGCAGGAATCAAACTGAAACCTTACTACAAATCAAGCATTTCCCTGAATAACTGCAATTTACAAAATTACTTATTTTGTTTTGAGTTCAGAAGAAGCCTGTGACAAACACACACCAAGTGAACATGAATGAAGTGGGCCGGGATATTGACAATAAAAAAAAGACTACAAACTGGATAAAGTCATATTAATCATATTAAATGGTAAAGTTACCATTGTCTTACCAGACCATAGGGCTGCTCTCTCATTAGACAACGTGAAGGAGAGAGAGATATCTAAAGGTGTTTTAACCTGAGGGTTGAGGGGCAGAAGTTGAGAAGGAGAGTCTTTCATGGTAACCTCAGCCAATGCAGGAATTAAACCCACATTGTTGGTATCACAAATCAGCCATCCAGCCAACTGAGCTAACCATGTTCTGCTTTGATGGTTGGATTCTACAATTCTCCTTTTTAAGTTTAGAAATTCTCCAGCAGAGACAGAGAACTTGTTTCAATATTTTGGTCTCTATTCACAACAGTCAGACTGACATAATTGCAAATCTGTTTGCGGCTTTTAGATTTTCTGAAATCTCTCTGATGTAAGCCGTAAAATTTTATTTATTTTTAGCAAACATCATGATCAAATGTTGGTTTAGTTGGAAAACAATCCAATACAAAGATACACGATTTTTATAAAAACATGAGTGTCTCCAAGATGATTGGTCATTTACAACTCCCCGTGTGTCCCAATGAATGGTAGGTAACACGACCTTTTGGATTAAAAGCATTTAATGGATATGGCAGCATGATTGCCTAAAAAAAGTTTGAATTGATTTTGGTATGGTTTTCAGGGTTTTAATATTCCCTTAGCTGTTGTTTCACTGTATTCAACAGCAATGCAAAAAATGTAAATACAAATTAGAAGCAAAACCTGCATTGTAAACCACAGCAACACTAACTGGTTTTTATTCGCTGTCACAGTCTGAAAGCCATTGAACCTGATGCTAGGTTAATTGGACGAATTTTCTTTCACAAGGGCATTCAGATTTCAGATTTATTCCTTTTAAAGCTTCCTGCTAAAGATGTTTGCATTTCAAAAGGTATTAATACCATTGTCCTGTATATGATAGGATACAGCTACATTTCAAAAGCAGCCATACTTTTCCAATGTGATCTACATTTTATTTATTATTTAAATCTAAAGAAGGAAGCTGTAATTGTTAGTAACCTTTATTTATTTGGTGTTTTTAACCCCTGAGTCCCAGTCAAATGAAACTGTTTCAAACAAAGCCCAGAAATGCAGGAACCATGCAAAGGAGAGACACTGACTGCTAAGTGTTATAAATGCATTGAATTTTTATTCAGCAGATCAATTTTGTAATCATGCCATTTTGGTGCTCCTTTTCCATTTACTCTTTCGTTGAATGGAATAGATTGAAACCAGACATTCGCTTCTTGTTATTATCTTTCAATGACCATGAATGGGTTACAACAGACTGATTATTTACTCACTCCTCCATTTCGTTACTGTCTTAGTGAGGATCAAGCTGCACTGTACCTTTTTATTATGGAGCAGAAAGAGTGCTCTTGCACATTTTACAGGGTGTTGGTTTTGCTTCTTGCCTTTTTAATCCAGCTTATAATAACAGCTTTACAACATATTGCAGAGTTGTTTGGTGATAAAACTCCCTTGAGTGCTGCAAAGTGGTCATTACGAAGCAACCAGTATCCAGTTTGCACCCCTGAGTTAGCTTCATTTCATTATGATCAGATATCAGCATTTTCTTAGAGCTTATGCTTTGTGATGATATTTTCCTATACACTTTAATCAAAGAACTTCCCTATGTCTATTACGTTATTGTTAATAGATTCTCCCAGAATATTTATTACCAGCTGGTTAACGCTTTGAGGACTGCAATAACACTATATTCATGCAAAAATTATATTTTTGTAATCATCAATATATTTGTAAATAATTAGACAGAAAAGATCTTAATATATTTCTCAATAAAAAACTGAAAGAATTGCAGGTGCTGTAAATCAGAAACAAAAACAGGAATTTCTGGAAAAGTTCAGCAGGTCTGGCAGCATCTGTGAAGCGAAATCAGAGTTAATGTTTCAGGTCTAGTTACCCTTCCTCAGATTCTTCCTGGTATATTTCTCATTGTCGTATCATTCAAATACATGCACTTGGAGTGATTTGTGAGGTAGATTTATGGTGGAAAACGTGTATGATTTTTAAGCTACAGATGGTGACATGAAATGCATTCCATTAAAGTTGGACAACATGAAGGATAATTTGAGAAGTACTTAGCACTAATTGCTAAACTATTATCCTGCAGGCAAGTGAAAAATACTTCTTTGTCCATATGAGAGCTGAGCAGACCCGTTATCCAACAGTTTTAAGAAAATGCAAAAGGTTACATCATGTCATGCCTTAAAACAAAATCTAATACTGGACATAAAAGCTTTCAGAGAGCGAGGAAGCTGAATTTAATTCTTATAATGAATTATCATTGTAGTCTTTGGAATTTTAGAAGTTTTGATTTTAAAAATATTACCTTGATTCTCAATAGGTTAAAGAGTTAATTTTGTGTTGGCATGTTATTCATACTTGAACAGGAAGTGAATAGCTGTAACAAAAATGATATTCCTTAGGGCGGGTGTCTCCAATACAGGGGTATGCAGAGAACTAACATTACCACTCAATTAATGCCCCAAGGCAGGTCCCCATTAGTATTCCCATTTGTGAGTTCAGTTCATAAGACTAATGGAGTTGCTACCTGGGGACATTAATTGTGAGTGACACTATTGCTGGCTCCTTGTAAACTCTCACTAATATTGCTGTGTGGTAAAGACAGAAAAGCCTATGAAGATTATAAAGAAAACTGCAAAGCTGCCAATATCTTGCCTTTATTTGACAGCAATCTGCACGTTTAGTTCGAAGGCTCACAATAAAGCAGAAGCCTTAAACTCACAGGAGTGGTATGTTTCTCAGAGTGCAATGCTTCACAAGTCTTTTAAAAAGCTCAAAATTACCTTTGGAATCCATTTAAGCTTTTTAGTTACTTGAAATCTGTCACACTTATCAGCTGTGTTTAGAAATTTGAATAAAATACGTATTGTACTCTATCAAGTTATATGCTTCTGTGAAAAAACTGGGGGTGGGGTTGGGGGAGGGGAGGTAGGGGATGGGGGCTATGTAGTGACTTACCTGTATGTACATTTAGCAGGCTTACAGTCCATCTATAAATGGACACATCATTTGGCTGACAAGTTGAATTGCTTAAATACACAACTTAGCAGAAGATAATGTGGTGCCTGAAATTCTGGGACGTTCTTTAATTTTACCAGTCATTGCTTTAGTTGCCAGGTGGCACCCACCTTCTTCAGCAAGGTGAATTATGGGGTGTTTTATCTCAACAAGGTGATGAAAACAGATTAAATTATCAACAGAGTGACACTGAAAAGCCAGTTGCCAAGTGCATACTTCACAGGAAGATCCAGTATAGACTTCTATTTCTGATTTAGGCTTTATATCAAATCCCAGATGAATGCTGTTTCACTGTAATAGAAACTAAATGAAACCATGAATAGGATATATGAATGTGTTCTTAACAAATCAGAGCAAACAGTCCACGTTTGACAGACTGAGAGCCACTTGCAACATTTTTTTTAATCACTTTACATTTATATTACAGGCCCCTGTGTGAACATGAAAGGATGGGTAGCCGTGACAGTACAATCAGATAATTACACCACCTTATCAGTAACTATCACGGCAACAACAATAACAACAGAATAATGATGTATATTAGCCATGATCTGTGGGAAGAAGTGATATAAATAACAGATATTACTATTACATATCATCTTAAAAAAAATCATCACTCTGTATTGCGAATGATGGGCCATTTCATTTCAACGCATAAGACATGCCAGGCAGGAAAGTCTAACCATCTAAACTATTTGATAAATAGAGGATTTTATTTCATTCTAGGAAAAAGGAGAAAGAAAATATTGCACGCTATAAATTTTTATGGCCTAAATTTTCTGATGCTTGCTGAGTAAAACTACAGTGATATATGGTCAGTGAAATTTTTTTGGTCTTCAGGGCTACTGGTATGGACTTAAGGGCAAACAGTAAACGGTCTAATGGACTCTCACATCAGCACATTAAAACCAAACAGCAGCTCTCCAATGCCATAGCTCTTGTGTCAAATACAGCTGAAATTAAACAAAATAAAAAAAACGTATTAAAAAATTATTAGCTTCTACAAGCCATTAGTCTACATCGTGCCTGTCATATCGTGATGGATTTCTCATTTAGTTAAATGAGAGGTTCTAACGACAGTGATAGAAACCTATAGAATAAAAAAAATTTGGAAAAGATTTAACCCCCTAGAAACTCCACACTCTCTCTGAGACACTCTGCAGTGGCTGAAGGATTCCATTCAGTTGGCAGCACTCTATGTTGGATGTTTTATTTACATTTTTATCAAATATTCAAGATCAAAAGCAATATATTTTGCACATTTCATGGGATTTCAACATTTGCAAGGAAATTGCAACAGTAGCAACAAATCTACATTATTGTTTGATTGCTACGTGCATGGTATCCACTTGATAGTAGCATCTCTTCTGCAAAGGCATTTCAGCAGAGTACAACCAGTAATTTGGTTGTGGCAAAAGTGATAACTCTTTAGGGGCCAATTATAAATGTAGCTTCGGATACAGCTGAAGTCTGTATCAGCCAATGCCAAACAATAAAGCTGAACCCAAGTACTTTAAAACTATAGTTTGGATTTATTTTTAGATTACATAATATTGATAGCTGTATGGTTAAAAAAGTCTTTAAAATACTGTAAATTATGATGGGCAGATACAAAATATGCTATGTTGCACATGATCAAGGGCACAAATTGAATATGCTGTGTTTGTTTTCAGTGTTAAAGACTTTCATTGTGTGTGTGGACTAGCTAGAAGGGTATCTGTAGTTTTACCATGTCTGAATTCATTTTACTCCTCCACAATCTATAACAAATCTTAATGGCCTGGATGATGAGGCTTATAAAACAGACACTAAAACCAGAGGCAGAGAAGGAAAGGGTAGCAGATAGTCATCTTTATTAACTGTGCAAGAGCAGTGCAGAATCATCTACTACTAACTGAAGGTTGCATTTATACTGGAAATTCCATTTAGCTCGGAATACTGTAATTCTAATGATTTGAGTCCAGACATGTTTCCTGACCCGATGCTGCAAGTAGAGCTCAAGATGACTCTGGACTTAATTTTGCCTCATTTTTGAGTGAGTGTACTCTTTAGGGCACAAAGGCTTCTGTTTGAGTGAATGGGGCACTAAGAATATCTACATCCATCCCCCCTGACACAATGCCAATCAAACCAATCAATGCAAACCACCCTCTGTCCTAATGACAGCTGCTGGGACAATTTTATCCATGTGCTGTGCATAAACAAACTCATCCATGACTTTACTGCCCATATCCTAACTTTAATACCAACCATTACCTTATTTCTTTATTTTTCAACTTATTCTATGAAGTAATGCTGAATGTTTTAATGCTATTACAACTTTGTACCCAAGCTTTTTGTACCTAGCTAGCTTGTTACTTGAGATGGTGCCCTTTATACACTTTTCACTGTACTCCTGTACTTCTGTACTTGACAATAAAATCCAAATCTAAATCTCACGCTCACCAAGCCTGTTTCTGAGGAATAGTGTGATCATATGATCAACTGAGTTGTGAAGAATAGCCACTGGAGTTGAAACATTAACTCTGTTTTCTCTCCGTGGATGCTACCAGAGCTGCTGAATTTTTCTAACAATTTCTGTTTTTATTCAGATTTCCAGTGTCTGCAGTTCTTTGTATTATGTAAGTCCTATTCACTCATCACTACCACGTGTTTTCATTAAGGGTGATTTTTTTTTAGTAAAGAGGAAGGGAGAGCCTTTCAAAAAGAAGAGATTGCTGTGGAATGGTCTGTCAGCTGGTATCCCATCACCAGGTTGCCCTCTATTGACACCTGGAGAGTCCTTGCCACTGATCCAGCTGCCTCAGAGTCAACTCGCTGAGTGAACATGATGTCTGATCCTGCCATTCTTATCTGTCAGCCAAGGCTCCCTGACTGTACCAGATTAACAGTCCAGTCAGGGAACTTATCTTCTATGAGATTCACTTAGCTGACCTCATTACAATCTCTACATCCCTCCGCTGACTCCGGGCACATAGGTCAGCTCTTTGTTTTTGTAGCACTTTCTGGACGTTCCAACTCTGCCTCGGATATGGGCAGGGTGTAATGTACAATAGTTCACCTCTTACATCCGGAGCATCTCGGAGGAAATTTATACTCTTCTTCAGGTGGCAAAGGCAGTGACATCAGCTGTTTCCTTCTCAGATTCTGAGATCTCTTGAATGCTTGGCAGAGAGGGAGAACCCACAGGTTCTGCCAGCCTTTCCAACTGTCCTAAAGAGCGACACATTTTGCTTCCGTTTGCAAGTTTGCAGCTTTCATATGATCCTTGTGTTTGTTCTGGGCCCATCGCACTGAGCCGAACTTTATACATCTTTACACCTGGCCTCGTGTCAACCATGCCCCTTACCCATCCAGGGCCAACTCTATGGTTCCTACACTAAACCTCATCCCCTGAAATAAAGTGTCTCTCTCACTTAGCAGAGCCTTGTGTCTGGCATTAGCATTGCTGATGCAGTTTCACCTCTGCCCTCGATTTACCTTGCACAGCATCTCTTCCTACTTCACAACCCTGCTGGAGCTATCACTGTACTTGTATGAGGGGTGGGCCTGTAATTAAATAGGAAATGGGTCAGTTTGGTATTGAGTGAAGCTGTTTCTTTAAGCCTGCCATCAAAGTTTGGACTGCTCTTTCTGCCAGATCATTGGATGATACATGATATGGAGCTGTCCTTACATGTCTGATGCCACTTGACTTTAGGAAATGCTCAAATTCCCTGCTGGTAAACAATGGCCCATTATCTTTGATCAACACTTCTGGGACACTGTGTATTGGAAAGGATGTGTGCGGTTCTCCTATTGCTGGCCCCATGATTAACAAATGAATTCTGTGCAAATCCAGCCACTTTGATCGGGTGTCCACAATGACTAAGAACATTGAGTCCATGAAAGGACCTGCACAGTCAAAGTGTAACCAAGCCTAGGGTTGATCCAGCCATTCCCACAAATGAGGGGGAGCTGCTGCCAGTAATTTTTGTCCTTGTTAGCACTCTGGGTACTGCTCCACTCAGGTGGCTATGTCTGCATCCAATCCTGCTAAAAGACTTTTCATCAACACTTTCAGTTTGGAAACCTCTGGGTGACGCTGGTGGGGTTCAGCCATTATTTGCTCGGGCAGTTACTCTCGCTCCCTCCAATAATATGCCGTGGTCTATTGTGATCTGGTCTCTCTGCATTCTAAAAGGTTTCAATTCTGGTTGTGATGTCCTTTTGCTTTCCTCCATCAGCACCAGCTGTTTCAGTTTTGCCAGGACTGTATCTTTCTGCATCCAAAGTCTGATATCGTCAGCTGTGACTGGAAGTGTGTTCAGAAAATTTAAAACTATTATGGACTCTTCCAGTGGTGCTACCAGCAGCAGTGCATCTGCCAGCGGGAGGTGACTCTATGCATCTGCTACTTAGCCTCCTGATGATGTTCCAATTTCGAATTATACAAACAAAGTATTAGAGCCCACCGCTGAATTCAGCCTGAAGCTATGGCTGGCACTAGCTTGACTTCTTTAAGCACCCCTAGGATGGGGTTTTGGTCCATTATTATCACAAATTTGCATTTGTAGATATGTTGGTAGAATTTCTTGACTCCAAATATGACTGCAAATCTTCCTTTCTCTTTCTGGGTGTATGTATATTCTACATTAACCAAAGTCCTGGATGTGTATGCTATTGATGTTCCTCTCCATTGGACCAACTTAGAACTAATGCTACCCTGATGCCATACAGGGATGCATCACACTTGAATACCAGGTCTCACTTGGGATTATGGTGTGCTAACACCTTAGAAGATGCAAGCTGTTTCTTAATTTCCCTGAAAGCTGTGGATTGGCTATGCAACAATTTCCAAGGCTGACCCTTTTCGTAAAAATTAATAAAGTGGTGCCAGGCTGGAGGCCAGCTTATATATGAACTTTTCATAATAATTCCCCATCCCAAGGAAAATCCTATGCTCTGGTACAGATAAGGAGCTGAGGTACTTTTGATCACCCTCATTTTATATTCGGACAGTGTAACCCGGTTTTGTCAACTCTGTAGCCCAAGTAGATCATTTGGGGTGCCTGGAACATTCATTTTTCCCTTCTAAGGTGTACGCCCTCCTGGGATAACCGTCTAAAGACTGTGTCCAAGTTCTCTAAGTGCTCCTTATCGGTTTTCCCTATTACTAGCACATCATCGAGATAAATGGCGACTTGGGGTAGACCTTGTAAAATGTCCTCCATTGTCTACTGAAAACTTACACAGGCTGATGATACCCCAAATGGCAGTCTTGTATATTGGTAAAAATCCTTATGGATATTAATTGTAGCATACTTCTGAGAATCCTCATCTAACTGCAGTTGCAAGTACGCATGACTCATAACCCAACTTAGTGAAAGACAGGCCCCCTGTCAGCTTTGTGTATAAATCCACCAAGCGAGCGATTGGGTATTTATCCAGCTGAGAAAGGTGGTTTACTGATTGTTTAAGATCCCCACAAATGCAAACTGCCTGTTGGGTTCAAAATCGGTATGACCGTGATGCCCATTCCACAAACTAGACTGGTTTGATGATTCCTTCACTTTCCAGCCTTCTAATCTCTGCTTCTACTTTTGTAGTAGATGTCAATGTTTCAGGTGTAACCCTTTTCCACCTCCTGTTGCCTGGCTTGCTGTGTTCTTCCAGCCTCCTGCTTGTCTACTTTGGATTCCAGCAAATGCAGTTATTTTTGTCTCTACTTTTGTAGTGCCTGTTTGAAGTCCATTTGGGCTTCAGCTATTCGGCGCTTTTGCGTGGTTACCATCATTAATCTTGCATTCCAAATGATCTCTCAGCATCTCATTAAGGGCTAAACTTAAGTCACAGCCTCCTGTCAGTCATCTTAACCTAGTCAAAAATCCCAATACAGATTCCCCTGTTCTCGAATTGGTGAGTAAAAGTGATAGCATCTCAGAATTAGAGGAGACATAGGGTCATGACATTCCTTAACTAAATCTACCACCTCTTGAAAGATTTTAGTATCTGGTGCCTCTGGGAAAGTCAAGCTCCTAATAACTGAAGAAGCTGTGGGTCCACAAGCAATCAGGAGAATTACTCATTGCTTTACAGCTGCCCCTATGTCTCTGGTCCAGAAAAAAATAGCACATTCCTTCCACATACTGGGCCCAGTCTTTGGCCTGATTGAACAAGTCAACCTTCCCAAATAATGGCATGATGCCAGAAATGCTTACCCCGACTCAAAAGACGACAGTTGCGAGCAAGTTTCTTTAGGAATATGCTTTATTCTTGTCACCACTGAAATGCTTCCACAGAGGCCAGTATCCCATCACCAACATACTCTTTATTTAGTCCTTGACAATGGTCCATCTCCTGTAGAGCTAGCTCTGAGTGTCAGGATGTCTGACACTCCTTACCTGTCAGCCAGGGCCCCCTGATTGGGACCATTAGTCTGATCTGATCAGAGAGTTCATATTCTGTGAGGTCCACCAAGCTGACCTTGTTACAATCACTACATGCTGATTGAGCACAGACAGAATCTAAAAATTACAATACTGACATTTGGAGGACAGGAAAGCCAGACAAAATATAGGTAGGTGACGGAACCGAATACAATTAACAAAGCTAAGTTTTGGATCTCAAGCCCAAAGTTGTCCATCATCAAGAACAAAGTAATCAGCACTTATTGCACAACATAACCATTAGTCAAATACTCCAAATTGCCCTTTGTTTTATGTCATTATGGCCTTTGAATTTCAAAATGCTTGAATAGTTAAGGTATGAGCAGGCACCAATCCCAAATTCTTTGGAGTGTATAAACACTGCATATTTTTAACTAGTTGCATAAATTCAAAGTTATACCCAGACCAACTCTCAAGTATAATCATCCTGTACCCACCTTACATCACCTGGAATGTAAATATACAGGAGTGCCAGCTCTGGGTTTTCTGTGCTTTACAAATATATCTCCGCTTGTTATAAATGTTCAAAGCATCTGTGCTTCCTGCCCCAGTGCCTGAGATTTTACTTTGGTGAGAGAAACCGCAACTCTCACAGCTCTTTCACAAGGAAGTCCGTGTGAGCTCCAGCCAGGTATGAGTCAAGTAATGTGAGTGTGGTTCTGCTTGGCTGGAACCCCACCTACAGCCATCAGTCTCACGCCAGTAGCTGCACTGCAAATGGCCTCTTAGGAAAGCAACCAAATGTCTTAAGTCATTTGTCATTGGGTAAATTTACAACAAAGGTTCGGTCTTATTTTCAGACAGGAAGTAATTCTTTATACATTGTTAATCTATTTCACCATCTAAAGTGTACAGCTGCTTCTCCTCCAGTTGAGTGTTACACTACAGAAAATGGAACTCTCCCATTGTTATACCAATCAGCAAAAATCACTGGGGTTTTGTACCTAACTGGGAAGTGAAGGCTTCCCTCTCTGGAGGCAAAATTAACAATAGAATGCAAAGGAAAGACTGATTTCTTACTATTGTTTCACCAATGCACTTTTATTAAAATAGCTAAGTTTTGGTCTTCCATCACCACTTCAGTAAGAAAGAGACCAATCTCACATTTTCGTGGCGATTTGTGGGGTTTGCCATATTACTAATTGTGAGTTTTGTCATTCAGTTTGAGCTATTTTCTAGCACTGAATCTGATGTTGTTTGCATTTAACCAACTAAACCTGCTGAAGAATGTTAATGCTAAAATCATGGCTTTAATTTCAGTAAAAAGAATAGCTTTGTTTTATCAGAGTGAGCTAATAACATTTGTCAAAGATATGCTACATCCTAACTGTTTAAGTAAATACTTCTGTTGCTTAGCCATATCTTTGTTATCTCCTGAAATTATGACTCTTTGTCAGACTTTGACAATTTGAACTTTTCAAACTGCAACTTGTCCAGAATTTTACCTGTTTCCAGTTCTGCCTTGATCTTATTCTCCTTTCACCCTCTGTCTTCGGTAACTTTGACTTCATATTTGTTTATGTTTTAACTTCAAAGCCATTGTCCTTCATTTCAACTCTCTCTGTGAGTCTTCACCTCTGCAAAACTTATGCTCCTGTTTATACACCAACCAATCAGACTATCGTATAGTATAAATATTAATTTTCCTTTGAATTGGAATTTCCTGCAAGTTATCCTGATGAGTGAAAGATAAAAAGATAGGATGTCTTTTTTCAGCAATACTCAAATTCTGACCTTCTTTATGTTATTCACTGAATATTTAGCTGCAGAACTTTCATCAATGTTCAAACTATCTTTTGTAACCTCCTTCCTTAGCCATTACTTTTCTAACTGGCCATTACACCTCCAAAATCTTCTCATCCATCTAGTTTGCAGTCATCAATTCAAACCTCTTCCTCTCTTCCTCAGTGCTCAGTTATTTCCACTTTCTTTGAATATTTTATGGCATTGCATTGTCTTAATTTGTTCACATAAAATGAAGTTTTTTTTAAAAAAATGTTTTTATTTGTAACCTTTTTGAGATGCTTTCAGATTATTTATCACAAACAATTTGTGATGCAGGAGTGATCCCCAGAACTAAAAAGATATTTCTGTCCAATGTTCCTCTTCTCCCTTCCCTGCCCCATGTTTACTTTAACTTTGCCTACAGTATTGTTCAAGTGTCTTCATACTTCCAAAGGTAGAGTTACATCTTCAGTCTTTGACTTTATAAACCAAACCTTTCGCTTGTGATTCATTTGGATATAGTTTCAGTCTAATGTTTTTCTGAAAGAAATATTTTCTTTCAAACGTCAATGTATGGTAAAGGGTGCTATAGAGGCCTGTGGCTGAGGCTGAGACAAGACCATAAGATGTAACCATGGAAGTAGGCCAACCAACCCATCAAATCATGAAGTTTTTACAGCATAGCAGTAGGCCTTTCGACCCATTGTGTCCTTACTGGTCGGTAAACAACCATCACGACTCGCAGCCTTGTGTGCTTAAGTGTTCATCTAAAATGTTCTTAAATATCTCCACAGCTCCTGCCTTTAGGTGGTGAGTTCCAGATATCTACAAACTATCAGGTGACTTTCTTTTCCTCTCAAATCCCATCTAAACCTACTGGCCCTTAACTTGAAACTGTGTCCTGGTTATTGACTGCTGTACTAAGGGGAAACATTGCCCTCTACTTCCCCTGTCTATTCCTCTCCAAACTTTGTCCACCTCAGTCAGACCCTCCCTCAGTCTGGTGTGTGGAAAACAACCCCAGTCTATCTAGTCTCTCATGACAGCTGAAACACTCCAGCCCAGCCAACACCCTGATGATACAAAAACAGCAGGTCTGGCAGAGAAGTCAGAGTTAAAATTTCAGAACTGAGGAAGGGTCACTGGACGTGAATTATTAACTCTGATTTCTCTGCACAGATGCTGCCAGACCTGCTGAACTTTTCCAGAAATGTCTGTTTTTGTTTCTGATTTACAGCATCCACAGTTCTTTCCGTTTTTAACACCCTGATGATTTTCCTCTACACTCTCTCAAGTCACAGGCATCAGCAGTCACTTGCTAACAAGTATGATTGTCCACTCTCTTGTGTAATCACCTACAGTCTCTGCCATTCAATGAGATCGTGGCTGATCTGTAATCTTCAACTCCACTTTCATGCCTCATTCCTAAAATCCTCAATTCCTGTCCTGATTAAATATCTATCATCTCAGCCTTGAATAAACATAATGAAGCAATCTCTGCAGCCCTGCTGCAGTAAAGCATTCCACAGATTCATTATCTTGGAAAAAAATCCTTCAAATCTCTGTTTTAAATAGGTGACACTTTAACCTGAGATAATGCGCTCTGATTCTGAATTCTCTCACAAGGGGAAACAACTTTTCCACATCCTCCTTGTCAAGTCCTCTAAGTCATCACATCTGTTTCAATAAGGCCATTTCTTCTAAGCTCCAATCTACTCAATCTCTTCCCATCTCCCCTGGGATCAGCATTGTGTACCTTCTCTGGACTGCCTCCAATGACAATGTACCCTTCCTTGGATAAGGGATGCAAAACTGCTCACTGTATTCCAGCTGTGATCTGACTACTGCCTTACATAGTTTCCACAAAGCCTCCTACTCTTTATATTTCCATTCACTTTGAAATGAAGACCAACATTCCATTTGTCTTATTTTACCCACTGAACTTGGTTGCTAGCGTTTTGCACTGGGACCCCCAAACGTCTGCAGTTTCGGAGGTCTCTCTCCATTTAAGTAATATGCAGACTCCTGTTCTCCCTGGTAAAGTGCACAACCTCCTATTAGATTACTTACAGTGTGGAAACAGGCCCTTCGGCCCAACAAGTCCACACCGACCCGCTGAAGCGCAACCCACCCATACCCCTATATTTGCCCCTGACCTAACACTACGGGCAATTTAGCATGGCCAATTTGTCCCGCGTGGTATTCAATCTGCTAATTTTTTGGCCGTTCAAAACTATCGACACTTATGTGTCGATATAATTGATGACACAGGGGTCATCCTCATTTCTTGGCTAACCATCTACTCCCACCTCATCCATAGACATGCTGATATCTGAATCCTTTTCCCACAAAACGAATAGACGAACCCTTTTCCTTTAATGGACAAAGTCGAAAAGTATAGCGCGGGAAAAGCACAGCGGGTCAGGCAGCAGGAGAGTCGATGTTTGGGGCATAAGCCCTTCATCATTCACATTCCTGAAACGTCGACCCTCCTGCTCCTCAGAAGCCGTCTGACCTGCTGTGCTTTTCCCGCGCCACACTTTTCAAGCCTGACTCTCCAGCATCTGCAGTCCTCACTTTCTCTCAGTCCCTTTAATGGTCAAAGCCCTTTGATGTTCCAATCTGTTAAAGTCGACGTGGAGAGAGCAGGTTTAGAAGCTGATGGGTTCTTGCTGTGATTGGGTGAGTTGGCCTTTCAATTGTATTTCTTAATCCAGCTCCCGGGCAGTGTCAGAAGCAGTCATTCCATGAGGATGGTCAGTACATCCCCCTTCCTACCCCAAGCCCACAATCAGGAGCTTGCCACATCAATAAGAAATCTCAACAGATTTAGGACGAAATAAAGGCCGTCCAAGTTCAATAAAAACAGAACATGCTGAAACTACTCAGCCAGTCAGGCAGTATCTGTGGGGAGAGGGAGAGAGACAAAGGGAACAGTACATGCAGTCAGCCCTGGAACATTGACTGTGCAAATTCTCTCTCCTCAGATGCAACTTTTCCACACATGTTTTTTTTAAAAATTTCTTTCCCATTTCCCGCAGAATCCTGCAAGGGCAGTACCAGTGGTTTGCTTTGTAAAGAGGCATCTTATAGAGGGGAGCGAGTCTGGTCTTTTCCGCTGTTGTGATGGCCAGCTTCAGAGTTGGCCAGCCGGTGGGAAGCGAGTTCAGCTGCTGAGCTGGGTGAAAGCCCTCATTCCTCGAGCGGCAACCCCGCAACAACAACAGCAAAATGTCTTGTGATGTGGAATTATTTCAAGCAGCTATTTTTTTACCCGAGGGGAAAGCTTTCTGAAAGACATGCATCCTAATCTTCAAATTAGTTGGAAAATAAATACTCCAGCTGTAGACTGTAAATCAGTTGGACTTAACGCTGCATATTTTCTAGCATAAACGCATTTATCGATTGGTGTGACCGTTGATTGAAGTTTGGCCTGGCAAGTTGATATTTAAATTACCCCACTTGCTTATTCAGTTTTACACGGGGGCTGTAATGATTTCTTTATAATTAAATTATACAATTACAGACAGCCATTGCCCCATGTATGTGGTAAGGAATTGGTTAACGCACTGCAGTAACAGCTATGCATTATTTACACATAGCCTAATGAATAAAACATTTAAGTAGTTGGCTAATAAATTTTCGAACACAAAGCAAACCCAGGTATGATTTAAATATATGTCTGTGATGAATATTACTTGAATTATAGCTGAGGCACGGTGGGAGACCTGCCTTTTGCTAAGACGCCATCTCAAACAAAGAGGTATCTGTTGACTTGCAGAAGAAAACATAGCGTAAAAAAAGAAAAAAAGGGGGAGAAATGTGAGGCTGTCAATTTTCTAACATCGCTATCAGAAAAATTACATTTCAGGCAGACGAGTGACTAATCAACGCAACAGAAACGCTCCTGCAATAAATTACTCTGCAGTGAAATAAACCACACAAACAGACTGATGATAATAAATGTAAATTATTTCTCTGAAGAAATTTTCTTGGTACATGAGTAATAAGAACCATCAGGAAGGAGTCTTCCTTAACATTAATTACAGAAAATGACAAGTGAGCTGACAACTGCAAAGTCTCATTATCTGGAAACATATTCACAACTTCGCAATTTGCGTGAGATGGACTTGAGCTAAATTAATCTCCGCTCTTTGCATGAGGCTGTTCTAATTTTCATGTTATTAACAGGTTTGCAGTATCACTCAGTGCTGTCACTCTAATCAGGTTTCAGCGTGTTCTCAAACCTTGTGTCATTTAAAAGGATAAGCCCTCATAATGTGCTCTCTTTCATGTAAGGAATTCTACATCGTATCTGTAATAAGGTTCTTTAATCATCTTCCAGCGCTCAACTTTGGCACTGCTGGTGTGTGTGTGTGTTTTTGAACAATCATGAAAGGACTTTGAACTTTATGAAAGTGTATTTATATATTTTTAAAAGTCCCGTTTTCTGCAGACCGGGGCAAAATATTGTAATGGAAATAATTGGTTTTTAATTTATGTTTTAAGTTTAACAAACATTGTATTTCTCAATTATTAATATTATTGTTTAGTAATCATCTAAAGTTTGTTAGATCTGCTATTTATTTTACTCAAAACAAGCAAGTTGTGGGAGCTTTTATTGCCGTGTTAACATATTCTGTTTGGTTTAATTGTAATGAATGTACTTTTTCACCCAGGCAAGCAGAACTCCACTCTATTGTACGGCAGCTGGAGGCTTCCTGATTGTCATCTAGAAAGCACGCCGAGACTGCAGTTGATACTTTTCTGTCTCATGTCTGTTCGTACAAGTGTACACAACACCACACTCCAAGTAACCATCTGATTACAAACACAAAGCAGTTGTGTTGCAGCAACTCCGCTTGGGTGTAGTGCAAAAGGTAATAAACTGGTCAGTGTGAGTGTGACAAGTAGATCTTGATGTTTCATTGGCGATGAGTGCAAGCTCAAAATACTGATTTCACAATATTGCCCCGCATGAGAGATCTCATTCTGAAGGAAGTCAGATGCCCAGGCATTCCTACACACTCTGAACAAGCAGGTAAAAAGAAAGGGGCAGGTCACGAGGTAGTTTCTTCTCAAAATTAACCCTTATCCTGGAATGCTATGTGGGACCCCCAAAGAGAAAATCTAGTTTTTAACAAAAAAGTTTCTGTAAATTACAAGAGAAGTTTTTATAACTTGGGGGTGCCCTGCCCTATTTGGGAAAGTCCCTGATATTAAGGGGGTGTGAAATATAGGCAAAATTCTCAAGATACTCAGATGGTCAGGCAGCATTTGTGGAGAGAAAATTAAAGTTAATGTTTCAAGTCTGTGACTTTCCAAAAACATTCAAAATTATTTTGCCATTGTGTTCCTTTGAGGATGTTTCCACAAAGAGGTGTCGCTGGTTATCTGGTGATGTTAGTGAGTAGAGAGGATTAAATTGTTGTTTGCTTTTCTCCTTGAGAAATAAATTTGTCCACAACAACATCATCTCATTGATTTTAGATGTTTTCTTTGCTGCAAATGGATGAAAGTTTCACTTCTGACTAGAGTTGAAACCGAGTGTATTCATTATCCAATTTTCTCATTACTAATTCTAATTCTCTTCTTCTGAGAGAGCACTAATTCTTTCCACAATTTCAGTGTCAATAGTATTGTGTCCCAGCAAATAGGAGTACTTCTTTTTGCAGGATAAATTTCAGCGTGACACTTTGCCAACACACATTTTTGAAAGCATGTAAGTTTTCCATTCAAAAGCTAACAACACACTTTTCAACACATCTGTCCCTTTCAGCTTTGAGAAACCAAACCATAAGTGCAAGTTTGTAAAGTGAGCATGATATCTGTAGCACTCTCACATTATCAAAGTTGCACAGTGTTGCCAGGCCACAATACTGACCAACTGATATTAGCAGCTATTATTGACAAATCATTGCCTCCCCAGCAAGTACTTTGATTGATTTATTCAATATGTCCACTGTGACAAGTTTTTGGAAGATTTCTCCATTTTACCAAACACTAGCTTGTTCCTATATTTTTGTTTTGAAGATGGTAGGAGTTTCTTTCTTTGAACATGATGGACTAATGACTGATGATGAAGAGTTCTGGAAAATCACACTGGACTCAAAATGTTGTTAATTCTATTTCTTTGTCCACAGAACCCAGATCTACTGGGTGTTTCTAGCCTTCTCTGCCTTCATTTCAGATTTCCAGCATCTGCAGAATTTTCCTTCTAGTATATTGATGATGAAAAGTTCCTTGGTTACAAGATTTAATAGAGAAAACTCTTGTCAATTTAAAATATGTACTAAAATTCTAATTGTTAACATATAATGTGCTGCATTATGCTGGATTCTTGTTCCATTCATTCATGAGATGTGGGTGTCGCTAACCAGGCCAGCAGTTATTGTTCATCCTGAGTTGCCCTTGAGAAGGTAGTGGAGTCATTTGGTGGAGGTAGACCCATAATGCCACGAGGGAGGAGATTCCATTGTTTTGACCCAATGACACCAAAAGAATGGTGTTGAGTGGCTTGGAGGGGAACTTGCATATATCTGTGGCCCTTGCCCTTCTAGATGGAAGAGCTTGGAAGGTACTGTCGAAGGAACCTTGGTGAATATTTGAAGTGCATCTTGCAGATTGTACACACTGCTGCTGAGAGTCAGTGGTGAGGGGAGTGTATGTTTACAGATGTGGTGCCAATCAAGCGCGCTGCTTTGTCCAGGATGGTATCAAGCTTGTTGAGTGTTGTTGGGGCTGCACCCATCATGCAAGTGGGGAGTATTCCGTCTCCCTCAGAACAGCAGCCACACAAGATTTGCCAATCCGAACATGGACTGAACCCACTTGTAAGTATGGTTGAGGCAGGATTCCAGGTGGCTCATGATTCAGTGACAATTCTTGAGTAGGTAACATGAAAGCAATAAGAAAATGTTGATACTCAAGAAATAGAAGTAAGAAAAAATAATTGTGGTTTTTCAAGTTAAACAAGTCCATATCTTGACAAGTAAAAACATAAAGGATACTTGGGCTCTGCTCCATATTCTCAGGGTGTAAAAGACTATTCACCATTGCACTTGTGTGCAAGGAACACCAGTATGAATCAGGTTGTGAGATCTCCAGTTTCTGCTACATCCTGCACCAGGATATAAATTCAGTCACATACTGGTTATACTGGAAATTACTTAAAACATTGTATTTTTATATTGGTTATATATTGGCAATATTCAAAGTTGTAGAAGGAGAAGCAGGAAGTAAATCAAATAGAATTTGGGTTAAGCACTGAGAAATTACATTGCCGAATTGTGTTTGTGGGATTGTGCAGAACTGTGCATGGATTAGAATTTAAAATTGAATTCAAAATTAGCAGGAATTGTTCACAGTGTGCTGGTTGTCCTGATGTATATCTGTAGATGTCTATGAATATTTATGTGCTGACAAATGTTGCACAATTTCTTTCCAGTGCAATTTGCTCAGAATCAGTCAAACCACGTGAAAGTTTACTGAAGATCGAACATAGATGACATTAAATGCAAATCAATTGTCTGCAATCTTTTGGGCTAGATTCAACAATATTGAATGTGAAACCAATACAACCTACAAGTTGGCTAAACCCTGAGGTAGGACATGTAATTTTCCATTTGCAAGCTTTTGAGGATGCTCCTAAAATTAAGCTTTTTTTTAGATCAAATGCACTTGCATTTTAAAATCATTTATTTAAAAGAAAATTAACGCACTGACTTCTCTGCAGCAGTGTAACTTGAGAATTGTTCTGTGCACTTTTCAAAGGGGTCTTTCTCAATTATTTAACATCAGGTGTTTCACAAGTAGTGGCCAGACATTGATTAACATAGTTAGTTGTTGTGATAAATTTGCTTTCAGCTGTATTAATAAAATTGAGGCAGGTTGTCATCCCTCAATGTATCGAATAATCCCTTGTTGCAAAATTTATTAAAAGATGCCCTAAAAGGCTGCTCAACTGTACTAGTTCAAAGGAGATTTTATATTTGCTGATTTGCAAATGTATGTGCGAGCTAACTTGAGCAAAGTGATCTTACCTGAGGAATTATTGAATAGGCTGGAATTCTTTCAGCTGGAAGGAAGGGAAGACACCATTTGAACAGAAAGAGCTCATTCCTCCTGGTTATAGGTTTAGAATGGATAAACGGAAAATTTAGTTTTATCCAGAGTGTAGTGGGAACCTGGAACTCACTGCCTGAAAAGGTGGCAGAGGCAGAAACCCGTATAATGATAAATAAGTTACCCATTTTTGGTAGTTACTAAGTTACCAATCTTACCAATTTTTATAGATGCCCCATTCTGTCCGGATGCATCCGACAACTGCTAATCTCAAGACCACAAGAAGCTACAGAGAGTTGTGTACTCAGCCCAGTCCATCACACAAACCAGCCTTCCACCCACTGACTCCATCTATACTTCCCAATGCCTCAGGAAAACATAATCAAAGACCCCTCCCACCCCAATTATCATCTCTTCCAAGAAGATTTAAAAGTTTGAATACTCGTATAAATAGTTTCAAGAACAGCTTTCTCCCCGCTGTTATCGGACTTTTGAACAGACCTCTCAAATATTAGTTCTGATCTCTCTCTCTCTCTGTCTGCACATTCTCTGCAGCTGTAATATTGTATTCTGCACACTGTTCAGCTACTCTGATGCATTTTCTACAGTATAGCATGCAAACCAACACTTTTCACTGAATCTCAGTACATGTGAAACAATAAATCAAGAAATCAATCAATCAAAGTGCTTGGTTGTGCACTTGAAGCATTAGAATCCGCAGAACTGTGATGCAAGAGCGGGAAAGTCGGACTAGGCTGAATGGCCACCTGTTGGTCAATGCAAGCCTGATGGGCTGAATGGCCTCCTCTGTACTGTACATTTCTATTATTATGCAAACTATGATTCTGCATCTGAACTTTTAATTGCACTAAAAAGGTAGATTCATACTTCTTCTTAGAAAACAAACAATATCCTATTTAATTTATCTCCAGCATTACCGCTCTGCTGTCTTTCTTGTGTTCTACCCTGTGTGTTTTTTTCCTGGCAATCATAAGATCCCCAATAAAATATAACTCTTCAGACCATGTGTTTTTTTCCATTACTTGTGTTGCCTTGCTGTGACAAGCAGAATGAAATGTAATTTAAGTGATGGAAACTGAGTGAGTGGTCTTTTTGATTCCACATCCTTCCCTGGCTTAACTTGCTAGCACACAGTGTTCAACTTCTTCACGTGGAATATTTTATAATCACATTGTCCTAACCATGTACTGAGGAGCTTTGCTGGCATTTTGATGTAACAGTCATATACCTGGGGAGAACTACTCTGCAGTTTTGCCACCACTTTGCCACCCACCTGGGGTGTGTGTATGAGTGAGTGTATGTGTGCTCGTGTGTGTCTGTGAGTGAATGTGTGAGAGTGTGTGTGTGTGTGTGTGTGTGTGTGTATGTGAGTGAGTGTGTGTGTACCTGTGTAAGTGTGTGTGCTCGTGTGTGAATGTGTGAGAGTGTGTGTGTGTGTGTGTATACGGTCATTGCACTTTTTCTGTACGCTTTGGGTTCTTATGTGACTTTCATCCGGTGGCAGTATCCCTTTAAGAATGTGTATGAACCTTTTTATATCACATTGGATTACATTGTAGTTCAGCTTCACATGAGTGATGTGACAAGACTCGGGGGCTGAAATGTAATTGTGCAGTCCCAGACAGATATCCTCATCTTCGATTAAGATGTTATTCCCACATACAGTGTAAAACTTATGTGAAGCCAAGAAATCAGTGGAGAAAACCTATTACAGTTTAAATAACACATTGAATTAGTAATTGTACCTATTATAAGTCTGATCTATGATGCATTGGATTATTACAGCACACTGGAGCAAATTTACATAAAAACAGGGGGGAATGGCAGCTGTCAGTAATTCCTCAATAAGGTATGTGCTTGTATCACTATGGAGAATGAATACTTGCTGCCGAGACAGGTGTTTCATGATGACAAGAAAACCACAAAACACTCATTTAACCTGTTTGTTCCTTAGGTTCGACAACAAGATCAATATCGAATTTTTTTTCAAGGGTGGGCAATTACTTTTTGTTGGATTTTAAATCTTATTTGGTTTTGGGTAAGGTTAAATGGAAACAAAAAGTAGGCTTTCGCTCTGTAAGTGTGTGTGTGCGTGCACCAAATTGGGTGGTAATTTGAGAGATGGCTTCCATTAAATACGCACAAATGTTGCCATGAATCAACAATTATCTATTTTTCACTTTATAAGAGATATCATTTCCCTGAAAGTGTTCAGTTCATTTGGGCCAAGTTCTGATGGCATTGAAAGGCTAAGCTAATGCAATAATAATGACTTGTGCTTTGGCTAGCATCTAAGCAATCAGCCTGAGAAACTGCTTACTGGGAGAGCCAAAGAAATAATCTGGGACAAAAAAAAAGCTTCCCTTTCAGTAAATCACAATCTCTTTTTTGGATTTGATTTTTTCTTTTTCAGTGGCCTTGATATATAAAGACAAAACACCATGGAAGTGTGTCATCTCCTGCCTGAACTTCTATAATTATTACATCTTTGTCTTACTTTCTTAAATTTTTAAAAATTGTATTGCAGTCAACAGCTGAGTGATGAAGCTCACCTCTGATTCAACCCCAGCACACAGCAGAACTGGTTGGTTGATTTAAAATTTATGAAATTGACCTAAAACAAGAAACCGAGGCTTTTTGCTGTCAGATTGCACTAGTGGAGAATGCGTGGCAATATGTCAAGAGTGGCTTTAAAAAAACTTTCAGGATTATATTTGTGTAAAACACACAGAGACCGTATGGAATTTTTCATTTTAAGCTGGACTGTAAAACAGGGGACAGCAAGGCACAACCCCGTGTTACATCTCGCTGATTTCCGGCTGCAGTTGGCTGTGACACCAAAGTCCTTCTTACACACGCTGCTTTACATTTCGTTCACTCCGTCTGCAGCTCCCACAGCCAATGCACAATTAAGTAGGTCTTGTATGGGATGCACTGCCAGGTTTTAATTCTGTTAGACTGTTTAAACAAGGTGCAATCTTTTGCCAACCTGTAGGGGTGAAGAAAACCTCCATGGCTTCAGATGAGGCGTTAAACTACAAACCAAGCAGTCTGTGCAGGAGGGCGTGAAGGCACTGTTTGAGAATGAGCAGGGAGTTCCCTCACTGACTTGGAACAACATTCCTCCCTAAATTAATGCCACCAACTCCTGATCCATTATTCTTTGTGAAATCGTGTTGTGCACGGATTGGCTCCTGTGTTTGCCTACCTCACAAATGTACTTCAAAAACAATTGCAAAACTCTGATGTCCACGAAAGATGCCGAGTCTACGGAAATTCTTTTTTTCTCTAGGGATAGATGATACTGAAACAATCTAGATTTAATTGCAGATATTCATTTAATGTCAAACCTATGATACATTAATGATGGTGTTTTATTTTGAGGGCAGTAATTTCATGGTTTCAGGCTTAATACTGTTCACCTGCTTAAAAAAAAGGTTGGGCATTAACACTTTGTTCAAGATCAAGTTGCTCCCATGGCAAGTCATTGCTTGCTCAAGTGCTCCCGTCACACCTTCCCGAACCTGAGCTGCCACTTATACAGTCGACCTTCTGTTGCTTAGCTGTCCAGCACTTATACACCAGAGAAACCTGCCACACAAGCTTTCCGTGTTTAGAAAGAGCTGTATTGTACGGTGATAAATGGCTCGATGACAAATACCTCCTACGTGTTGGAGAATGAGCCGTGTATGTTCTGATAGGGAAAGGAGAACGTGAGGACTGTAGATGCTGGAGTCGAGAGTGTGGCGCTGGAAAAGCGCAGCAGGTCAGGCAGCTTCCGAGGAACAGGAAAATCGACGTTTCGTGCCTAAGCCCTTCATCAGGAATTATGCAACTTCTCATGAAATGTAGATCTATTGCCAGAATTAAATCTTGGTGGTCAGAACTATGATTTCTACCCTGTGATCTCTTTTAATGTTATAATCTTCTCCAAGTGAATAAACCAATTGGATTTTTGACAAATCTGGTCAACTTTTAGTAGAATGACAGAATTGCAAGAGACCTCAGCAATGGCCAACACAGGTGACAGTGAGTTACAACATTATCTTTTACAAGTAAGAAAGGTCCATATTCCATTGATGTCTCTGGTGAACATAACTTACAGGAGTCATTAATGCAACGAAAGGTACATGACCAAAGGTACATCCCCCAGGGCCACTGAATTTTCCTACTTTTCTTTGAGCCCATATGACTTAATGCAACATTCCTGATGAAAGGTTTATGCCTGAAACGTTGATTCTCCTTCTCCTAGGACGCTGCCTGCCCTGCTGTGCTTTTCCGGCACCATACTATGTTCTGATGAAAGGCTATCAATCTGACACACAAATTCTGTTTCTCTCCCCGCAGATGCTGGCTGTTCTGTTGAGCATTTTCAGCATTTTCTGTATTTTTTCCCCCCTGAGTTTAAGTCAGGCTGTGCTTAATTAGCTGATCTTAATGGGAGCAGATTGAGTTCTGCCTAATTAGCTTCTGCGTTCCTGAGCTAGTGAGGAGAACATTTTGATCAGGACCCTGTTCCTGGTTTGCACTGCTGGACAGCAGTTATGTGAATCTTTGATACAGAGAAGATCAGATTTGGCTGTCAGTTCCTGCCCTCTCCTGTATTGAATCAACTTATTTACACTTGGCTAGGGTCCCACATGATGTGCAGTCAATTGTGGAAGTGCAATTGAATTTCCAAAAAGGAGCAATTAGAAAATAGGGCAATAAGAGAACTGCTTAATATTGCATTGGGTGATAAAGGGCTCCAAGAGAAGTAGGAAAATTCAGTGGCGAGTACAGGGGACAGTGGGTGGGAATGTACCTTTGGTTATGTACCTTTGCTTGCATTAATGACCCCTGTAAGTTATGTTTACCAGACACCTCAATGGAATAGGGATCTTTCTTATTGTAAAAGAAAATGTTGTAACTCACTGTCACCTGTGTTGGCCTTTGCTGAGGTCTCTTGCAATTCTGTCATTCTACAAAACTAAGGCGGTAAACTGGGAGGTGTGTTGGGGAAGAGTGGTGATGGCTCAATACGGCAGCACCCCCCCCTCCCCCCCATTTAATGGAGTCTGGGGAGGGCTCCTGTTCACTCTGACTTAGAGATATGGGGATCATCTTTGGCAGGCTCCTTTTTTAGCTTGGCTTCATTGGACAATGCACATGTTGCCACAACTTAAAATGGAGCTTAGATTCCCATCTATTCTAAGAAGCATCTATCGTCAGGCCAGTACTCAAGCCAGCAGCTTTCTAGCTAGGGGCAGATGTTTGACCAATTGGATAGAGCAAGTTTCCTCCTGATTTGAATTCAAGGCATCAGTACAATTTCTGCTGAGTGGGTTATGTCATAATTCAAAAATTGTTTATATGAATATCTGAACACAGTTTTGGAAAGTAAATAAGTAAATGAAAGAGAAAGGAATTGAAGGACAGACAGGATAACTTGGCCACATCGAACATAAATGCTGCTGGAGACCAGTTGAACCACAGATCTATTTTTGTGCCATAATTACAGTTAGCTTCATTCTTTTTTTATGTTCTGCCATGTTCAGTATCTTGCTTTAAATGGTATTGTCTGTATATTATTAGCTTTTAATAAATCAGACCTTGTAGCTTTAACGTGTACACCCTGATCAGAGGTAGATATCATGTCCCATTGTCAGATGCCAAATGGTGGGCATCCCACACATTCTACTGCAGTTATTAGCTAATGGTTAAATATTTGTACAAAAACACAAGGTGGTGGTCACTCAGAGTCCAGTTTCTGTGGCTACATACGGGTTTACATGCATGTTGTCGTCTGGAGCTATGGTTAGTGATGATAGAGACTTCAGTTTTCTTTCTGTAACATATCAACCCAGAAATTTCTCTCACTTTCTGTTGCCATGAGTTGGAAGTTGGAATGATTGGAGGGTGATATTCAACCAGCATGATGAACACACATTCCTTGGCTATCAAAAAATGGGATGGGATGGGTACCCCAAGCTTTTGACTCGGAGGCAGGGATGCTGTGCACTGTGCTGTAAGACTTCTTATATTCTGTGAAAAGCTGAGTGTATGATGATGGAGGCTTGTTCACTGGAGACACTTGTTAATTGTATTACCACTGAGGTTAGTTATATTTAGGCTGGGCATTAATTGTAAACCCACCTGAGCTTATATACATACTCAAAGACTGAATTAGGTTGGAAGTGCATGATATATAATGTGTGTCTCTATAAATAGAAGTTTGAAAGTGTATAAAGACTCAGCACCTAACTATTGCACTACCTGGGCCTATTTGAATTTTAATGACACATATTGAAACTTCTACCTGGCAGTGTAAACAAAGAAAATTCTAACTTGTGATAGTGTTTAGTACTTAGAACAATAATGTTAGAATGGGAGATGATATAATGAGTTATGAATAAGACATAGGGTGGTGCAAGGTTATTTAGAAGCAGCTACATTGCTGTAGGCTAAATGATGGTATACACTGAGCTTTCCATTGTGAGGTTTACTTGAATGTAGATTTTTTCTAAGAAAATTCCTCTTTGAAATCTCTACTTCATTAAATGCAGTAATGAATCAGTAGAAGTTCATTTAATACTCCAGGACCACCTGAAAGTGGTAAATTGCAGGTGTACAACAGCTTCAGTTTAAATCTCTTTTCATTCAGAATTCACTGGAATATGACTTCAATAGGGTCCCTATGCAACATCTACGCCAGCACGTTCAATGCACAGTGTCTTAATACAGAGTGTTGCAAACGCCTTACTGCTGTGTGGTTACTCAGCACCGAACTTGGTCATCTCATAAGGCAGTAACAAATACATTGGTCAGAAAAAACTCTACTGAATAGTTTTTATTTCTAACCCCACATTGCTCACAAACGCCGTTCCTATGATGCAAGTGGAATTTGTTTCCAGGAATCGATACAAACGAACTGGAAGGCAGGCACTTCAAATACACTTCTATCTGTATTCTATTAATCTATTTCATTAATAATGCATCATTTGTTTGAAACACAAAAAAAAGTTGCATACAGATGTCTCTTAAGGAACTATGTGGGTTTCTTAAGTAAGGTTTCAGGAAATTGAAATGTAAGTTTAGGGAGTAAAATTATGTGAAATTAAATAACTGATATATTTTTGTTTATGTTACAGTGGGGCATGTTCAGATATTGAAGGTGATGAACGATATTTTTACATTTTTGAGGAAATTACAATTCTACACTTTATGGTTAAACTCAACATGTTCCAACAAAGCCACCGATGTCACGAATGTATCTTATAAGAAATACCTGTGCTAAACTTAAATAAGGCTAATTGTATAAGGATATGGGCTGAGTTGACTGAAGTGGATTTAAAAGGAGGTTGGTAGAAAAGATGTTTGAGGAACAATGGCAGATGTTTAAGAAAAATAGTTCATTATCCACAGCAACGATATATCCCAATGAGGAAGGAGTCTGTGGAAGGGATAAACTGAACACAATAACCAAGAAAGTTAATGATAGTATCAAATTGTAAGAAAAAAACATATAATGTAGCAAAGATGAATTGTAAGCCAAAGGATTGGGAAAGTCTTAAAAGCCAACAAAAGACGAGCAAAATAAGAAAAGTAGGAGAAAATAAACTATATGGGCAACTGAACAAGTAATATCAAAAACAGGCAGTAAAATCTTCTTTAAATATACACAAAAAGTGCCAAAGTGAACATAGGTCTTTTAAAGAACCAGGCTAGGGAAATAATAATGGGGAATCAAGAAATGGCAAAGAATCCAATAAATACATTACATCAGTCTTCGTAATAGAGAACATCAATAGTATTCCCAAAATACTAAACAATAAAGGGGTTAAATGCAGCAGCAGAAATAAACAAAACAACTGCCACTTGAGAAAAAATACTGGGGAAACTGATGGGGCTAAACACCTTGGACCTCACGGATTGCATTCTAGGATTTTAAAGCAAGCAGCTACAGAGATGGTAGATGCACTGGTGGTGGTCTTACATGTATCCCTAGATTCTGGAAAAGTCTCAGAGGATTGGAAAACTCCAATGGAACACACTTCCTCAAAACATGAGGGAATCAAAAATCAGATGATTATAGGCCAGTCAGTTTAACATCTGCCATTCAGAAAATGTTAGAGTCTGTCGTAGAGGATATAATAGCAGAGTATTTAGAATTGCGTGACATAATTAAGTGGAGTCAGCATGGCTTACCAAAGAGAAAATCATGCTTAACAGATGTAATACAGTTCTTTGAGGAGGTAACACAAGGTAATAAAAAATAAGAGTAGGCCCATCGAGCCTCTTCAGCCATTCAATAAAATCATGGCTGACCTTTCTGTGGACTCAGCACCACTTACCTGCCCGCAGAGCATGACCCTTATTTCCTTTACTATTCAAAAATCTATCTATCTATCTTTGCCTTAAAAACATTCAATGAGGTAGCCTCAGCTGCTTCACTGGGTGGGGAATTGGCAGCTTTGTAACCCTCTGGGTGAAGAATTTCCTCATCAATTCAGTCCTAAACCTGCTCCCCCTTATTTTGAGGCTGTGCCCCCTAGTTCTAGTTTCACCCACCAATGGAAAAAACCTCCCTGCTCTTATCCTAGCTATTCTCTCCATAATTTTATATGTTTCTATAAGATCCCCCTCATTCTTCTAAATTACAATGAGTACAATCCCAGTCTGCTCAGTCTCTCCTCATATGGCAACCTCTTCCATTCTGGAATCAACCTAGTGAACCTCCTCCAGTGCCAGTAATACTTTCTCAAGTAAGGAGACCAAAACTGTACACAGTACTCCAGGTGTGGTCTCACCAGCACCCTGTACAGCTGCACCATAACTGCCCTATATTTAAACTCCATCCCTCCAGCCAAGAAGGACAATATGTCACTTGCCTTCTTAATTATCTGTTGCAACTGTAGAGCAAATTTTTGTGATTCATGCACAAGGCCACCCAGGTCCCTCTGCACAGCAGCATGCTGCAATTTTTCACCATTTAAATAATAGTACATTTTGCTGTTATTCCTACCAAAATGGATGCTCTCACGTTTTTCAACATTGTACTCCATCTACCAGACCCTTACCCACTCACTTAACCTATCTATATCCCTCTGCAGACTTTCAGATTCCTCTGCACATTTGCTCTATCACTCATTTCAGTGTCATCTGCAAACCTTGACACATTTCACTTGGTCCCCAACTCTAAATCATCTTTGTAAATTGTGAACAATTGAGGTCCCAACCCTGATCCCTGAGGCACACCACAAGTTACTGATTGCCAAACAGAAAAACAGCCATTTATCCCCACTCTTTACTTGCTGTTAGTTAACCAATCTTCTATCCATGATGATGCATTACCCATAACACCATGCATCTTTATTTTATGCAGCAGCCTTTTGTGTGGTACTTTGTCAAATGCCTTCTGGAAATCTATATACACCACACCCACTGGTTCCCCATTGTTCACCATGCTCATAATGTCCTCAAAGAATTCCAGTAAATTCGTTAAAAATGACCTGCCTTTCATGAATCAGTGGATGTACTGTATTTGAGGGGTGTCCTCATGCATGAATCACAAAAATCTATTGTTGCAGTTCTACTGGTAATGGGGAATTCAAATGGACTGTCATAGAGTCATAGACATGTACAGCATGGAAACAGACCTTTCGGTCCAACCCGTCCATGCCAATCAGATATCCCAACCCAATCTAGTCCCACCTGCCAGCACCCGGCCCATATCCCTCCAAACCCTTCCTATTCATGTACCCATCCAGATGCCTTTTAAATGTTGCAATTGCACCAGCCTCCACCACTTCCTCTGGCGGCCCTTTCCATACATGTACTACCCTCTGCATGGAAAAGTTGCCCCTTAGGTCTCTTTTATGTCTTTCCCCTCTCACCCTAAACCTATGCCCTCTAGTTCTGAATGTCCGCATCCCAGGGAAGGGGATTAAGTATAAAATGAGTGAGGTCTTGCTCAACTTATACAAGGTGCTAGTCAGATCACAGCTGCAATACTGTGAATAGTTTTGGTCCCGTTATCTAAGAAAAGATCTCCTAGCATTGGAGGCAGTCCAGAGAAGTTTCATTAGGTTGGATTATAGGCATGTAGGGATTTTCTTGTGAAGAGAGCTTGAGTAGGTTGGGCTTGTTTTCGCTGGAATTTAAAATAATGAGAAGAGAACTGATTAAAACACATGAAATATTTAGGAGGTTTGACATGATACAAGCAGAGAGATTGTTTCCCTTTCTGGGAAAGTCTCAGACCAGAGGGTATTATTTGAGTTAGGGAGTCACCCAGAGATGAGGTGGACAATTTTCTTTTCGAATGTAGTCTGTCTGTGAAACTCTTTTCCGCTGAGGGCTATTTTGTTAAGCTTATTCAAGGCTGAGATAGACAGATTTTTTTAATCAGTAAGTGAATCAAGGATTATGAGGATAAGGGATAAAAGTGGAGTTGAGAATTACGCACCAATCATGGTCGCATTGAATGATAGACCAGACCCAATCTTATTGTCTTATCAGAGCTAGGTTAGAGGATCCTAACTGGCTAACATCATATTTCTGTTATTTTTCTCTTTTCTGTTGATAGGTTATCGTAAGAAAGATCCAGCAGTTTCATCAGACAGTCTGTTATCCACAAATTCTTGGTATGTGTATGGTTCCAATGTGATGCAGATGAGGCAGCCCGAGCTCCCACCTGATTGAACCTACAGGAATACCCAGAATCTGCCTAATCTCAATAAATGTATTGTTTGGATCCCAAACATAAAAGTGGCCAAGGTACGGGCATTTTCACAGGAGACAACCAATTAGAAAATGAATTCAATTTTCACTCTCTGACTTCAAGTTACTTACTGGTCTGAAAATAGTGAATAAGCTAGAACAACGTGGTCCAATACATAACCAATTAGCCAGATGTGGCTAATTGCATTTCTGATTTATAAATATAAGATGATCAATTAACACTCTCATTAAATTTGTTATATATTCATAAATGAATGTAGTTTTAGCCTTTTTTGTTTATTTGATTTTAAGATGCACAGTAAAATATCAAACTTATTTTTTTATAATGTGAGCCATTTAATTCCCTGCTTGCTCACCAATGGCCTATAAAGGGCAGCACTGTGGCTCAGTGGTTAGTACTGCTGCCTCAGAGTGCCAGAGACCCAGGTTCGATTCTACTCTTGGGTGACTGCAAACTCCACGCACACATTCTTCCCATGTCTGTGTGGAATATCCTCGGGGTCCTCTGGTTTCCTCCCACAGTCCAAATATGTGGATTGACCAAGCAAAATGCAGGCTTACATGGATAGGGTAGGGGGTGGGTCTGGATGGGATGCACTTTGGAGGGATAGTGTGGACTTGATTGGCTGAATGGCTTGCTTGTACACTGGTGGGACTCTATGATTTGTTTGGCAAATCCAACAGTTCAGTTGGCTGGTTTGCAGTGCAGAATGACACTAACAGTGTGGGTTCTGTTCAACATGCCTTCTTAACCCTCATGTTAAACTACCAACAGTTGCCTCTTTCTCTCTCTCTCTGATCAGTAAAGTCATCATGGTGCTACTGGACTCTGTAATGAACAAGAGTGAATCTGGTAAGGCTATGGTAACTTTACTTTTTTTTGTCATGTATCGTGTACTTATGCATTCATGACTGAAATTATGTGGCTCAAACACTGTGCCCAGTTTCATGCCTGTGGCTAGTCAGCAATTTCTTTTGAACCAGTCCTAATAACAGAAATGTGCTGCTCCCTGCATGTGAAAGCTTTCATCGGTTGACCAATATTTAGCAACTAGATAATACAGTAACATTCTCATTCTAAATCCTAGAACAGTGTTTTAGCTAAGAAATGCATGAAGTGTGATTCTGTTGAATATAAATGTTATGTAATGGAAATAAATGGTAAGAAATTGAGAACATTCGAATTTAGTCGAGAGCAATGAATATCAATGGTGTTTAATACTGGATCAATAAAATTTGGAATTGAATTATACAATCAATTTTTTTACTCATCAAATTGAGCCTTCATTCCAAATTTCTTCCATACCTCATCAGTGATAGTAAAGCTGTCAGACTGGAGTCGGGTGAAATGAAACTTTTCTAATTTGCATATTTGTTTTTCCAATCGATATATAGCTTTAATTTATGGTTTCTATTTGTTGAATATTTAAGATTGCAGGAGTTCCTCTTTTGAGCAAAGATCTGTTTGGTATTTGCTGTAACATTCATCATAGAATATTTGACTACGGAAGGCAAAATAGGAGCAGTTTTAAACAGAGAGCAGGTCTCTGAGGGCATTGTTAACATGTAGTTTGGGTAATGATGTTTAGCTTCTACTCTTGGCTGTACCTCTACACTGCTCTAAATAGACTAAGTCAGGCAATTATTAGCTATTTATAAATTCCTATGATTAATCAGTGGATAGTTGCAATAAATTCAGATTTCAGATTGAAAGTTCTGTCTCTTTATTTGTTGGATTTGGTGCAACCTATATCTGGAGTATCATGGCTACACAGTAATTGCAAGATTTTAACGAGTGTGTCTCTTTGTTGAGATAGACTTATGTATCTTATGCATCATTTCTCTCAGTATTTTTTACAATAAGTCAGATGATACATTGTTTTCAAAGGACAGAGCATTATATGTAAAAGAAAATATATTGTTTTTACAAAATCAAGCTTTGGTCCTATCAAGGCCATAAATTTTAACTATTGTTTAATTAACACCTACTTGGGTAAAGCAGAGTTTATTGTTATTTGACAATCAATAGAATCATGGAAATTTCCATCAAATATGCAAGTTATTTGGCCCATCATGTCTGTGCTAGATAAAAAAGTCTATCCAGTCTAATCTCACTTTCTGCTTCTTAATCAATAACTTTCTAAATTACAGCTCATACAGTGCATAACCAAGTGTTTTTTAAATGAGATGAGTGTTTCTGTTGTTATCACCTGAATCTGCCACTGAATTCCAGATCCCTATTATCCTCCGGGTGAAAATATTTCTCCACAGTTCACCTTTAATCCTTCAACCAATTACTTTATATCCATTTCATCTCTTTATTAGACTTTGCTATCCATTCTAACTAAGACGGCCATGCACTTGAATGAAAGCAAAACATTGTGGATCTTGGAAATCTGAAACAAAAACAGAGAATTCTGGAGAAACACACCAGCAGATCTAGGAGAGAAATCTGTGGAGAGAGAAACATGGTAAACATTTTGAGTTTGACATGACTCTTTTTCAGAACTGTTACACACCTCAGCCTTTTCCTTTCCAACCTTTCCAATCTAATCTTTCTGCATAACCTAAATTCCCTAGTCCTGATCACTTCCTCAGAAATTTCTGCATTATCCTTTTTTGTGCAAATTACAGCTTTCCTACAACTTGGTGATCAGATCTGTGTGCAGTACTATAGCTGTGGCCTACTCAGGGTTTTACGCAGTTGTAGAACAACCTTTGATATTCTATGGCTTGGCTAATATGTATCCCTTCTGCCTTTTCAGCCATCACATTTACTTGACTTATTACCTTCAGTCATCTGTTGAAATACAATCCATGATCACTCTTTTCTTCCACAATTTCAACATCCTGCGATTTATAGTTTATTCCTTTGCCTTGTTTACTCATTTGACTATTTTTGCAGCTCAAAATGTCAGTTTAGGGCTGTGATACCTATGATGAGGCAGAGGACATTTTGGTTTTAGAACTTAGATATCAGGATAGAAATAAAAGAAAAATGTGGATCTATAAGTCAACAGATCTGGAAAAAGCATTCTAAGCTGTCTATAATAAAAGTAAAGTACTGTGGATGCTGGAGATCTAAAATTTTTAAAAAATGATGCCAGAGAAACACAGCTGGTCCTGCAGCATTTGAAGAAGAAAAGTCATGCTGGACTCAAATTGTTAACTGTTTCTCTTTCCACACAAGATGCCAGCATTTTCTGTCTCTCGGGCATCTACCTTGAAATGGTGAAGTAAGTTCTCTCTAGAACCTGAAGAATTATCATTTCCCTTTCTTACTGAAGCTACAAACATCAGTTAGGATTTAAATACAGATTGTTTTTTGCATTCTCATTATAAACATATTGAAACTCAGGCACGGCAACCATTTCCTGCAGCCTGTCTGCCTGCTTCCTTCTCTTTCTCAAGTGACAGCTAATCATTTTCTTGAAAAAGTTTAACTTAAACATATTCTAAAATTCAACTTTTTGTTTTCTTTATCAAATCATTTTGGTGAAAACGTATGATATTATGGATGATGACTATATTTTTTTCATGAAGAAAACTGCATTTTCATATAAACACATTAAAAATGAAAAGCTAGCATTGCCTATGTTTCTCATGGTGTTCATCCCTCTGAGGTTAGAAATTAAGCGCTGCTAATGGTTTTCCTGCTCAATTTGACTTGTTGAGGCCGAGAGGGTCTTGAAATGTCATTTTGAGTGATTTGTTCTGTTCCCTTTCTGCTTCTATTATTGGTAAATGTTCTCAGTGCTCATTGTCATTGAGTTATCATTTGTCACTGTTGTATAAGTATAAAATCTGAATGAAACAATTGAGGATGTAACCACAGATCCTTCCATACTTTAATGCCTGAGGTACACAGAGCAAAGTGGGTGCTAAATGTACCATTTTATAACAGCATTTCTTCATCTCTCTGAGTAGAGCTGACATTTGAAGTGCCACGGAAAAGTATTATCTCTAATATATGAAAAAAATGTTCTGTCTTTATGCATTTCTCCTGTACATTCTACTACCCATGGTGATAAGGGAAATTGCTAATGGAAATCTGTAGTCCTGAAGTTTCACCTTTCTGCCAGTGGTGGTGCTGTGATACCTCAGCTCTACATCTGCTGGTTCCTCAGCCAGTCACTAAAGAACGTCCCAATGCTGCTGCTTCTGAACATCCCATCAACATTGCCATTTAGCTATGGAGAATAAAGAAAAAATAATATATTTTTAGTTGAGGCAAAATATGTGAATTTACAATGTTTTGACCCACCAACGTGGCATGCCTTAAATTCCTGAAGAAGGGCTCATGCCCGAAACGTCGATTCTCCTGCTCCTTGGATGCTGCCTGGCCTGCTGCGCCTTTCCAGCAACACATTTTCATGCCTTAAATTGAGCCTCACCACTTCTGGAATGTTAAAATTTTTTTAAGGTATATACAGTTCACCAATTTACTTGACTTTCAGATCAAGGTAGATAGGAAGCACAGACCAGATTTCTGTACTAAACAGGGATGATTTTTCTTATAGGTAATTAATATAGCTACAGACAAACAGATATATATCACTGGCATGTAGCACTACTAATTAAAAGTCTAGTCCTTTTACAAGCTCTCCCTTACACAAACTAACACAGACAAACAAATAAGGAAATAGATTATTGATGGGCATAGAAGAAAAACTGGAAAATCAGTTCAGTGGTCTTTGCCTCCTGATTCTTATGTTGAAATATCCTTCTTTGCCTAGCCTGGCCTTTGGTGTTCCTGAAAATTTACGTTAGTTTCCAAGAAGTTCAGAGTGGCCGATTCATTTGGAAAATAACTCTGATTTATCAATTCAAAAGTCAAAATCACAGCAATTGCTGCAGAGAAGGTACATGGTTTTCTTCAACTTTAACTGATCCTTTTTACCGCAGAGAACAGGCAGCTTCTCTTGGGGACAACAGCAGTATACAGCAGTGTCTTTCTCTATATCTGTCTTGAGTCTTTGTGCCTTATTTCCAGTTCCAACTTGCTCAGCTAACTGAGCATCAATCAGCTTCACTCATAAAGATTTCCTCGGCTCCTGATTGTCTGCATATTGTAGTAACATTCAGTATCAAAAACAGTTCCCAATAAGTATCAAATTCCTTGCTGTGAAAGTATGTATCTGTCTGGTAAATTCATGCTTTCAAAAGCAGTCCTTTCTTATTGTAGCCCATAGTTTTGGAAGGCACCAAAACAAAAGAAGATAGTCTTTACAAAGTAGATAAAATTAATAAGCTTCAAGTCAATTTGCCTAATCATTGTGGAGACCATAACCCACTACCTCCGACAACTAAGCCAATACTCTATGTTTGATATTAGCTTCTCCACACCCCTCTGAGTTTCGGATTGTATCAATGTCAACAAATGTTGCACAATGTCGATTTGCAATTGCCTCTGAGCTCTAGAGTATCCAAAACCATTATATTTTCATTTGTTTCTTATTTGCCCTAAAGTTCAGGTCATGTTGTGCAGAATAAGGTTTTAGAAACTTAACTGAGTTGAGTTGTGTCAACTCTTTTCTAATTGTAATCTGCAGACCAAGTGCTCAGCAAATCTGAGCAGAACTGCTGTGTCTACTGTTAGATTATGATATACAATTCTAATAATAGGAATGCATTCTTCTTCTCTATGTGATAATAAAATTCTTTGAAATAATACAGTTACTATGTTGCCAAAGATGCCAACCTCCCGAGATTTCTTTACTCTTTGGGCATACCTTCAGCAACTTAGGATCTGGAACTGGGCTTCCCAAAGTGGTTGTTGTGACCCCAAGAGTGCTCATGAGCTGTATGACTGCAGCAATGCCAGCCATGGAACTCCTTCTAAGTTGCTATAGCCATGCCTCCACTTCAACGGTCCCCAAAGCCCCCACTCTCTGTTCTCACTGAGAAGTGGTCATATTAATTTTCAAGCTTCAAAATTGGGAAGCACTGTGCTAGGAATTCCCTTCCTCATCTTCTTTATATCGCCACCTTTTTCTCTCCTTTTTAAGACTCTTGTAAAACCCTCCTCTAATCAAGTTTTGTTCTCCTGTGCCAATAGCTCCGAATGCAGCTTCCTTTCAGATATTCTGTGATGGTGCTCCTCTGATGTGCCTTAATTGGACACTTCACAATGTTAAAGGTGCATGTGTACAGTAGCATGGTGGCACAGTGATTGACACTGCCACCACACAGTACCAGGGACCTGGGCTTGATTCCAGGTTTGGGTGACTGTCTGCGTTGAGTTTGCATTTTCTCCCTGTGTCTACATAGGTTTTCACTGGGTGCTCCAGTTTCCTCCCACAGTACAAATATGTGTAGGTTAGGTGGATTGGCTGTGGTAAATTATCCCAGAGATGTGCAGGCTAGGTAGGTTAGCCATGAGAAATGCAGGATGGTGGGGTTGGTCTGGGTGGGGTACTGGTCGGAGAATTGGTGCAGATCTGATTGGCTGGATGCCCTCTTTCTGCACTGTAGGGATTATATAATTCTAAATTGGTTTTTAAACTTCAATGAGCTGTTCTGAAGACGGCACATATCCCTTTCAGATTTTAAACATGTACATTTCCCTGAGGTTTCAAGGTTAACGGTTTTCAAGTCCTATGCCACCATTGTGCTAGTGCTAAAGGAACCAGAGGGAGCCAGTAGTTGTGGTTTATTTGGTCTTTCAGAAGGGCTTCGACAAATTCCAAAGTAAGAGATTAACATGTAAAATTAAATGCATGGATTGAGGGCAATGTATTGAAATGGATAAAAATCAGTGAGCAGATAGGAAGCAAAGAGTAGAAATAGTTGTGATAATTGTGTCCTATTCTGAATGGCAGGCAACTGACTAGTGGGGTACAAAGAACAAAGAACATTACAGTGCAGGAACAGGCCCTTCGGCTCTCCAAGCCTGTGGTGATCCAGATCCTCTATCTAAACCTGTCGCTTATTTTCCAAGGATCTGTATCCCTCTGCCCCCTGTCCACTCATGTATCTGTCTAGATACATCTTGAATGAATCATGCCCGCCTTTACCCCTTCTGCTGGCAACACATTCCAGGTACCCATCACCCTCTGCATAAAGAACTTTGCACACATGTTTCCCTTAAACATTTCCCATCTCACCTTGAACTCTTGACCCCTAGTATTTGAGTCCCCCACTCTGGGAAAAAGCTTCTTGCTATCCACCCTGTCTCTCCCTCTCATGATTTTGTAGACTTTAATCAGGTGTTCCCCCCCAACCTTCATGTTTCTAATGAAATTAATCCTAATCTACTCACATCTCTTCATATCTTGTGCCCTCCATACCAGGCAACATCCTGGTGAATCTCCTCTGTACCCTCTCCAAAGCATCCTTCTGGTGGTGTGGCGACCAGAACTGTACACAGTATTCCAAATGTGGCCGAACCAAAGTCTGATACAACTGTAACATAACCTGCCAATTCTTGTACTCAATACCCTACAGTCTGATGAAGGAAAGCATGCCGTATGCCTTCTTGACCACTCTAACAACCCGCATTGCCACCTTCAGAGTACAGTGGACCTGAAGATCCTGATCTCTCCATACTCAATTTTCCCCAGGGCTTTTCTATTTATGTTATAGTTCACTCTAGAAATGGATCTTCCAAAATGCATCAGCTCACATTTACCTATTTTGAACTCCATCTGCCATTTCTCTGCCCGACTCTCCAATCTATCTATGTTCTGTTGCATTCTCTGACAGTCCCCTTCGCTATCTGCTACTCCACCAATCTTAGTGTCACCTGAAAACTTACTAATCAGACCACCTATACCATCCTCCAGATCATTTATGTATATCACAAGCAAAAGTGGTCCCACCACTGATCCCTGTGGAATACCACTGGTTACAGGTCTTCATTTTGAGAAACTCCCTTCCACTACTACTCTCTGTCTCCTATAGCTCAGCCATTTCTTTATCCATCTAGCTAGTACACCCTGGGCCCCATGCAACTTCACTTTCTCCATTAGCCTACCATTATCAAATGCCTTATTGAAGACATCTACAGCTCTTCCCTCATGAATCAACTTTGTCACTTCCTCAAAGAATTCTACGAAGTTAGTAAGACATGACCTTCCTTGCACAAAACCATGCTGCCATCACTGATAAGCCCACTTTCTTCCAAATATAAATAGATACTATCCCTCAGTATCTTCTCCAGCAGCTTCCCTACCATTGATGCCAGGCTCACCGACCTATAACTACCTAGATTATCCTTACTACCCTCCTTAAATAAGGGGACAACATTAACAATTCTCCAGTTGTCCAGGACCTCACCCATGTTCAAGGATGCTGCAAAGATATCTGTTAACGCCCAGCTATTTCCTCTCTCACTTCCTTCAATAACATGGGATATATCCCATGCGGATCTGGGGACTTGTCCACCTTAATGCCTTTTAGAATATCCAACACTTCCTCCCTCCTTATGCCGACTTGACCTAGAGTAATGAAACATCCATCCCTAACCTCAACATCCGTCATGTCCCTCTCCTTGGTGAATACCGATGCGAAGTACTCATTAAGAATCTCACCCATTTTCTCTGACTCCATGCATAACTTTCCTCCTTTGTCCTTGAATGTGCCAACCCTTTTTCTAGTTACCTCTTACTCCTTATATACGAATAAAAGGCTTTGGGATTTTCCTTAACCCTGTTTGCTAAAGATACTTCATGGCTTGGTTTTGCCCTCTTAATTCCTCATTTCAGATTGGTCCTACTTTCCCGATATTCTTCCAAAGGTTCACCTGTTTTCAGTCACCGAGACCTTATGTATGCTTCCTTTTTCCTCTTAGCTGGTCTCACAATTTCACTTGTCATCCATGGTTCCCTAACTTAGCCATTTTCACAGGGACATGTCTGTTCTGCACACTAGGAGAAAGTGAGGACTGCAGATGCTGGAGATCACAGCTGAAAAATGTGTTGCTAGAAAAGTGCAACAAGGTCAGGCAGCATCCAAGGAGCAGGAGAATTGACGTTTCAGGTCCTGAAGAAGGGCTTATGCCTGAAACGTCGATTGTCCTGCTCCTTGGATGCTGCCTGACCTGCTGCACTTTTCCAGCAACACATTTTTCTGTCCTTCACTCTAATCAACCTCTCTTTAAAAGCCTTCCACATATCAAATGTGGATTTACCCTCAAACAGCTGCTCCCAACCCATATTCCCCAACTCCTGCCGAAGTTTGGTATAGTTGGCCTTCCCCCAATTTAGCTCTCTCCTTTCAGGACCACTCTCATCTTTATCCACGAGTATTCTAAAACTCACAGAATTGTGATCACTAGTCCAAAAGTAATCCCCTACTGAAACTTCAGCCATCTGCTTGGCTCATTCCCCAACACCAGGTCCAGTATGGCCCCTTCCTGAGTTGGACTATTTACATACTGCTCCCTAAAACCCTCTTTACAAATTCCACTCCATCTAAACCTCTGACATTAAGCGAATCCCAGTCAATGTTGGAAAAATTAAACTCTCCCATCACCACCATCCTATTGCTCCTACATCTTTCCATAATCTGTTTACATATTTGTACTTCTATCTCCTGCTTGATGTTGGGAGGCCTGTAGTACTGCTCCAGCATTGTTTCTGAGCTCTACCCATATTGCCTCACTGCTCGAGTCCTCTATAGTGGCCTCATTCAGCCCAGCTGTGATATCCTCTCTGATGAGAAATGCAACTCCTCTACCCCTTTTACCTCGCTCTCTATCCCACCTGAAGCATCAATATCCTGGAATATTTAGTTGCCAAACTTGCCCTTCCCTCAACCAAGTCTCAGTAATAGTGATAACATCATATTCTCAGGTATTAATCCAAACCCGAAGTTCATCTGCCTTTCCTACTACACTTCTCGCACTAAAACAAATGCACCTCAGGCCAGCTGTACCTATTCATACATCATCTGCTCTCTGCCTACACTTCCCCTTAGTCACGCTGACTTCATTATCTAATTTCTTACAGGCTTTAGTTACTGCTTCTTTACAGTCCACTAACCTCCTCATTTGGTTCCCTTCCCCTGTCACATTAGTTTAAATCCTCCCCAACAGCGTTAGCAAAAGCACTCTCTAGGACTTTGGTTCCAGTGCTGTCTAAGTGTAGACCATCCGATTTGTAATAGTCTCACTTCCCCCCAGAACATGAATCAATGTTCCAAAAATCTGAACCCCTCCGTCCTGCACCATCTCTCAAGCCACTCATTCATCATGCCAATTCTTTCATTTCTATTCTGACTAGCATGTGGCATTGGTAGCAATCCTGAGATTACTATCTCTGAGGTCCTACTTTTTAACTTGACTCCCAACTCTCTAAATTCTGCTTGTAGGACTTCATCCCGTTTTTTAACCTATATCATTGGTGCCAATATGCACCATGACAGCTGGCTGGGTAGCCACTGCCCAAATATTATCAGCTCACTCCGACCACTCCCACTCAGCTGCTCACTCTCACCACGCCCACTGCTGCTGCAAAATGGAGCAGGGGTTGGTATTAGGACCCCAGCTATTTACAATATATATTAATGATTTAGATGCGAAAATCAATACTAAATTATTCTCAAAACTTGCAAATAACACAAAGCTACAGGGAAGGCTGAGCTGCTAAAGGCGTGCAGAGATGTTGCAGTGTCTTTCAGATAGGCTGAGTGAATCGGCACATTTTTGTAGATGCATTAAAATATGGATAAAATGACATTATCCACTTTGATAACAAAAATAGGAAGGCAGATTAATGAAAGGAAGGTCGTTATAAGTTACTGCAGTGGGTGGTAAGGAAGGCAAACTGTATGATGGCCCTCATGGCGAGAGGATTCGAGTACAGGATCAGAGATGTCTTGCTGCAATTATACAGGGTATTAGTGAGGCCTCAGTTGGAATATTGTGCAGTTTTGGTCTGTTTATGTTCTTGCTGAGGAGGGAATGCAGCAAAGGTTTACCAAATTTATTCCTAGGATGGCACGACTGATGATTGAGGAGTGATTGAGTCGGTTAGGATCATATTCACTGGAATTTAGAAGACTTGTGGAGAATTTTATAGAATTTTATAGAATCCTACAAAATTCTAACAGGACTAGGCAGGGTCGGTGCAGGCAGGATGTTCCCAATGGAACCAAGGGTGATAGTGTAAGGATAAGGGATAAACCTTTTAGGACTGACAGGAGGAGCAATTTCATCCAGGGGGCGGTGAGCCTGTGGAATTGACTATCACAGAAAGTGTTTTAAAGAAGGAGGTAGATATAGCTCCCGGGGCTAAAGGGATCAAGGGATACAGAGGGAGGGTGAGATTAGGGTACTGAGCTCAATGATCAACTGTGATTATATTGAATGGTAGAGCAAACCCAAGGGCGCCGAGGGACCTACTCCTGCTGCTATCTGCCATGTTTCTATGTAATTTCTGGTTTCAAAAGAGCAAGCTTTCTCTGAGCCAACACTGGAAGTGTCTGTCTATTTCTTCTTATAAATGTAATGTGTAGCAGGGTTTGGTAGCATTCTAAGCCTTCACATTTTGTTACGCACATCTCTACATAAGATCAGGCAAATATGAAATAATCAGGTTTATTACCAGGAAGGACATAATGCTTTGTTAACATCATTGTACAGGTGGGAGACAAATGGGAGTGCTATAGTTACCTTCAGCGTATCTGCTTTAGAATTGGAAAGATCAGCCAGGATACTCTGATCATGATCCAGTGATTGACTGTATTTGCACATGTCTGTTCGCTGAGGACAGGTGTGGTGACTCTGCAGTTGAACAACCAATTGAGATTTATTACTAAGACTCACATCTGAATGATAACCATTGGGAGACATGCTGGAAGGCCATCAGGATGCACCAAAAGGAAAACAGGAGTCAGCCATTAAGTTCCTTCTGCACCATCTCTGAATTAGATCGAGACATCTACCTCCAATCCATTTATGAGGCCTTATTCCATATATTCCATGCTAATACTCAAAGCAAATTGATCAATCTCAGTCTTAATAGCTCTGAAGGTCCCAGCATCTACTGCCTTCTGGACAAATGTGAGGTAATGCATTTTGCAAGAAGGACCAAGGTAAGGAAGCACTCAACGAATGGCAAGATATTAGGTAGTGTACAGAGATCTTGGGGTGCTTGTCCACAGATCCCCAAAGGATGGTAGGACACATTATTAGGATAGTTAAGACATATTGAATGTTTGCCTTTATCAGTTGTGGCACAGATTATAAGAGCAGGGAGGATAAGTTGGAGCTGCACAGAACGTTGGTTAGACCACAGTTGGAGGATTGTCTGCAGATGTGGGCGCCACACTATAGGAAGGATGTGATGCACTGGAGGCAAAAGAGATTCAGCAGGAAGTTGCCTTTCCAGGAGTATTTCAGCGATGAAAACAGGCTGAATAAGCTGGGGCTGTTTACTTTAGACTAGAGAAGGTTGAAGGGGAATCTGATTGAGGTGTGTTATGAGATTATGAGAGGCCGTGGACAGGGTGAATAGAAAGCAGCAATTCCCTGAAGCGTCAATGACAAGGGGGCATAATTTTAAAGTGAAAAGAAAGAAGTTTAGGGGAGTTTTGAGGAAATATGTTTTTACCCAGAGGATGCTGGGAGTCTAGAATACAGTGCCTGGGAGGGTAGTTGAGGCAGAAATCCTCACAACCTTTAAAAATCCCTTAAGCACTTGAAATGGCATAACACTCAAAGTTATGTGGATAGTATGGGGAAGTGGAACTGGTAGATAGTGGTTTCTATTTGGTAATGCATACTTGATGGACAGAAGGGCCTCCTCTGTTCTGTATGATTCTGACAGAGTTCCAACTTTCGATATCCTATTGTGTGGGAAAGGCGTTTCCAGAATATTGTCCAAAATGGCCAGATTGTAGTTTTTCAATTGCATCACTTCCTTCTTAGTCTCCTTCACCATCAAACTCTTTTAACATTTTAAAACTTTCAATCAGATCATCCTTCAGTTTTCTGTACAGACTGGCCATTAGTCACATGAAATATTGTAAAGGCGTTCTGCTATCAGAGTTACTTCTCTGACAAAACACAAAATGATCATAGGCTGTGTAATGCATTCTTAAAACAAATAAAGAGCAAGTTTTATAATTTGGAGGTACACTAACGCTCTTGCACAATTCCAAAACCGCTATTATATTTATAAATTTGATAGCTCGAAGATTAATTGATAACCTTGAAAATATGTTCCTATTTCAGCCCTTTCAATGACCTGTTCTCGTCAAAGAATTGATGCTATTTGTGATCTGCTGGTTTACCATAGTGAACAGAAGAGCAATTCAACTTCTGTCATGACTAAGTGGTAATAAAATTTTAATGAACAAGTTTCAATGATGAAAGACCAGAAATAATATTTTATTTGTGCTGACTTTGTGGTCAAGACAAACATATAGTAGGTTGCAGAGTAATTGGAAGGACACCCCTAATGTGAGGCCTTGTTAGCCTGTGCATTCCAAATACAATTAATGTAAATGAACAGAAATGAACTAAGTCTCTGAATCATCCTAGGCAATCAATTTCAACCAGGGTTTTTATATCGTAATTTTAAAGAACTGAATTGAAAATTGAACCAATTTCTCTGGTATCTGTTCCATTAAGACATCTTGTCTGTTGAATTTCTGAGGAGCTCTGCTTAAGTAGAAACTTTGCCTCAAAATTCAAGGTGCGTTCTCACTTTCAAGCCTCCAAAACAACACTTCAGCATCCAGTACAGCAGGTGGGGGATGGGGGGAAGGGGGTTGGGGGGTGTTGAGGGGATTCATACACATGTTAATCACCAGAATTGAGCCACCCTTCATATTGGAAGTCTCAATAGGTGCAAAAACTACATGCCAGTACTCTTCAAATTGAACGGCTATAGCACAGAAGGAGGCCATTAGGCCTGTCAGTTCCATGCCATCTTTCTGCAAAGGACAGTTCAGTTAATTCCATTCTCCCCTAACTTTCTGTTGAAGTGCTTATTCAATTCCCTTTGGCAAACTACAATTTTATACATCACACTGTCTGGCAGTGTATTCCGATTCACCAAATGTCTGGAATTGTTCATTATGTAGTGTAATACAATGCTTCCTCAAAATGCTATTGGGTCTTTTGACACTCCTCTTTATAACCCAGTCTTCTGGTTCTTGACCCTTCTGCCGGTGAGGACAGTTTCCCTCTATTTACTTTCTAAGTCCTTAGGATTTTGAACACGCCTATCAAATCTCTTCTTTAAGGATAACAATCACAACTTCTCCAAACTAGCTCTTATTCCTGGAACCACTCTCTCCGATCTCATAAGAATCCCAAAAATAAAGTGCCTGGTAAATGTTTTAAGTAAGAGTACTTTGGTTATTGTGGAACATCTCCATGGTACTGGGCTCCAATGATATCTGACTTGCCACCTGATTAATTTTCTCAGCTTCATGTGGCACTGATCTGTTGCTGGATTGTTTCAATGGCATTCACATCCTTCTACAGGATGTGATCAGGATGTTAAATGTGATCAGGTGGGCCTGGAGGATGGCAAAGGGACCAGGAGAAAGCAGGTACAGTGGGAAGGAGAAGGAGGAGAAGCAGAATAACACTGCACAGCCCCATGTCCTCACCAGTTCTTCAGAGCATACTTCTCCTACTTCATCTTCACTGAGGAATACAGCCCAAAGTGCCAGGTGCTCACAGAAAACTCTTACCAAGCTACATCATCTGCTACAGCCATAACTGTAACATTGCATTAGAGCTTGAAGAACATTACATGTAGCTGTGAGAATGATGGTGGACCCTTAACCTTCATGTGACAGATTAGTTCCATCTTTAGCAGGAGGTATTGCATAGTTTTCAATCCACCCCTGCATTGGAGAAGTTACTGAGACACTCTCTACACCAAGCCGAGGTCTTCCATTGTACTTTCCCAATCACAGTGTGAAACAGAACGAGAGAACACAAGCATTGACTAATTCATTCATGCCCTTTAGGGAAAGAAGCTGCTGTCCTAACCTGGTCTGGCCTACTTGTGACTCCAGACCCACATGAATATGGTTGACTCTTAACAGCCCTCTGGGCAATTAGGAAAAGGGCAATAAATGCTGCCTGGCCAGTGATGCTCTCATCCAGTGAATGAAGGAAGAAAAAGAAATTTGTATTTTCCCCGGCCCAGGGCACCAGAGGTTGCACCTGCATCTTCTTGCACGCTCCCCATCAGAATCAGGTTCACTCAGTGTTCAGCTGGTTTCAGAAAACATGCAATGCAACAGCACATCTATTGGCTGGAAACAGTCAAGACTGATTCATCCTTTGCCAATTGTTTACATTATCGTTATTCCAACCAGGCTAGCTGCTTGTAACCTGCCCACTAAACCAAATTCTAACCCCTTTAGGTTCGTGTCTTCAGCAGGTGCCTCTACTGTGTGGGTGAAGAGAGTTAGCATACTTGCTGCAGTTGTGGTTAGCTTGCTTCTCAATTTCTGTCCATGTCACTTGCTTGCAGTAATGTGTGGAAGAGAGTTAAATGTGTAAGCCTCTTCTCAGAACAGTCCCTCCATTGGCAATCCATCTACTATGCTCTTTCATGACAACACACAGAAGTTTGCCTGGGTCCCTGGCTAATGCTTCAGGAGAACCAGGGGTGACCCTAAACAGGCAGCTTATACGGTCACTGGAATGTGGACATCCCCAGGCACTCACCAATCAAACAGGAGGAACAGTTCCATTGCCTTGTTGGTGCCTCTGGAGATTTGATAGGCAAGGGAGTAAACCCTAACTAAATACCTGGAATGGAATCCAAAGGCCCACTGGTGCTAAATATATTATCTGTCAGACAACTTGCTATAACAGTATAGAACACTGTATTTCTGTGGACTCAACCAGGGTCTTCAAAAGGGGTACCCTGATGTCTGGCCGTCCAGGGTCTTTAAACATGTGCACCAGAGGGACCATTCCAGTTTCACGTAAAACAGGAGACAGCAGTTACAAGTGACATTCAACTCCATTAGTGTAAAGGATGAGTGCCACATGCTGTCTCTGGTGAGGATAATTGGTCAGCCATTACCCTACTCAAGTCAAGCAGCTTTTGACTAGTAAGGTGTTGACATGCTGTGACACATCTACTCAATGGATGCTTCAAATGATACTTGACTTGCAGCTAATCAGTTTAGATTAGATTACTTACAGTGTGGAAACAGGCCCTTTGGCCCAACAAGTCCACACCAACCCACCGAAGCGCAACCCACCCAGATCCATTCCCCTACATTTACCCTGCCCCTAACACTACGGGCAATTTAGCATGGTCAATTCACCTAACCTGCACATTTTTGGACTGTGGGAGGAAACCGGAGCACCCGGAGGAAACCAACGCAGACACGGGGAGAATGTGCAAACTCCACACAGTCAGTCGCCTGAGGTGGGAAATGAACCCAGGTCTCTGGTGCTCTGAGGCAGCAGTGCTAACCACTGTGCCACTGTGCCACCCAGTTATATGCGAAAGATAGCTGTAATTGACATGGAAATTGCCAGGTTGAACATATACAGAACATTCCTTCAAAAGACCCAGCTCAGTGGATCACTGAAATAAAAAACATTACACATTCATCTGTCAGGAGAAGACTTCTAAAGAAACCATGAAAACTGCAGGCTTCACTGTAAGGAACTCACTACTCTCATTGATAGAAACCCCCACATAGTTCAGCACATGTTCTCTCCATTTACTTCTCAACTTCAGCAAAGCCAGTTAATCGCCAGTGCATAGGTGAAAGATCAATTCTGTGAAGAGATTGACTTTGATAGCATCAGAATACCCAAATTATCTTGAACCTACTGAGTGACCTCAACAGATGAGTGGATGTGGACCTTGAGTTCTGGCCCTCCTATTCTTAGAAAACCTGGCTTTGGAAAGAAAATGAGTCTGGACAGAGACTGTGAACTTTATGGCTTCCATGAGCTGTGTAGACAAGCAGAAAGGCTGAAGAGGTCACGGCGCTGTGGCAGTGAGAGAGGGACCCCTGCTTGTCTACCTTGGATTCCAGCATCTGCAGGGGGCTTTTTGTCTCTCTCCATTAGCTGTGTAACAAGTACCCTGTTTCAGAACAAACATACAATAAGGAGACATACTGGAGCTGCTCAGGATTCAGGCATTGGTGTCACCTGAATCTGATCATCATCAGTTATTGCTCATTGAACGGCATTTTCAATGCATGAAATTGCCACAGTACTGATGATGATGAAGATCACTAGTGTGCACTAGGGTGAAGGGACAACCCTTGAAATTCTTTCATTGAAAGCAGAGAAGCTACTTTAGTATCAATGTCCATTTTACTGGTTATCCAATAAATCCAATTGTTTGTCACTTGATTGAATTGGCATCGTAGAGAATTCTACATGGAGTGCAGAAGCAAAATATGAAACATATGAGACATAATCCAGAATATCAAATTCTCAATGAATGGAAAGAAAGAGGGCAAAATTGTTGATTGGTTCAAGGTTAGCACCATTGCTTCACTGACAAGTTTTATTACAATGTGATTTGTTTTCATGAATTACAAGAGAAATCTGACCAACAAAACTCTGAATGTACTCAAAGCCACTCACCATCAAGTCTATCAATTGCTAGATGGTGTACCAATGATATCTGTTACAACTCAGCCAGAACCTCCAGATATCCTCTGACACAGAGAATGCTAGGGGCATGAATGAAGGGATGAAACAAACAACAGGTACGTCCACAAAGAAAACGGCTGCTTTGAAAACAAAGGTATGAGAGATCATCATCAACTGCAGTAAACCGTTGGAGTAGGCGGAAAACTATCTTCACTTGTGCTCCATAGAGAACGCTGTCACTAAGAAAATTCCATATACCTTAGAAAGAAATCATAGCAGAGCTGAACAGCACGGCAGTGATGGAACTTAGCAAAACTGTAGGGGTTAATGCAATGTAGCCTTATCTCATCAAGAATGGGAAACCAGCACTGCTGTAGCACCGACACATCACAACTACTGTTCTTGCTGGAAGGAAGATGTGGTGCCCCATGATTTAAATTCCAGAATGTAAAGACTTTGATCCTATGCAGCAATCACAAAGACTGTCAAGGCATCTCCCTTGATACCTGAGCGTAAGAAGGAAACTATTTGCTTGTGTGCTCTTATTAGACTCCAGATGCATCGTCCAGAATCCCAATGTGATTGCAGAAGTGGGCGGCATGGTGGCACAGTGGTTAGCACTGTTGCCTCACAGCGCCAGAGACCTGGGTTCAATTCCCGCCTCAGGCGACTGATTGTGTGGAGTTTGCACGTTTTAGATTAGATTACTTACAGTGTGGAAACAGGCCCTTCGGCCCAACAAGTCCACACCGACCCGCCGAAGCGCAACCCACCCATACATATACCGCTTACCTAACACTATGGTGTAATTTAGCATGGCCAATTCACCTGACCCGCACATCTTTGGAATGTGGGAGGAAACCGGAGCACCCGGAGGAAACCCACGCAGACACGGGGAGAACGTGCAAACTCCACACAGTCAGTCGCCTGAGTCGGGAATTGAACCCAGGTCTCTGGCGCTGTGAGGCAGCAGTGCTAACCACTGTGCCACCGTGCCGCCCCAAACGTTCTTCCCGTGTCTGCGTGGGTTTCCTCTGGGTGCTCCGGTTTCCTCCCACAATCCAAAGATGTGCGGGTCAGGTGAATTGGCCATGCTAAATTGCCCGTAGTGTTAGGTAAGGGGCAAATGTAGGGGTATGGGTGGGTTGCGCTTCGGCGGGTTGGTGTGGACTTGTTGGGCCGAAGGGCCTGTTTCCACACTGTAAGTAATCTAAAAAAAAGTTGAAGATCCACAAAAATTACATTCTTCCCGTCTGGCAGCTGCAAGAGAAACTTTGGGAACAAAGGAGTCCGCGTGGTATTGCCTTCATCCATCTCACCTTGGCATTCGCTCATCGAAGCAAGGGACAATCTATTTAAACCACTGGACAAAATTAGCTCCCTGCTGAAGTTGATCCAGTTGGTCTCCTCTTTGCATGACATCATTAGGTAAGTTCGGCTGTGATGGAACAACATTGCAACACACTGAGATCCACAGTGGGGCAAACAGGCATCTAAAATCTTTGGCATTACCTTCGCTCCACTTCAGGAGATCCCGAGAGGGTGCCTATGTACATGCCAAAACTGAAGAAAAGCTGTTCAGCTGGACATGTCTGAGATTCAAAATGAAGGTCAGCAAATCCGCATCAAAGAGTTTCTATAGCTGATATTGAGAAACACCTACAGTGGAAAGTAGACAAATTCTTACATCTATAGAGAGTTTGTTTTAACTATCAGCATTGGGAAGACAAATTTCATTGTCCAGGATGTTTGCATCCTGCCACCTATCAGCATTGACAATATGATGCTGGAAGATGTTGATAGTTTCACATTATCTTGGCTCCCTCATCACCATCAATTTGTCACTTGATGCTAAGATCCACAAATCATCTCAAAAGCTTCAGTTATTGTATCCAAGCTGCATAAGAGAATATGGAATGACTAATTGAGAGCATCAAACTGCGAGTCAATCCAGTCTGCACCTTCAGTGCACTCATTCACAGGGTATGAAACCTGGACAGCATATGCTAGGCTGGTGATAAGGCTGAACCATTTTCACCTTCAGCATCTCATATGTAACCTTGCTGTATTTGCAGGACCAGATCATCAGTTCAGAGGTTCTCGAGCATGCTAGTCACATTAGCAAACACAACTAAGCTAATGATATCTGCACTGGTTCAGCTATGATCATTAAGTGGATGATAACCATATTCCAAAAGACCTTGTGTACAGTGAATTGGTAATTGGGTCACACCCTTACTGACATTCATACATCCATACAAAGGACCTCTGCACCTAAGGTTTGAAAATGGCAAGCAGTGACACTGACACGTGTATCCTTTGGAGACTGACAGTAAGGGCATTGGAATAAGTGAGCATAAACAAAAACATGTTGAGATGAGGGCCTAGAGAAAAGGCTGATGAATTATCTACCTTGTTGGACCACTGTATTCCTCTGCAGAAAATACAGCAGAGATAGCCAAGCTTGTCTGGGGCTTCTGAGCTACAACAGATTTGATCACCAGAGTGCAAGTTATGTCTTTCAAAAAGGAAGTCTGCCACCTGGCAAGAACCCTCACATTGCTCCTGGACCTTCAACAGGAGACACCAGAATCATTATTGAATGGACTCTTTAGCTGTTCTTGCAACATTTTTCTAGCTTGCACCAGGAATTATGAGCCCTGCCCTCTGGAAACAATTATTGTTCCTATGTTAGAGAAGAAGAGTTCCATTGCTGCTAAGTGCACCTGTTTACAAGGCCCACAAGAATCTGGAGTTGATAAAATACAGATGAGCAGGAGCATTGTATACTCCACCCAAAGTCAGCAACAGGTGTAGTACACTTCAGTGTCAGCATGAGGAGTAATAAACTCAGTGTCAGCATGAGGAGTAATACACCCAGGAGAAAGTGAGGTCTGCAGATGCTGGAGATCAGAGCTGAAAATGTGTTGCTGGAAAAGCGCAGCAGGTCAGGCAGCATCCAAAGAGCAAGAGAATCGACGTTTCGGGCATGAGCCCTTCTTCAGGACTTCGGGCTCATGCCCGAAATGTCGATTCTCCTGCTCTTTGGATGCTGCCTGACCTGCTGAGCTTTTCCAGCAACACATTTTCAGCTCTAATACACCCAGGGTCAACATGAGGAGCAATACACCCAATGTCAGCATTAGGAGTGATACACCCAGTGTAAGCATTAGGAGTAATACACCCAGTGTCAGTCACAAGACGAAAGCTCCCAATGTCAGTAATAAGAATGACATACCTGTTGGGCTGGGATCGGCCACCCAGCTGTGTAAAATACAAAGTCCGGTTGAACACTTCTTGTAGACCATGGGTCTTCCTTTTGAGTTGACCTTTTCATGTAGCTGGATAAGATACTGCCCGAAATAGCAATTTTGATTCTCGCTGTTCTGGTGCCCTTTAACAGGATTGGCAGAGTAAGAGTCTGAGAGTGCTGTGTTACAGTTTATGTCATCGCCTTATGGTGCTTGAAAGAGAAATAAATGGTTCCCATATTAGAAAAAGGAAAGAAAGCGCTATAGTGTACACAGAGCAGTATATCATTCCAAACTATCTCAAACTCATTTCATTGAAGGAGTGAGCAGTGCTCCTGACATGACTTTTCCAGATATCAATTTTAGTTTTAAAGTGTTTATTTTGTACCAGAGAGAAAAGTTCCATAAGGGCATCTATGGACAAATATTTAATTAATCTTTTGAACAAGTGCCTTGACTTTTACTTTTATATCTTGAAACAAGTTTTCTGAATTCTCCCAGATATGGTTAAAAGTAAAGGTCGAGGCACATGTTAACACTAAAATCTCATTTGGCTCTTGGGTTCCCGAAGGCCTTTTTACCATACAGCAGCTTGAGAGTAATGCTAAAGGTCACTCAGTAATGTGCAGACAGCCTGTAAACCAAAGACACTTGTGCAGACACAATCACATTCCATTCTAATCAACACTGGTACCATCCTCAGCCAGCATCTCCCCATTCTTGCATGGATTAAATAACAAAACTAAGTGTTATTCAAACAAAATCTGTTAAACAGCATTCTAGTTAATTTTGTCTGTTTGCTTGAATTTCTGATTTATTTCCCTGTTGGTTCTTAATACTGCCTCCTTGTGCTATTATTTTTGTCTTTCCACCAAATGACTGGGATGATCTTGACCATTGAAGTCTCTACAGATCTCTCAAGCCCATTCCAATATTTTTTTGAGCAAACATTTGCAGTATCCAGCACACACTTGACTTTTCAAAATCCAATGTGCAATCTCCGATCTTCAATTAACCATCAATATGTTTTTTTTCAGATTTATTTTTATGTGCTTGAGGGAGCTGTTGACAATCCCTTTGTTAAAGTGAAGAAGTTTGGACGGATGGCCTGCTGGATGGCTCCACCCTTGTCATTAGTGATGATTCATCATCAGCCCACTGTATACGTCCTGATGCCAGAATGGTTAGACATTGTTCCTTTGTACTCTTTATTTAGAGGCATTCTTTTAAAATAAGAAATGCTGGTGTTGGTGTTGCATTTTATCAGCCCTCTAGGGATGGGCTGGAAGGAGGAAAGATGGCAAAATTGCAGGACAAAGCATCTGTTAGCATGCCACTCTGACAAAATGGCATGGCAGCAAAAAGACATTGAGCATCCTTCCCAGAGCCCAATGGAGCTACTTGTGTGTCCTACTAAGCACTTTACCAACTATGGAGGGGGGAGCGGGCAGGTAGTGGTGGGTTGGCATTGCTGTCCGGGGAGACTGTTTGATGGGAGCTGGCAGACTTTTGAAGGCTCCAGTAGTGAGAGCCTTTCCTTCAGACACTCTTTGGCCAATGGAGAGCTTGGCCCCCTTGCTCAATCAGCAAGCTGCCCTCCCATAACCATCTTCACTGGGACTTGTCTATCTGGCTTTGGCAGCTGGAGATAGCGCTGGTATTGAATGTACACAACTGGCCATCAATGCAGCCTCATCTTCCAATTGCAACCCCAGCAGCAACACTCAGTTATGGTGATGCTGCTGAGACCGATTGGGTCTTTGCTCAGACCCAGCCACAGCTTTTCCTCGTCTTCTTTCTTTAGTTGGAGGAAGTGAGTGGTGGATAAGATGAAAAACATGTTGACAAAGTGAAGCTAATTGTCAGTAATGCACATGTAGAGGACTAGTCGTGTCTGCAAATCATGTCACTCAAGATCACAATGTGTCACTGAGGAAGAGGAGAGAACTGTGGGACAATGATAGATTTTGAACAAATTCCTTCGATAATAAATGTAGTTTCAGAAGAAACTTGGAACTAGCGATGGTAAGCTCTGCTCAAAGGTGCTAATAGTGGAACCAGGTAAGGGCGGTTCCACTAAGGAGAGGTTTGAGTGATGGTGTAGCAAACTGTATCAAAGGCTAAGGGGGATTTGAAGGTGATTAGGAGGAACAACACAACTATTGCCACACTCTCAGTCCCAAAGTGCCCAGGTTATGTGGATTGGTCATGCTAAAAAGCCTCAGCGCCCAGGGACGTGCAGGCCAGGTAGGTTAGTCAGAGTAAAGATGGGGTTACAGGGATAGGATAGATTGGTCTTTGAAGGATCACTGCAGACTCAATGGACCGAATGGCCTCTATCTGCATGGTAAGGATTCTATGATTCAGAATGTTGTTTTCAGTTTTACTTTGAGCATTTTAGTGCTGCCCTGAGGCACTAATATTGTTGGAGAAATTCAAGGAGAGTCATAGGAGCCAAAGGCACAGGTTTGGGAGTCAAGGAGTTTGGAGAAGGAGCAGATTTGGAGACAGGGTGGTAGTTTGTCAGGGAGGAGAAAGTGAGGACTGCAGATGCTGGAGATCAGAGCTGAAAATGTGTTGCTGGAAAAGCGCAGCAGGTCAGGCAGCATCCAAGGAACAGGAAATTCGACGTTTCGGGCATAAGCCCTTCTTCAGGAATGAGCAGATAGTTTGTCAGGGCATGAGAGCCAACAGTATTTGTTCTTAAGAAAATGTTGAAATTGGTATTCGAAGAGAAGGAACCAATGAGACTTGTCAACTTATCTGCATGAAATATTTTAGTCTACTGTTTTGAAGGTGCTGAAATAAAGCAGTTAAAAATCACTTTATCTTTTAAAAACCAGACAAAGGAAATACAATTGAGCATATTTGTGCACTCATTATTATTATTCTTACAGCCAAATCCACCCCAAAGACTTGCGGAATTTCTGACATACCTCCTGTCTGGTAGATAACAAGAGGCTATCTAGAAAGCTCTGTTTTCCATTTAGCGCAAAAGATATTTCTCATGTTTTCTATCAATGGAGATATTGGATGCTTGATATGAGTGTGATTCTTTCCAAGAAACTTGGCTATACAGACCTGTCCAGGTAGTGCCATGAGTCATGTTCTAATACAGTGCTCACAAAATGATATTGTATAGTGAGAGTGGACTTCATGTAGCGATACAGGACATTGTGGATGAGGTGCTCCTTCTGAATGTCTGGAAGATCCTCATGGTGTGAAGCTAAAGGAAATGAATGTTCTCTGACACCGATAGAGCAGTAAGAATGATTCGCTGTACTGACAGGCTATCATGGGTTGGTATAATACAAGGCTGACATACTTAGGTGGCTGACTCTGTTATAGTGCATGTCCTGCCAGAGGAAGTATCAAATGCAATTTGTTCAGCTCCAATGACTTCTGAAATTTTGGTTTTCCTTGCACTTTTCCTCTTTCAAAGTGAAGTATTCTCCGAGAGCTTCTCTGTTTTTTTTCCACACAGAAAACTGCTGCATAGTATTTGCTTCTCTCACTGATGTTCCACAGTTTGAAATCTTTGCCTTGGTTGCACTTACTAACAGCATATCTGACCCATAGTAAAATACTCACACTCTGATTTGACCCCAGATCTGCGGAGTGTTTCAGGGGTTCATCACTAATGAGCTTAAAATGCCTTTGACCAGTTAAATTGGCCTTTTTCTTTCTCTTCTGTTCCTTGGCTTTTTTTTTGTTGGAAGCTAATAACTGCTTAGAGCTGCATTGAACACAGACAGACATTGAATTTTACTTTCTCCCAGAAATGTCACTCTTCCTATCACATCCATTGTTTTACCAATGTTGTTAAATACATGACGTTTATCTTAAGATGTGGTTTGTGTCCAAGGATCATAAACATAACAGCAAACTCCCGATCTCAAAGAATCATTCGATACCAGGGAGAAAATTCACAACCTCCCTCTGAGTAAGGACAGAGTGACAGTACCATAAATGATGGTGACATTTTTAATCAACCTTTTGAAACATGATACAACACACCTCTGGAGCAGGTGAGACTTGAATGTGGATCTTCTGACCCAGAGGTAGGGACATTACCACTATACCACAACAGCCCATGGTTTAATTTGAACAACCCACAGTCATGTATGTTACATCACTTCAAGTGATCATCTCATGTGTTGTGATGGTTCCCATCTCTACCATCATTTCAGGCACTGAGTTGCAGGTACACAATTAGCTTCTGGGCAAAAACATTATTCCTTTAATCCTCTCCAAACCTCCTACCCTTTATCATAAATCAATGCCTCAAGGTTATTGATACCTCTACTAACAGGGAATATTTCTTTCTATCTACCCTACATATGCCTGTTATAATTTTGTACACAAGATCTGTAATACATGAAGTTTTCTAAACTCTGAGGTTAATTGAGTACTGTATTTTAGTTGCAGCATTCATTGACTGCATTACTTCTTGGTCACTAACCGGGGGTTATCATCACTGCAGTCATCACCACATCATCATTCTTGCATCAGCTCTATGTTGTCAAGCTTCAGGTACATAGGACTATTGATAGGCAGCAGCAGCACCCACTGACAGTGAAAGCAAGAGTGCCACAAGTCAAAATCAAGTCAGTTCACAAACTGCACAGGTCACCAATAATCACAGCCAAATGGAAATGAAGAAAAAGTTAAGGATTTCTTTTCAGGGAATCAGGTGTTGATTGGAAGCTGTTGTCTCATGGCTTATGTCATTTCATACCCTAACCTAGAGTGGGTTTTTGTGGTACAGTGGTAGTGTACCTATCTCTGAGCCAGTTCAAGTCCCACCTGTCCAGAGATGTGTAATGACCTCTCTGAACAGGTTGATTAGAAAATATTATAGCCTACCCTCACAGAATTGTTACAGCACAGAAGGAGACCATTTGGCCCATAGTGTTGTACTGACTCCATTACCTATGCCAATCTCCTGCCCTTTTCTTGTCTCCTTACACACCATTTCTATCCAAATAATCATACAAAACCCTCTTGATTGCTTCAGTGAGCCTGCCTCCACCACATTTCCAGGGAGTGCCACATTCCGTATCCAACTATTCATTGTGTGAATACATTTTTTTTCACATCACCCTTGTTTCATTTTGTAGAGAACCTCTCTATTTATCTTTCGTTTTTCTCATATGTTTTGAAACTATGAGTTGAGGTTAACAGTTGAACTTTGAACAGTAGCATGTTTTAAAGTGGAAGGGAAAATAAACATGTTTGTTTTTGGAAACTGGCCTGAAAGATAATACAACTTAATTACTGTCCTAAGGACACTGTACTTGAGTCAGCACCAAGTTGTTGCCATGCTCAGGTCTGGCACGTGGTTGCATGTTGAACTAGTCACACAAGCCAGCCAATCTCAGACAATGTTGACTGAAAAGAGAAGAAAGAGAGAACAGTTTATGACTGGGCTTTTAGCAAAAGGTAGTGTGATTTTTGAAGGCTTCTGGAAACTGCTGTAGTGTTTTATTCTCGCTGTCCAGTTATCTGATTGTTGAATGTTCTGGGAAAAGAATCCTAGACTGTAAGAAATAAACAAATATTTTTTAGGAGACTGCTGAAACTATATGCATTAACTGATGGCTTCAAATTTCAAGCAAGATGGACAAGTCTACCTGCCTGTGAACAGCCCAGCATCCACAGATTTCATGAAGACCTTGTATTCATTCTTGGAAACTGTTTATTGAACTGGGAAATTACAATTCTTTCATTTTATTTTTAATTTTCTCTTAACTGTGTCTATCTGTCTGTTAGTGGGGGTTATGATAAAAAAGATTGAGCTTTAGTTTGGAGATATTAATTAATGACCTTATTGTTTATTGGTGTTCTGCTAAAATTACGTTAATAATAAATTGATATTTTTTGTTTAAGTTACAAGCTTGATGTCCAAGATCTGTTCTTTGTAAAGTCTGGTTAGTAACAATTGAGCAATTTGGAGCATCATTGAATGTTCTAATTTCACTATGTAGTGAATCTAATGAGAGTGAGGCTAATTTGGTTTGGCTGGATATTTTTGTTTCAGAACAACTTGTACATTACTTTAAGCCATACCCAACCATTGAAAATCCATGATTTTATTTTGCATTGTGCAAAACGTGATGGTCATTTGCAGGTCATTTCACCACATTCATGGCTCCCCTGGCTTGTTCATTTGGGTGAATAAATTCAGAGCTGCTCCTCATTTGGGTTATTTGGCTGTGTTGACTGTGCTTGACTATCATGCCACCTCACTAATTAATAACACACAAACAGCATGACAGAACCACAAGACAGACTGGGAAGATATGGATCCTTTGTTGTGGAGTGTTAATTAGATAGTCAATGCCAGATTTAAATATATTGAAAAAGTGATTGACCTGGTGGTGGAAATTTAAGGTTGAACAACTGGTTTTAGCCATGACTGTACTTGCAAATCAGTATGCCCACACTCTTCAATTTATCAAATGTAGAAATGTGTCAAACACTTCATGCACAGACTATTGATTGTGGCTTCAAGGCATAGTTGACCAATAATGGCTAAAAACTTTTAACATTCTATTTTAGATTAATCTAGAATTTCCACCTGAATAATCGTTGAATTTATTTTGAAAAATATTCCAAAGGTGTTTGAGAATTGAAAGGATCCTGGTTTATTTACTGCAATCAATTTCAACCTGGGACATTGTTCCAAAAAGTTTTTTTTTGTTCAAGAAAAGTGTTATAATGGATTAATTTATTGTTTTCCTCCCTTCCCCATGCTTTAGTGACCTACACTGGACCTGCTGAGATTAACAAGGAACATGTGGTGCTGCTGAACTTGACTGACTGTTTTTTCAGTTGCTACTAGCATTGAACAAGTGATATGCAGGGAGTATGCAGGGAATATGCAGTAAAAACTCTATAGGCATATGCACAGGGTTGATCAGCCCCAAACATCAAATGAGCCACCCGTCACTTCATTAAGACCTGTCAAATTGACCACCTACAAACGAATAGAAGTCAAGTGTATAGTATATTCAACTGCCTCATTATTGAAGTGGAGAATTTGGGCAACTCACTGTCAGCAGATCAATGAGTTGAACAATCCATTATTCGTAACCGACACATTCTTGTCTATGTGTGAATTTGCTTTGTCCCCTATTTTAACATTAATCTGTTCAAACTAATTAAAACTTGCAATACAATAATGGCAGCTTGTGAGTGGTTCATGTGACATAGTGGTAGTGTCCCTATCTCTGAGCCAGGAAGCCCCAGGTTCAAGTCCCAGCTGCTCTAGAGACATGTAGTAATATCTCTGAAAAAGATTAAATAGAAAATTGTTAAATTTTGATGGTGGGCTTTTGTATGAAGAGTTTCTCTGTTTGGCATTAACATTTCAGCTCATTGGCAAAAGTGAGGACTTGCAGATGCTGGAAACTAGAATTTTGATTAGTTGGTGAGGGAAAAAGCACAGCAGGTCAGGCAGCATCCGTGGAGCAGGAAAATCAACATGCCTGGGCTTTTGCCCGAAATGCTGATTTTCGTGGTCCTCGGATGCTGCCTGACCTGCTGAGCTTTTCCAGCACCACTCTAATCTAAATTTCAGCTCATATATGTAACTTAGGCTGTCTTGGCCCCACCCCCACCCCTAAAACATTGTGCATTATTGGCTGAATTCAATTCAGGATGTCTTGATCCACACAGCCTGTTCGCACATCAACAATAATCGGGAATAAGAATCCTTGTTGATCTTCTTCTCAGCTTAGATGAGCTAACTCAGCATCTACTATGAATCCTGCCCAAGCTCTTCTGCCCCTATACCACATAAAGATACTACATATTCTCACTGACTCTGTGTGCAACTTTAAAGCACAGGATATTGTCCTGCAATGCTGTGCATTCCTGCAGTCTGATGATATAAAACTCATCCTCCGCCTGGATTTTTGAGCACTCATTTATTTTGCTTCTTAGTACATGGTCTACATGTCTGGGACCGTCAACAGTACAAACTTCAACCTGAGAGGACAGGGAGAAACTTGCATTTATCTAGCAATTTTCAACACTGCAGGATTTCTCACAAGCCCTTTATCTCAAATGAAATGCATTTGCTATAACGTAGGAAATGCAACTAACTTGTCTCTCAAAACAGCAATATGATAATGACCAGACAATTTTTTTTGTATATGATGTTGATAGAGAGATAAATATCAGCTAGGATAGCCTCTTCTTGTGCCATGGGATTGTTTGTGTCCACCGGAAAAAGTCAATGGGGTTCCAAAGAAGAGTCTTGAAGTGTGACATTAAGTTTTGTTTCTCTCTCCACATATGCTGCCAGACCTGCTGGGTTTCTTAAGCATTTTCTGTTCTTATTACAGGCAGATTGGGACCTCCGTTTAAGTCTTCACTCAAGAACCACATCTTGGTCAGTGCAGAACTCTATAAATACTGCAGTTTCGCGTCAGCATTAATTTTATGCTCCAGCCCTAGAATGTGACTTGAATCTTATGAAGTGGAGGCAACAATGCAACCAACTCAATGTTTCAGTTGTGGCATTTCAAAACATTAGTGAAGTAAATACTAGAGTAGGCCATGTGATACCATCATTGCAGCAAAATCTAAGACTGAAGATCACAGTCGAAACTTCGGTGAATGACAAACATCAAGTGGAGAAATAAATCAATGGAAACAAGTGTCACATTACTGTGATCAATTGGTGCTCATTTTTTGTTTACACTTTAGCATGTTGCAAACTACTGGTTGGTTGATATATGCCAATGACAGTCATCAAGTCACTGAAGCTCAGAGTTGTGCTACAGCTGGTGCTTTCTGAAATATTGCTTGTTTTACAAATGAAACTGGCTTTATTTTATCGGATGCATTGCATGTATAATTTCAGCACATGCAAAATACTTTAATTTATACTTTGCTGGCAATAATGTTTCCCAGCTCCTACACTATAAAGGAAGCTGGATTGTTGAAATCTCTGTTAAGTTTCTTTATTTGTAAATTAACTATTTGTATCCTTATTTATCAGAAATAAAGACTTGTATTTTTCAAGTACCTCTCATGACCACCAGACATCTTAAAGAGTTTTACACTCAATGCACTTTCAAAGTGTAGTCAGTGTCAGAATGTGGGAAATACAACAGTCAATTTGTATCCAGTAATCTCCCACATCAGATGACTGATGGTGGGTTTAACCTGAGGGGCACAATGCCTCAGGCAAGGGGGCAAGGTTCAGAAGGCAGAACCTTCATGGTGACCTAATTGTTAATTGATTGAGGTATAAATATTGGCCACAACAAAGGTGCGAACCTTACAAAAGTGTGCTATTAGATCTTTTACATCCACCTGAGAGCACAGAAGGACAAGAGCAGAACAGGCATAATGGGCTATGGTTCTATCCCAGACTCAAGCACATTGGGGCCCCTGCAGCCCTGTGTCCTGGTTATAAGTTCCTGATGTACCACATTCCTCATTGTTATCCCAGGCCCTGCCATTAGGACCTCAATTTTTACCATCTCATCGAAAAGACAGTTCCCATCTCTGCCAATGCAGCACTGTCTCTGTAATATATTGGCTGGTAAATTCTAATTCTTATGCATGAGTTCTGGACTGGGTCTTGAACTTTGTGAGTCAGAGGTGAGAGGGCAGATACGTGCTGCTTTTTACCTTGCATTTTTCTGATACAGTTTTGACTGTCAGAGTTTGTCAGATTTAGGCTACTTCTGAATATCTCTGCGTTTGGCTTTGGTTGGCAGGGGATAAACTTGAAACAGGGAGAACCAGACTATGCCCATTGACCCTCCAAAAAGATGCAGCTCAAGTTAATCAGGAGTGTAGCAACAAAGGGCTCAATCAAAACCTGATGTGAAGTAAGATTTGTTGTTAAGCTGAGGTGCAGCAGCTCAAATGACAGGAACTTCTCAGATTCATATCCTTAAGCATACATAATCTTTCTTAAAAAAGAATTGTTGTCACTATTTTAAAGAGCGGTAAGGTTATTACCATTTTTTAATGTTCTATGCCTAGCAGAAAATGAGTTAAGGGTTCTTGTGCTTTCCGCACTGAGATCCAGAGTTTTACGGGTTATTTTGAGAAAGTGTCTAGAAGGGGATTTTTTTTTTGTTTGCTGATCAATGGATAAATTTAAATTGATATATAAATATTCAAGATGGTATAAACTTCATTACCACTAAATAACTGAGAAATCTGAACAGTGCTCAAGGGTTTATCCAGTGGTGTCAAGATGATGAAAGGACAATTAGTCCCGATGCCATCTCTTCAGGTATTCATACGAATGATCTGTTTAGAATAATTTTCATTGGTTAAAATGCTGCAGCTAATGACTTCATGATTATACCTTAAACAGAGAGCGGTTGAGGTTATTGTCCTTTAAGGATCCATTCAAATGGGTTCAGATGAGCAGAAGATTGCAAGTTGCTGCTAATTTACCACCATTAAGGATGACTTCTTCTTGTGGACATTCTTTGGATGAGTAGATTGGGCATGCTGCCTTGATTACCCACAAGCAAAGAAATTAGGTCATTTTGAAGGAACCTTTTTTAAACTGCCTCAAAGCATCAATATATTAAACATTGTGTTTTCTGTGAAGGAGGGAAAAAGGCATTCTACTACAATTTCACCCTGATGACTAATGTTGAAATACAAAATCATGATAGGGGAGGGGAAAAAAATTCTACTGGAACAGTTACATTTGGTTAACCTAACCTCCTTAAGTCACCTGCTGCCTGGTGTACCTGCCCTGGTGCAGCTGAGTCAACCAGTCATGAGAAACACAAGGTGCTGATTGCCTGAACTCCTGCGTTTCTATCAGCTGAACCTCATATTTGACACAAACCAGAAATCAATGTGTGAAATCTGTGAATTAAAACTGCTGCACGTGTTTTTACATTAACATAACCTATATTCAAACCGAAGTTATTTTGAGCTGATTTACTTCAAAGCACATTGAATGCAGATGGTTAAAAGACTAGGGTTGATGTAGCAATGTTTTCAATATTGCACTTAATTTTTTACAAAATTAAACTTTGAAATGTTTTAAATAATACGAATGTTGGTTATCTACATTTTCAGGGATGCACAGGTATATTTGGATCAAAATACAAAATTCTAATAGGGTCACAATTTGCATTACAGATCCGTCATTCCATAATTTATTTGGAATTTATAAAATATCATTTCTATGGATGCAACACTAAAGAAACTGGTGTATGAAGAGTAAGGTGATATTAGAAGTTGGCTCTGAACAGGTTAATTAAAGCAATTGCTCCATTCCTGATGGAACATAAAGAAGGCTGCTTCTTGCTGGGAATGGGTATAAGCAGATCAATCTGACGCAGTTTCTGCTTCAAGTACACCGGGAGAAAACCAATAACAGATTTATGTGAACCAGTTTAAAAAGCCTAGTGTGAATAGCACCTAAATTAAATTAGGAAAGCAACAGCATTAGAAAGGCTCCTGTTGTCTCTTAGTTATATAGCCATTGGATTAAGGATGCTTTAAGCACACTGTGTAAGATGTGATTTTATTAGGTTGCTCAGATGCATGAGGCTGACATGTTTATTGTGCAAGGCTCTAGCAATGATGTTCCAAACTGCAAGTGCTCACTTGATATTACGAGTGCAGCCTCTACTGTTATTAAGAGGATTTGAAAAAATCAATTGCTCACAGCAGCAGCATAGTTAAACTATTTTTCACTTATTTTGCTTTGAACTACTAAATGGGCACCATACCATATTTGTACTCATGGATTGTTGCTATTATTTATTTTGCAGAAGTCACTGTAACTTTGTGATATATTTGTATTCAGCTTTTCTGAATAATCGAGAGTAGCCACTTCTCCAAGTCCATTCCAGTATATCTTGTTTAAAGTGCTTGCTTCTAACACTGTCAAATCGTCAGTGGGGCATTGCAGTAAAACTGAACAACATTGAGCACAGAGTGGGTCACAATTCATAAGATATACAGTTATACCAGGTGTGGGGGCTGCAAACAATGCAATAAAGTTTTGTTACTCAACATATGTCGGATAACAAAAATTGATTCCACATTCGGAGCTGTCTGCAGTGATGATGTTACTAAATTATGCCACAATAACTGCTCCTGCAATCACTCTTTTTGATGTCACAATAATCTCTGCAATATCAGTGCAACTAGTTTGTGACATCATGAAACAGTTTAACTGCCTTTAGATTTTAACTGTTTCAACACTCAGATCTGTAACCTGTAGAAATAAAGTGAGTTTGTGTTTTTAGTCCTGCCTGGATTCTAACTGCTGAGATGTAGAATTTATACATAAGTATGACAATGTGTGAGGCTCTTACTTTTCAATTTATGCAACTTTCATTCAGGACATAGAGACAAGAAGGTGGTTGATAAGCAGCTGGATCAGACAATATGCCTGTATAGGTATTTATGTCCATACATTTTCTTGCCTCCACAACTGCAGCTATGTTTGCCTTCATGCATCTTTACCGTTTGTGCCTGACTCTTTATGTACGTTTGTGCTTGTAATTCTTATTCTTCTGTCTGTAGTCATTCCACTATCTGTAATGATCCAATATTCATTCAGGCAATATTTATATGAATGCTCATGTTAAAATATAAATAAACTTCAGACATCAATTCAATTTCTTATTATTTGATGCTTCAGAATAAAAGAGGTGAATAATTAGAGTTCTTATCAGGAAAGTGGGAACATTTCAGTGCTACTGTCATGGCTGTTCTGTCCATAATAATTGACCATCTGTGGGTTCAGTCTTTGGATTTGTATCACCCACAGGAAAAATGTTTTAAACTAAAATGTTGCTCTGCATCCTGATAAAACACCACTGCCCCGCATGCAGAGGCTGAAGGAATATTTCTATTTGTAGGCAGAGATTGGAGCGGTCGGAAGTCACACATGTGAGGAGTTTGTAAGGGCATCTGAATCTTATCCTATCTTTATAGGAAGGCTTTGACTCTAAATTGAGCATGTTAAAAAGATGAAACTCCTATTGCAAGTAGAAGTCAAATCAATTGGCAGAGATGCATTGAAGAAAAAGCAAGCTAATCACATGGGGGAGTAAGGAAGCAAAGGTCACTTGGAAAGGATGAGGTGGAGTGGGGTGGGAGGCCATACAGTATACACCAGCACTAGTCAGTCGAACTGAATGGCCTGTTTCCATGTTGTAAATTCTATGCATTAATTATGGGTTTGGTAACCTGACAGCTCTTACTCATACATGACCAGCAGGCTGAATTTGATCTCTTTTGATGACAAGCAATGTCCCATAGTTCTGAAGTGAAGCCACCACTGATACCACAATTTCAACCCAAGGCTAATGAGAGCCTAACATCCTGCCAGTCCCATCACTGAACAATGATTAAATTGCTTCTGGCTGAAGAATAAGAATTGTAGATGCAAATTAAGGAGTGAGAGGGAGAATTATTTATTTAACAATCAACTTTAACTCCTCTAATGAATCGGTCAGCCTTGTCTAAAGATCCCATTTGCTACTTTTTGTTTGTTTAGTACTTTTTGTCATTGCTTCTTTCAAAATTATTCATCTCAATTTCAGTCTACATTTAGTAAGAGAAAATCTCCTTGGACAGGCTTTGATGTCTGTTATGGTCCACATAGTCACTCTAAACTATAGTGAAATAGGAACCTCTGTAAAGGTGCCATGCCATTAATTTGAATGGGACCAGTTTGCATAATTGAATTAACTTCAACTGGCTCATTTCCAGTCACTTGACGTTTGCACTTTATCTTGTGGCTCATTTGTAAGGCTCACTGATCAGCCTTTGAAACTTGATGTTGTGAATTTCAGTATTTCAGACTGTGACAACCATTGGAATATATAGATTTATGACAGCAATGTTTTTACTTATTTTTTTTCTTTTTCAATCTTCTTAGGAATCCTTTGGCAAGAGTCATGAAATGTCTTGTGCCCAGCAGCTTTAATGTATCGATAAATAATTATTTTCCTTCTTTCTCTTCTTTCCCTTCCTCAGTGTTACCTGGAACTCGGTATATGATAGGTGACATCCCTACCATTTCACTGCATGACCTGGAATCAAGTCTTTGATGTTGAGCTTTAAATCATTGCTAGTGGCTTAAGATCTGATGATGCAACTTTATTCTAATAACATTTTGTGTTAATGAAAAACGTAAGCATATTAATTGTGAATCTGTCTTTAATCTCCAATGAGTTTCACATTAATTTCAAGTTCTGGAAAAGTAGTTAAATATTCTGCGAGGCTTCTGCTTTTGTTGCTCAGTGACAGAGAGAAGGGGTCAGTCACAATAGAGTCATTTAATATTTCATATCATTAAACATTGACCTTGTTCTACATTATTTGCAATATGGAAACTATTTGGTCCTTGAAGTACTTTGAATTCCTTGTGCAAATGGGTGACAGGTGCCCATTTGACTGTTTCTTAATCCTTAATGCAGTTTATTTTAGCCCAATACGCCCTATTTTGTTCAATGTATAGCAGACATATACAGTAATAGATCTATTATTTGAACTGCATCATTTTGAAAGTACTAACCTGATTGGCATCATTGGAAATGGTGACCTACCAATTTATTTTGCCAAGTCACTGGAGTGTAGTGAGTTTAGACATCTAATTATGGATGTAACCTTGCCCTATCTTATTATATGACCAAGTTCAGATCCAACCCACTGAGCCACCCCAATAGGAAAAGGAAGGAGATCCCCAAATCCGTCCCAGCTGAAGTAGGAATTGAAGTCATTCTAATTCCGACCCATACTATGGGGTTGAAACTGCTGTGGTAGTGTCGTAGTCTGGCAGCTGTGGATAATGATGCTAGTAGTTCTTGCATGTGTTTTGTTGGTTTTATTCACTTGATGGATGTGGACATTGCTGGCTCGGCTAACATTCACTGCCATCCCTAATTGCCCTTGAGCAGGTGATGGCGAGCTGTGTTCTTGAACCACTGCATTCCATATTGAAAGGATTGCAGAGTGATGTTCAAACGGATTGACCACATTCTGAATGAACTTTCCCTGACCATCCAGACTGGGCTTCAAACCTGGAGCTCCTGGCTCAGAGGCAGGGATACTTTCCCATTTGCCCCACAACCCCCTGTTACTTCAGATGTGCAACTTAGGTGGATTGACAATGGTAAATTGCCCATAGTGTTCAGGTGCATGCAAGTTAGGTGGATTAGCCACAGGAAATGCAAGGTTACAGGGATATGCTAGGTGGATGGGTCTGGGCGGGATGCTCTTGGGAGGGTCAGTGTAAACTTGTTTGACCAAATGGCCTGTTTCCACACTGTAGGGATTCTATAATCTATTCTATTCTATGTTCAGATACAAAACTGCAATTTTGCTGAACACTTGGTGCTGCTGAAGGCATCTTCCCTTCTTCCGCATTTCCCTGACTTTGTGAGAAATTAATTTTGAACAGAAACAGAGTTATAGCTCAGTCACTTACGAATCCTGGTTAAAGTCTATAAACTAAGTGGGGCACAAAGGCGGCAATGGTTGGAGAAACGCAGCATCAGTGGGGAGAAAGCAGTTGCGGAAACGTTAACGCTTCACAGATGCTGCCACACCTGCTAAGCTCATCCAGCAATTTCTGGTTTTGTTTCAGATTTCCAGCGTCCGCCGTTTTTTGTTGAATTTTAAACTAAGAGTGGCCTTGGAGTGGGGAGATTTCCAAACCACTCCCGCTCTCGTCTGTAAAAAGAAGGCAAAGTCTCGGACACGTTTCTCTCCCATCTCCACGTGTGCTTTGGAGGTTAATTGTGAATGGTGGGTTTACTGGGGGACCGACTGTGCTGACTGCTGGGATCCAGGGGTCCACTGTCAACTACCTGATCCGAGCGCCTGTAATTTACCAACCTTCTCAGTCAGTCGCTCGGCGTGCATTTTTTCCCTACAATTATAATATTACAGTGATACAAATCGGCAATGGCAGCTGCTCAGAGAGGATTTTAATTGAATGATTATTGTATTAAGTGGCGTTTTTTTTTAGTGGAACAAGTGTCCCCAGGAATCCAAAGTGCATTCAATGCCGGGTGTCTCGTACAACTGGAAAAGAGATTGAGCAGGCAGGGTGTATTCAGTGAAAGAGACAAATCATTAATAAAACAATGTGGTTTAGTGTGGGCTCCTTTACAACGTACAGCTCAGACTGTTCCCCATGCACCATGTAAGAGTTAATCTGAAGGGAATGATCAAGGAGGGGGGCTAAACCTGGAAATTAACAGGCAACGTATTAATCCTGGGGTTAGATGTATTCGGAAATCTGAGTGAATACCTTACCGAGGGATATGCATTTTGCATTCACTATTGTGGAAAAGAACATTAACTACTGACAATATTATTACCTTCCCCCGACTCCCAGGTCAGACAAGAACCATTTCACTGTGTTTTATTTAATCATAAATCCCTGCTCCGTAAAATGAGAAACAAGAGCGATCACTCTTTCGAGCTCCTTCCGCATGTCTCCCTCAGTTCACCTTCCTGACAGATATGAGCTCGTACATCGCTGCCTGGGTCATGAGCCATCGCTGAGTGGGTCCAGATATTTGAACGCTTCACTGCAGAGAAAACCTGCAAGAAATTAAATTCTTCACTTGGATGGTTAGGGTGACTCGCTTGCTCTGTCGGCTTGTTCTTCATTATTTTTCGGCTGATAACTGACTTGCGAGGATGTCTTGTCTGTTTAATGCCATCGCAGCTGGTTCATAGGAGGAATAGGCTGTCAGTCTCTCTTTTTATTTCGCCCCCCCTCCCTCTCCATACAAACCCACCGATTTTCATTCTGCAAATTCATTATATCACAGGAGCTGAAATAAAAAAAAACACACACACAAGGATGTCCTTATTCAGCAAATCATACAAGGTATTTGCAGCAACCCCCTCCAAATTATCTGCAGCACAGTCTTGTTAGAGATAATGGTGTATGTAGGCCAGTTAAAATGTATTGGGGAGAGGGGTTAAGGAATTAACCTTTAACAGCCACTATACTGGCGAGAATGAGAAGTGGTGTTTGGAATGATTGGAAATTATCGGTGTATGAGGATAAAAACATCTCGCTTCATAAAACAGTGTTAAATAATATAAATCGTTAGAATGGTTGGAAATTACAAATCAGCCACATTTCTGTTCCCGCATTTTTTCCAACATAAAGACGCAGAATCCTCAAACGAATAGCAAAGATTGAAAAAGCACCAAGTACATCCCGTGAATAGGTTGTGGCTGGTAATTAGCTTCTCCTTATAGACTCACCCTTTCAAAATTGAAAATCACATATTTAAATCCTACACATTTAATAATTGCCACCATTGATTGGCATTTAAGAATCAGCCTCCAAACAATAGGCAGTTGTCTCTTCCATAGATCCCTGAAATCAAGCATCATATTCTTTTTAGCTCTTAGGGGGGTTTTAAATACATTATTGATTTTTTTTTGCAATGGAAGACTACTGCATTACGACCAGGTTGTTTTATTCTTTATCCATATGACATTTAGGTACTTGTGAAAAATTATAGCAATTATAAAATCAGCATTTGACTGGTAAAAAAGTGCAATCAGCTGTCACATTGGAAAGCACTTGTTCTGGAATACTATTAGCTCTGTGAGGCTGAGGCACAGTGCTGAGAGAGAAAAAAAGGTTTAACCAAAGGGCAAATGCATGAAATTTACTTGGAAATTGCTATTTATCACCCTGTGACTTCCTATTGTAAAACTGTGCAGACACTTTGTAGATACCATTGGTACTCCATCTACTCCAATCCTCACAGCCTGTCTTGCTTTGTAACACAATGTTGTTTTACAAATCTTCATAATGAGCACTGCTGATAAATGACAAATGTTTTAGGAGGGCCAGGACTGCAGTGACTTCTCTGATCATCACATTTTCATGCCTGTAATATTTTGAAGAAAGCGCAAACTTTTAACAGAATGCATGGCACACTGGGTTCCAAAAGATGTATTGGGGATGAGGGGACGTTGGCTGGTGTGCTGGGTGCTGTACTTTCACTTAGAGATCTATTACTGGGGAACTAAGTGAAATAAGCTTGGGCAGTCATTATCTACATCCCAATGGACTGGAATTTGCGGCACAAATAGCCCATTATTTGGCACTAATTGGGGTAGGATTGTTCAGAGGTTATAGGGATGGCTGCTGTGGGAAATGGAAATGTCATACTGGTACAGTAGCTTAAAAGGAAGCATGAATCTGACCCGGATGCTTTTGAATATGCAAACTATGAGTTAGATTTACTATTGGAAAAATTAAGATCAGCTTCATGAGGGAAAGTATAATATGTCAACATTAAACATTGAGATTCAGGACAGAAACCAGCTATTCACAGTTTATCCAAGCCTTGTCACACCTTATGTCACTGAACCTGTTAACACACTTTTCTACTCCTGTCTACCTCATTCACTTATCTAGTCTTCCTGAAATACATTTTCATTATTCATCTCAGCTACCATAGGTCAGGGTGTATAAGTTAACCTCCTACCTGTGAAAAAATGCTACACTCACCTTAGGAGTTAGCCTCAATTTTTCACTTCAGAAATGCATATTCACTCACGTTGCAAGTTGGTGTGTGGAATTAAGCAGGTAATACAGGTCATGTTGCCAAAAGATTATGTGGGAGTTTAAGGCATGCCCACACAAAGCAAACTGTACATGGTGAATGATGAACAGAAATGGCTCCTCTGCCAAAAAGAATGAAGTATAAAGCTGGTTTTAAGCTAAAAGTTGTAACAATTGCCAATTTGTCGAATAATGGTGCTGCAGCAAGGGAATTCAATGTTAGTGAGAAAGTGGGGTGAGAATGGAGGAAGCAATACACCCTGACGATGGTGAGACCCAAGACCACATGCATCATGAGAACAGGCACCAGCCACTGACTTGACGTTGAGAAGCATGTGTTAGAATGGGTACCTGGAAAAGTATCAGCATGGACACACTGTCACCTCAAATGAAACGTGTATGTTATGAAGGTGTAGGTGTGTACTGTACCTTTAAGAGAGGAAGCTAGCAAGGGCTGACTGAAAGTACAGAGTGCGCTGAACAATTTAAAAATGTAACATTTGGTTGAGTATTGTCAAGCGGGAGGTAAAAGATGGGTTAAGAGAAAGGTGTTGTAAATAGTTGTTGTTTCTATGTTCTTTGTTGGACTTAAAGAATAAAATTGTTATTTTTTTTCTTTAAATAGTGAAATCTGGGATGGTTCTTTGCCTCTCGAAATTTAACAGATTACAGCGCAAGGTGAGCTTCTCTGCGTGTCGGGTTTAAATTGGCAGAGGGGTTTACCCTGCATCGTAACATATATAAGTGTGTAAGTGGGCCAAATCAATTCCAGATTCCAGTCATGATTTTAGAATAATAGCTAGCTGATGAGGCCAATTCATGGAATGAAAATGTCTATTGTTACTACGGAATTGATGGGGCTGAAAGTTGACAAGTCCCTGGGACCTGATAAAGCATATCTCAGAAAGTTAAAGGAGGTTGCTATGGAGATAGTTGATGCATTGAAGATAATCTTTCTGAAGTTTGGAAACTAGGCATTGTCACCCCACTATTTAATAAGAGAAACAACAGAGCTGCTAGCCATATCAGTAATAGGGAAAATGATAGAATCCATTATGCCAAATGTGAGAAATGGGCATTTGGATAGTAACAATCTGATTGGGCATAGTCAGCATGGCCTGAATGGGAAATCGTGTCGAAAAATATGTTAGAGTTTTTGAGGATGCTATTCACAAAATCGATACTAGGAGTCGGTAGACATCGTATGGTCATCTGGACCAGATGGGCTACACCCTAGACATCTGAAGACATAGCAGAAGAGATGGTGGAAGCTTTAGTAGTGACCTTTTAGGAATCGCTAGAGACAGGGAGGACTAGAAAATTGCTAATGTAACATCCCCTTCCCCCAATTTAAGGAGGGAGCAAGGCAAAAGATGGGAAATTATAGGCCGATTAGCCTGACCTCAGTGATTGGTAAGATTTTGAAGTCCATTGTGCAGAATGAGATTTCTGAATACTTGGAAGTGCACTGTAAAATAGGGCAGAGTCAGCATGATTTCATCAAGGGGAGAGATCCTGCCTGTCAAATCTGTTAGAGGAGAAGGTTAGACCAAGGAGATGTTATCTGGACTTCCAGAAGGTCTTTGAGAAGGAGTTGTGCAGGAAGCTGCTGAGTAAGATAAGTGCCCATGGTGTTAGAGGCCAGGTACTAGCATGGATAGAAGATTGGCTATCTGGCAGGAGGCAGAGAGTGGGGATAAAAGGATCCTTCTTGGGAAGGAAGCGGGTGACGAGTGGTGTTCCTCAAAGGGTCAATGTTGGGACCACAACATTTCATTTTATACATTAATGATCTGGGTGAAGAAACTGAGGGCATTCTGGCTAGGTTTGCAGATGATACAAAGATAGGTGGAGGGATGGGTAGTGAGGAGGTGGGGAGGCTGCAGAAATATTTAGAGTTGAAAAGTGTGGTGCTGGATATCCAGCATCCAGTTCTCCTAGTCGCAGAGGATTGGGACAGGTTAGGAGAGTGGGCAAAGAAGTGGCAGATGAAATTACAATGTGGGATAGTTTGAGGTCATGCACTTTGGTAGGAAGAATAGAGGCATGGATTATTTTCTGAATGGGGATGAAATTCAGAAATCTGAAGTGCAGCTGTGGAGTCCCAGTCCAGATTTCTCTTAAAACAAACTTGCAGGTTGAGCCAGTAGTTGTCATTCATCTTGAGAGGACTAGAATATAAAAGCAGAGATGTACTTTTGAGGCTTTATAAGGCTATGGTCAGACCACATTTCAAGTGTTGTGAGCAATTTCAGGCCCCCATAACTCAGGGAAGATGTATTGGCCCTGAACAGGGTCCAGAGGAGTTTCATGAGAATGATCCCAGGATTGAAAGGATTAACATATGAATAATGTTTGAGGACTCTAGGACTTACTCGATGGAGTTTAGAAAGATGAGAGGGGATCTGATTGAAACTTTCAGAATACAGAATGGCTTGGACAAAGTGAACGTTAGGAAGATGTTTCCATTGGCAGGAGAGACAAGAACCCAAAGGCACAGCCTTAGATTAAAGGGAAGATCTTTTACAAAGGAGATAAGGAGAAACGTCTTCAACCAGAAAGTGGTGAATCTGTGGAATTCATTGCCACAGAAGGGCGTGGAGGCCAGGTCATTGAGTATATTTAAAGTAGGAATTGGTAATTCTTGATTGCCAAGACGATCAAAGGTTATGGGGAGAAAGTGGGAAAATGGGATTGAAAAATCTATCAGCCATGATTGAATGGCAGAACAGACTCGATGGGCCGAATGGCCTAATTTCTGCTTCTACGTCTTACGGTTTTATGGTCTTATGGTATACTTGGAATTTCAGAAAACCTTTGATTATATCACCCCAGGAAGTTGGTTAGCAAAATTAAAGCATATGGGATAGGAGGCAATGTCCTATCACGATTAATGATTGGCTAACAGATAGGGAGCAGAGAGTAGGAATAAGTGGGTCATTGGCAGGCTGTAACAAGAGGGGTACCAGACACATCTGTGCTTGGGCCCCAGCTCATCGCAACATATATCAATGATTTGGATGTGGGAATGAAATGTAAAAGTTACAGATGTGTGAATGCTGCAAAGCTAAGTGAGAAGGTTTGTTGTGAGAAAGCTGTAAAGTGACTTCCCAAGGATTTATACAGGCTTAATGAGTAGGCAAGAACATGGCAGATGGAATATGAAGAGTTAAAAATGTGATATTATCCACTTTGATAGGATAAACAGATGTGCAATGTATTTCTTAAAGGTAAGAGATTGATAAGTGTAGATGTACAAAAGGACCTAGGTGCTATTCAGTCACTGAAAGCTAATATACAAGTGCAACAAGCTACAGAAGGTGAAGAGAATTTGAGTACGGGGTAGTGAAGTCTTGCTTCAATCATATTGGAACTTAGTTAGACCACACCTGGAGTACTTTTGGCCCAATTTTGGCCTTCTCACCTCAGGAGGGATATTACTGCCAGAAAGAAACTGCAACGAAAATTAACCAATAGCTGGATTGTGTTATAAAGACAGAAGGGGGAAACTGTGCTTGTATTCTCTAGAGTTTTAAAGAAAAAGAAGTGATTTCATTTAAACCTATAAAATGTTTCTGCGGACAGATAGACGGAGTAAATACAGGTAAGACATTTCACCTGGTTGGGGAATCTAGAAGCAGGGACTCAATTTCAAAATAAGAGGGAGATACTTTAAAGACCAAGATGAGGAGAAATGTTTTTTCTCAGGTGGTTGTGAATCTTTGGAATTCTCTTCCCCGGAGGGTTGTTGATGCTTAGTCTTTGAGTAGAAATCTATCAGTAGATTTCTGATTAACTATTGCGTATAGAGTTAAGTGGATAATGTGGGTAAAAAGCATTGAAGTGTTCAACCATCTATGATTGTATTAAATAGCAGAGCAGGCTAAATGGGTTGAATGGCCTACTCCTAGCCCTACGCATGACCATGACTACCCAGAGATGACTAAAAGACCCTAAAACCTAAATGACCAGTTTCCAGTGCTTCATCTTCAGAAACTGGCAAATATGAGTACCTGCTTATGTCACATTGACAACATGAAACACCCATGAGTTCCAAAAAGCCCAGAAACTGAACTGCAGAGCAGTAAAGTTCAACACATTTTTAGTGAAAACCATCGGACACACTATGATGAGATTTATGGTGGTACTTGGCTATCTGGCCAAGGTAACAAAATTAAGGCCTATGGTAACTTCCAAATGTAAAGCCATGCTGAAGACCAAGATATTTTATGCATAAGTATCATGACACTTAGATGGGAATGGAGTAAAACTGTGAATTGATAAAATCTGAAATAGACATCTTGATGGCTTATTCAAAGAATGCAGCCTCCTCATATGAAGCTTATTTAGATCCCACATAAAGGTCAACTGGCACGTGCAACAAAATAACATTAAATTGAAGGTATATGAGGGAGTCTAATGGAAGAGTGGATGTGTGCCTCAATGACTCCATCAAGGATCATGTTCACACTGATTGGAACAGCTTAATGGTTAATGGGTTAAAAACCTTCAGAAAGGTTGTAGGTTTGTATGCTGCCCTGTTTAATATTTTGTTTGGATCCGTCAGCAAATTGCAAGACACAATTAATGCACAAACTATTGTTTAAATCATTCAAAATGTGGAGTATTTAATTCAATAAATGGTAAACAAGATGATTTGCTGTAAAAGAAACGAGACCAACAGCTCCAAATCTGTTCCCGAGTGGGTCCCTTTATCATGATATAGGCCACAGCCAAAGTGACTAGCAATAAATTCAATGAATTCTATTCATCAGATGCAGAATGTGATGAATTTAACAGATTTTAAAATGTTTTGATGGTGGTTAAAGGTATCCATTTGGAATTAATTCAGTCAATAAAATCTGTCACATTAATTTAATTTGAAATAGTTTTTTTTCATCATATCAAAATGGTGACCACCTACACTAAGGCCATAATTCACATTTTATATTCAGTCCCAGTTTTGAAGCTTTCAAATGTTGAATCACATGCCATGAACTATGGTACTCAATGTGATAGCAAATTCAATATTATAACCACTCTCTGTTAATTGCGTTTTCAATGTGTATTTCTCTGGATGCTAAATTTGTAGTGTTGCACATAATATGCAAAGCTTTATAATGAGGCTGTGTTGCTGTGCAATAACAAATAATTTAGATTTAGGTTTTATTATCATCTGCTCAAATACAGGAGTACAGTGAAAAATGTACAATATCACCATTCCTGTGCCATCTTAGGTACAAAGGGACCTAGGTCCAAAATCAAAGGTACAAAAATAGAAAAATAAAGAAATAAGTTTAAAAAGTTCAACACCACATTCTTCTTAGTATAAAGTGGAAAAATAAAGTTAAAAGCTAAACATAACAAACCTTTCTGAAACCATGGGCCTAAAAATACTCCATGCTGGGCTTTCCCCCACTCTCCCCCACGCTGGGCACACTTTCATTCGCTGGGCATGTTTCACCTACTGGGCACACTTTCATCCACACTGGATACACTTTCACCCACACTGGGTACACTTTCACCAGATGGGCATGCTTTCACCCACCCTGAGTGAAGTCCCGCCCAAGCTTGCCAGTCGCTTTACCGCTAACCACGATCTGGGCTCACTAAATATGATCTATGAGGAAAGATCTTGTGAACTATATTGGACTTGTGGGGGGGGGGGGGGGGGGGGGGGGAATAAAAATTATGACTTGTTTGGATAAAAGACTCATCCACAAGGTTCAACTTTTTATTAGAGTTAAGGAATAAAATCAATGCTTCCTCAGTGCTACTGAGTTGATACAAATACTGAAAATGATCAACATCTGGTTCTCTCTATTTTGAAATCTGTTTGCTCACACTGCTAAATGCAGCTACATGGGAATCAGCCCATATCTGAGCTGCCTAGCTGTTTTAGCTTACTGCAGACTTCCAAAAGCTGTCAGTATTCTGAGTGATCTCCTGCTAAACCACCCCTAGGATCGGAGGAATCATGGTGACCAAGCTTACCCTCCCTTTACTGCACTGGGACCATAGACGTCTGGGAGCAACTGGGAGCCAAGGGTGGATTTGATCTCTGAATCGGTGACATTGGCACCAGCTGACCTTTCATTTAGTTCAAAGGTGGCAAATCACATGAATCTAAGGAGCTTAATCAGTTTAAAGCCTTTAAGTTCTGAGGACTGCCATGTTGTTGTGGAGATAGCAATCACAGCAAAGTTAAACCTTTGTGCCCAGAATGAATGGTAAAGCTGGAGAAGATTATGACAGAGGTGGGTGTGGGGAAATATGCCTCATCCATGGGGCCCCCACATAGCCCCTCAGGCATAGCTCTAATCTCTCCCAAAAAGTAGAAGAGAGCAACAGACTCCAGAAAGGAATTTAAAAAACTTCCAGTGCAAAGAGTACTGAGAAAAAGATGAGAATCGGAAAAAAGAAAATATTAAGTTCATACACATTCTCTGGATCACAAATCTTTATACAACTGCGACAACAGACAGCATTATAAATATCTTATCCATTAGGCTTTGTTACAATCAGCAAATACTATAAGTAGTGCCATGATTGGGAGACATAATAAGCAATGTTACAGCCAAGCAGTACAATAAGATGGGTCATAATTACCAGGCACAATAGCCAATGGTAGAACCAATAGGCAAAATAAGTAGAGATGTAACTGAGAGATACAGGAAACAGTGAGTTCACTGCTGTAGCAAGCAGGTACAAGAAGCACTATTATTACCAGAAGCTACAATAAGCAGTGTTATAAGTGGGAATAAAATAAGGAGCATTTGATAATGCAGGTAAAGCAATCAGTCACATAGTAAGTATGTAGCATTAAAAGACAGGCACTCTAAAAAATGTAATGAATGACATTTAATACCAGAGACTGGAACCAAACAAAGTATATCAAATATGTTGTTCAATTCAGAGGAAAAGTAGTATTGTTTCCTTTATTTAGTTCCCAGCAGCATTGTTTTTGAGGTATGATTAACAAGCAGTATCCCAGTACATTTTGTGAATGCCAGATATCTACTGGCAAGGAGCAAAGTGTTGAGAACAGAATAAATCATCAAAATCACTAATGTTCTTCAGGACCTTTTCTTTTGTAGATTTCTGTTTGGGAATATGGTGTACAGGTTCAAGAACACATTACGTTCTTACATGTAAACTTTAAGAAAAGAAAATTTGTGTTCTTGATCTCTCACAAGAACAGAGACAAATTTTGTGTTCCGAGGGGAGAGGCAGTGTAAAGGCTTGGCTAGAGATAGTTTATGAGTCTGAACTGTGAAAGGCTGCTCCATAGATCATTGATGCACTTCAAACTGGTGCGCCATTCACATTGATGTTGGTGTAACTTTGTTACCACATTCACAACAGGCAAATGCAAAAGCAACACGCCTGCATCTCCACTAGGACTTGCCCAAATCATGTGACTTAGTAGTGGTAAGATCTAGGATATGGACATGCAGGTCAGGGATCATAAGGAAATTTAGCCTCAACAGGGAGATTTAAACCCAGTTTTCCAACAGCTTCATAAAGACTTGCAGGGCCATTAGGGAAATCTGCAAATGTGCTCCCAGTGAAGGTCACCAACTGTCCTCAATGCTTGCAAACAGAAACAGGAGCCAGTTTATAATGAAACAAAATGACTATAACATACATGGAATGTTGGCATGCTCATCCAACAAAGGCAGCAAAGGTATGTCCGGTTCTACTGCTCCACATTCTCCTTGCACATTGCTCTGTCCCCACGACCTATGAGACCCCATTAAATCGTCCTCCCCACCGTTTACCATTCTGCCAGCAGATGGCTTCAGGCCACACGTTTAAACCAATTGGCTGCCAGCCAGCTGTCTCTTTCCATCTGTTTTGAGCAGGCAACTACTCAACGGAATGGAAATGAAGTCTGCCTGGGAGGAAGGGGTGAGAGCTCAGTATGGGGGTGGGGGATGGCTAGCACATTGCAAATTGCGGCACAATGAATTTTGCACTCCCCCAACAATGTCCTGTTCATTCACCTGAAATCTATTCCTGGCTAAAGTGCATCTCTAAATGTATTAACACTAGTAAATGGCTACTTGCACAAATGGTGACTATGAGTAACAGAGACTCATGCAGATGGCTCTAACTCAATGCTAGAGTCTCTGACACTGGGGTTGTTGTGGGCTCATGAGTGGATGAAAGGGCCAAGGATAAGCATGGAGCTTCATTCTATTAAATCATTCAGATTCAGTGGTCCACACCTTCTTCCAATTGATGTGACAACATTGACATAACAACAACTGAAAATAATAGACAAGGAAAGGTCCATTGAGGCTGCCCCAAATCACGATGACTGTGCATCAGGACTATTCACTTCTTCCCTCTCTCCCTTGACCTGCTACATTTGTGTATTCACCTGGGAAAGGACCAGGTGAAATTAAATACTCTTGAAAATTGAAGCAATAACAACTTACGTTTATAAAGCACCCTCAATGTAGTAAAACTTCCTATAGCACTTCAGAGGATGATTTTGCAGGAAAATTTGGTATGGAGCTGATGAGCAGATGTTGGGGCAGATGACATAAAGTTTGGTCAATGCAGAGGTCTCAATTGGGGAAATGCAGAGACCTTGGAGTGTTGTGAGACTTGGGAGGGGAGAGGCCATGGAAGGGTTTGAAAAGAAGGATGAAAAATTGACAATAGTCCAAGACATCACAGAAGTTACCCAGGTAGCAGCTCCCTGACTGAACACAGAATCAACAGCAACCATATTAGCAATGTATTCCAGAGACTCAGCACTCATTGGGAAAATAATGCACATGAGAATCCTTATAGACTAGCTTCATTCCTCAGTCACAGAATCCATCTCGAAACAGAGCTGAGGGAGAAGAAGACATCCCTGTATCAGTGAGTGCCTTATACCTGGGTGAATAGTATTTGAGTAAAATGCAGGCTTCCGCTCGGCCAGGAGAACAGCAAGAGGTTTAGTTGAAGGCTTCAACTGTTTGCCCAGATATCCATTCAATCTCAAAAGACCAACGATGTCCAACTTCAAATTATGGTCCACCTCATCTTTGCATTTCTTACCTTTTAGACTTCACTGTCCTGGCTATTGTCCTTTCCTGCAGCCTACTTAAAAGTGAGCTTATCACAGCCTCAGCCACAATATCTAAATACTCATCATGCCCTTTTCACCCATTTACCTTCTAATCTGAGGTGGCTCCTCATCAAGCAACACCCCGATTTTAAAATTTGCATCTTTGTTTTCAAATCTGTCCAAAGTCTTGCCCCTCCCTGTTTTCACCTTCATGAGCTTGATAAACAGTTTGGGTCATTGCATTGCTGAATTTCTGGCCACGTGTACATTTCTGGGACAAATCACTGAATCACTGGAGGCTGTGCTCAGTTTTCTAGGACTTAAGCTCTGTGATGCCTTCCTTACATTTTACACACACACTCTCTCTCTCTGTCTCCTCTTTTAAGATGTTTTTAAAAAAACCTATTGAAACAAGTATTTCTTCAGTTGTCCCAATACCTTCTTATGTGGCTTGGCATTGAATTTTGTCTGATAATGCTTCTGTAAAGTGCCTTGGTACACTTAACCATGTTAATAGCTCTATATAAATGGAAGTTGTTGCTGTCTTATCAAATGTCATTTCTTTTGCCTTTGTGTGCAGTGCGATTTGAAAGCAAAAATCAGAAGGGAAAAATTGTTGGAGGTAACCTGTGTTACAAATGTAAAAATAAAATCCTTAAGGAACCAGTTTTAAGCTGTGAAAATGTGAGTTCAAGTCAAGAGAACAGCGAGCTTCATAAAGTATTGAGCAAAAAAATCAAGCAAATTACTGTTTTTAAAAATTTTTGAACATGCAAACACTGACCATATAAATGCCCAGCTGTATGTGATAAAATTGTCAGCTTTATTTACTGAAACAAAAAACCATTAAAACACTGCTATAAAGTGGTGCCTGCTTTTTGTGAGATTAGAGTGCGAGGGGTTGAATTAAATGTTTATAACAGGCTGCATTTTACCTTGTCCTGCAATGATATAAAATCAGTCTGTAAATAATAGGCTATCATAGAGGAATCATCTTTTTATATTAACCAGTGTAGGGTACAGCTTTCATTATGCCTGAGCCAGAACAAAATAAAAGATTACATTTTGCTTGAACATTTTGTTATTTGATTTTGACCTTCAGAGGGACCAGTCAGTGTACATTAACGCAAATAACCTGTTCACCTGCCTATTTTGTTCAGTTATCAGAAATTGACACCAAATCTATTTACTTAACAGCCAGTTGTGTGTTAGCTTAGGTGGGATTAAGAGGGCATGGGTTGATTTAATACACTGAGATTGGATACCCAGTGGTTCCTAGGATTATCCAATGTGTTGTGATCAAACAACAATTCCAAAAAGCATTGGACTCTCTCTAGAAAGATGCAGTAACACTCTCTAACTTTTAGTTCCCCCCCTCCCCCTCCCCCTGTACTAAATAAGCACATGCCTCTTTTGTAAGGTTTTATGATATTGGGAATCCCTGTTCAGTCTAGTTAGACCCTTCTCCCCACCCCAACGCCGTGATCTTGTCTTTGTCGATTGAGTTAGTTCTCGGAGTGTTTCAGTAAAGTCCCTCAATTGGCTTTGAATCCCCAAAACAAAATAGCTTAAGAGCTGAAAGACAGGTGGCTAGCACTCCGAGTTTATAAAATGGTATTAACATTTTATTATTCCAAGGTAAGCTTTTCAAAACAGAATTTTAAATGTTAGCCTGCTGTTCCAGATCACAAAAACCTTTAATTTTATGCAAATGAACAGCAAGGATCCGAGAGCTAAATGTAAACGAACAGTGTCTTTGTAGTGGAGGTTCAGAATAGAAAAAAATCCCAGGGAATCTTTAATTGCTGTCTGAAATTATGTAAATCCCTCTGCTAGGCAGAATGCAATTATCCTGCTCCCTTCTCTGCCAGTATTACCAATGTCTAACAAAATATCTCTGGGTGACATTTAGATGCGGTAATGCAAATGAGAATTAATTTTCTTCCAAGACAAAGGGCAGTGAAAAGATCACATCATTCTAATACAATAAAGCGGAAAAGATATTTCTGACAGAGTGCCTTACAAAAGGCGTTACCTAATGCCAGGAGAGGGGAGACAAAAAAAAGCACATCTCTAAAATGAAGTAAAACTCACAAAGCTTCAAAGAATCATGATTTTTTTTAAAAAAAACAGACGAAATCATTTCCTCTGATGGTTTTTTTTTGTTACCGTTTTGTCCGGGGAGCTGGCTGTAATTCATCATGCGCTGTTACTGATAACTGGCAATAATTTCATAAAAGGATCAGATAGCTGCCTACTGTGATCTCGCTCAGTTGTGTTTCATTAAGACGAAAATTGTTTTTTTTAAAAAAAAAGACACACAATTTATATACGTTTGGCGTGCGTGCAGCCTGCAATGTTGTTGCTGCTTCTTGTGCCTTGCCGGTCAATGTGACTTTCTGCGCCTGAAGTTACTCAGGTCGGTTGCTGTTTGTCAAGAGGAGCTGTAGTTTCCAGCCTGGAGCTAAACACTGATCAAAGCTGAGTACGCTCCAAACTGACCCAGGCATTTAGCCTTTCCCAATAAACATTTTACAAAAGGTCAACAAATGCCTTGTGACAAGATGCAAGCATCCCCCCACCATCTCCCTCCACCACCCCCCTCCACCATCCTCCTCCGCCATACCGCTCACGTCTAATCTAAATTGACCAACAAGCTTTGGAGACATTTTCTCCCCGCCTGTGTGATCCATTGTTGCATCTTTGGCTTTTCATGCAAAGATTCGCATGCGGTAGCCTGCCAGGGCCCAGACCTCAATTACATCTCGCTGTTCTGTCCGATAGCATTGACAGAAACTGACGGGAGGTACAGAGCTGTACCAATGCTACCCCCTTGTGACCAGAAGAACTGACGGTGGCAGAGCACCGCAAAGCTGACACCATCCTCCCAGTAAACAGACACCAGCACCGCTGTTAACTGATTCTACGCCAGCAACTCCAACACTAATCCTTCCCACAAGCAAGACATTCGGGTAGCAGCCTTTGTTATTCTAGAATACATAGAGGATGACGAAAATAAGCCCAAACGTTCATAAAAATAAATTACCAAGCCAGAGGGGCCTGAATCGTTTTGGCAATTAGTTGTAACAGCCACGGTCAAATGTTGGGGAGTGCGGTGCTGGAAAAGCACAGCAGGTCAGGCAACATTAGCTCTGCCCATATTTTTGCCCAGTATTAGTGACGAGCTGAAGGGGTAGAGCTGAAAATGTGTTGCTGAAAAAGCGCAGCAGGTCAGGCAGCATCCAGGGAACAGGAAATTCGACATTTCGGGCATAAGCCCTTCTTCAGAATTCCTGAAATGTCGAATCTCCTGTTCCCTGGATGCTGCCTGACCTGCTGCGCTTTTTCAGCAACACATTTTCAGCTCTGATCTCAGCATCTGCAGACCTCACTTTCTCCTCCTAGCTGAAGGGGTAGCCATAGTCCCAGCTTGGAGTGAAATCTGTTTGCATGGGGCCCAAATGGCCATTTGTTCACTCTGAATGGGGGTGGATATTGCAAATGCCATTGGAAGATCCAGATCTAAATCTCCCATCCCTGTTATCTCCTGGAAGCTTTGTTTACACCAAATAAACATAAGGCCAGAAGTGGGGACATTCACTGATAATACCACAACGTTCAGCTCCATTCTTGACTCACCAGATACTGAAGCTGTCCAGCCCCAAAGCAACTGGGAGAAAGTGAGGACTGCAGATGCTGGAGATCAGAGCTTAAAAATGTGTTGCTGGAAAAGCGCGGCAGGTCAGGCAGCATCAAAGGAGCAGGAGAATCGACGTTTCGGGCATAAGCCCTTCTTCAGGAATGAGGAGGGTGTGCCAAGCAAGCTAAGATAAAAGGTAGGGAGGAGGGACCTGGGGGAGGGGCGTTGGGACTACGGTAGGTGGAAGGAGTTAAGGTGAGGGTGATTGGCCAGATAGGAGGTGGAGGTGGAGAGGTCGGGAAGAAGATTGCAGGTCAAGAAGGCGGTGCTGAGTCTGAGGGTTGGGACTGAGAAAAGGTGGGGGGGGGGAGGAAATGAGAAAGCTGGAGAAATCTGCATTCATCCCTTGTGGTTGGAGGGTTCCTAGGCGGAAGATGAGGTGTTCTTCCTCCAGACGTCATGTTGCCATGGTCTGGCAATGGAGGAGTCCAAGGACCTGCATATCCTAGGCAGAGTGGGAGGGGGAGTTAAAGTGTTCAGCCACGGGGTGGTTGGGTTGGTTGGTGCGGGTGTCCCAGAGGTGTTCTCTGAAACGTTCTGCAAGTAGGCGGACTGTCTCCCCAATGTATAGGAGGCCACATCGGGTGCAGTGGATGCAGTAAATGATGTGTGTGGAGGTGCAGATGAATTTCTGATGGATATGGAAGGATCCCTGGGGCCTTGGAGGGAAGTAAGGGGGGGAGGAATGGGCACAAGTTTTGCGTTGCAGGGGAAGGTGCCGGGAGTGGAGGTTGGGTTGGTGGGGGGGGTGGGGGGGGGGGGGTGGATCTGACGAGGGAGTCATGGAGGGAGTGGTCTTTCTGGAACGCTGATAGGGGTGGGGAAAATATATCCTTGATGGTGGAGTCTGTTTGGAGGTGGCAGAAATGACGAAGGATGATATGATGTATCTGGAGGTTGGTGGGATGGTAGGTGAGGACCAGTGGGGTTCTGTCCTGGTGGCGATTGGAGGGGCGGCGTTCAAGGGCAGAGGAGCGGGAAGTGGAGGAGATGCGGTGGAAAGCATCGTCAACCACGTCTGAGGGGAAATTGCGGTCTTTGAAGAAAGAGGCCATCTGGGTTGTCAATGCAACACCACACAACTGCCAGGGAAAGACCATCTCCAATAAGAATGAATCTTATCATTGACCATTGACATTCAATGCTATTATCATCATTGAATACCCCACTATCAACATCCTGGGGATTACCATTGACCAAAAACTGAACTGGACTGGATCGTCTTGACCCTATTCAATGACAGGAGCAGGGATCGAGGGGCTAATTGAACTTCTCCTCTTCCAATATTTTATGGTCTTGTAAATACTGTGGCTACAAGAGCAGGTCAGCAAAGAATCTAGCAATGAGTAACTCAACCCCCAAATCCCCAAAGCCTGTCAACCATCTACAAGGATGTCAAGAGTGTGATGATTTACTTCCCAAATACCTGGATGGGTGCGGCTCCAACAACATCAACAAACTTGACACCATCCAGGACAAAACAGCCATTTGATTGGCATCACATCCTCAAGAAATCACTCCCTCTACCACCTACACTAAGCAGCAGCAATGTGTACCATCTACTAGAAAATTTCACTAAAGTTCCTTAAAAAACATCCCCCACACCCATGAAAGCTGTGATTTAGAAGGACAAGAGTCCTAAATAAACACCATCACCTGCAGGTTCTCCAAGTCACATACCATCCCAATATTTACTGAATGTATATTAACATTCTTTCAGTGTCAATGGGTCAAAAACCTGAAACTCCTTCCCTAACGGTACTGTGGAGTCTATTTACAACAAATGCATGGCAGTGATTTAAGAAGGTAGCTCACAATCACCTTCTCAAAGGAAACTAGGACAACAATGGATAATAATTGCTGGCTTAACGAATGATTTGTACATTCCATGAATGAATATACCAAAAAATTCAGTTTTGATATGAGTTACAAACATATAAATTAGGAGCAGGAATATGCCATTTGGTCTTCCTTCCAGCTTTCTCTGCCATACAATAAGCTCATGGCTGAGCCAATTGTGTCTCAACTCACTTTCCTGTCTATCCCTTACTCTATGATTCCCTGGTTAATTGAAAGTTAGATCATATGCTGCAAACTCAGTAATACTTTACAAAAAAGCTGGAATGCCACTTTCTTCACTGGAAGAGCTTTTTATTTGTGATCAGATTCCCATTGGGTATCTGCAGATCCAAACCTCAGTTTATCCACTGATGTGCTCTTCCTTTTCCTTCTTTCTTGTAAATTTAAAAGCCTCCCACTGCCCCAGCCTCTTCTTGCCAAATGAGGTCCAAGCAGTCAGCTATAAGTCGAATGAACACGATGCAATTTCAGACTTAAGCAAGATGGTATGTTCAGCAAATTGCCTAAGGAATGTAAATGCAAAATATTGCAAATGATAGAAATCTGAAATAAAAACAGAAAATGCTGAAATTGATCAGCAAGAATGACAGGATTGGGAGGAGGAGGGGGTGGAGGTGGAAGTGGTGGGTGGTTTGCTGGAGAAGTAATGGTTCAGCAGTAAAGTCACTGGACACATAATCCAGAGGTCCAGGTTAATGCTCTGGGGAAAGTAGTTCAAATCCCACCGCCGCAGCTGGTAGAACTTTAATTAAAAATCTGGAATATAAAGCCAGTCTCAGCAATAATGATCATGACAACCCATCTGTCATCCTTATCCAGTCTACATGTGGATCCAGACCCACAGCAATGTGGTTGATATGGCCGGGCAACACTCAGTTCATGGGCAATTGGGATGGACAAGAAATGCTGGTCTTGACTATGACACTTGCTTCACATGACAGATTGCAAAAAAAAGCTGTGGTGAGAGGAACCAAGTTAACATTGCAAGTATATCGCCTTTCTGATGAACTCGACACACTGCCTGGCCTCTGTGTAACCTTTCCAGCGAACTCTTGTTTTTCTCTCTCCTTAGCCACAACTAGATCTGCTGAATATTTACAGCACTTTCTGTTTTTACATAAAGAATCCTCCAATTTATTGCTACTCATAAATTTCTGTCATGTCCAAACAAAATTTTTATTTGCAATTGAAATGGCCACTGCTCCAGTCCCTTTGAAAAAGGACGCAAAATGCTGCTTTGTTTCTGTGCTGACACTAAGGGCTTCACTTCCACCATGTATGTTGCTGAAGCTTTGTCAGTCTTTTTGAGAAATAAATGTTTTTGATGACGTGAATTGTGATTTAATGTCATTTGAAAATTGTGTACCACTGTCTTAAGTGGAGCTCTGCTCAGAAACATAGTTATGAAATTCAGGGAGTGCTCTGAATGCTGCCAGGTCTAATAGTCCTGAAAGGACCCTTGAATTTTTCTGGTGAAAATTATCTCAGGTTGAAGTGATGGATTGTCTCTTTAAAGGTTGTGTTTGTTGTTATAAATGGATGCAGATAATTATTTGTGTGCTAGAGTAAGCTAACACAATAACATATGAGGAGTAATCCTCCTTAGAGATAAGAAAAATTCCCACTTCCTTCTGTAAGGTGAGCTGTAGAGGCTGTATAGCGATGTAAACATCCTCCACTAAGCCAGGAGAACCAAGCTGATCAACGTAGATGTGAGCATTATGATAGACCTGTGAACCCTGTCTGATTTAGAGGCACTTTCATGTCAGCTTAAATTTTCTTGATGTTTTCTGTCAGCACCACTGCATCACATTTGTTGCATCTTCTCTCAAATTAGTTACTGAATAACCACCTAAATAAGCTTCTAAATAACTGCTGCTGGATCAGGTCAGGCATACATTGCAGTACAAACATTCATCCAATGATATACAATACCTTGAAAACTTCAATCCCAAGAGACCTTATTATTGTGTAGCCTATTCATTGTTTGCAGTTGTATATTAAATCTGTATTTGCATATTTGAGACATATTTTACAATAGCCAGTGCCAAAACAACATCAACTGCAACAGTTTGTAACTGATTTGTTCTCAGAAACTGTGTGTTACTTGTAAGGTCACATTTATTGCACATCCTCCGTAGCCCTGAGAGACTGACAGTGAATCTTCTCATTGAACCATTACAGTCCTCCCACAGTGCTGTTTGTTAGTGAGTTCTGCAATACGGGCCAACTGATGAGGGAGGGTTTATTATCATCCCGGGTTTATTATCATCCCATCATATCAGTTTAATCTTATTTCTTAACTCTGGTGGCTTTTGGTCACAATATACTCTCAATGCAGAATTTCTCTTATATGGCTGCAAACATCCATCTTTATCCATTACTTCAAGGGTGGGGACATTGCTAGCAAGGGGAGTTTTTGTCACCAATTCCTAATTGCCCTGTAGAAATTGGAGAAAATTTAATTTCTGGACCCATGGGTATCCACCCACAGTGCCGCTAGGAAGGGAATTCCAGGATTTTAAACCAGCATCAAAGAAGGAAAACGGTATACTTTCAAGTCAGGATGTTGTGTGACATGAAAGGCCATTTGCAGCTGATGGTGTTCCCATGAATTTGCTGCCCTTGTCCTTCTAGATGGTAGACATAATGAGTTTGGCAAATGTTGTCAAAGAAGTCCTAGTGAGTTGCTACAGTGTATTGTGTCGATATTGCACATTGTTGTCATGGTGCACTTGAATAAACTAATATCCTAATGTTAGTTCAGGCTTATTAAAGTAGGATTTGTCCACTAATGTATGAAATAAGGCTCACCATTGCTTATTTTACAAGTAATGCTATACATTAGAAGTTGTGATTTGTAAAGTGTGTTGGGTTTTTAAGGTTGCCTTTAAGTATATGATCTTCTTGAGGTTATTCAAATAGGAAGTAGTGCAATTTTGTATTTTTTGCAATAAACCATCCCATGCATCATACACCCCACTGGTTGACTGACAGCTGCACGATCCGTTTTATTTTATTTCATTGCTTCAGTTGTCGTGAGAAATTTACAACTCTTGTCGAAGGGAGGAGGTGGGTCTTGCATGTCAAGCATTGCTTTCTCCATGGCATTGTTCCCTAGTGATACTTCAGCAGTGAATAGATCAACAAGATTGTTTTGTAGCTTAAGCAGCTTTTCTTCAGAAGGTTGTGTGGGCAGGCGAATAAGTTTGCAGAGTTTGTCACCCACTCTGGAAACAATGTCACCTGCCATTATTAGTTTAAATGCTCATATGTGTTGCATTAAACAATTCATGTTGGCTCGCTAATGGCTATCTCACCAAGCTCGCACACTGTTTAAATGACAGCGAATGCTAATACACTGCAGCACCTGAATAAAGAGGCTCTGTGGGATCCAAAGGCAGTGCATATTACTATATTGCACATATTTGTCAAATGAAGATATTAAAAGGCCATTAGTCTCTCCATAAGAGGCTTTTTAAAAAAGGCTTAATTCTTGGAACAGTCAGGGGCAGCCTTATTCAAATAATCTGTTCCCATACACCCATTAACTCAGTTGCTGTGGTAAACTGATGCATCCATTGCCTCTCCCATGGTGGAATGTGCACTCCCTGTCCTATGGTAGATATAGGCACTAACCTCTTATGGTGGGTATGGGCATTGACTCTCCTTCGGTGGATATGGGCATTGACTCTCCTATGGTGGATATAGGCACTAACCTCTTATGGTGGGTGTGGGCATTGACTCTCCTACGGTGGATATGGGCATTGACTCTCCTATGGTGGATATAGGCATTAACTGCCTATAGTGGGTATGGGCATTGACTCTCCTATGGTGGATATAGGTACTAACCTCCTATAGTGAGTACAGGCATTGACTGTCTTATGGTGGATATAGGCACTAAGCTCCTATAGTGGGTGCAGGCATTGACTGTCCTATGGTGGATATAGGCACTAACCTGCTATGGTGGGTATTGGCATTGACTGTCCTATGGTGGATATAGGCACTAACCTCTTCTAGTGAGAATGGGCACTGATTCTCCTATAGTGGATGCAGGCATTAGTTTCCGATAGTGGATATGGGTACTAACTCTCCTAGTATGGATGCAGGCACTAGCCTCCTATGGTCGATATGGACACTGGCTCTCCTGTCGTGGATATGGACACTGCTTCTCCTATAATTGATATTGGCAGTGCCTCTCTGATGGTGGATGTGTAAACTGCCTGTCCTAAGTTGGATTTGGAAACTGCATCTCGTATTGTGTGAACCAAGCTTTTGCTTAAATTCAAATTTGTTTTGAATTATGAGGGCATGTGGCATAGATATGGTTTGTATTTCCTTGAAGGGAAAAGGCTGAAGGGTGATTTAGTTGAAATGTAGAAATGATTTGATTGTAGTTGTCCCAGTGAGGGATACAAGTGCAGGGAATGAAATGTTTATGTTTATGCTTAGGAGTGCCTTTATCCTAACCCATTCAGTAAAACTGACTGGACAATTCAACAATTTGCAATATTTTGTTATTGACATCAGCTTTCTGCTGCTAGTTTAAACTTGCACGATAATCATTGAATCCCTACAATAGTGAAGCAGGCTATCGAGTTGACACCAATCATCTGAAGAGCATCCTATCCAGGTCCACTCCATCCTTGTAACCCTATATTTCCCATGGGTAACCCACCTACCCTGCACATCCCAGAACACTATGAGCAATTTAGCATGGCCAATTCACACATCTTTGGACTGTGGAAGGAAACTGGAGCACCAGTGGAAATCCACACAGATATGGGAAGAATGTGTAAATATCAGCCCAAGGCTAGAATCGCATCTGGGTCCCTGGCACTGTGAGGCAGCAATGCTAACCACTGAGTCACCAATGTTTGAAGAAAGCAGTAAATTGATATGTTTGAGGAAAGTTGCATTCCACAGTATGACACAGCATAAAATTGCTCAGGTGACATATGTTGCAAATTGGTTTTGTTTTTCGAGGTAACAAAGTTTTCCAAAGCTAAAAATAGAAGCAGTCCAGAAAATCAATAGCATCAACAAACTGTGAGTTGAATCAGGCACCACATCAAAGTGTATTGCAGAAAATATAAGTTCATGGTGTGGAGTAACATGTCAGCATGGATAGAAAAATGCCTAGCTAACAGGAATCAGAAATTAGACATACTACAGGCATACAAATGACACAAGTCAAATTCAGGTGTATACAATGCAATGGGTGGTGTGCATCAATGGCCAGTGTTGCAACCTCAACATTTTGCAATTTATATAAATGGTTTGGATGAAGAGATTGAGGTATGGTTGTTACATTTTTTGAAGATTCAATGAGAGGTAGGAAAGTTCGTTATGAGGAGAAGATGAGAAGGCTCTAAAGGGATGTTGATGGTTAGTAAGTGCACAAAGATCTGACAATTGGAATTTAATGTGGGAAAATGTGAACTCGTCCATTTGCAAGAAAAAAAGCATGTTATCTAAATGGTGAGTGAATGCAGAACTCTAAGGTGCAGAGGAATCTGGGTTTCCTAATGCATAAATTGCAACAGGTTTTTATCCGTGTACAGCAAATATTTAGGCAAGCTATTAAAATGTTGTCACTTATTGCAAGGAGAATTAAATACGATAGTTAGGATGTTATGCTTCAGTTGTTCAGGACATTTGTGAGAACACATTGGGCATTCTGTGTACAGTATTGGTCTTCTTATTTAACTAAAATTGTAAATGCATTGGAAGCGGTTCAGCGAAGGTTTATGAGGTCAAAACTGGAAGAAACTAGAACGGGTCATTGTTTAAAAATAAGGTGTCACCCATCTGCTACACAGCTGAAGAGAATCTTTTTTGAACAGTATCATGAATCTTTGGATCTCTCCTCCTCCAAAGGCAATGGAACTAGAATCTTTGCATGTTTTTAAAGCTGAGGTAAATAGATTCTTGATAAACTAGAGCAAGTCAAAGGTTTTTGAGGGAAGGTGGGATTGAGGAGAATTCTGATCAGCCATAACCTTATGGCAGAGAAGGCTCAAGGATCCAGGATTACGTACTGAGCGATGCAATAAAGCTTGGGGCAGCTGCCACCAAGGCACTGTAGGGAAATACCATCATCTGAGGTCTTCTGCTGAAGCTGAATAGGGGTCAGCAGTGTTTAGACCCTCCTAGTGCCTCAAATGCATGTAAGTATAGTCATGTATGTATAAAAGATGTCTGTTTTTGGATATGTTGGTTTGTTTCCTGTGCAGAACTGAACGGCATTTGTCTCTATGAACATGTGTACAGATATTATTTATGAACTAAGTATATTTTTGAAATTAAAAAAAACTCTTGCTCCCGATTTAAATATATTTTCATACTGGGCAACTTTTCATTTTTGAAACGTTGCTGTTAGTTTCTAATAGTTATTTTGGTGCTGACTAATATTTACACAATGTTGAGAAGAGAAAGAGTGAAATTCCGTGAACTCTCAGATTGGCTACCATAAGACGTTGACAGTTCAGAAAGTGACTTTTCTTTAGGAATTCAAATGAATCTGAACAAAAAGCTGTTATTAAAGCCCGCTGAATACACTGATGCAGCCTATACTGCAGTGATTTCAGTTGGCTCTTTCAAACACCTTCATGAGAATGCCCCATGTCTGTACAAAAGAATTTCAATCTGTACTTCAAGGACCCCGTTCTCCGAACATTTGAACAGTTCTGAGTGATGTATTTTTGAGTCTGTCCCATAAATTCAAAGCAAGCAGTGATGTCTGCATGCTGGGGCTGATTTAAAAGCAGGTTGTCATTAAATATATTGTCCCACTGGCAATAAAATTCACCAATAAAGTCATTCCTGAAGAAGGGCTCATGACCGAAACGTCGATTCTCCTGCTCCTTGGATGCTGCCTGACCTGCTGCGCTTTTCCAGCAACACATTTTCAGCTCTGATCTCCAGCATCTGCAGTCCTCACTTTCTCCAATAAAATTCACCACCACCACCATCAACATCAGCACTCCTCAGCACCCCAAACCCTCCCTAGCTTGTTCAGCTCTTGTAGCATTGAGGAAAACCCAACAATCCACCTGCTTTGTTCAATAAAGGCTCTTGTAGTTGGGTGATTTAGCAAGCCTTCCCCAAGGGTTTGACCAAAAGACGATAAGAATGCTGCTGTGACACTAATCCAGTCATGCTACCAGAGTCGGTGACATTGAAAGTTTAGCTCTTCACTGTGTTTCTCAGCAGCTTTCTCCTGAACAGTTAAAACACTTCAAAAGGATCGTAAGTCTTCAGAACTACTTCAGAGAACCACAGTTCCTTGTATCAAATTTGGAGCAGGACCCTCATTGATTGTGAAGAAATCCACAGCCAGATTGGCAATATTGAGCTGAAAATGTGTTGCTGGAAAAGCGCAGCAGGTCAGGCAGCATCCAAGGAACAGGAAATTCGACGTTTCGGGCATAAGCCCTTCATCATTTTCAGCTCTGATCTCCAGCATCTGCAGACCTCACCTTCTCCTCATTGGCGATATTGAACCAGGCATGGTAATGTGTATATGGGATACTATCAGAGAATCGGTGAATCAGTGAAAAGGAGATGGCTAGTGCAGGTTCACTACAGACAATCATGGTTTTCCAACTATCACCTATTTTTACAGTAGCTGAAGAAGTTATTGGCATTGGATTTGTAAGGCTCAATCTGATGGCTAAAGGATATAGGGCAGTTCTGGTGGTTTACTTTCTCCTCAACCATTTTAGCTCCAGCTCGCGGTCTATTTGTTCTCTTTACTGTCTCAAACACTGAACTGTCATAAAATACTGAGTGGAAAGGATTGTGGACAACAGTGCTACAAGCAAATGTGTATTCACCTGGCAGAAAAGATGTTTAGTGTACTCTCATGATTGGAAATTATACAGGTCATAGTATCAGAATCCTTGAAGTGGGGGATGAATGGCAAGGAAAGGTATATCCTGTGGATTCTTTATTACAGAGGAATGGACAAGCATGGCATGACATGGGAGAGGCATGGCAGAGCAGAGGGTACTGTTGTGTGAGAGAACTGTCCTTAACGTAAATCTGTTTTCCTACCAAGTTTGTAAGATGAACTCTTAAAATTCGTGACAGCGTTAGGAGATATTTATCACAATATGCCCCTTGGAATTAAAAAGACCACATATTATATTTGTAGGATTATATTGACATTATATGAAAAGTAGAACACACAAGCTGTCAAAGTCACAAATCCTTCAAATGGTATCTCTTTGGCAGAGAACATGTGTGCGGTCCACGGTACATTGTTTTGATGTCAAGTTCTTTTTAAAAATTGCAATGTTGACCTCAGATTGATTTTGATTTGTATGTAATCTTTGTGAAAAATGTTACATTTTTTAACTGACTTTAGTAAAGTAGAAGCAAATTATTGCCTAGGTTTTAATGATTTCACAGAGGTATGATACATGTTAACTAGGCATCAATGAAAAGGATTTGAACTTTACAACAAAAATGAGGTGTTTCAAGCTGTATGCTGCTAAAGTGGGCATTTATCTTTCAGATACCAGAGAAGAAAATTTAAATATCACCTGCAGTATGAATGACCAAAATCTAAAGCCAAATGTTTAATGTTTGTTGCTAAATAACAAACAATACCAATAATTCAAAGCAAGCAAAGTGAAATAAGAAGCATTTCAACTGGCACAGGAAGATAAGGGAGCTTGAGAATCTGCTCTGTTCTGTTTTGATGTCCTTACCTGTTTGAATACTGAATAAAGTGACATTAAACACAGGCCAATGGAAAGCAACTGTTCTTTGTTTCTCATCTTGTGCAGAAAGCCAGAACTGTCATAAGTCAAGGAAAGTTAAATACCAGACACCTCCGCTGGAAAGCACCTTAGCAACTGACTCCTAAGAAAGCACTTTGAAAAATAATATGACTGTCTTGGAAGCGCACAGACTCCTGTGGTTTTATACACTGCCTGGTACAGATGACAAGTAGCCTACTGAGAGAGTGTTAAGGGCACAATATCAGTTTCTTAGCAGTGCTGGAATGCGTGGCCAATGGAGTTAAGCTTCAAGGCCTACAACTAAATCTCTGACCTATTAACTGTACTGGAGCGGCCCTTTTTTAACCTTAAAAGCAGTTCTTTTGTGCGATGGCCTGCCATGGGTTTATGTGAGAGGTGATAGACAGTGTACTTCAAGCACTGTAATTGTATAAACCAAGAGCCAACAGGGGGCACTGAGCACAGCCCTCAAGGGAGCACAATGCAAGACAGCATGGGCAAGGCCATTTTCTGGAGACACTGTTGCCATGACAACAACACTTCTATCATATCACAGAGAGAAAAATGCAGCCTTTATTACCACCAGGACCTGCCATGGATTTTTTTTTCACCTTTCAGCATCAGTCGGTTCTGTTAAAATGCCTGAATTCAAACTCTGGTAAATTCATTTGGGAAAACAAATTTAAAAGCTCCACATTACTGGAACCTTCCCAGTTCATGCAAATCAAATATGATGTGGACAATGATAAGGCAAAGTGATGGGATCAATCCATCCTGTGCTAGCAATCGATTTTGCAGCAGTTGAGCTTGTAGTGGCAATTGATTCCTGGGCTGTGCAGCCCCTGAAATGCAAGGCGAATTTCTCCTTGCATCAAGTCCAGGTGAAATGATAGGCAGATGCAGTATATTGACACACAGTAACATGATTCACTTGGACAGTTAGTGACTGCACATGTAATCCATTTCCTACTCTGAGCGCCGACTTATTATCTGAAATGTATAAGTTGTCTTCAGGGTAAAATATGATCAGCCAGGGATGCTTTGACGAGCGAGAAAGCAATCAATAAGGAATTGTCTCTTGCAGTTTAGTGGGAAGCAGTGACACCAGTAAAATTAAATAGACAGAAATTAATACTAATGGAAATCAACACTGTGACTCTGTGATACAGTGCTGATTTGGCTCCAAGACCCACAGGTACTTGTCATTTTTATACTGGCCGACGAAAGCATGAATACTGCATTCAGTGGAAATCTGTCTCTTGTCATTTTTACTCATTTGTTTCATTCGTATTTGCTTAACGTTTTGGCTGCACAGTGAAAGCACATAGAAAAGTTAGCAAATATTTTCAAATGACACTCCATTCTCTCCTAGGTTGCCGATATTTAACTTGGCTATTTAATGTACAGTATGAAGTGTCGCAATGCCTGGCTGATTTCTTTGTGTAATTTCACCAGTTGTGTAAGGCACATACTGACTGTGTACTATACAAAGCAAGGAGAGATGTATTCACTTTCCAATGCGACGTTATCCTGAATAAATTGTGTAGTCGGTTAAAAAGCACTTATTGCATTTCACATCTCAGAGATGGTATTGAGAAAAATGGACAACTGGGATTAAAGGACATGCTTTAATTAAGGGACTCCCATCACTTCATAAGACATTAAAGTGCACCAGGAGCAGACTATGAACACAATTTGAAGCAGGAGATTAAGTGACATATTCTTTTCCTTTTTCCTAGCCACCCATTGTCGAGGAAGGAGAAAGTGATTTCTGAAATGTTGGGCGTCTTCATAGGGATACACTACTGGAGATAATCACAAGAAGAGGCTGGAATGGTTTTTTTGGTTAAAAAATGGCATTAGCATTGAATGTTTTCACTCCCAATGTTGTTTAATATTTTTAAAATGGTGTTTCAATATATGCATATGATCATACACAAAACTTTGAGGAGCTAAAGCAGACAGACCTTTTGAGTTCATGAAATTAAGTAGTTATGAGTAAATTATGTAACTTATTAAAAATGTAAAACCCCCAGTCCAAATCTTGGAACATAGACACACATGCTGACATACAAAACAAAAAAATTTACCGTTCAATACGCAAAAAGAATTCTAAGTTCCAAGCCTCAGTTAGTGATCTTGAAGAGTCAATGAGATTGTGGCCAATGTAAACTTGTCCTTCTGATCACAACCTCTTTTAAACAGCATTCTATCCTTTTCCAGATCAGGTGATTTCCCATTTGAAGGTTCTTTTATTCTTCTATTCTTTGCTTCTGTGACATATTCCAACTTGTCACAGAGAAAGAATCCGACCTTGAGAAGAAGCTGTTGACAAAGAGAGCTGTGATTATTGTTCTATCATATGTTACTTTCCATTGTAACAAACAGAGATGCTTATAGACATACATTTTCACAAGCAAGAGTTTAGACCATGTGAACACTGGCCAATGGTACACAATGGAACTTTGGTTCCCCTTCATGGATGCTGCCAGACTTGCTGAGCTTTTCCAGCAATTTCTGTTTTTGTTTAAGAAAGGTGTATCAGTCTCCTATTGTCAAAGCTATCAAGATGCCATTGAAAATGAGTCTCTGCTGAATTTCCTTTGTCTCTGTAGATCACTTGGCACTTGATTATTGCCTTAGGATTTTCTTTACGAAATAGTTCAAGCAATGGCAAGCATGAATTCTGCAGGGGAACTACCCAGACACGTCTCTTGTTAATCACCATCGGAGGTTTTTAGAAATTTGACCCTCTCGTAGCTCAGGTGACTTCTGCAGACATTTAAAACACAGTATTCTGGCTCATTTATATATGCTTTCTTTGAAACAAAAGTGTTCGAGGAGAAAGTGAGGACTGCAGATGCTGGAGATCAGAGCTGAAAATGTGTTGCTGGAAAAGCGCGGCAGGTCAGGCAGCATCCAAGGAGCAGGAGAATCGACGTTCCGGGCATGAACCCTTCTTCAGGAATGAGGAAAGTGTGTCCAGCAGACTAAGATAAAAGGTAGGGAGGAGGGACACGGGGGAGGAAGTCAACACATTTTCAGCTTTGAAACAAAAGTCCCAGGTATTTAATCAATTAATGGGATTGAAGATTAATAGTCCAGATGTTGCAATGCTGTGACATTCTGAAATATAATCAGCTCCTGCATTCACTGCACAAAATGACGAGGAAATGGTATTGAAAAACCAATTTAGTGGCCCAGAGTTTGTGGTTATAATTACGGCAGAACTGCACCATAATTGATCTGTGAAAGTGACAACAATTTATGGCACCTGTGCAGTTAATCATAGAAATCCAGCACTTGCTGTTGCTGATTCCCCAATCCTTCATTGGTTGCATTGTTGAAGTTTTTATAGATAAAAATACTGGAACTCATTCGACCTTTGCAATAATTGACTTGCACTTTTTACAGTGTTAGTTCCACTCCAGCAATAGAGTATCATTAGTTCTGTAAAAACCCATGTAAGCATTATGCCTTGTTGAATGAGGTGCAACTGGATTTTAACAGCGTCATACCTTCTGATCGACAGCCTCTCTGGTTGAAAACAAATCTTATTATTGTGGAAAACCAAATGCCTCAGTAATGGTTTCAACGCTCCATAAATTTTATGATAACTTGTTTTTAGTGTTAATGGTATTGTACTTTTTAACCTTAATCCTTGTGAATATCACAATCTTTAGTTTGCTGTTTGTAAAATGATTTTGAAGTGGAGGATAATCAATGGATTTTTGAAAAAAAAACTCTGGATTTGCAGTTTGTAAGAATTCTCCAATGTGATTGGTTGCCTGTTCTGCTTGATGATATCATATCAGCTAGTCCTTGGAGGTTCCCTATAGCTGATGCTAGCATGAAATGTTGACACTCATAAAGATAAGATGTCTCTATCTTGTGGACAGCTTTCTATAAGGTCAGCATTGATTTCAAAATCCACACCAATAATATGAAGTCAGTTTAGTGAATACTGTGTTAATTCCCTCAGTCAAAAGTCAGCTCCTCGTCCACTCAAAAATAATGATAAGGGTCTGGAATAAACAACTTATCACCAAATTCATCTCCGAATGGTGATAACTGTTTTAATGTGCAGTAAGTGTGCAACCAAGCTATGGTACAGCTGACAGATATCATTTTACTAAGACCAGGCATTGGGGAACTGGTTCATGAAGTGTGGAGGTCAGTGGGAGATCTTGTCCAATTCTAATGGACAGCCGTTGTATTGCGGCCTCAGACAGGCTGGTTCTGCTGTGGGTGGACAGACTCCATGCACAGCGCATTCCCCCTGCACCCCCCCCAATAGGAGGAGCAAAGGCTTACATTCACATATTGCCTTTTTTAACTTCCGAATGTCCCAGAACTCTTTACTGCCACTTAAATACATTCACCTTAATGAATCAAAGGAAGCAATTGCTTGTATCACTGCAGCACCCATTCCATCCTATTTTTCTTTCAATGGGAAATGCATATGTACATATCATTTATTCATCTAGCTTTCAACTATTGAAACTGTATAACTATAAATTATCTAATGCATTCTTCGCCGTTTAATTTGCATGATCATGAAGTGAAATGTATCCCCACAGAATTTTCAATAATTTGTAATTTAGATTGGATCTACACCTAATTATTTATTGCACTGTCACTCACAGCAAGGATAATAACAACATGCTATTTTTGACAATTGAAACAAGGACTGCCAGAGATTTAAATATTGAGAATACCCCAATTTCTTTAATTTATCCAGTTAATTGGGTCACCAGTTTGGAGATTCAGATCTGTTTGTGCTGGAAACTATTCAGCTTTAGGTAAATGATCAAACTATCATATAGAGGGTTGCATTATTTGAAAGGTTGCCCTTCAGATGAGATGTTCAATCCAGGTGCCACCTGCCTGTGCTGTCAACGAGCTCAGAGATTGAAGAGGTCACAATGAATGCAACCTCACCCACATGAGTCAAATAAAGCAAAGTGGTGAAAATCTCAGCTTGCCGTCCCTGAATCATCTGAGATTGGTTTTCTAATATATTTCTGATGATCGAACACTGAAATGCTCATGCCATGGAACTACAAAGGGAGGCCCAACAGAAGCATGCTCAAAAGTCAGGAAAAACTATCTGACAAGACCTGGTGGAAGAAGCTAAGCAGAACTCAATTGCCATATCCCTCAGTAATAGTGGCCTTCTGAAAGTAAATTGGTTTGCACAAATTTCCAACAGGTCTTGGACAGTTTCATGAGAAGAGTTAAATATCTTGGCGAAGTATTGGATGTTTTATTACAAAGAATTATGTCACAAAGCTAATCCCATTTGTTTTCTAAAAGCTATTCCTTGGCTCAAGGAGACTCTGTCCTTGATTTCTTTCAGACGGACAATAAACTGGGCAGGACTCCGATTAGTCTGGCTTGATACAGAGATAAAAAAGGATTTTGAGAGGCCTTTTGTTTATATGTAAACATATAAGACATCAGGCCAAGCTGATCATGTTTTAGAAGTGACCTGTCTAATGAAAGGGGAGCAGTAAACTCTCTATCTGAGCTGAGCTGGACAGTTTTAGTTCAGTCTTGAACTGAGAAGTTCAACAGGGAGCTCTCTCTCCCTCTCTCTCTCTTTTCTGCCCTTCAACCTGTGAGCATGTGTTCCATTTATACTGGTTTTAAAGGGAGTTTGTTTGTTGGAACTGTTGTGTGTTTTCAGAACAGCATAATTAAGTCTAGTTGGAGAGGTTGAATAATATAGGGGTTCTTTATTCTGTTCTTTTTGTTTCATTGTGTAATTTTGTGAATAAATTTTTGTCTGTTTTAAAATCTAGTAGTCAACCTAGTTATCTTACTCCAGGTAATTTTCACTGTACACTTACCGAAACAAATTGCAAAGTTATGGCCTGGGGCTGCTTGCTTAAGAATGTTTTGAGTGGTCTTAGCAATTTACTAACAGGCCATTCGTCCTGACTGGTCTATAAAAGGGTTTATGCTACAGGTAAGGCTTTTCACAACTTTATAAATCAATCAAAGCAGCTTTGTATTCCTTCCTCCATGTTTTTGTCCAGCTTCCCCTTAATTGCATCTAAGCTAACCACCTCATCTATTCCATGTACTAAGGAGATTGACATCCTGAAGTTTGTTCTTAAGGACCATTTCCATTATTTTGACAGTTATTGTTACAAACCTAATGGGTGTAGTAGTTACCTCAAGGGTGGTTTGTTGCTTTTTTAAGTTAAGTACTGTTACAATCCCCATAGAGACCAATTACCTAAGAAAAAAAGAAACCTCTAAAGACCCCAACTAAAAGAAACCAATGGACAAGATTTCACTTTTCAAAACTTTTACTATAACAGTTAAACCAGTATAAAATGAAGCATGGATTAAGAGATAAATGTGTATCAGATGAAAATGAAGAATTTAATGTTAAATAGACTATTCACCAAAAATACAAATTAGAAATTACAAGCATTTGCATCATCATGCCCAGAAATACGTGGCACTGTTAATAATCTCATTTCTTTCCACTTCACAGATTTAGTCATCACATCATAGAATCTCTACAGAGCTGAAACAGGCCATTCAGCCCTACAAGTCCACACTGACTCTCTGAAGAGCATCCCACCCAGACCCACCCCACTGCCCCATCCCTGTAACCTTGCATTATCCCATGGCTAATCCACCTAACCTACACATCCCTGGACCCTATGGTCAATTTAGCATGACCATTCCAACTAACCTGCTCATCTTTTAACTGTGGGAAAAAAAAGGAGCCCCTGGAGGAAACCCACGCAGACACAGGGAGAATGTGCAAAATCCACACAGACGGTCGCTCGAGGCTGGAAGTGAACCTTGGTCCCTGGCACAGTGAAGCAACAATGCTAACTAATGAAAGACCGTGCTACTCTTGGATGTCCTGTTTGTGGCTTCTATTTCCATTCAGGTGCATAGAGTGCACTAAGTCCCCATGAGAGGAAAAGGCACCTGGAGTGAAACCAAGAGTCCTCATGGCCCTCTCTCCTCACCATGATGCTGACTGCAAGTCTGTATGTAAATCCAGCAGACATTGAGTGTGTTGAACCTGGCTGTCCATGGCATTAGCCAACCTATCCATCAAGGCAGCCAGATGTACTCAAGCTACAGACATCACAGTGCTGATAACATTGGTAGCCACCTCTATCCTTCAATCCTGCCGTTTAACTCTGAAAAACTCACCTAGTGTTCCTGGGCCTCTCTGCATTTTGATGAAATCTCTAATGACCAAGACCAATCTTCTGCCTGAGATTGGACGGGTTTCGCTGACCAGAGACTGAACTGGACCAGCTATATAAATACTGTGGCTGCAAGAGCTGATCCAGCGCTGGAAATTCTGTGGAGTGTAATTCACCTCCTGACTCCTGAAGAAGGGCTCATGCCCAAAATGTCGATTCTCCTGCTCCTTGGATGCTGCCTCACCTGCTGCGCTTTTCCAGCAACACATTTTCAGCTCCTCAAAGCTTGTCCACCATCTTCAAGTCAGTGGAGTGATGGAATGCTTTCCACTTCCCTGGATGAATGCAGCTCTAACAACATTCAAGAAGTTTGACTCCACTTAGGATAAACAGACTGGGTGATTGGCATCCCATTAACCATTAAATATTCACTTCCTCTCCTACCAATGTTCTATAGCAGCTCTGCATTCCATCAACAGGATGCATTGCAGCAATTCACTTAGCTCAGTTAAAATTCTATCATCTCAAAAAACAAAGTCAGCATGATTCATGGGAACACCAATACCTGAAAAGTTCCCTTCCAAGCCACATACCATCTTGACAGTGAACTATAGTACCATTTGTTCATGGTTGCTGGATAATATTTCTGGAACTAATTTCCTCACAGCAATATGGGTGTACACAGACAACACAGAGCGCAGCATTTCAACTGGCTCCCTAATATTTCTGAAGGGCAATTAGGATGAGCAATAAATGATGACCTATCAGGTTAAGATAGTTTCTTGTTAAAATTTTCTATTGTAGTCATGTCCTGGTGTTGAGATGATCAACGTCCAACAAACACAACAATTTTCCTTTATGCTAGTTATGACTCTGATTAGTGAAGAATTTTCCTTTGTATCTCAACACTACCATTTTGTTAGGGATCCTCGGTTTGATCCACATTTGATTAAAAGCTGCCTTATATGAGATTATAAAAAGTACGTGCAGGAATAGATCCTTGAGTATTTTTCATTGGCAATCATATTCCATTCAAGGTCCCCAGTTACTGTTAACACCTACAAGCTACTCATCCACAAACTCTCTGGCCCTCAGGTCACAATAGTTATGATGGTGTAAATTTTCAGAGTTCTTTTACGGCCAACTAAGAGAGAACCTTTGGTTCACATTTTACTCACTTTTGATATGTGCTCAATTCTTTAATATCCCTGAACTATTAACACTGCTATTAGATTTATGGACATTGTTGTAGGTCATTTGAACATTACTTCCCCAAGAACTCTTCATTTTTCTTACTGCTAAAAACCTTTCATAGAGGGTTGTGCCTGTTTGTCCTGGACAAAGCATGCATTCTATGACCAAGTACTACTGTACCACAAGAGTCAGAAAAATAACTACTTCAAATTAGTTTTTATTAACCTCATTTCAAACTAAAATTTCACCTTCAAAGCAACTCCAGCCAGAATCTAACTTCGCAGAAATGATGTCATAAGCAGAAACTCCAATTGTTTCTCTCTCCAGAACTTTCTTTAGTTTCACTTTGCTTTGAAGGGATACCTCATAAGTAAGAGCTTTATGCTAAGTATAGAGTTCATCACAGTATCATCTTGCTTGTTACTAATCAATTAGAACTTCCTGTGTTAACATTAATTCCTTCATGATGACCATCAGTACTTCCACTCAATAAATTTCTAATCTCACTCAACATCCTCAGGCACAAGGGTTAGCACCTTAAGATTTATTTAACCCAATGAAAGGTTTCTGTATATGCTTCTAAGCCAATAGTTACAATTACAATAGGTACTTTAAAGGTTTAACAGCTTTAACACTATCCAAATCTTCTTACCGATTGAACTCTGAAGGGAACATCAGAACTGGAACAGGCAATGTAACTGCTTGAGCCTGTTCTGCGATTCAATGTGATTATGCCAGATCTGCAATTTAGATCCATCTTTGACTAATATCCCATAATTCCTTTGGTTAAATCCCTCAATATCAAAGGTTTTAAAAAAATTGACACAGTCTGTTTTAAAGCTGTAAAATTTTGAAAGCTTTTTGTTTTTCTCAACGACAGTTGGTTTCTTTTTAATTTTTTTTCAGACCTCTTGTCTTTTTTTTTAGATTCAATTGGGGAGGTTCCTGAAACCTTCCCAATTGTTTTGTACACCTTTCTCCCAACAGGCTTTTGTAGACTTTGATCTTGTTATGTATTTGGTTTTGTCTTGTATTCTGTCGATAGAAAGGGCAGGTGCACGGCAGATATAATTTAAGACGGAGACTTTATTTTTGAATATTTGTTTTGTTGTAATGTATACAGCTTTAGTTGTACGTAGTTGTTGGTTGAGTAAAGAATCTGACAACTGAAAGAAATCTGAAGCATTGTTGGAATCATTTGATTTGTTTGTTTTGCAAAGACTGCTGGCTCTTGATTGACAGCTTTGAAAAATATTTGAGTGATTTGAATGGCAGTTCTTTCCCCCTGTGGGTTGGTGGTTGTGATTGATAAACTCTTCAAGTGTGTAATTGGTGAACTGTTCTTCCTGTTTACTTCTGAACCAATCAGTATGGTTACCTTGACAGAAAGTAGTGATTGAGCCAGTCAGGTAAATGTGTCAGACCTTCTACACAAATGTCACTTTGAAGTGTGACCTCCATCTCCCCACACTAGTGTACTTTATAGCTGCAAGGATTTTAATAATGGTCATGAACAGAGCAAGATGAATTTGAGACAGTCCAGATTGGACTAAATATGTTCATGTCTTCAGTTCTGCTGCTGCTGTATAATGGGTCCTTTGGTTTCATAAAAACAATGACACTGAAGACATTTCAGCTTCTTTATGGTAATAAGCAGCTGTTAAGCAATCAGATATGCTATCATGAGCATCATGAAGAGCATTTTTAAGCAATTATTAAATAACATCGAGCAGAATAGATGGCTGATAGAGAGCTGCAAGGTTGTAGGTCAACTAAGTTGATTCTGACAGTATAATAAATAAATGGTACTATGTAACTTTATCGGTCCAGTCTCCAAGTGGGGAGCTTTATGCCCTGGGAGCATATATCAGAAATTTATAAGCACTGCCTAAGATTTTCTGACTATGAAATTAGATAACCAGTAAACTTTGATTCACAAACTCCTGAAGTTCTACAATACACTCTAGGCAGACAAAGCAGTCTCCCCAAGTCAAAAACCCAAAGAATGTGTACTCCACTCCCTCCCCTAATCCATGTACGTGTATTGTGGAGACTACAGCAAACAACATTTAACTCCAATGCTCATTGAGCTACACAAGCCCTTTAATCACAGCAAAAATCACAGCAGCTTGTCTTACATTCAGTCACCTCATCTGACTGGAGAACAGTATTCCCACCTTTCTGGCATTGACATTCGAATAAACATCAGAGCAGAGAGGCTGCAGAGGTCTGGGTGGTGGGACTGCCAAATGCAGATGGTCGGGGCAGTCTGAAATGCAGGAGGAGTATTCCTGTTCCTGTAACATTCCCGGCTAAGTTACGTTTCTGATGTCGCCTCCGTTCTCAAGATGTTATTCAAAACAGTTGTCAGGCCCTTTATTAGCCCTTGATTCCTGATGAAGGGCTCTGGCCCGAAACGTCGAGTTTCCTGTTCCTTGGATGCTGCCTGACCTGCTGTGCTTTAACCAGCAACACATTTTCAGCCCTTTATTAGCACACTCTAGAGTAAGGTTGCCGGACGTCTGAGAAATCTCCTAATCCCAATTTTGGATTGTGTGTTGTTGGGTCTGTGTGAAGCACAGGATATTACCTACAAGCCATGACTGAGACTCATTTTATAACACCCAGTTTTTACTTTATAAACTCTCAGTAGAACTTTGGTTTCTTCAGTCTGGTCTTTTTTTGCACATTCTTTCGTGTAGCCCTGATTATTAACCACAATTCCAATTTGTGATGGCCAAGAAACTGTGTTCAAAAGGGTTTTGACAGAGGAAGTAAGGAAAAACTAATTCCTATACCAGAGGCATCAACAGAGTTCGTAGAATAGAATCCCTACAGCGTGGAAACAGGCCCTTCAAGCCCACACCGAACCTCCAAAAAGTATACTCTATATTTTGCCTAAACTTACACATCCCTGAATGCTATGGGCAATTTAGCATGGCCAATTCACCTAACGGGCACATCTTTGGATTGTGGGAGGAAAACCACACAGACATAGAGCAAATGTGCAAACTCCACACAGACAGTTGCCTGAGGCTGGGATCAAATCCAGGCCCCTGGTGCTGTGAGGCCTAAGTGCTAACCATGCCACGCAGATAAATGCAGAAGACACAGGTAAATGCAATTAAAAAACATAGAGAAAGATAACAAGATATTTGTTTACACAAAAACATGTTGTAATGTATAATGCATTATCTGAGAAGATGATGGAAAAAAGTGCAATAGAACATTAAAAATGACATTTTAAAAATATTTGGAAAGGAAACATTTGTAGAGTTGTAGATAAAGAGCGGAGAAATGGGACAAACTGGATAACTCTTTCAAAGAGCTTGTATGGGAACAATGTGCCTAAGTGATCAAGAAATAGGGAGATCATCCAATAAAAAATCTGTATCATTGCAATATAATTAATTGTGAATAGAAAAATTCTTCTCTTCAAATGTGATCATTTACAAGTTGGCTTAAAAAAAAGATTGTTTGACCCATTGCAAACATTTTTAACAACCACAATAAGCAGAATCTTATAGGGCTCTGTGGGACATGGGCTGTGGTGAGGTTTGAGGTGGAATCAGGCAAGAAGCCTGTTAGAGCCATCATGATTTTGGGAGCATCTTGCTGTATCTTTTATGCTTTCACTCAGCAACAAAGTGAGTTTCTCATTGGGTAGTGGTGATCTGCCAATTGTGGGTCTTATTCATGGCTCACTTCACTTCATTGATATTCACCTTCCTTCTTACCAAAGGTACCAAACAAGCAAGAGTGACATGGAAATCAGGGTAGATATCTAGTTACCTTAGGTCACTACTTGCTCCAAAGGACTTCCATGTTGGACACTGCGCACCAATGTCTAAAGACATGGACCATGGGCACTGGCCACATAAAGATCTGACATGTGCCAGCCTCTAAGAATCCTCATGACACATCTCCAAGCCACTGACAGTACACTTCTGTATTGCAATCCTATACCTCAGGCTGCACCTCCAGCATCTATCTTTAGAATGCTTGGGTTCAGACTTCCAGCTCAACTTGACCAGGCTGCACCTCCAGCCTCTTTCCTGTTTTTCCAGTATTCACTCACTTTGATTTAACTGGATGCTCGCAGCATCCCTGCCTTGTCACTTTTAATCCTCAGACAGAGATACCAGGTTCATGTTACTTCTGACTTGCCTTGATGTTTAGCACAGAGACCAAGCTGGAAACTTGTCATCAAGAGGCACTGTAAGTTAAGGGCAATTTTGACACCAATCCAGATTGACATGGCCAGTCAGCTGCTCAGGTTAGCCAGAATTAAGATGGCTCCTACATGAGGGGTGAGGAGCCAAATGATGGGTAGCGCTCAACATGTCTTGGACATTTCTGCCTTATCATGGACTGTCTTCCTCCTGGAAAGAGAGACGCAGATATGACAGGAGATGATAGTGGGTGGCATAGGCTGTTGCAGCTTGAATATGTCCCGAACAAGTGAGTAGGCAGCACACAGAGTGTGCATGGTTGGGGGTTGGGGATAGTGTGTAGGGAAGATATTGTAGGTAATAGTAAGAATGGTAGAAAATGGGCCTTGGTGGGAGGTGGGTGCAGTAGTAGAGCTAGAGTGAATGTGAGGTTTCAGAGAGAAAATGGTAGCATTTACATTGGCAGAGTAGAGAAGGTCTCTGGAGTGCAACTCAGGACTGACAGTATCTGTCCAAGTGCAGAATAAGCTTTCAAAGATGGTATGGGTGCAAGCAAAATGTTGCTATTTCAATGTATATCCGATGAGTGCTCTGGAAGCGACATGTGATAAGATGGAGATAGAATCAGAGTTTGGGAGAATCAGACATGAGGGATGCCATTGGGGCTGGACAGGTATCTAATGAGACATGTTTGGCAAGATGCAGTAAGAAATCTCTCCGAAAAACTCAACACAATTTGCACTCAGTCAATAAAAGCACAAGCTCTGTCTGTTTAATAAGGACAAGCTTTAATACTAAGATCGTAAAATGTATACACTTTAGTTGTCATGGAAACCTCATATAAATAATACTCCAGTGTCCCTTATTTTCCCACTGTTCATCTTATAAATACTGCATCAAATGGCTGGCAATGATGTAAAGGACCAACCGAAACATCTCTGATCAGGTAACTGGAATTCATTTTTTATAAGTCTTGGATTTCAAAGTGTACATCTAATGTTCTTACAAACTACAATTGATACAGAGAGGACAGTTAGTGGACAAGGAATAGAGTAATTCTCAATGATGCTTCATTTTGGCCACCGAATTATTCATTATGTGGAAGCTTTCTGGTGCAGTGATGTTTGGAATGATAATGCAGAATTTCAGTTTGCTGCAGTTGACTTTCTCTAAGATTTTGGTTTGCGTTTTTCCTATTTCACATTGATCCAACTCGTGAGAAGAGGCGTAATGTCAACAATATGATCAACATTGTTTCAAACGCAGCACTGACTGAGACTGAAATGGTCACAATAATTAAACTTGGTGAAAGAAAATACATTCAATTTCAGATTTAAAAGACTGATAAAATTTAGAGACTACCTTTATTTTCTTATCTATTTCCTCAGTTGACCATATCTTCGACAACGATAAACATCCATATGGTAATTCCACCTGAAATATACAGTGAAATAAATCTTATGAGTGAAGATAATGATTTTCAATTTGAGACTCACTTTTTGCCAGCTGTTGAGTCCATTGCCAAAATGCTACTAGAAATGGTCAGTGGCTTTTTCTCCATTTTACTCTCCGACTATGTCAAGAGGAGCATTATTGAGTAATCCCAATGTTGTACCCAATCTTGTCAGTTTCCTGCCAGATTAACCCCGTGAATTAAATATTTTAATACATACATTCAATCAGATGCAATTTCTGGTGAAATTTGCACCTCTGTGGTTGCCAGGTCTCCCCAAATTTACTGGGGAGGTGATGGCCTAATGGTTATATCAGCAGACTGTTAATTCAGAGACCCAGGTAATATTCTGGGAACCTGGGTTTGATTGCTGCATGGCAGGTGGAGGAATTTGAATTCAATGGAAAAATTCTTGGATTAAGAGTCTAATAACGGCCATGAATCCATTGTTAATTGTTGGGAAAAACCCACATATTGTGAATATATAAAAGCATAGGGAAACAAAGAAGTAAGGGCCTGACTGAAACTAGGGGCAAAGTATTGCAGACAGACAGAAAAAATGTAAAGGCAAACCGACCTAACAGCAGACTTACAAGGCCAGTTAAACTACCATATCAACAGTCAAGGAATGCAAAAACAACTCCATATATGAAAAGGAGCTCAAATGTTCCAGGCCCCTGACCTTGATGTGTTGATAAGAAGAAGTGAATTCTCGTATAAAGGGAATATGTGAAAGCTATCAGGTGCCCTTTACATGAGGCATCTTGCCAATGTATCAGGTCCCTTTGCAAAGGTCTCGAATAAACTTTTTCTTTGCTCTTGCAAGCATTTGAGTCGAGTCGATTTAATTTCCACGACATCCATCTGGTTCACTAATGTCCTTCAGGGAAGAATCTTTTATCCTTACCTGGACTGGCTTACATGTGACTCCAGACCCACAGCAATGTCATTGACTGTTAGCTGCCCCTCTGCACAAGTAAGGTTCGGCAATAAATGCTGCCTCGCCAACAATGCCTTCATCCTGTGAATGAATATAGAAACAAAAATATTCGAATAAATTAGTGATAAGTTAGTAAAGTATTATGGATTAAAAATGGCCATTGTATTATGCAACATTTTTGCAACCAACAATTTGCCAGTATAGATGAGCAGCTAAAAAGAGGAGATGTAAGATTACATTTTCCAATCTGAGTTATACTGATTCCCCGGCTACCTCTACTTGTCACCAAGAGTAACTGATGTTGAATCCAACTGAAGTATTTAACTGAAAACCCTTCTGAAGATGGGTCACTGGAAGCGAAATGTTATCTCTGCCTTCTCTCCACAGACACTGCCAGACCTGCTGAGTTTCTCCAGCAATTTCTGATTTTGTTTCAGATCTTCAGCATCTGCAGTTCTTTGTTTTATTTTAATTGAATTTAACTGCATGAATATGTGAACATTTGGTCAAATATCACTCAAATAATGAAAAAAATCAAACAGGGTATAGCCTAGTCTCATTAACAAAAATCTCACTGACCATCACAAAGCCTATACATTTCCTGTGTTATGTTTTGTTCAAAGGACCATTCAGTCAGATTATGGTGTATCTATATCTTAACTCCATCTGCCCAAACAGGTTGCATAATCCTTAATACTATTTGCTAACTGAAACATAAAATCATAGTAATGAACATTTCTTTTGGGAGAGAGATCTCCCAACTCTTTTTGTGAATAAATGTTTCTTCCCATCACCTCTGAATGGGCAGGTCGTTCAAGTTAAGGTTAAGTTCCTGTGTTTTGGACCTTCCCACCAGAGGAAATAGTTTCCCTTTATCTACTCAATCCACTCTTTTAATCATAAACGCCTCAATTTGATCGCCATATTTTGATGAATTTGGAGTTGGAGTTGGGCTATTAAGGCCTTTGAATCTGCTGCACTATTCGATAGGATCATGGCTGATCTAATTGCATTATCAAACTGCATTCTGTTGACCCATTATAAACATTTGCCCATTGCTTACTGAGAATTTATCTACATCCACCTTAAAAATATTCTTAGTTTGCTTCCATGCCTTTTCAGGAAGAGAATTCTTAGGATTTACAACCCAAATCTCTCACAATTTTCTCCATCTAGCCTGGCAAGACCACTCAAGATCTTATATGTTTCAATCAATTTGCCTTCTTACTCTTCTAAATTCCAGTGGATACAAACCTGACCTGTCCAACTTTTCTTCATAAGGCAACCTAAACATTCCAACTTTAGTCTGGAAATATTTCTCCAATATATTTTATATATTTCTAGTGCTCCAAGTAGTGGTCTACCAGTCCTCTATATAACTGAAAGATAACCTCAATACTTTTGTATTCAATTCCCTTTGCAATAGGTGACAACAAAGTATTAGCCATCTTTCTGGTCCCACATACTCATGTACGAAGCGACACAGATCTCTCTGCAACTCAAGAGTTCTGCTGTTTCTCACTACAGGTAGTTCTACAATGCGACGGTTGCTTTCTTGGTTTTGAAACAGTGCTTAAAGTGTTCGTGATGTAATCGCATTACAACCAACACATGTTTTAAAAGTTCACACTTTAGAAACAGTATTTCCAAATCACCAGTTGCATCATAGCAAATTCATATTAACGAAATGCATGTTACTTCATCACTACCTATATTTAAATATTATGCATTTTTATTTTTCCTGCCACTATGGACAATTTCACATTTCCCACATTGTGCTCCAATTTCCACACTCACTTAATTTCCTACTTATCCTTGTGTTCTCAGCAAGCTCAGCAACGATACCTCCCTTCCCTTCATCGAAGTCATTTATACAAGTTGTGAAAAGTTGAGGTCCCTGTGCCAATATCTGTGGCACACCACTCATTATATCTTGCTAATCTGAAAAAGATCCATTTATGCCTGCTGTCTATATCCTGTTTCCCAGTCAATCTTCAATCCACGCCAATATTCTACCTCTACACTAGTTATGCTCCATTACAACCTTTGGTCTGGCACATTAGCAAATGTTGTCTGAAACTCTAAGTATTGTTCCTTTATCTACAGAAGACTTTATACCCTAAAAAAAAACAACAGATTAGTCAAACCTGATTTTCCTTGCACAAAGCCATGTTGATTCTGTTTGTAGACCTTGAGCATGTCAAAGGGTCTTGCTATAACTTCTTTAATAGTAGCTTCTAACATTTTCCCTATGACAGATATTAAACTAACTGACATGTAGTTTCCTGTTTTCTGCTTCTCTTTTTCAATAAAGCAGGTATATTTCCTACCTTCCAATCTAATGAGCCTATCCACGAATCGAGAGAGGCTTGGAAAATTAAAACAAAGTTTGACTATCTCACTAGCCACATTTTTTTAAGACGCTGGGATGAAGACAATCAGGACCTAAGCACTTCACCATAGCTCCAACAATTTATTTCTCTGATCATTATTTCCCTTACCTCTCCCTCCTTTCCTTTTCCTGATTTTTCACAACTTCTGGGATCCATCGCGCGCTAATGTCTTCCATGATTAGTGAATACTGTGGGGGCCAGAAGCCAGAATCTCCCCCAAAATACAAACTTTAATTTTAATTTGTTAAGCTTCCTTTCACAATTTGTTACCGTTTATGGAGTTATCACAAGGCAACTTTGTTTAATTAATTTGGTTTGAGTTTGTAAGGAAATATAAAGTATAACTGCTTGGGTATTGGGGGTCAGTAGTTAGAATGCCTATAAGACTGCACTCTGTGAATAAACCTACTATCCAGGAAATGTTCTGAGCAATGTTTCTTCACCACTGAACTTCACTCCATCTAACACAAGAATGTAATAAGTTATTTACATTCCATCAGAGTATTGTATATAGTGTACAATAAAGAAAAAACACGCACAGGGATTGCGGGGGGTGGGGGTTGGTGGTGGGGATGCAGGAGCAGAAACAAAGTTGTTTCTAAGCTAGATAGTTGGATCTCATATTGCATTCTTAATTTCCTTCTATTGAAATATTGTTTTAGCTTTTAGCATTTGCATTCAGGCATTCAATCCACTTCAGCACACCTGGAAATAATGTTCCTAGAACGGAAGCAAAAGATAAGTTTCCTATCAATAAACAAAGAGTTCCAGTTGCTGAACTGCACTTTTCAATAAGCATGTCATTGTATCTCCAACTGTTAAGCTTCAATAATGGTATATAATAGTTTCCCACATTAATCACCTAACTCAACATCAGGACATAAGACAAGAGGTAAACGATTCAATCTCTCAAGCCAGCTTTTTTTTTGGAAATACCTACCTTTCTACCTTCTATAGTCATAGCAATCCAGCTGGAATAGGTTGAGGAGGGATTTAAATGTAAGGAAGAGTCATAGAGTCATAGAGATTTACAGCATGGAAACAAACCCTTCAGTCTGACTTGTCCATGCTGACCAAACATCCTAATTTAATCTAGTTCCATTTGGCAGCACTTGGCCTATATTCCTCTAAACTCTTCCTATTCATATACCCATCCAAATGCCTTTTAAATGTTGCAATTGTTCCAGCCTCCACCACTTCCTCTGGCAGCTCATTCCAAACATGTACCACCCTCTGCATGAACATATTGTCTCTTTGGCCCCTTTTATATCTTTCCCATCTCACCCTAAACCTATGCCCTCTGGTTCAGGACTCCCCCCACCCCAAGAAAAGATCTCGTCTATTTAGCCTATCCATATCCCTCATGATTTATAAAGCTCTATAATGTCACCCCTCAGCCTCCGATGCTCCAGGGAAAACAGCCCCAGCCTGTTCAGCCTCTCCCTATAGCTCAAATCCTTCAACCCTGGCAACATCCTTGTAAATCTTTTCTGAACCCTTTCAAGTTTCAGAACATCCTTCTGATAGGAGGAGGACCAGAATTGCAGGCAATATTCCAAAGGTGGCCTAACCAACATCCTGTACAGCCAAAACATGAACTCCCAATCCTACATTCAATACTCTGACCAATAAAGGAAAACATACCAAGCGCCTTCTTCACTATCCTATCTACCTCTGACTCTACTTTCAAGGAGCTATGAACCTGCACGCCAAGGTCTCTTTGTTCAGCAATACTCCACAGGACCTTACCATTAAGTGAAGTCCTGCTTGAAGTTGCTTTCCCAAAATGGAGCACCTTGCATTTATCTAAATTAAACTCCATTTGCCAGTTCTCAGCCCATTGGCCCACCTGATCGCGATCGCCTTATAATCGAAGGTAACCTTCTTCACCGTCCACTACACCTCCAATATTGGTGTCATAAATGATAAAAAGTAGTGGATCTAGCACTGATCCTTATGGCACTTCATTGGTCATAGGCCCCCAATCTGAAAAGCAACTCTCCACCGCCACCCTCTATCTTCTACCTTTGAGCCAGTTCTGTATCCAAATAACTAATTCTCCCTGTATTTCATGATATCTAACCTTGCTAATCAGTCTCCCATGGTGAACCTTGTTGAACACCTTCCTGATGTCCATATAGATCACGTTAACCTCTCTGCCCTCATCAATCCTCTTTGTTACTTCTTCAAAAAAACTCAATCAAGTTTGTGAGACACTATTTCCCACATTCAAAGCCATGTTGACTGTCCCTAATCAGTCCTTGTCTTTCCAAATACATGTACATGTTGTCCCTCAGGATTCCCTCCAACAACGTCCCCACCACCAATATCAGGCTCATCGTTCTATAGTTCCTTGGCTTTTCCTTAGCACCTTTTTAAAATAATGGCACCACGTTAGCCAACATCCAGTCTCCTGGCACCTCATCTGTGACTATCAATGATACAAATAGCTCAGCAAGGGGCCCAGCAATCACTTACCTAATTTTCCACAATGTTCTAGAGTACACCTGATCAGGTTCTGGGGATTTATCTACCTTTATGCATTTCCAGTCAGCCAGCATCTCCTCCTCTGTAAAATGGACATTTTTCAAGATGTCACCATCTATTTCCCCACGTTCTATATCTTCCATGTCCTTCTTCATAGTAAACACTGTGAAATACTCATTTAGTATCACCCCATCTTCTGTGGCTCCACACGTAGGCGCTGCCTTGCTGATCTTTGAGGGGCTCTATTCTCTCCCTCATTTCTCTTTTGTCCTTAATGTATTTATAAAATCACTTTGAATTATCCTTAACCGTAATTTGCTAAAGCTATCCCATGTCCCTTTATGCCCTCCTGATTCCCCTCTTAAGTTTATTTTTACTGCTTTTCTATTCTTCTAATGATTTACTCGATCTATCCTGTCTATACCTGACATACACTTCCTTCTTTCTCTTTACCAAAACCTCAACTTCTCTAGTCAACCAGCATTCCCTACATCAACCAGCCTTTCCTTTCACCCTAACAGGAATATACTGTCTCTGGACTTTCATTATCTCATTTCTGAAGGCTTCCCACTTTCCAGCTGTTCTTTTATCTGCGAACATCTGCCCCCAGTCAGCTTTTGAAAGTTCTTGCTGATTACCGTCATAATTAGCCTTCCTCCAATTTAGAACTTCAACTTTTAGATTGGTCTCTCCTTTTCCATCGTTGTTTTAAATCTAATAGAAATATGGTCGCTGGCCCCAAAGTGCTCCCCCCCAGATACCTCGTCATCTGCCCTCGAAACAGGCTCGAGGGGGGGGAATGGCCTATTCCTGCTCCTATCTTCCATGTTTGTGTGGTGTGGTCTGAAATTGTTGCATTTGGTGATGAGTCCAGACGACTGTAAAGGACTTTATCAAAAAATACAAAGCTGTTCTACAAGTTTATATTGAGCTTCATTTGAACAATGCAGGAGGCCAGGAATACAAGGTCCAAGTGGGAGCACAGTGCAGAATTAAAATGACAAGTGACAAGAGGTTCAGTGTCACACTTGTTATCCAGACTATATTTGACCTGCTACATCTGGGCAGACTATATCTAAGCTGCAAATACAGGGTGCTGGCAGTCACTGGGTTACAAACAGGTTCCGTTCTTTGTTCACAAGTTGGGAACACAAAGCCGGAGAATGTAAAGCAGCTGTTTACAACTACAGGAAATGTTTGTACATTGAGACTTTAAAATTACACCCCTATATGGGATCACATTCATAAGCATGAGCATTCAAACGTTTGTGAATCCCTGTATACAATACAGGGATTACAATACTCCCTGTGTTGTAAATTAAAAGATAAACATACCAATTGCAGTTTTGCTTGGATGGAGTGTTTGAGGCTTTGGCAGTGAAACCAGAGGAACGAAAAGGTTAGGTGATGATTGTGCAGTAAGATCCCACAGTGGGGCCAGTTAAGAGTGGACTAAGACAGTTGCAATCTCTTCACAATGTTGAAAGGTGGGGGTCGGTGGGGGAGAGAGGGGAAGATTTATTTGCTGGTTGCATCACAGTGGAGCTAGTAAAAATGGCAGAGGAGGAGCCAATGAATATGGGGGCTGGTAGGCTGGAAGAGGAGGACAAGGAGAATCCAATGAGGTTTTGGAAAAAGGGAAAGAGATGAGAGTAGAAGTGTGTGAAATGGAATGGTTCTGTCAATCAGAGTGAGATAGAAAGTCCTCAGTTGAGGAAAAAGGATGAGGTCGAAAGTTTGGAAGGTTACATTATCAAAACAGGTACAAAGGATTTAGAATTACTGTGAAAAAGGAATAGACTTCTTAAAAGAAGAGGGGTTGATGAAGTGTGATTGAAGTAATTGTGGGAGTGAGTATTGGACGAATATTGGTGGATCATCTATCCACAGAAATGAAAATAGAGAAGTCAAGGTAAGGAGGTAGGGAAGTGAAGAGAGACTTTATTATTCATGCAGCTTTAGTGAGTATACATTGCTTGCAACAATTCTATAGGAACTGCCCTTCAAAAGTAATTAATTGTATATGAAGTGTTTTGGGACATTCTGCAGATGTAAGAGTACAACTTAAGTTCAAGTCATCCTTTAGATGTTTAAGATGCTCAACTTGTATGTATCACATGTGCACGTCAAAGCTTGATGTCCAAGACTGGGAAAGTTGCGAGGTGGCATGGGCCAGTTGGACCGAAGGGTCTGTTTCCATGCTATACATCTCTATGACTCTATAAATACAACTTTTTTTTAAATGAACACTTAAAGGTCATTAACACTCTAAAAGGGGAAATGTTCAAATATTTCATACTTAGGATTTGGGTACTGACTATTCTTGAAGGATATGATTGCAAATGACTATTGTAGGGATGCTAGTTATATCCTGTAGAAGCACAGTTATATCCTTTGGTCATGTACCCCTGGAAGCACCAGTCAAACCAGCATTCAAATACTTCAAATCTCCAACAGCTTTGAAACACTATTTATGATTCAGTGTGTTACATTGTGCAGGGGTTTGGGTGTCTCTCCAGATTTAACTTCTTCAGATCCAGGAAATGTTTCACTCTGCTGAGCTTTTAAGGTGTGCGCAAATTTACAAAGCCTATTGTTTCTGTGACATTGATGAATCAGTTCAATGCGTAAAAGCTCCTGGGTGACCTGCTGCTGTTTGCTGCAGCATCTGGGACAGGAGGAGCAGATGGAATATGCTGCCCTCCTGACCCGTGCAAGAGCAACTTGATTGACATGGAGATTGGCACATTGTAGGGACATTGCCAGTCGGTATTTGAAAAGTACCAGCATAGTAAAATATGAGCGCAATTGTTAGTCTGATTACTGTGCAAGCTCCTCTGCAGATTCCTATAAAAATCTCTCCCCAGACTCTCTGTATACAATTTGCCTACTGTCTGCTTGTTAAAACCCCTTTCAGCAAATGGTAGTCAGTCTTGGACTAATCTTGTTGCTATATCCTGATGGATTTTGCCTTCAGGGTATACATTTCTCCTCTTTTCTGTAATACTTAAGTAAATTGCATACTAGCAGCCTCTCTACGCTGAAACTCTCCTTTGTCTGTTTTTTTTACCTTCACCTGATATTAAAACACTTATAATCCATTTCAAACAAAACAAAAATCACTGGAGAAACTCAATAGGTCTGGCAGCATCTGTGGGGAGTAAACCGAGTTAATGTTTTGAGTCCAGTGATCTTTCTTAAGCCTTCTTAATGGTCTCTGGACTCAAAACACTGACTCTGCTTTCTCTCTACAGATACTGCCAGAGCTCCTGAGCTGCTTTTGCAATTTCTGTTTTTATTTCAAATTTCCAGCATCTACAGTTCTGTACCTTGTTTTAACATATAATCCATTTCAATATTAGTTGGTGACCATGCAGTAATTAATTTCTGAAAATAGCAGATGATGGAAGAGATGTGACCAAGTATAACAAGCTACCTCTCAATTTGAGAAGGAAGTTACATATATATTTCTCAAAGCTTTTGGAGGACATTCATTTTAAGGAGAGTTCTGTTGGACTCAAATTGTTAACTCAATCTGTCTGTCTGTCTCTATCTCTCTCCACAGATGCTGTCAGACCTGCTGAGTTTCTCTGGCAATTTCTGATTTGAATTCAGATCCAGCATCTGCAATATGTTGCTTTGGTCCATTTCTTACATTCACCAAGAAGAGTAAAGATAAAAGATTGGATTAAAATACCATTATTTCCATTAGTATTGGTTTTCATTCAGGGGATGTGGGTATCACTGGCTAGGGCAGCATTTATTGCCCATCTCTAATATGCCCATTGCACATATACACAATACAAATGTGTTTATACACATGTACGTACATATACATTGTTCAGATTCACATTTGATATGTATAAATAAGTAGCATGCAAATAGCTATATATCCATGCCAAGCGAAATTGTATTATGTCCATGATGTATTAATATTGATCTCTTTATTGCAATCAGAAATGTAGACAGTAATCCAATAGGTCTGAGGCAATAAGAGGAAAAGGGGCAGGAAATAAATGCAAATTAGCCCAGAACAGACTTAGGTGTGTAATTCAATGTTGGTTTCTCACAAGGATTTATCAAATGCTGTACAGTACAATATATTGCTAACATGGTCACCAACTTTCACTGATAGTCATACCATGAAGTGAGCAAAGGAATGGATTGAGGATGTTGAGTTCAACTAACTTTAGTGTTAAGTACGTAAAAGTGGGCAAGGTAGGGCTGTCATTGGTCCTTGCAGGTCCTGGTCCTTGGACTCCTCCATCACCAGACCATAGCAACACGACAGCTGGAGGAAGAGCGCCTCATCTTCCACCTAGGAACCCTCCAATCACAAGGAATGAACTCAGATTTCTCCAGTTTCCTCATTTCCCCTCCCCCCACCTTGTCTCAGTCCCAACCCTCAAATTCAGCACCACCTTCCTAACCTGCAATCTTCTTCCTGACCTCTCCGCCCCACCCCTACTCCGGCCTATCACCCTCACCTTATCACCCTCACCTTAACCTCCTTCCACCTATCGCATTTCCAACGCCCCTCCCCCAAGTCTCTCCTCCCTACCTTTTATCTTAGCCTGCTTGGCACACTTTCCTCATTCCTGAAGAAGGGCTCATGCCCGAAACGTCGATTCTCCTGCTCCTTGGATGCTGCCTGACCTGCTGCGCTTTTCCAGCAACACATTTTCAGCTCTGATCTTCAGCATCTGCAGTCCTCACTTCCTCCAAGGTAGGGCTGTCATCTCGTTCACTCGCAGAAGTCTTCTAAATGTCATACCCATCAGGAATCTTGCAGACAACGTGAAGACCCACAGACATTCTGCACTGGCTTGCGAATTGGAATATAATTAATTTGCACACATTGCAATGATGCAAGAACAAAACATATCTGTTTTATCTAGTAGTTTGCAAAGAATCTGAACACAACCTGCATTTTTAAAATTAATATGATACATGTGGTATTGTCTACAGAGAGACACAGAAAATGGTACTTGTGCATCTGCAACATGACTTTATGTAAAATATTTGTACTGATGAATTCTATTCTGGTAAATTATGAATTCTAGTCTCCATTCATAAAGTTTGCAATGTTATTTTAAATGATTTCAACCTCCAACCAAATTTAAAGAGGCTGAAGTAGTGCTTTCTTTCCAGAAGCCAAGCACAATTACACAATTGTAAACATTTCATTCAGCCGCTTTTAAGCCCCTATATTGTAGCTGCTTTTCACTATTCCCATGAGGTTGTGCTCCACGTCTGCTTCAAGTTTCATCGGTCATTATCTTTATCATTCACTGAAGTAAATAACAATTCAGAAGCTAAATCAAAATATTCCATATGCAGATACCAAACAAATAAACGACTGATTTCCCTCAAATTAGTTGCAAAATTTGTAGAATTGTATCTTTCAAGTGATAAAATGAACATAATGTATCTTGAACAAATACTTTTACACTTTCTTTTAAAAAGCTGAGCTGTAATGAAAATGCAGGGAATACTCAGCAGGTGAGATAGGAACTGTAGGGTGACAAACAGAATTTGTGGTTCAGAGTCAATCACTTTTCATCTAAACCATTAAATAAAAGATGAGAGGTAGTGGAAATCTTAAGAAGTTTGAAGCAAATCTTTACTACTTTCCCTTCAAACAGTTCACTGAATCTTGTCCACCGAAATCATTTTAGCCTTTAGAATGATGATGGGCTTGTCACTTTACAATACACTCACAGGAAAGAAAAATAAATTGCTGCAATTTTCTAAAACTCTTTCAACTGGCATTGTGCTGATGTAATAATATTCCAATAACAGCTGTGTTGCTCTTGTAGAGAACTAGCATGAATGAGACAGGCTGAATAGCCTCCTTCTGTGCTGTAACTGTTATATGATGCTATCATTTCGAATGAGAGACATTTGGTACAAATGAAACCAAAATACAGCATTGTCTGAAAATTTGAATGAAAAGTAAAAAGAATGCTGAAAGCAGTTGGAAGTCATTTGGCAACAACACAAAGAACAAAACTAATTTATAATCAAATAGAAGAAATTTGCACCTTATAGCATTTAACAAAGAACAGAACAAAGATCAAATTCTATTGTACCTGAGACTAAAACACGAACAGAATCGACAATATTAATGGCCACAATTACATGTACTTAACATTAGATACAGCAGGTTTATACTCCTACAGACAAGAGTGACAAAAATGACATATAGGACCAAAATATAGCACCTGAAACATTAAAGGAATAAATATGGATTCTATTTCCACCCAAACAGGCCTCAAATCTAAAAAGTTTATACTTCCTCTGTTTCTGTCTCTTATAACAGGACTCAGCTTAGCTCAAGAACTGCACCTGCATTTTGTACAAGCATTAACACTAAAACAAGCAGTTGCCACCAAGTATAACAAATACATGCACGTTGTCAATAGTTGTTCATGCTGCTTTGTGTGGGGCTGACACACTCATCCTTTATATGTCTGTCATTAATACAGTAATTTGTGAGCCACCTGCTTTCTAATGGTGTGTTCTTAGGTTAATGGTAGCTGCACATTCCTGCTACATGTTAACTCCTTGTCACTTCGCATGAAAAATATGTGACTGCTTTGCTTTGGTTTTGGTCAGAACTTTATCCCAATGTGAATGAAAGTTGCTTGGGAAAGTGAGTAAATCACTAAGCCACCTTTGACAGCACCTGCCAAACCCATGACTGCTACCAGGACAAAATCAATAGATGCATGGGAACACTATGACCTGCAGGTTCGCCTTCAAACAATTTACCATCCTGACTTGTAAATATATCACCATTCCTTCATTGTCACCAAGTCACAATCCTCAGATTCATCCCCGAATGGCACTATGGGCATACCTCCATCCAAGGACTGCAGCGGTTCAAGAAAGCAGCTCATAATCACATTCTTCAGGGCAACTATACAGGAGAGATAAATGCTGATCCAGCCAGTGATATTCACATTCTGTGAATGAAAGCGCAGTTCATGAGAAGCTAATCGATGTTACAAGTGGCACATTGTACTTTCTGATCAGTTGTTATTCTGCAATTTATAACAGCATAAGAGAAATCCAAGAGTTATGGGTCAAGTGCTAGAAAATGGGACAAGAATAGTTCAGTGCTTGTTTTTGACTGGCATAGAATTGACTTGATAGGCCGAAGGGCCTTGTCCTGTGTTGTAGATTTCTTTGACTTTAATTGTATTCCAATATTACAGAGCAGAATGGATAGGAACTTAAGAGCATGAGCAGCTCATCCAGTTCATCTGTCTGTAAGCCCAATGTTATTTCAAGTGGCATTTTCTGGTGGAGCAACTGAAACAGTAATGCACCGAGAATTGATGCAATCCAAATGGACGCATTCATTATGCATCCCACAACATTACCTGCATGGTTTCCTGTGATCCCCATATGGATAACTGGGGAACGAATGAGTATGACCTTTGATAGGGGCTTTGTTATTGACTGTCATAGATTTTCATCTCAGTTTTGCACTTGCCCATTTACAGCCTGAGTGGGTGAAAGCATATGATTGAGTGAAAGGCCATATTTGGATCAGGTATCCTAACTCAATCCATCAGCTTCACTCACAACTAATGAACCATAAATGTCACATTGTGTCAGCACTAATTCCACTGAAGTCGAACGGTTATTATGGAATCTCAGAATCATACAGCCATTATGCCTATCGTGATTGTGCCGGCTTGTTTAAAGAGCTCTCCAGCTAGTTGCCTTCTCCTTCTCCTTCAAATCTTTCCTTATTCAATTCGCTTTTCAAGCTACTGTGTATTCTGTTCAGATCGCCTTGTCAGGTAATGCATTTCCAAATCATAACATATTGGTCTGTTTTTGTTTTACAAATCCCACCACTGCTTCCTTTGCCAATGACTTGAAACTGTGACTTCTAGCCATTGACTTTCCTGCCAAAGTGAGCGCATTCTCTCCATATTCTCTTATAAAAACATTTCACTATTTGTGTGCATCTTTATTAAGTTAATAAACTCTAAGTATTTGCAGACAAATTACATGTATGCATAAAGCGCACGTATTGAAGAAACTCCTGCGTTTCAATTCTCACATTAATTAGAAATATATTCTACTGGTTTTAGCATAGGATGAACAATAAGTACAGGCAGAGTTTGAGGTCTCACCTCAGTTGACCTTTGCACTTCAGGTCTCCTCTGGTATGAACCGCCACCTCTGGCTGGATGATCAGGTGCAGTAACAAGCCTAGGCAAGCAGGCCTATCTCTTAAGTGCATGCTAATTTATTTAATGTCCCTCTAATTTAAAGATCGAAAGCTGTGTCTTGTTAAAAAAAAATGCTGTGGCAACTGCCTGAAAAAAGGCATTAAAAATGGTTTGATTTCCACATTTATTCCAGCGCCACACTTCTGTCATTTTTTTTGCACAACTTTAAGGCTTTTTATGTTTTCCTTTGAAACATCACAGCTACAAAACCCATATTATTTATAATTTAAGGCTGCCCCACATACGGATTATTTATTTCGATGTTAACATGATCCATGTTAAATCAAGGATCTCAGATTACAGTGAGGGGAAATCTCTAGGCAGATATTGCCATTCGGCACGGCCTTGTTTTTATTCCTAGCAGCTTCTGTAAATCAAAACAAAAATTAATAATAAATAACACAGACTCATATTCCTAATATCATTCTCATCTCTTATTAAACTAATATTTCAACAAACCTTTGCCTTTAGTCGTAGGTCACCAACAAAAATCCTGACTCTCAAAACAGCAGCCCAAAGACTCGCTCTAGATGCTATCATGAATGATTATTCTAATTGCCTGTAGATGCCTTTAGAGAGAGCTTTTTTCTGCTGTAGAATAATTAAACAGTGTAAGTGATTGAGACCTCCCCTGACTTACTACCCGCAAGGTAGGCACAAAAAAAACCCATAGATTTCTCTCCTGCAACAATATCTTCACACAACGAGGTGCAATATTTTCTGGAGAATTTTCTGTTTATTGCTCTTAAAAATTTATGTTAACCTGTGACAATGTTAGATAGAAACATTACAGACTTTTAAAAAATTTGATGATGTTGAAATTTTATGTCTGTTTATTAAAGCAGCGAGGTAACTTGAGGTTTGTATCCTGAAGAGATGGTATTGTTCTATTTATTTATCTTTAAACCCATTTTCTCCTCTTTGTATTGTCTTCATTTGCTGTGGCTCACAATCATGTCACACATCTTCAGCCAGCAGCATGGGGAAAATGGGTAGTTGCACCCATCCAGTGAGCTGACTAGCAAAAAGGAGCCAAAGGACAGAAGAACAAAGTGTGTGCTCTATTCCCCCTTCTGTCATTCCTATCCCCAATGTGGCCCTAAATGACAACTGCCAATGCAGTCACAATACTAATACAAGCACACTGTTAAAAGTCCTGCCCTCCTTGAGAATGAAACCTGCAACCGAGGAATGAAACAAGTGCCTTCGGGCTCCTCAATTAAATGGTTTTAAAGGCTAGTCTGCTCTCCATGACGTGCTTTAAGTCCGTGGCAACTCCACCCGTCTGGCAATGTCAGGTAAATAAAAAACTCCTGCAGCATTCATTGTAATAGCAGAAAGCTGTGTCATAAAAATTGAACAATAATATCTATGCGATGGTTGGGACCTATGTGACCTTTAATGGCATTTCTACTATGAACGTTAATTTGTCAATGACTTGGATGTGTGGTTATGTTGTTGGATCATTTATTTTTTTTAAGAAAAGGTAAAGTCTACCTTTAGTTTCTGAACTACTCACAGGTTTTCTATCAGTCAATGCTTCCCAATTGTTTTTCATAGAGGAAAGGATTGAATATTACAGAACATTGGAGAGATTCTGTGATGTGAAGCATATTGCTATTTATAGGACACTTTAAAGACAATGTAAGTTCTGATTCTATACTATTTGTGAAATGTAGTGAAAAATATCACTGCTGTCAGTCAAGTGTCTCTGAGATTACCACGAAGTGTATAAAATGTTAAAAGCCAACAGCTGTAATATAGGCATCAAAATAAAATACATTTGAAATGATTCCAAAAGAAGAAAGTTTTAAAATAAAAGGAGCAAAGCATATTTTATCTTTTTGTTTTACATTAAAATAAGAGAAAGAATGTTGAGAGATAGTAAGGTATGAAGTAGAAACAATGAAGGGAGCGATCACAATATAGTGAGAAGGAAAAATAAAAATGTTTTGTGAACAGCTATATTCCAGGAGACCAATTGAAAAGATTACCAATGTGCTTTATTTTCAATTTTAGGACAAACATAAAAAAAATTAAATCAGTTTCCAAAAGATTGTCACACAACATTAAGACAAAATAGAATAATTTTACAGTTTGTTACTGGCAGTTCAGTATAGCATCAATTAGTTAAAAGATTTGTAATCAGTCAATAAATCTTCATATGATTGCAGCCTATACTTCATCTCTTTAAGTGCAGGTGTAGAGTTAATTCAGTTCCACATCATAAATTCAAGATGTGACTTCATTTGTCATCTGGTGCTTTCGTAAGTACCTTTCATTACAGTTAGACAACAGAAAAAGTATAACCTTTCAAAGGGCTTTAGCAACATGTCCAAACCACATTACTAAATCCAGAATGACAGCATTACTTCATTACAAAGTTAGCACCATGGCATATTGAATGTGCAATACATTTCTAGTTCAGCATACAATGTAGTTTAACACATACATCCACATGGCACTGCCATTCAGTCTCAGCTTTGGAAAAAGGGAGCTGTATTGCAGATCTAGAAATACTAGTGATCACAGAGCTACCTTTCTTTTCTCAAAATGGGCAAGCTGAAAAAAATAGACATCGTATTATTTTCCCTTTTTAATAATCTTTTAAAAAACCATAAGGTTGCAAGTTATTCACAATGACGTTAGGAAAATAATTATTTAATGCACTTATACTGATTTCCTCTTTACTATGTTAAAGAGGGAATTTGTCCTTAGGTTTTAAACTGTGTCTTTAGCTGCCTGGGACTGAGCTCAAGAATTCCTTCTGCGAACACCATCTCCTCTCTGTCATTTAGATTCTGTCTAAAATATACCTCTTCGAACAAACAAGTGCTCACCTGCCCTAATACACTTCTACTTGGTGCTCATTTTCATCTGATCTTCTGACATACTGTTGAAATAACCCGAGGTCATAAAGTACATAATATAAATGCAAGTCTTTCATTATGCAACTGCGAAGCACTTTAGGATGATTTTGCTACATTAAAGACACTATATAAATGCAGGCTGTTGTTAGCATCTTTGTTGAAAAATTATTTTGGTATGATTCTGTTGAATGTTAATTCAAACACAAAACAAACATTAACTTTCTCAATTGACAACTGCCAACCTGCCCTCCCCTCCCAACTCCCACCCACCAGTTTTGCTAGCAGTCTTTGTTATAATTGAAAACTAAATAGGGAAACAGCTTTAATTTATGCTGAGCTATTGACTAGGCAACAGAAAAATCTCCATGATTGCTTTTAAAACACTGAAGGGAGGATATTATTGTTCTTAGTGTGCGAGAAGCTAAACACCATACTTACAGAAAAAAGGATCATGATTTTGTTTCATTGTGTGAATAGGGAATTACAAAATGTTAATACAAATAATTTCATTTCATGCAAAAACAGGTCTTATATTATGAATATATAATTATGTTAAAAAATTAAAAGCTGCTTTTTGAGCATTGGTAAGCTTAAATAATGTTTAATAGGTTAGCCAGTTATATAAGCCATTAGAATTGCATACTGTGTTTGAGACATGTCAAAAACTACTTTGAATAATGTAAGGACTCTGGGTTATGTTTAGAGAAAGGATTTTTTTCTTTGATAGTTTTGAATTAGGCCTACTTAGAGCAACAAAAAAAAAGATAATACCAGTGTTAAATGTAAACACTTAGATCTGTCCCCAAAGCACTTGGGAAAATCACTCCTTTGAGAATTTATGAATAATATTGAAGAAAATCTGAGCATTTGAGGTTCTTATTGCTAATACTTTTAACTACTTTCTTGGCAGCTTGTGTAACCCACTGCACTTTATAAAAATAATTGAGTAAAACACTTTGAGACACTTCATATTGAAATAAAGCCATATAAATTTACACATTGTTAATAATTATTATGAGCTGGTTAAATAATGAGATATTTTAACATTCTGTCTTTCCCCCTCATTGGCTTGCAGCACAACCCAGCTGTTATTATCTGTCTTTGTGCCCAGGCACACACACACACACACACACACACACATGCACCTATACTCTGTTTATCTCGATTTTATTTTTAAGTGAGAAGGGTTTTGCAGCTTTTAAGTTAAGGGGGTCTGATGATAATGAAAATCAAGTGAATATTTCGACTAGTGATGGGATGCCCCATGAATGCATTATTACACCCCTCAGATTCAATCACTTTTAAATTCACATTCAGTTCATCTGTGTATTGCTGCCATATTGTTACTTACTGAATGCACAAATATGCTTCAGTGAGCCGAGTGCATGACTTTTCGAGACAAATTCGTCGGAAATTTGTGAGAACACATTTAAAGTAAGATTAACTTGCTGGTGGAAATCTATGTTTAGATAATATATTAATTCTTAGTTTTACAATGACCCTACTTCATCATGCACTGATTGAATGCCATTGCATACAATATTAGTTCCTTATGTCACAACCAGTTAATATGACATCAGCAGCATTCCAAGTATCCTGTGTTCTTTTGTATATCATGATGCCCAGGAAAACATTCTTACCTTTGAGCCAGACGATGTTGTGTTGATGCTCCCCCCATGAATTGAGAACTAATCTGAGTTGACACTATAGAGTGAGGAAGTGCTGCACTGAGAGAGGTGCTGTCATTTGAATTAGACAGTTGCCTGTAGTCCTGCCTGCCTTCTGAAATGTACATAGTTGAGGAAGAGTAGGTGAGATTTCCTGGTCACAATTTATCCCTTAGTCGATACCACTGGAACAGCTTGTGCTGCTTTATTACTGTTTGTGGAATCTTGCTGCACGCACCTTGGCTGATGTGTTTCCTTACTTGATCAGAATGCCCTCACTACAAAAGCAATTGATTAGCTTTAAGATGGTCTGAGGTCCTAAGCTACTCTATTACTGCACCTTCTCCCTCCCTTACACCATAACGTATATTTTCGTGAGTGTCATGCATTTGAATCTCTAAGGGTCAAACTTATTTACCTTTTAAAATTAAACTTGCAGGTATCACTGAATTCATTTTTAATTTTTGTTTCTGGCGTATTACCTTTGTATGGTTGGTATATTAGAGGGGAAAGATGCATGTGACTAAATAGGTAGCAGGGTGTAAATACTGGGCTGTAACTCAATTGAGAGATTTCATTAACTGCAATAACCAGGTCTGTAAGTTAATTGACAGGTTCAGGATCCCATCCATCTTGTATTACTTGTAAATATGGATATATGAATTTAATGTATTGTTAAATGGAAACCACATAGCAGCTGAGATGTTGTGCAGACAGTAATTATCAGGAAACTCATAGCATTCAGATGCACAAGAAATAATGACTTCAATTTTTACAGCTTCCTTTTTTTGGGAGATGTTGAATATTCATGCCCTTAAATCTCCTCTGACCCTGCCAAATGGGAGGCATGGAAGCAGTGGACATCTTTCACATTGGCAGTCAGTGGTAGTTCTCTCCTGTGTTACCTCTCAAGGGTGGTGACCAATACTGAAGTATGGTTTCTAAAATAACTCACATCACCAAGTCACCCTTTATTTACACATGCATAGTACTTGACACTGATCCAGCTCTCAGAGTGAACAGAACCTCTGACACTCTGGTTTATATATGTCAGCCAGGGCTCCATAATTGGACCAAGTTAACAGTCCAAATCAGGGAACTCATACTGTATGAGGTCCACTTGGCTGACCTCATTGCAGTTTCACTGTCAGCACTGGCTCTTCATCACTTCCTCCCAATATTCCTATTCACCCTGTTCAGAGACATTATAACATATCTCTGGAGGAGGTGGGACTTGAACCTGGATCTCCTGACTCAGGCAGGTGCACTACCATTGTGCTACAAGTACCATCCTCCCAAATTGTTAATTCAGAATGAACCAGGGCTGCAGCAGTCCCTTTTGTATGTAGGGTGTTTTATTCTAGCACTTGTAAAGGAAAAACAAATGTTTCTCCCAGTCAGATAAACAGATTTTTAAAAAAAGGATATCTGAGCTAATTTTGTTGCTTACCTGCATTTTGGAGCATTACTCTTTTTTCAGTCCATTGCATGTAAACTGAAAGCTGAGAGTGCGGTGGGAGAGCATTCAAAGAAGGATATTTGAGGACATTACTGTTGAACTTCTACTCAAATATAACCACAGATGATTGCAGGGAGAATTGATCATTGAATGAATGGTTGCAATTAAATAAATGTTGATCTATTTTTTTCAATTATTCCATATATATTTTCTCACCCGCTTTCTCCCCTTTGCTCTTTCATTTCTTTCAAGGAAACTTCATTCTCTGAAAAATTCCTGCAAAGGAAAATCCAATTATTTTCAGCTCTGAGGTTTCTCTTTTCCAGTATTTTGGACTATGAGTGGATGATTTCTAGTAAATCTTTCAATTCTTTTTCAAATATACAAAGCAGCTTCTGCAAATACAACATTTATTGTCAGAATAATATCTGAGGCAAGGTCAAAAACTAAATGCGGATGAAATGAGAGCTAACTTGAGATTCATTTCCTCATCACTTCCTGCAATCACTCATCCTCAATCTGTTAAGTGAGGCATGATCTGGGAAAATGGAATCCACTGCAGTGACTGTTGGTAGCATGCAAAATATCCTTCTATCCCATCCAGCAATGAAGAAGGCCATTTGGCCCATTGTGTGTGTGCTAGCATTCTGAAAGAACCATTCATTTAGTCTCATAGCCCAGCAATGTTTTCTCTTTCATATATTTTCCTCTTGAAAGCTATTGAATCTGCTTTCACTGCTTGCTCAAATCATGTATTTCACATCACCTTGACTTCTTTTGTGAATTAGCTTAAATCCGTGGCCTCTGATTAATGACCTCCCTGCTCGAGGAGCCATTTCTTTTATTCACTCTATGAAACTGATTTTAGATTAGATTAGATTACTTACGGTGTGGAAAGAGGCCCTTTGGCCCAACAAGTCCACACCAACCCTCCGAAGAGCAACCCACCTGGACCCATTCCCCTACATTTACCCCTTCACCTAACACTATGGGCAATTTAGCATGGCCAATTCACCTAACTGTGGGAGGAAACCAGAGCATCCAAAGGACACCCACGCAGACACAGGGAGAATGTGCAAATTCCACACAGACAATTGCCTGAGGCAGGAATTGAACCCAGGTCTCTGGCGTTGTGAGGCAGCAGGGCTAACCACTGTGCCACCGTGCTGCCCACAAAACCCTGCTATCAAATCTTCCCTGAACTTTCTCTGCTCTGAGGTGAACAATCCCAGTTTCTCTAATAATATGCATAATTACAACCTCTAGTACCAAAAATCAAAATCCTTCTGGAGCCCATAATTGGCTGCAATATTGTGGCTGGTATCTAACCACTGATTTATGTGGATTTAAGAAACATTTGCATTTAATTGATGCCTTTTGAAACCTCAGGATATTCCAAAGCATCTTATGGTAACTGAAACATTTATGAAGTGTCGTCGTAGTTGTAATGTCAATAAAACAGTAGCTGATTATTGTAGCTGACCTGTTTCTGTCTCAAATTTCACATTCCCACGTACCTTCAATAAGCTTTGATTCCCCTGCGTAACAAAAGTCCATCTGCCTGTGCCTTAAAATATGTAATGGCCCACCTCACTATCTTCTGAGGCAGAGAGTTCCAAACTTGTACAGCTGTCTGTAAGAAAAAGAATTCTCATCACTATCCTAAAAACAACCTCTAATTTTATATCAGTGTCCCCTAGTTCTGGGCTGACTCACAAGGATTTGTTCCATCTTCTCAAGACTATTCAGGATGTTATACACTTCAATCAAGACATCCCTCCCTTTCTAAATTCCAGTGAAACAAGCCCAGCCTGTTCAACCTACCCTCAAAAGGCAACCAATAACTATCCAAGTAACAATCTAGTAAACCTCCTCTGATCCACCTCTAACATAGTTACATTCTTCCTTAAAATAAGGGTACCAAAATCGCACATTGAATTTGTGATGTAATCTCACCAATGCTCTGTTAAAGTGAAGCATAAGATCCTTACTTTTAAGTTCAACTCGTTTTGTTATAAAGTTTACCAACCTGTAGATTACATGCATTTCTTGTGTTAATTTTATTGTGACTCATGCAACTAAATCCCCTGCACCTCAGAATTCTGCAGTCCTTCTCCATTTAAATAATACATTTTCATTCTTCCTGCCAAACTGTATAATTTCACAGTTTCTGTCATTTAGTTAATCTGCCAGACTTTTCCCCAGTCACTTAACCTACCTATACCTGTCAGCAACCTCCTTATATCTTCTTCACACCATATTTTCCTACATTTCTTGGTGTTGTCTCCCACTGTGCTTTCATCCCCTTAATCTAAGTCATTGATGTCAACTAAACATTGAGGTCTAAGAACAGACCCATATGGGACTCCACTCATCACAGCATGCTAATCAGAAAAATGAATTCATGCAAAATTTCTTCCAACCATTTGATCTCCCGTCAATGCTAATATATTATCCACTACGACATGCACTTCTCCAAAATACCACATAACGTGGCACCATAACAAATATCTCTAAAAATCCAAGTATAATACATTTCAAGTTCCCCTTTGCTCACTCCTTCAAAGAACCTCAACAAATTGGTTAAACATGATTTCCCTTTGACAGAGCCATGCTGACTCTTCCCAATCATATTGAGATTTTCCACATGTGCAGCTATTATGTCTTTAATGATCGATTCCAAAACCTCCCAAAGACAGATCTCAAGCTAACTGGTGGATATAGTTTCCTGTTTTCTGCCTCCCTCCCCTATGGAATATTTGCTGCATTCCACTCTGATAGAACCTTTCTTGAATAAGGGAACTTATAACACTAAAACTTCTACCAGCTAATTAGCCACCTATGTCCGTCTGGAGACTTGACAGCCAGCAGTTCCATCAGTTTGCTTAGTGCCATGCCCCTCATGACTGTAATTATATTAAGTTCCCTTTCTCCTTTTTACCTTCAGATTTACAAGTATCACTGGAATAGTTTTTATCTTCTCTATTTTGAAATTATGAAATGTGTTATTCTCTCTAGATTCTAGAGGACCAACACTCACTTTATTTCCTTCATATATATCATTGTAAAACTTCTGTAAGCCATTTAACATTACCATCTAGCTTCCTCTCATACTTTAGTTTCCTCCTGATTAAACCTTTTTAGTTATTCTTCACCACTCTTAATATTCTGATCAAACATTTGACTTGCCATTCACCGTTGCACAGTTACATGCTTTTTTTCTCTAAAGTTTGATGCTTTCCCTAACTTTTTTAGTTAACCATGGATGGTGGGCCCTCCCTTGAGAATTTTTCTTTGTTGCAGGAAAATACTTCAGATTTTTCTGAAATACTCTCCTAAATATCTGCCATTGCATCTCTATTAATTGACCCCCTAGCCTAGTTCATATTCCCTAGCTAAGCTTTTACACCAATATAGTTGTTCTGATCAATTTAAAATTCCAGTCTTGAACACAATCTTCTCCCTTTCAAACTGAATATAAAATTGAATCATATTGCTGTCTTTGCTACCTAGATGTGTCTTTACTCTGAGTTCACTAAATAATCCTTTCACATCACACGATAACAAATCTGATGTAACCTGCTCTCTGGTCAGTTCCTGAATGTACTGTTCTAGCTTTCTCATTCTCATCCTTATCTGGTTCACTATCATCAATCTGATTTCTCCAGTTAATATGTGGATTAAAGTCACCCATGAGTATTGCCATCCCTTTCTCACAAGCACCCAATGTTGTTTTCCTGTATACTTTGCCCCATATGTGGTTATGGTGGTTCTGGAACCCACTCCCATTTGTGACTCCTTTCCCCTACTATTCCTCATCTTCTTCCAAACTGGTCAACATCCTGACCTCCCGAACTAAGATAATTTCTAACAATTGCTCAGGTGTCATACTTGATTTGTAGTGCTACCCTTACACCTTTACCTAACTTCCTTTTTTCAAATTAATTTGCAGGATGAGGGTGTCACTGGCTAGGCCAGCATTTATTGCCCATCCCTAATTGCCCAAAGGGCAGTTAAGGGTCAACCATGTTGCTATGGGTCTGGAGTCACATGTAGGCCAGTACAGGTAAGGATGGCAGTTTCCTTCCCTAAAGGGCATTTGTGAACCAGATGGGTTTTTCCAAAAATCAACAATGAATTCATAGTCATCAGTAGGCTCATTCAGTGAATTCAAATTCCATCATTGTGATAGCAGGATTTGAACCCCAGGTTTCTGGAATAGCAGACTATCAAGAATATCACTAGGCTATCGCATCCCCTATATTCCTTGAATGTCATAAACCACTGAATATTCAGGATGCAGTCCTTGTTATCTTGCAGCCACATCTCATTAATGGCTATCAGGTTTATATTAATTTGCTTCAATATGTGGTACTAATTTGTTTACTTTGTTATGAATGAAACATGCTTTAAAAAAAGAGCATTTCTCTTTTTGTTACCTTTACAATATCTAGTTTTCATTGGTGTATTCTGAGGTTATTTTCTCTTTGTCCCCTCCCATCATTCTCTGATTCTTATTTTTCATTTTACAATTTTCCTCTGTTACCTTGTTTCTACTCTTTGACATATTACATCATTCCACATTTGATCCCTTGCCTCCCACTATTTACTTTAAAACCTTTTCTACTTCTCTATTATGTAGTTTGCAGGAACAATGGTTGTTCAAGTATATACCATCCCAATGGTACAGTTCTTACTTCCCCAAGCACTGGTGCCAATGGTCTACAAATTGGAACCCAATACTCCCACATCAGTGTTTAAGCTACATATTCAATTCTCTAATTTTATGAAGTCTATGCCAATTTGCACACACCTCAAGTAATAATTTGGATATTATAACTTGTTTGGTTTGCTTTCTAATTTTGTGCCAAACTCGTAATCTTCTCAATGCAGAACTCTATCTTGATTCTACTTACATCATTAGCATCTACATGGACAATGACACTGGATGGCTGTTAATCTCCCAAATTTCTTTTGTAGAATAATGTTTTCCTGTTGAAATAGGTAATTCTCCCATAACATCATTTGGGGATCTTTAATCTAATCAATTTCCATCATGGAAAACAGCTGACCTGAAATTTTATTGCTGCATTCTAGTTTTCTGATCCAGGCAATTTTTTCTGCACCATGTCTTGAATCTGTGGACATTGGTCCTCCCACCTCCATTCCTGAAGAAGGGCTTATGCCCGAAACGTCGAATCTCCTGTTCCTTGGATGCTGCCTGACCTGCTGTGTTTTTCCAGCAACACATTTTCAGCTCTGATCTCTAGCATCTGCAGACCTCACTTTCTCCTCCCACCTCAGTGTTGTCTCCCATGGACTCATCTGCAGTCCATCTTCAAACTGCATAAACAAATCTTTATTTTCAATATGCTGCCCCATCTGTTAAAGTCTGTAAATTCTTTACTTCAAATTGTAGATTGGATTCATTAGGTTTTGTTTTCATTTGTTCTCTATGGTTCTCTTACTGGTAAATCCAACATGTTCACATTCTCAGTCATACTACTCGATGATTACTGCTGGCTTAGCTTTCTGTCACTGGTGCTGATAACACTTCCTTCAGAGGCAAAGAATTAAAATATTCCTCGAGCTAATATTTATTAACTGACGTCAAATTTGAATGTACTATTACAGTTTGTTCACCACAATAATTTCAGTTAAAGATTGATCAATGAAATTAAGACGGCTATACTGCTCATTCCCTTTCTCCTCCTCTGCATCTTGTTACAATTTGCTTCAGTGACAATAAGGCCATATTCCTGTGTAATCACAGATTTCACACCAGATTACTGGATCTTCAAGCTTTCTTGCAATTTCTGGCCACCACACTGCTGACTCAACCCTAGTTGTATTCCTAGTGATTCTTAAGTGTATCTTTCAGGGCAGCTACCAAAGAGAAGCTGGAAAATCTGGTCTTGTCATACACAATAATATTCCTATAATTGTAAAATGCTGTCAGTATGCAAAGTATAGTTCTTGGTTGAATCACTGGACTTCTGGTCTGTCTATCCTTCAACACAATACCAGTGAATGAGAACATACTCTCAACCAATCTTTGTCTTGTCAAATTTGCTTGAGTATATTTTTGACTTTCTGGTCACTAGTTCTTATTGGCTTTTGGAAGCATACTTCTTTTGCCATAATACTTCATGTCCATAGAGTTCATCTCCATAGGTTATCTTTTTGTTTGTGAGTTCTCCCACCAATCTTGGAAGTCTAATTAAATGTTTTCCAATTACCTCTTGAGCATTGGTTCAGCACTTGTTTGTTCCTGGACCAATTATTCTTTCATTGGCTTGTCCTTGGACAGACTTCCTTGACCTGTTCACTCTCAATTAGTATTAATTTGAACTTTTTCTCTTACATCAAGAAAATTGTGGTCACAGCATATGCGTATTCTCAAGATTGAGATTTCTTGATTGTGAATTGTGTATACATTCTTTAACATCTTACACCCTTGGTGTTGCAATGTTGCTGTGTAATTTACCTGTGCCTCCACCAATGTCATCTATTGTATCCATTGCACCCAATGTGGTCTTGTCTACAAAAGGGATACAGAACGCCAACTCGTGGATCATTTCAGAAAACATCTTTGGGCCACCTGCACCAACCAACCCCACCGTCCCATGCCTGAACACTTCAACTTTCCCTCCACTCTATCAAATACATGCAGGTCCTGGGCCTCCTCCATCGCCAAACTCTTATCACCTGATGCCTGGAGGAAGAATGCCTCATATTCCTCCTCGGGATCCAGCAACCACATGGTGTCAATGTGGATTTCACCAGCTTCTACATTTCCTCATCCTCTACCTTATCCCAGTCCCAAGTCTCCAACTTGGCACCGCCCTTTCGGCCTGTCCATCACCTTTCCCATCTATCCGCTCCACACTTCTCCCTGATGCATCACCTTCTCCCCCATCTTCACTTACCTATCGTATTCTTAACTACCTTCCCCCAGTCCCAAACCTCTCCCATTTATCTCTCAGTCCCCTTGCCCACAAGCCTCATTCCTGATGAAGAGCTTATGCCTGAAAGGTGGATTCTCCTGCTCCTGGGATGCTGCCTGACCTGCTGTGCTTTTCTAGCACCACACTGTCGACTCTGATCTCTAGCATCTGCAGTCCTCACTTTCACCTGTAACATCAGTTTGACAGCTATTCCACCTGGAGTTGCAGGTTTGGTTATATCATCCGTTTTGTCATCCATGATAAATGGTCTGATAAAATAATGGCACTTGTCCCATATCAAACATTAAAATTAAATAGTTGTGTATTGCCATAAACAGGCTCTCTCCAAATTATGTGGTTTGGATCAATTTCCCCCTAGAAATGTAATAGGTATCTTTTCTAATGCCAGTGGCTCTACCACATTTGTATGCGTAGCCATTTAACATTTTGTTGCTCTATAACTGTGTCCTAGTTCTACACATCTTCTGGAAGCAACTTATAGTTTTACCGATGCAGCTTTATTTTTAATATGGGCACTGTTTATGCCTGTGAGGCTTCCTTCTTCAGCAGCTTCGTCAGTGAGTGTTAGCATCTGCTCTCTGGTCTACTTTCTGTGTTAGCTTATTAGTCTTTCAACCTTATGCACAGAATAGATTCTGTTATGCCATTTTTCTCCTGTCGGGATTTCTCTGTCATTCTCCCTGCTTTCTGTTTTCAGGCACAATCTGAATAGCTTTCACCACAGTCAAATCTTCTTTGTACTGAAAGAACGTAGTCCCAAGAATATTTCTGTCACTTAATTATTCTTATTTTCACTGTCATTCACTAATCCTTAGAGACCATTCATGAACTTAACTGCAGTTCTCCTGGATGCAGAGTTGGTCCAGTAAATTTTGCCCTTTCAAAACCTTTGTTTATTCTCAAATTGTCAAATGTTTGTAAAGCTTTATTAATAACATAAATACTTTCTTTTATCCTGAGACAAGCTACGATGTTAAGAGTTGTAAGTCCAATTGAATATAATTGTACATTTACTTGTTCGAATTGTGATTTATTATTTAGGTTAAAAGCAGTTCAAGTATCTGAAGATATCCAACTTTCTGTTCTATTTGATCCATTTCTAAGATGAAATATTGTCAGGAATTATAACTTATCGTGTCATTTCTTCCTAATGTAATATTTTTTTTCTTTCAAGCTTTTTAAAAATCCTGTAGTATCTCAATGCTGCTTTTATTCCCTTTCCAGAGTAGATTCTGACTTCTTCAATGTAACCCTGCTATTTTATTTTCCTTGTTTTAAAGGCTTTTAGCCTTTAATATTGTAATGCTATATCTCTGTACTATTCTGTTGTAGTCAAAAATTGAAGTTCCTTGCCTTCTGGGCAAAATAAATGATTTCCCACCTTCCGCCACTTAATTAACAATGCTCAGCCTTTTCCAAGTCTTTCCCAAATAATGCCGGGTGCCTGTGGCCTTAATAAATTCTTCCTGCCTGAACTGTTATTCAAATTATGATGCTTCTGCTCTTATCATGACCTGTATAGTTGCCTTATTATCCTCTTCTGTTAGACTCAGTCTGTTTAGGCTTTTAAGTTGCCCTTCTGCATAGATTCTGGCTGCATGGCATTACTGGTGCTGTGGTTTCAGTTTAAATTACTACTGAGGCCCTCATTTCCCTACCTTAGCTGTGCAGTATAGAATCTGCTTATTATGATGGTAATGCTTGTTGTGAGTTGTTCATTTTTAACTTCTACCCTTCTCAGCTTATTCTGTATCTTTCAAAGTTTCCACTTGTCCTTTTGGGATTTTTAACTTTGTTCACAGAGTTCTAACATCTTTTAGATTAGATTAGATTAGATTACTTACAGTGTGGAAACAGGCCCTTCGGCCCAACTAGTCCACACCGACCCGCCGAAGCGCAACCCACCCATACCCCTACATTTACCCCTTACCTAACACTACGGGCAATTTAGCATGGCCAATTCACCTGACCCACACATTTTTGGACTGTGGGAGGAAACCGGAGCACCCGGAGGAAACCCACGCAGACACGGGGAGAACGTGCAAACTCCACACAGTCAGTCGCCTGAGTCGGGAATTGAACCCGGGTCTCTGGCGCTGTGAGGCAACAGTGCGAACCACTGTGCCACCGTGTTCTTACCTCAACCTTTAATTGGGATTGCTCCTACTGATCCTCACATCTGTAACCATTGGGTGTGACTAGCTTCTAGCTCAACTTACTTTTGCGATTCTTACCTGGTCTAAATCGAAGGGCGTGACCATTAAATACAATTTCTCCCTTGTGATCATTCTAGGAGTTTCTCTGAAGGCTTTTTTTTTGCTGTTTGGCTGCTGACTGTCTATATCACTGATTCCTAAAGCCATAAAGTTCCTGGGTCTACTGGTTTTCCCTGCTCTTGAGTTCACTCTCACCATTGTTACCTCATGGTATCAAGCAATAATGGCCACTGCTGCTACCATGTTGTATGTGTGGCAATGCCAATCACAACCAGTTTGTGCTTGGGATAGTTTGCTGACAGCATCTAAGACTGAGGTGACCGAAAACAATGGATCTGTTCTCTTCAAAATCCTCAGCTGCTTTGCTTTTCTCACCCAAATCCTTAGGACATTACCCGTTTGAGTGCAGGCTCTACTATTATGTCTTTCAGAAACATTATCTTATAAAACACATACTCCTTTGTTCTTCTTTGAAACAATGCCATGATACCTTTTACATCCATGTGAAAGAGTATAGGAGACCTCTGCGTAGTGACTTATCTGAAAGGTGGCACCTCTCTTCAGAGTAGTCCCTCAGTCCTGCACTAACATATCAGGCTCAAATTTTGTGCTCACAGTCTCTGGAGTGAGACCTCCTGACTCAGAGGTGAGAATGTTACCAACTGTGCTGACACTTATTTAGCAGAACTCACTGATAGAAATGAATCACTTTATCTAATTTATATTTCTTCAGTTTTCTTAAAGGCAGTGTTTAAGCCTTTTCCAAGTTTTGCATGTTATTTATTTACCTGCTAACATGGGCATTGTTTAGGTCCGATCTCATCAACATCCCCGATGAAGAGCATATGCTCAAAACGTTACACTTCCTGCTTCTCAGATGCTGCCTGACCAGCTGTACTGTTCCAGCGCCATACTTTTTGATCTGATCTCCAGCATCTGCATTCCTCACTTTCTCCTGGTTAATCTCATCAGATGATTTAGTTATAAGATGGAAGCAACAACATAATGCGAAATGGAGGAACTAATCTAGAGGTTGGTATACTCTGTGCCTACCTAGTGTCCATGTGTGAACATCATAAAAGGCAGATTCTTCCCATTTTTGGATTGAGTACAAAAGTGGGAGCATTTCTAAGAGAGAAACATGCAGCCCACAGAAGAGGGTAAGTTTACGAGATCCTCTGTGATTATTGTTTAATACCACAAGGTGGCAATGATGAGAAGTCCAGTTAATCAGGCAGTTGATTGGCTACCAGTTGAATTTCTGTTGGAATCTGGGTCCTGGATCATTAGGTCCCAGGAGCACAGAGCTGTTAGCCAATCAGCGGCCAACACTCTGGAAATTGACAACACCATGCTGATGACCTTGGTTGCAATGGGAAAAGCCCTTGGACTCACAGGATTGTCCACGGGAATGTTCAGTTTGAAGGGGGTCTTGTTTAGAAAGGGGCAGAGGCCAGAAGTGAGGGCAGGGGATGGCTGTCAGTAGCCACCACACTCTACATTGCAAAGTCGTGACACTCAGTGGTACACAGGTTAGTGCAGGCCAACAGACCCTGAACCCCTATCCCCACAACCAAGTGACAGCCTCCCTGCACTGGTTAATTGGTCAGCTTGACCAGCTCCTTCTCATCCAGCCTGGAACTGAAGTCATTGCACTGAAGTGATTAATTGACTATTAAGGGCCTCAGTTGGCAGGAAGGAAGGAGTTGGGCCTTCCCACTCAGAACTTAATTCTGGGAAGTTCAGGCAGGTGACGAGATTCCAGCCTTCAACATCCTTCTTAATTAATTCATTCTCCAATTCCAGTTCTGCCCACTCCACATCTGGAAGATTCTGCTCAGAGGATCAGTGGTCTAAGATCATTGCGGGAAGCCTTTCCTGACTGTCATCTTACACTTAATGTTGGAAATGTTGAGGCCAATTTTCATTTCCCACTTGCGATCCTGTGTGTCTAATGGAAAGCAGAAAGAATGCAATGGCTCAGTCTCACATCACAGGATAATTTTACATGCTATGGCATGCCAGGATGATTCACTTCATATTGCAGCAAAATGTGAGCTGTTGAGTTTGAATACAGTGCCAAGGGCAATATCATTTATTGACTGCTATTATAAAGTGTTCAGGTACATAGTTTATAAATAGAATTGAGCAATATAATTACAATTTAATACTTCCTTTGAACAAAAGATAAATTCAACTTGGAGTTATGAATCACTGTATATTGACTAATATCCTCTTGCCCTCTTGTTGGGTACACCAGGTTTCATTGAACATTACATTATTTTATTGCCTTTTTATTATGTGCCTAGATTGTAAAGGTGCAAAGCTCCCCTGCATATTCCAGCAGTAGCATTCCTATCTCAGAAGGTTAATTTATGCTTGGAGGACTTTTTCGTGCGTTCAACCGATCAAGAATTAGTTTGACAACATTGTGGGCAAATAAAATACCTTTATTAAATATTTAAGGTTCAAGCAATTTTAATAGTGTCGATGAAACAGAGTTGCTCTTCAAATGGTCAGCCTATGAGTCACTTAGGAGTGATCTTGACCGAGATCTTCTGGACAGATTCACCACGATTTCCCCTTGTTTTGGATACTTTTCTTGGTGCTCACCATGTAGGGAATTTCTATAATTCATACAACCTTAGCATCCTTTGTACATGAGCCTGTTATTCATCTAGATTGGGCAATGGTGTGTGTGATTAACTGTTCCAATGGACTTTGATTTGTTCAGTGGTGTTGGCAGATCTCCATCTTATCCTATTTACAAAGAACAATGTGTTCAATGCAGTTTCAATAAACTCCATATGCTCAACAACTTTTCCTGAGTGACAACTTTCTGAAAACACATGTGCACATATACATGCACACCAGTTCTTTGGCCTCTCCTTACAAAGTCCACCAGGATATGGTCAGGGCAAAAGCTTCAGCACAGCCCTGGAGGTACTGCCTTAGTGTCAGAATGAGAACTAAAGAACCACAGAAGAATTGTCAATATTTATCCCTAAACCAACAAGACTAAAAACTGATTAACTGGTCATTCACCTCGTTAATGTTTATGGAGCTTTACTATGTACAAATTAGGCTGCTGTGTTATGTATGTGTAAAACAGCAATGACTTTATTTCAAAACTAAAGTTGGGTTACCTTTGAAAGAATTTAGAACATCTTGAGAATGTGGAAATGCATATTTAGATAGGTGTACGTATAAACTCTTTCTATATGTGTATGTTAACAGACAGATTAGAACCTCTTATGACAGGTAAATCAGTAGTGGGAGAAGTCAATAGCAGGTATTCATGTTAGCTTTTAGAAAGAGCAGATTCATATATTGCTGTTAACGTTTGACAATGCTTAGAGGCAGCACCAAATATTATAGAAGGTTTACAACAGGAAATAGGCATGGCCAACAGAAAGTATATACAAACCTGAGTTCGCCTCTGATCACATTCTCACAAGTTGTCAAGATGTAGTCTTGAGGTGAATCAAGGTTAGAGAACAAGAGATAATTGGACCATTCCAATGATCATGAAATACATTCTGTCCTTGCATTTATATTCCCATGGGAATTCCTGCATCTATGTTTACAATGAAAACTAAACTCTAGTGTGCCATAATTGCACTCTCCCACCATTGATGACAGAATGTTGCCTCCACTGGTGAAAGTGTGACACTTCCATGTCACAAGTTTGCAAGAGCAGTTCCCATTATAAATGGAGGCATGAGAACTTTTAATGACAAGTCTTCACAGGAAATGCAGATGAATCTATGTTTTTTTAAAGTCACAATTTGTATCTGTGTTTTAAATATATGATGTATGATAATATACAATATTGGAATAGAATAATGTGATAAAATACTTAGGATATTTGACTAAAAATTGTAATTCTTTTCATCCATCAATTAACTTACAAGTCCTACCTACCTGCCCACCTCTCTGCATTCTCACTATTGCAACTGACAGCACAATTTTTCTGAATTTTCCCATCAGGAACTATCTATTGTCACAAATGCCAGGATAAAGGGCAGCAACCCAAATGTCTGATCTTTATCTCTTTCATGTTGCTTTGGAATTGCTCTGATTCTTTAAGTGGGAACAGATAGGGCTGGAAAGGAGGGAGAGGAAGGGTTCTGGTAGGTGATGGGTGGGTAATAATGAAATGATTTAAGTGAAGTGGGAGAGTGTGTTTCTCACCTTCTTCCTCATTCTCCAGTTGGATGAATCATTTAACATCACATAATCAGTATTTAATTTACTGGACTTCATTCATTTCGATGTCTAGGTCCACTCCAGAGAATTGTGTACATATTCCAGGCAGCCATTTCACAGCTGTACCAAAAGAGTGCTCCACTGTTAGAGTTACTGCTTTGTTTTAACAAAACCCGTGTGCCATCTCAGATGGACTCAAAAGATCCACTGAAAACAGAAAATGCTAGCGATCATAGTGGATCAGGTAGCATCCACGGAGGGCAAGCAAGCTAATGTTTTGAACCTAGATGACCCTTCCCCGGAGAAGGTTTATACCCAAAACGTTGACTTCTCTGCCTCCTGATGCTACCTGGTTTGATGTGTTTTTCCAAACTTCTGCTTGTCTATTTCTCTCCATGGAAGCTGCCTGGCATGCTGTGATCTCAAGCATTTTTGATTTTAAGTAGGTTTTAGCATCTGCAATAATTTGCACCTACATTGTGTTTATAAGATCCACGATTTGAGAATGTCTCTATAATCACTTACTATTCAACCAAACATCATCAAAAAAACTCTGGCCATTCCTTCTCATTGGTGTTCCTGGGTCCTCACTGTGTGTAACTTGGATGTCAGAATTACTTTCATTACAACAGTTGCCCTTCAAAAGTACTACGTTAGCTCTAAAGCAATTAGAACACCCTGAGTCATGAAAAAGGCTATAATAATTCAACTTCTACCTTCTTCCTCCTTTTGGTGTTGTCCTGCACTATGGGTCTTGGATGTTCTGCTAGTAGGAAAAACAGCTTGGTCACTTAGCTCCATGATCTAAATAAAATGATACTCACATAGCCATTCAATGCACAGACCTTGACCAGATTTTGAAACTGGAAGAATACAGACACTAAAAGCCACTGATCCTTGATTTAAAGTAGAACTGGTCAAAGATTGAAACTACTTTAAAAATAGCGAACAATGCTTTTAAGATTGCAGCAGTGCCTTTGTTAAGTGACTACCCTTGGGAACTGAATAGAAAAGTCCCAAAACCTGTCTTAAGCTATAAATGGTTTCTACTGGAAGCTTGTTTTGAAAGGGTTAACTGGAAGCCCTTTTCCTTTCATGCATTGTTTCTTGCTTGAGATGTTGATGAAACACAGTGCTGTAAAAGCTCTTGGTTTATGCAGTCAGTGGGAATTTTCATGAGTGGCAGAAAACAACTGCAGCATACTGAGCAGCACGCTGATTTGACAAACGGTTACTAGGAAATAATAAACTGGCAAAATAATTCTGCATTGGACACACTTACCAGAGCATAAAGAGCTTGAAAAGAAGACAACATCTTGTATCATTTATCTTCCTTAAATACCCAAGCTGCACAAAAGTGTAAAGAAAAATTTTGATAAATGACCTTACATTTTTAGACTCTACCTGCATTCTTCTGCAGTCTCAGTCAAACAGGCACTAATAGAAGGAAGAAAAAAATCCAAACAAGAAGTTTATTGACTGACAGTCTTCATTACAAATTGCCTCTTAATTTTCATAAATCATGCAGTCTGAAGGTAGAAGCTGTAATATAATTCAAAACCAGGTAACTGATAGGTCAGCATCACAGGTTTCCCATGTACACAGTCTAAGCAATGCCCCTTGCACAGTGATTGTAGTCCATTTGAAGACTGCCTGTGCTTTTTAAATACACTATGTTTTCATATTGTACAAAGATGCAGGTTTGTTTTGTTTGCAAAGCAATGTGAAGCACACATCATCATTTATTTTACTGCCTCATTTGAATATGATGAATACCACAGTCCTTTATTTGTTCACAACATCCAAATAATTGCAGAAACCGAGAGATTTGAAGCAATTAATCACAGTATTTCCCATAATCCACTCCAAACACGACATTGAACAATAAAGTGAATTAACCTTTGTTAAAAAGATATTTTCCCCCCTTGTTTGTGCTATAATAAGTGCATTTCAAAATGTATTGGTGCGACTGTTATTTTATGACGCATTTTGAAGATGTCTTTAATTTGGTTGGCATTGTTTAAAAGGAAGCCCAAACAAACAGTGTTTGATAGAAAACAGTAGGTTTACTAATACTGAACTCTGTTCTAAGGTTACTATTCATCTAACACAACCAAAGTTGGCACTCACATCTGGTGCTAGGTACTTAGTGCAATTATTTATGATTTCCACCAAGATTTAGAAGCTCATCCCCGGCCTTGTAATGCAATAACTGATTGCACTGCTAATGTAATTAAGAAAAGATTATGATGTCCACGTGGCACAACAGATGGTGGCATTCACAGCAATCCGCAGACACAACTGGCAAACAACTGCACAAGGGCAGCATTGCTAGGCAGCTGGAGCACAGCACCTACATTCTAGTGCATTAACTCTTTAGGTGTTTCATGGGGTTTAGGGGCCTTTACATTATTTGAGCTTTTCTTTCTCTCCTGGGTTTACTGAATGAAACTAAGATTCATGAATCAAACTGACTTTCTAAGAACAAGCACTTTAATTTTTCTTGCCTCTATCTTTGTGAATTCTTGGCTTCTGAAGAGCACTAACTAAATGTGTTTGGAATGATAAACAGGTGAGCTCCATATGCGCCAATTGTTTTTTTTTGCATCAAAGCAGAAGATAAGAATTTAATTATGTTCCCTATTTTTATCTTATAGGCATGGAAAATTATTAAACATTGCAAATAATGGAAAGTTGTATCTTTGTGACATGATATCAAAGACAATTATCATGACTTTTTTTGTTTTAACTCTTTTAGACCTGAAAATGGACAAAGCTCTTCCTCCATTCCTAGTATATCACTAATTCTTCATTGTTACTCGGTCAAAATGCTGGAATTCTCTACTTACCGGCACATTGGGAGTGCTTTCACCACATGGATTGCAGTGGTTCCAAAAAGATAGCTCACCACACAGCCTTCTCAAGGCGACTAAGGATGGACAATAAATCCCAGCAAAATCTACATGATGATTGAATAATTAAAATAGTTGTCTAGTAATGTGGTCATAGAGTTCCTGCTGCCCCCCCCCTCCCCGTTTCCTGGTTTGGGGTTATTGTCATGGTCTGGGGTGTCTGTTAGGGGCTAGTTGACAAACTACTGCCTAAATACAGAATATTCAGAAGCTGCCTGACAGTAAAGTATTGCCTCACCAAATTTCTAACATGAAATTTGTAGTTTTATGTCAGACTGTCAGCAGTAGATGGTCTTCTGTCACTAAGCACCCAAGTAGACCCTAATACCATCAGTTCTTTATTTGCTTTTTCTTCCTCATTTTATCATTGCGAAAACCATCTAAACAATGGCAGGCAGCTTGTTGGCTATATCTTGTACAGTGGCACAAAATATTGCCCCAAGAGTCAAGTGTCCATTACCATGGGAACCATTACCAAAGGCCACAAGTCACTCCCACTGGAAAAATGATACAACCAGAAATTCAGGTTCAGTTAATTTATGTCAAGTTACTGAGCCGTGAACGAGCCAAGAAGAAAAATCACGCTGTGATGGGTGCTGAGGAAGGAGGACAACAGTAGCAGACTTGCATTTCATGACATGCCAACATTGTGATATGACTTCTGTTACTAATTTGGATTGTTTGGCAAATGAAAAAAGAAGTCTTTTGTGCAGCTATGTATTCATAAGGATGTATGTTCTAAGATTGGAAACTTAGAAAGCAAGATGTTTCTTGTAGTTAACAGAAGAAGTTGACAAAACTTGATGTAGTCATTTGGTGGCTGGAGATTTTAGTATTTATCATTTAGACAGGAATCCAAGTACTCTGGAAAATTGATACCAATCTAAGTATTTTCCTCTTTGATAATCTTGTGGTAGTTTGATCAACATGGAGAATTTCAAAAGTATCTAATCAAATAAACTGATTATAATTTGTGATAACCATTAGGGCAATTTCACATTTGAAAACACGCAATTTGTTGATGATAAACAGGTTTGTCTTTGTACTTGAGGACAAAGTACCTAGTTAATTGTCTCACTCTCTCTCTGCAGAAAATGTCTGAACATCTTGGGGTGTAATCTTCCAAATGCTTGCTCCTGATGTGGAGTGAAGCCTTACTTGATGGAACATAGAATACCCTTCTCCCCATAAATTTCTATTTGTCAAAATTATTTGGATTTCTTGCACTCCTGATGGTTGTGATTCTGCAACAAGACTATACATTCAGCGAATCATTCCTCTCTTGGACACACATTCGCTTATAATGTTTGATCTCTTGACAGTTCCATACTTGGATGCACCATGCATTCCTTCTTTAGTGGAGATAACAGGCCTTTAGGCATTGTTCAATCCACTTTCGCAATATATGGATTTCCTATTTCCTATTGCACTCACATTGCTGATCCTAATTTTGAGTCTTGGTTGACCATCTCGCACCTACAAAGTGGGTGTTTCACAGCCTGAATTTGGCCCCTTCCATGTTGTAGAATAATGTGGGCTATGCATATGAATATACCAGGCTGATTTTAACCAGATGCACTATTGGTTTCCAGGGCCACAATATGGCAGAATTTTTTGTGGTAACCAACAGATATGCCATATATTTTTGCCATTACAACCAAGTCTGATCAACATTTTGCTTTCTATAGACTGTAAACCACAGCAACATATTTCTGTATTTTGGCATCCATCATTTTATTATGGAAAAATAAATCAGAATGGATTAAGAGAATGCATTCTAATCTTAATTACCTTCCCTGAACAGACATTCAAGAAGACTCGCAAATGGCCCTTGCACCATCTCCCAATAGTGGCATGAGATGGTTCCAGCAGTCACACTGGTTTTATTTTCTCATTTTATAACCAATTACAGGTACTTAGGATTTTGAACTGTACATCATTGTTAAGTACAGCTTTGCTGCCAGTTATTAAAATTAGCCATTTGGGGGATTTTTATTTACTGGATGTTGGCAGTGATCTGGTTCTGCACTGCGCTCATTGTATATTGAAACAGAGAATCTGTACTGGAAATCTGTTAGGCAGAGGAGGGTTAATCAGCATTATCCACAACAGTGGAATCCCCATCATTACAGCTTGGCTGCATTCATAATGGGAGGACAAGTTCCACAGAAACCATAGGCACAGTCTTGCAGAAATTTCTTTTGAGGGTCATAGATAATTGTTTGCAAATGTTTCCACACCAAATGCTTACACATAGCTTGAAGGCAAATAAATGGAGACTAATAAAAATATTTCGTTTTTTTGGCAGCATCACTTCCGTGAGGTAGAAGGAAACATTGACTCAATTTTAAAGAAGGTAATCAAGGTGCCAGCGTAAACCTAAAGTCACAATTCTCACTCTCATCAACACAATAACTGGTACATGTTTAGAAGCAAGAATTTTCAAAAACAAATTTTTATTGGTGCACTTGACAGATGCGGTACAATATGGATAAATGTGGGGTTACCCATTTTGGGAGCAAAAACAAGAAGGCAGATTACTATCTGAATGACTATAAATTGACAAAGGGAGCATGCAATGAGACCTGGGGTCGTCACACACCAGTCGCTAAAGGTAAGCATGCAGGTGCAGCAGGTAGTCAAGATATATTGGCCTTCATAGTGAGAGGATTGGAGTACAGGAGCAGGGATGACTTGCTGCAGCATTGGTGAGATGACACTTGGAATATTGTGTGCAATTTTAGTCTCCTTACTATAGAAAGGATGTTGTTACTATAGAAGGGTTGCAGCAAAAGTCTACAGGACTGATTCATAGGGAGAGCTTAATTCAGTTAGGATTATATTTACTGTAGTTCAAAAGAATGAGCGCGGGGTGTCGGTGGTGGTGGTGGGGGGGGGGCATGGAGATCTCTCATAAACATTCAATTCTAACAGGATTCGACAGGCTATTTGCAGGAATTATGTTCCCGGTGATGAGGGAGTCCAGAACCAGGGAACAAAGTCTTAAGAAATGGGGTATACCATTTAGGAATGAGATGAGGAGAAATTTCTTTACACAGAAATGTAGAATTTGCTACCATAGGAGGCCAAAGCATTGTATGATTATAAAAAGAAATTGGATATAGCATTTGGGCTAATGGCATTGAAGGAGAGGGGGGATAATAGAAACAGGCTATTGAGTTGACTGAACAGCCTTGATGGTAATGAATATTGGAGCAGGCTTGAAAGGCCAAATAGCCTACGCATGTTCCTATTTTCTATGTGCAAAACTGATGTTGCAAAGTGCCCAACTTTTATAGTAACCATCCAAAATGGCATTTCCACTTTGTTCCTTATTGTTGCACTGAAGAGTCCAAGATGTTGTGTTTACATCCCCTGCTTGGGGTTTAGAAACATAGACAGATATCTGGTACAGAAGGAAGCCCATAGACTCTGTGTCTGTGTTGACAAATACAGATCTGTCTTGATGATACCTTAGTCTGTACTCTTTGCAACTTCAGTCTGTCAAGTGCATGTCTAAGTATCTTTAAACTGCATCAGATGTTTCTGCCTTGCCCTGTTACACAATAATTTCTAGATCCCCCAACATCCAGTTTTTTATAAAATTAACTCCACAACTCCACTCTAAACCAATTACTTTTAACCTGTGCTCTGTTTATTGACCCTCATGGAAACAAGTCCTTCTTATCCACTCTATTCTTGCTTTCACAATTGTATAAACCTTAATTAAGCTTCCCCTTGACTTTCACTGTTACAAAGAAATCAACTCCCATCTATCCAATCATATTCAAATTTCTCCATTCCTAGCAATATTTATGTGATTCTATTCTGTACCGTAGCAGTTCAGCTGCGATCTAACTAATATTATGTATAATTCTAGTATGATCTCCCTGCTCTTAAATGCTAGCCCTCAGCCCATAGGAAAACAATTCCATTTGCCTCCTTGATTATCATTTCTACCTGCCTTGCTAAATTCACAGATGAGTGGAAATATGCATAAAATTCACCATGTCCCATGATACTGCTCAGAAATTGTATTTTCCCTATCTTTATTTGTCTTCTGCAACTGCATTGGCACTCATTTTTCTGAACTGAATTTCCTTTTCCACTTTTCTGCTGACCAGACCAGTCCTGCAGATCTCTTCATACATGTTACAGCTTTTTTCCTCTCTCACAGACACACAGCAAAGCTTCATATCATCTGCAAGCATATTAATCATGACCACAATATTTAAGTTTAAATCATAAGGCAAAGCAAAGCAACTAGAACTGAGCCCTGTAGGACCCCACTGGAAACCGCTTTCTAGGCACAGAAACACCCACAACCCTTCACTTCCTGACACTGAGCCAATTTTGGGTGCAATTTGCTACTTTCCCTAAGGTCTCATGCTTATTACATTTTTTTGACTGTCTTGTCTTGTAGGACTTTGTCAAAAGCATGGCTGAAACCCATGTAGGCTACAACTAATTCACTACTATCATCGATGCTCCTTGTTAACTTTTCAAAAACATCCATCCTCTTAGTCAGCCATGACCTTCTCTAAGCAAATCTGTCATGATTGTTCTTGATTAATCCTCTCTAAATTTCAATTTATATTGCCTCTCAGAATTTTTTGCAATAATTTGCCAACTACTGAGGTTAAGATGACTGGCTTGCAATTACTTAGACTATCAATTCTTCCTTACTAAATAAGCTACAACATTTACAGTCGTGCACGATAGTCCAAAGAATTTTGGGAAAGATACAGCTTGTTATTTTCTTTCCCTGCAGCCTCGGTTATATATAATTTGGACTTTACAATTTTATCCAAGATTGCTAAACTTCTTAATATTTGCTCCTCCACTATTTCACAGTTCTCCTCCCTTACTTCAACTTCTGGTATATCTCCCTTTTTTGTGAATGCATCATTAAGAATTAAACCACACCCAATCCTTCCATACTCATTACCTTCTTAATGTTCTAATTGGCTCCGCTCTTTCCTAAGTTACTTAATTTTTTTATACTTAAAATAAAACTCTTTGAGTTTTACTTGCCAATTAACTTCCATATCTTTCATATTGTTCTTTTAACTTCACCCTTCACTATCTGTATGCTTCTATGTTTTCTGCAGTATTGAACTTTATCCAGCAATTTGTAACCCATGATTGTGTAACTCAAAGATAAGAATGCAACCATATGGCTGTGTCCACTAGGTTTAAGTATGATTGTCCTCCATGGGGACATCCACCTGTGGGTCTTCAGATGGCTGAAGAGGCCAATCTGGGATCTACGGATTCTTTTGCAGTGTGGGCATTGCTGGGTGGTAATGGTGGTTGGAGGTGGTAGTGAATGGGCCTTCCTGGTGCTCTGACTCTCCTCACACCAGGGTTGGTTCTGATCAGCAGCACAGCAGAGATAGTTTCCATGGTGTATAGCTCCCTGCTGGAGAATGTTTCTCCAGTGATTCCGATTTGTATCCATGTCCTCCCAGCTGTTGATGTTGATATCTAATTTTTTAGGTTGATCCAGATGATATCATTGAGGATGTACATGTATCTGGAAAGGAGAAAGTGAGGACTGCAGATGCTGAAGATCAGAGCTGAAAATGTATTGCTGGAAAAGCGCAGCAGGTCAGGCAACATCCAAGAAGCAGGAGAATCGACGTTTCGGGCATGAGCCCTTCTTCAGGAAGGTTCCTGAAGAAGGGCTCATGCCCGAAGCGTCGATTCTCCTGCTCCTTGGATACTGCCTGACCTGCTGTGCTTTTCCAGCAACACATTTTCAGCATGTATCTAGAAAGGCAAGGATTGATTAGGGATGGTCAACATGACTTTGTGCGTGGGAAATCATGTCTTACAAACTTGATTAAGTTTTTTGAAGAAGTAACAAAGAGGATTGATGAGGGCAGAGCAGTAGATGAGATCTATATGGACTTCAGTAAGGCATTCAACAAGGTTCCATGGGAGACTGGTTAGCAAGGTTAGATCTCATGGAATATAGGGAGAACTAGCCATTTGGATGCAAAACTGGCTCAAAGGTGGAAGACAGAGGGTGGTAGTGGAGGGTTGTTTTTCAGACTGGAGGCCTGTGACCAGTGGAGTGCCATAAGGATCAGTACTGGATCCAATACTTTTTGTCATTTACATAAATGATTTGGATGCGAACATAAGAGATACAGTTAATAAGTTTGCAGATGACACCAAAATTGGAGGTGTAGTGGACAGCGGAGAAGGTTACCTCAGATTACAACAGGATCTTGATCGGATGGGCCAATGGGCTGAGAAGTGGCAGATTGAGTTTAATTCAGATAAATGCAAGGTGCTGCATTTTGGGAAAGCAAATCTTAGCAGGACTTATACACTTAATGGTGAGGTCCTAGGGAGTGTTGCTGGACAAAGAGACCTTGGAGTGCAGGCTCATAGCTCCTTGAAAGTGAAGTCACAAGTAGATAGAATAATGAAGAAGGCGTTTGGTATGCTTTCCTTTATTGGTCAGAGTATTGAGTACTGGCATTGGGAGATCATGTTGCGGCTGTACAGAATGATGGTTAGGCCACTGTTGGAATATTGCGTGCAATTCTGGTCTCCTTCCTATCAGAAAGATCTTGTGAAACTTGAAAGAGTTCAGAAAAGATTTACAAGGATGTTGCCGGGGTTGGAGGATTTGAGCTATTGGGAGAGGCTGAACAGGCCGGGGCTGTTTTGCCTGGACCGTCGGAGGCTGATGGGAGACCTTATAGAGGTTTACAAAATCATGGGGGACATGGATAGGATAAATAGACAAAGTCTTCTCCCTGAGTTGGGCGAGTCCAGAACTAGAGAGCATAGGTTTAGGGTGAGAGGGGAAGGATATAAAAGTGACCTAAGAGGCAACTTTTTAACACAGAGGGTAGTACATGTATGGAATGAGCTGCCAGAGCAATGGTGGAGGCTGGTACAATTGCAACATTTAAAAGGCATTTGGATGTGTATATGAATAGGAAGGGTTTGAAGGGATATGGGCTGGCAGGTGGGACTAGATTGGGTTGGGATATCTGGTCGGCATGGATGGGTTGGACCGAAGGGTCTGTTTCCATGCTGTACATCTCTATGATTCTATGACTCTATAAGTGTTTCTTTTGGCCACCAGGGGCATGATGACCCTCCTTCAGCTGGGAGTAAATTATCTATTTGGGAGGCATGAGTTGGGCATTCAGATGACATGGCCGATCCATCGGAGCTGCTGTTGAATTATGGTGGTGGTGATGCTGACTATGTTGGCCTCCTCCAAGCCATTGGCTTTAGTACATTTGACATCCCAGGTTTTTTGTAGGGATCTCAAGTGGTGTTGTTCTAGTGCTTTAAGGTGCTGACTGTAATGATCCACATTTCAGTTCCATATAGCAGTGTGGGAACGACAGTGGCTTTGTAGACCAGAAGTTTAATCTGGGCCTGTAGTCATGGTCTTCAAACACTCTTCTGAGTCTTGCATAGGCTCCAATGGCACAGCTCAGACACTGTTATATATCAATATTGGTCTCGGAGGAGAAAAAGCTGTTGAAGTATGCGAATCGTGATTTGGAGGTGCCGGTGTTGGACTGGGGCGTACAAAGTTAAAAATCGCACAACATCAGGTTATAGTCCAACAGGTTTAATTGGAAGGTGGTTGATGAAGGAGCAAGAGTCCAAAAGCTAGTGCTTCCAAATAAGCTTGTTGGACTATAGCCTGGTGAACTATGGGAAGTGATCCACATTTTCAAGGGGATAGTTGTTGACCCTTTTTGTAGGAGGGGTGGAGGGATTGTTGGATAGTAGTTGATGGAGTATTAGAGTCTTTTTCATGTTAAGGGTAAGGCTTAGGAGCTTGCATATATCCACAAAGATCTTCTGCAGAACGTGCTACAATGGTGCTGATGTCACCACATTGAAGCTCCAAGGTGGAGCAGGTAGTATAGGCCCTTGTTTCAGCCTTGCAGTTGATGTCATTCTCCCAGTGACAAAAGACTGTCCTTTTCTTACAGATGAGCTGTTCAGTTTCCGTGTCATTCTTATTGAATCAGTCCTGCTGATTTCTGAACTTGTATTCATGGATGTTATTGCAGGTTGGTTGCTATAAGCAGACTCTAGTGCTCTTCTACACGTTCCGAGTATTCCCAAGGTAATTTTTTTAGCAAATGAGACCTGTAGATGTTGCATGGTGACTGTGTCATCCAGGCTCTCGGTGTTGAATCTTGGCCAGGTCTGCTTCTTCTGAAGCCTCCCCTTTCTGTGTAGTCTGATGGACAACGTAGAATGGATAAGGCACTGAGCAGTCCAGCAGTCACCTGAGCTGATCATAGTCCTGGTGCCATTCATGGCCTGATGGGCCCTGGAGCAAACAATGACATAATCCATATGATGCCATTGTTTCAAGTGTGGGTGCCTCCAGGATGCTTTGATTTTGTTTATCTGATGGAAGAGTGTGCTTGTGATGGTGAGGTTGTATTCAGCATGTTTTGTGAGAAGAAGGACTCCAGTGGAGTTGATATTGCCAATCTCTTCCCTTCCTGTGCAATTCCAAAGATTGTGGTCTGGATCATCCTTGGCATTGAAGTCTCCAAGATGAATTATCTTGTCCTCCTTGGGGATGCTTGTCAAAAGTGTATCAAAGTTGGCATAGAAAGTCTCCTTTTGTTATGACACATCCTTGCAGAAGGTGGAACTTGAACCCAAACCTCTGGCTCATTGATAAGGGACACTATCACTACTTAAAATTACACAACTCTTCCACAACTTTAGATGAACAGTATGGATAGAATTCCTGTCAGGTTTTGAAGCAGGCATTTATTGATAATTATACCACTACAAAGTAATACACAAACCTGAGATACCACAGGAAAACACATATGTAGTTATATTACTCAACCTGTTCAGAGATGTTATGACAGCACAGATGGGACTGGACCTTCTGTCATTGAGGCAAGGATATTACCATGCCACAACAGCCCTTTAAGTCTATGGAAGATTTGAGTTACCATAAGTTTCAGTGTTACGTGTGGATATTTTCTGTTATTACATACCTCTGGAGCAGGTGGGACTTGAACGTAGGCCTCCTGGTTCAGAGTATGGAATCTACCGCTGTGCCACAAGAGGCACCCTCCAGTATTACTTGTATCAATTGAGATTAAGCATATACAGGTGGAGGACATTGACTGGATGCTTACCTGAGCATATATAAACACTTACAGATGCAGGAGTCCAGGAGACACATACCTGTAATCTTTCATGCTGTGAACAAACCCATTCTGTTGTATTCTTCTGTCACCAACTGGCTATCAGGGGTTTAAAACCCTGCCAGCCCTCTCAGTTTGTAACAAGCCTAAACAGTGTCACAGAGAGGATGCAGCTGAGGAGAAACCAACTCCCAGTCTGGGACTCCCTTTGCTCATGAATTTTCAAAGTAATATTCAGATATTTGTATTTTGCAAAGTCAGCTGCTTATTGCAGTTAAGAATATGGACACCTGTTACACACGTATAGACATGATAGGAAATTGGTGGAGCAGACAAAGGGAAAGCATAGAGTGGGATGAGGGATTATTATGGAGTGCAGGAGTGGATAAGATGGTTTTGGCAAGTCACAGAGGGGTGAAGGATTGCCAGTGAGTCCTGGAGGGAAGACAGGATTTCTTGGGATCCTAGGAGGGAATGATGGGAGGAGATAGAAGACTAGTATGGAGTCTGGGAGGGGGAAAGAATTGTTAAGGAGCACTGGTGGAGATAAGGTATTGTCAAGGACTGCTCGAAGGAATGGAGGGCTACTAGGGAGCCTGTGAGAGGATAAGGGATTATCAGAGAGTACTAGAAAGAGATGAGGTAATCACAACGTTAAGTCTAGAAATCACAGCATGCTTCTTCCAAATTTGCAACCATATCAGTAATATCCTAAGTCGCTTAGGCATTCTGAAGCATGGAAGGGGAACCTTCGAGCTGTTAAGGAACTTGATGTAAGACCATAAATGTGCACAGGTTCTCCTTTTGAGAATGTCAGAAATTCGTTTAATGTAGAACACTTCTGTTTGGTTGACTGTTGCTGCTGGGAACTGCTGCTGCAAGTATTTGCTTTTCAAATTAAGTATAATCAGTCCATGCTGATAAATCATTCATAGCTTCGAGTAATATTCTCCCTCAAACTTTAATCGTTGTTGAATAACACTTCAGGTGAACATAGTACTGATATTTAATGTTGTCAGCAGATTGTGGGTTAAGTGTGTTATTTAAACACGTGCAAAACTGTAAATCCTTTCTGACCTTTGAGTACATTTTGATCATTGCATACAGCTGCAGGATTGGTCTCTTTATTGTAAAGTAGAGTGTAAGTTCACTGAATCTGGCACAGTGGAATACTTCTAAAATTATATTTGTCCTGCTCCAGAAATTATAGCCCCCTCAAGCTGAGACGCCAATTGCTCTCCTAAGTTACAGCTCACAACAGCAAAAGATGCTCATAAATTCAAGGTTGTAATCACAGGTGGTAATGTAAGCATGAAGCTTCCTGTTTGAGTCAATTCTGCCTTCCACCTTTCATAAGTGCAGATCTTTGCCAGTCTTTGGAGATTTTTAATAAATAAATCCGTGCTGTCAGCTGGCCTTTGTTTTCACAAATGAGTTGAATGCCCATTGTGCATTTTTAATATAGCGGAGGCAAAGCTCTAGTGGCATGAGCACTAGACTGTTCATTCAGAGACCCAGGTAATATTCTAGGGTCAGGAGTTGGATTTGGCAGATGATGGAATTTGAATTCAATAAATTTTGGCTCAGTGGTTAGCACTGCTGCCAGGGACCTGGGTTTGATTCCTGCCTCGGTGACTGCCTGTGTGGAGTTTGCACATTCTCACTGTGTTTGTGTGGGTTTCCTCTGGGCGCTCCAGTTTCCTCCCACAGTCCAAGGATGTGTAGTTTAGATGAATTGGCCATGCTAAATTGCCATAGTGTTAGGTGCATTAGTGGTAAATCTGGGTTAGTGGAATGGATCTGGACAGATTACTCTTCAGAGGGTTGGTGTGGACTCGTTGGACCAAAGACCCTGTTTCCATACTGGAGGGAATCTAATCTAAAAATCCTGAATTAACAGTCTGATGATAACTCTGAATCCATGTCAATTGGCAGGAAAAACCCATCCGGTTCAATCTAATTTCTGTCCTTTCCTGGTCTGAGACTCCAAACCCACACCAATGTGGTTGACCCTTAGCTGCTGTCTGTCCAATTAGCATTGACAATAAATACTTGCCTAGGCAGTGATGCCCTCATCTTGTGAAAAAATAAAACAAAACAAAGTTGTGGCCTTGTCAATTCCCCGTCTTGTTAATATGTCATTACCGACTGCTCCCATAGCATAAACTCACATACTGACCTAGTCTATCTGGCATTTCTGATACAAATTTGAAGCAGTCCTGTACTCAGTGAACCTTTCCTTCCAGTCTTCCCATTCCTGGACCTGGTGTGGTCCCACAGCTGCCTGGAATGTTTCTGGGAGGGATAGGTTGACTTCTGTAATTCTAAGCACTGGAACTGTCTGTGTGCCCTTGCTGTCTGCTCCACTGCTCTGGTGGTTTCAGCAGCTTGTCCCCATTTACTGTTGCTCCCATGATGTGCCCAATGTCTTGATATGACTTTCAGGTTTTGCTTCCTGACCTCTTTAACTTCAACTACTGCCTTTGTCAATGCTGTTTGCCTTTTCCACTGCCACCATATTGTGGTGTGTAATCTAGCTTGGGGAATGTTTAGTTTCCCAAAAGAATGCTGCTTGAGTCCACAGTCTAACGTTAAAAAATCTTTATTTACAGCTAGACCTTCTGCACACATTCTCTTCACACCAGAATAGAGCACCTGCTTCCTTTCCATTCTCACTCTCTCTCCATGTGACTCAGACATCATTATCACATCGTCATCACAGGTTCGCCTGATGATTTTCAACAAGTTCAGAATAGAATTTGTAATCTCTCTTATTTTTGAGATCAGTCACTATTTCTTTAAAAATTGTACTATTTTCTAAAGTAAGAAGTTACCCACAAATAACTCGCCTCTGACTGAAAACATTGGAGATTTTTTATTTCACCAAGGCAATAAATTGATAAATTATGTTCAATCTAAATTCGGAACTGAAGGATAACTACAGAGGAGAATAGATATTTTGTAGTTAGGTTTAGGAACTGGTAGATACTTTTTGAAAAAGTTGGAAATTTGAGAAAATATTTTGCTAAAGATTGAAAACTGATTTTATCTTTATTCTTCCATTTACCTTCCATATCCAGAACATATTGTAGCAACAAACTATTACCTGCATTGATGGTTGGATGATGCAATCTTGAGGGGGTGACGGGCAAATGTTAATAAACTTTCAAGATGTTAAATATTTTTCCCTAGTATATTTCCAGTGAATTTACTGGCTACAAACACAAACTCAGGCTAATGAACCTCTCTCTCGCTTGAACCTGTCTGGCCCACTTCTACAGCCACTGTTTAATTTAAAGTTATATTTTGAACCTAACTTATCCTATGCCCCTAACAATCCTGTATGTCTCCCTTAGAGATCGCTCTTAGACATGTCCATTCTAGGTTGAAGAGCCACTGTTGTTCCACTCATTTCTCATAACGCATTGCCCTGACACAGGAGATTAGTTTCTTCTCTGTATTGTGATTAGTGCTTGAACATTTCTCTTGTTTCTTGGCAGCAAGGTGTGAGCTGATGATAGGAGAATAAAATTTGATCATTAGCACCTCTGACTTGTATCGTTTTGGCCAATGGAAGAGGAAGAATCCATGTAGTGCTACCTGTCCCATCTAGCTTGATATCATCTTCAAATCTGACCACTTTGCATTGAGGTTTTGAAATTAGATCATTTACATCAATTGCTCTTGTAATGAGCTCCCTTGAGGGATAACAATCCTCCAGAATTGCGTTGGAACCTGCAGGGATTGAGAATTAATCCGAGAGAAGCTGTTGGAAAGAGAACTGATTGAGCATTAAACATCCTTTTACTTCTCTCCTCTCTTAGTTTAACGGTATAAATGAACTGGAAAAAAATTGTTAAGGATTATCCCAACAGGCTGTGATGGGAGACTGTTGGGAAAAGTATGGGGAAAAGACAACTGGTGGCAGGAGGTCATATGATAGAACCTTCAGGACAACATCCAAATGAAGATCGGCAGGCCAGGCAGCATCTCAGGAATAGAGAATTCGACGTTTCGAGCATAAGCCCTTCATCAGGGCTTATGCTCGAAACGTCGAATTCTCTATTCCTGAGATGCTGCCTGGCCTGCTGTGCTTTAACCAGCAACACATTTGCAGCTGTGATCTCCAGCATCTGCAGACCTAATTTTTTATCCAAATGAAGATGGCAACCCAATTTCTGAGGCGCTCAATCAGTGTATCCTCTATTTTTTACATAACTCTTTTAATGTAGACTTGTTGTTGCCCACTTTTATTGCCTTATTAATTACATTAATATGATTTGCAGGACATTAATCGGCTTGATGAATGTGCACATTTTTCCAGCAAATACATTTTACAAAGAAAAAGCTGCATTGGCAAAAGTCCCAAATTTAAACTCGGTTGTGTGCTTTTTTTTATCACGAGTATGCTAATTATTTGGATATTTTCAGCATACTTCACACTTTTTCAGAAACTCAAACACCTCACATTTAATAGTAATGACAGCTGCGAGTCACGAGAGCTGAAAAACTGCCTACTTATTTATCAGCTTCAGCTTCTTCCCGTTCCTGGTGTTATTAAAATGCTATAAGTAGCACAAACAAAGTGCATTTTAACACATCTGTAAAAGGCAGACAAAGACTTTGGGTGTCAGCTGGTGACTGCGACTTCTTTAAAGACATTGAAAGGTAACAAGATGCCTAACTTTTCGCATGGTGTGATGCTCAGGCTTTGGAGATTGTTGATGGTGTAACATGGGAACTGCTGAGTGGTCATTTATGTCAATAAGTTTAATGGAATTTATCCTCAATGACTCACAAAAGAAAACATTCTAAATCTGATTTTAATTATTCATCTAATGGCTGAAACTGGCTGCAGGTGAGGGGTCTGGTGAAATAATGAAATTACAGATTCCGCCAAATCCCACTTCCTTTCCGGTGTTTCCATTACTCCCTGACTGCAGCCTCCTGCCACAAATAAGGCTGATGAGAGGTCATTAACCTGAAATGTTGACCCTGCTTGTATTTCTCCACTGATGCTGACCTGTTGAGTGTTTCCAGCTCTTTCTGGTTTTTGTTTCCGTTCTTTACAATAGGATGAGCACGTTTTTTTCTTTATAGGAGCATGATGCATATTGCTAACAGTATACTTTTGCTATCATTTATTTCTTTCTGTAGACATTTTTCTCTCTCTTCTCATTCCTCTTCAGCCAACAGGGTTCTTCCACAAGTGCCATCATCAATTGTGGGACTCATTCAATTGCCAGGAGGTGCACTTTGCTCAAAGGAACATCCCAGTCTTTCCCTTGAGGAGAGACTGTTTGACTCCCCAGGGAGACAGACCAACTGGTTGTTCTGTTGAGAACTGATTAAATCCAGACAATGTGTGGCTGGTGGAATAAAGTGCCAAGAGAGCTCACAACCTTAGGGATGAAAAACTTAGGCAAATCCCTTAACTACTTGCATTCGGTTCTCCTGCCTGCAATACTGTTAGGATCTGCATAAAAGTGGGACGACAGATGGTAATGATTCCAAAGTAAAACTGAAATTCAGGGCACAGCCCCAAGTCAGTAGTTCAGCCAAATGGAGAAATATGAAGAACTGCTTGCTAAAAATCATGATCTGTACAGTACAAATAAATATTTTTCATAGAATTTTAATATTATTTGGTCTGTTTGCCCTACCTTCTGAATAAATGTTTGAGATCCAAACTGGTTATATATACTTATAAACGTTGAGATAGTGAAATATAATGGAAAATTAATTCATAGCAGCTTTTCAAAAATATTAAAAGTTTAAATACTACAGGTGAAGCTTTATGCCATGTGTCTGTATGTCTGTAGCCATGATACTCACTTAAATGGATAATAGTAAGCAATGTTGAGATAATGGAATAGAAACGTTACAAATAAGAAGCTGAAAACTAACTGCGAAAGTAGATTACATTTCTCTACAAACTGTAGGCAGCTCTCCAACAAGACAATGCTGTCTATATGATAGAGTCTGTATGATTAATATCTGCTGCCAGAAACAACTTTGGGTCTAGGAAACATTATAACAATCTTGTCGAATGTCAGCCACCAATTTTTGCCGGGGTGGTTTTTGAATCCACAATTACTATTCTCTCCAAATATAAAACACATATATATAGGAATAAGGAATATTTTGAGTGCTAATGTACAGTGGGGAAGGGAATTACCCTTAAAGCTAGTAGCCAAGTAGTTAAGTGTGGAACACATGCTTGAATCCATTTTGCTTAGAGCAGTAATGGTATAAAAGTTACCACAATAATCATTTTGAGTGTCACTTTTTGATATATCATGATACGACAGCGTGTTTTAAGAAGATCATTTGTTAAAAGAATAGTTCTACAATTTTAATGTTTAAAGAGTCTCCAGATACATTGTAAGTGGAGTATTTCAGTTATTCTACAGAATGCAAGCACTCAGACTGTCAGCAAGTTATGTGTGGGGAATTGAAGATGACTTTAGATGAGGTGACAGTTGCATTCTCTTGCTGTTGAAAGCTGAGACTTAGACAGATTTCCCAGATTGACATAAATATTGGCAGATCTGATGATTATCATGGTAAGTGGAATTATTTTGATTGTTAGGGTAGTCAATATTGTGGTTCACTGCAGTTCAAAATTTTGGATAAAATCAGACCCAACAATGCTCTGATTAAGACAAATGCTTCACAATGCTTTGTTTGTGGGGTCTGTACCCGGAGGCAACCAACACTTCAATATCCTTAATGCATATCATCTGGAACGTGAGGAGCAAACATCAGAGAAGCGGCAAGTTGTTTATATTTTTTGACAGTGGCTGTAACTCCTGTCATCAAGGCTCTTGGTTGCCCTCATCACTGGCTCCATTCAGGGATCCTTGGTCATCCAGTCACCTGGGAAAAATAAGGTGCCTAAGCGAGTGAATGGCCCTCGGGATAGAAGTTTCTGAAGAGTGGTAGCATCTGACTGTGATCAAAATAAACATAATCACCATCCTTCACCAGTACTAGAAAGCGTACTGGTATGAAAGCTAAGGCAAGATTGGGTAGGTGCAAATTAAGTTCACTTATGATTTCTATGGCTGCAGACAGTCACATACACGTACATGGAGACACATATGTAGGGAATGCCCACTTCTAAGAGGAGCTAGAGGGTTGCTAATGTGCTTGGAGCTGTACCCCCAATGTGCACACAATTATGAGAAGAGGTGGGGAGAAAATTGGAAAAAAGAGCATAACGAAACAACCATTATTCTTTTTACCTACTTTTCCAAGTATGTTCCATTTCTCATTATCTTTTCAAGTTTACTATATTTCAACACTTACTTGTAAATTCTTCCCAAACTTGGTACCAGAGATGTATAACGAAGACCTGAAGTGACTCTATTCTTTATACAAGTTTGACTCTAAAACCCAAACAAATGCAGCGTGTTTTCATTGAATATGTTGAAAAACAATTTGCACTAAACTAGAGCTTAGTGTCTCTCTGGAAAAGCAGGCTTTGTCTATATTGCAATTTTACTGCTCTATCAACCCCTTCAGGATTTCATAGACCATCCATGAAGGAAACATCTGTACTCAATCTATTCTCCTGGCTGAAGGAGAGGAACAATCCGACCTATGTGTGGTGTTTGCTGCAACGTTTTTGCTAAATGCAGCATATTGTACACAATAAGCTTCCTTTCTCTACGACTTACCCCTTCAAGACTTACTGTGGTCCTTCAGGATTGGAAGCCTCATTTGTAATCAGAGTGCAACGACTAAGCATTCCTGAGGATTGCTTGCATGTATTCAAACTAAGAGCATAGTACAGCAGGACTGTTAGAGGTAGTCTGGAACTTGATCAAAGAGTAGAAGAGCCCAACAGAGTTATCAATAACATACTGGCTCCAACATGCACGGCTCTTGCTACCTCCATGGAAACCCAGGTACAGTACACTCAGAGTTTGCCCAAAATGCACATTGACCTTCACTCCATCGCTCTAACCAGAGATACTCAGCACCAATGTCAAGGCAAGAGGTGAACAGGGAAACCCAACCTCAATCCAGGTGCCCCTTCCTCTCCAGCAGGTACCTATACCGAGGAGGAGCCACACAAAAGACCTGTAGAAGCTTTGTTTTTGGATACTCCAAAGGGGCTCGGACCTCCATTGTCTATGGTGCCAAAGTTTTCAGAAATCCAAGCTGAGGAACATGAGCCTGCATCGGGGCAGGATGCTCCCAGTTAGCCTGGTTCTTCTTGGCCCAGCTAGGTTTCAGGCCAATGGCCATCTACAGTGCTGGCTTCATCTACTCCAGTTGTAGATATTGGGACTGCACTTCAACATACTGGGAATGAAAGGATGAGAAAACCCACTGAAAGTACTTAGGTGGCACAGATGAAATGTCATTTTAATGTTCCTTGCACAATTTTAAATATATGCTCTTTCTTAAAACACTTGCTCCAGTCAGGTTCGTATTTGGGAAGGAAGAATAGTAGAGCTGAATATTATTTAAATGGAGAAAGACTGCAGAAAGCTGAATACAGAGGGATTTGAGAGTTCTTATACATGAATCACAAAAAAGCTAGCATTATAGTTCACGGGATAGGGATAACAGGGAAGGCAAATTGAACATTGGTCATTATTTCAAAGGGAATGAAGTATAAAAATAGGGATGTCTAGCTGAAACTATTCCAGATGGGCCACACCTGGAATACTGAGAATACTTTGGTTCTATTATCCAAGGAAGTATATACCAGCATTGGAGGCAATCCAGAGAAGATTCACTCGATTGATCCAGATATGGACGGACTTTCTTATGAGGATATGTTGAATAGGTTGGGCCTGTACTCATTGGCGTTTAAAAGAATGAGAGGTGACCTTATTGAAATACAAAAGATTATAAGGAGCTTGGGTAGATTGTGAGAGTTTGTTTCAATTTGTGGGCGAATCTAGATAAGGGGGCATAATCTCAGAGTAAAAAGTCACCCATTTAAGATCGTAATGAAGAGGAATTTCTTCACTCAGAGAGTGGTTAATCTATGGATATCTTTACTGCAGAGGGCAGGCAAGATTAGCTCATTAAGTATATTCACAGCTGAAATAGGCAGATTTTTAATCAGTAATGGAATCAAGGGTTTTTGGGAAAAGTCAGGAATGTGTATTTGTTATGTAAGCAACAGAACATTACCAATTAAAGGAAGTCCAAACTCAACTCATTCAGCCTGGAGGTGGAGATTAATATATTTGTGACAACTTGTGGAATACTGGAGTTTGATTTCAGCGTTATGACATACTGATGCAAGTGCAAGCAGCCTTGTGTTTTCAGCCTGAGGTGGCAGCAACCTGATTAATAGCAGTACTCTTATCTCCCAGCCATCCTATACGGAGCAAGGATATTGGAAATCTGTGACAAAACAGAAATTGTGGAAGAAACTCAACAGGTCTGGCAGCATCTGTGGAGAGAGAAAGCAGAGTTAACCTTTTGAGTCCAATGACTCTTCTTCCAGTCCTGAAGAAAGGTCACTGGATTGAGAAATTATCTCTGCTTTCTCTCCACAGATGCTGTCAAAACCACTGAGCTTCTCCAGCACTTTTCTGTTTTTGTTTCAGATCTTCCACTGTCCTTTGTTTTATTTTCCAGGAATCCGTGAGTTCCCCAGTATGAACACCTCATGCCAGTTCCCAGGATTTCTGATGGAAACCTCCAAAATGTGTTTTTGATGGTCACAGCTAAGTTGAACATTGCTGGAGTGGAAGCCCTTTCAGTTGATGAACTCTGCAGATTAGTGACAGTGTTCTCTCAAAGCAATCTATCGTGCAGTCTATGCACTTGAAGCTGCCAGCAAAATCGGAAATTCCCACTGCCCAGCCCACATTTAAACTGGTATAATCTGGGAAAATGGCTTTTGGGAAATTAAATACAGGTCCCCAGTTGCCCCTTCAAATAAGCTGCTGGCATAAAAACACAGGGCAGCTGTGACCTCAATAGTCTTCAAAATAGAATGGAGAAACTGAGGACTGCAGATGCTGAAGATCAGAGTTGTAAAGTGTGGTATTGAAAGGCACAGCAGGTCAGGCAGCATCTGAGGAACAGGAGAATCGAAGTTCCAGGCATAAGCCCTTCATCAGGAATGAATTTATGCCGAAACATTGATGCTCCTCGGGTGCTGCCTGATCTGCTGTGCTTTTCCAGTGCCATGCATTTCAACTTCAAAATGGAACAGTCAGGCAGATTTTCTGAGCACAATTAGAATCCCTACAATATAGCAGCAGGCCATTCAGCCTATCAAGTTCACACTGACTGTCAGAAGAGCATCCTATCCAGATCCACCCCCTAACCGTATCCCTGCATTTCCTATGGCTAATCAATATAGCCTACACATCCTTGGATACTATGGGCAGTTTAGCATGGCTAATCCAACTAAATTGTACATTTTTGGACTTTGGGAGGAAACTGGAGAACCAGGAGGAAACCCACACAGACATGGGGAGAATGTGCAAACTCCATACAGACAGTAGTCTAAGGCTGGAATTAAACCTAGATCACTAAGCCACCGAATTCCTGCTACAGGAACAGACACAGTTCACTGATGCTAACCTGGGACACATTTAGTCTGTGGCTGGATTATGTCTCTGAGAGTTGTAGAAAGTGACAGCATCTGGGGTCATCATACTATCCTGTCCTTGGTGGATCATTATCTGCCATCTCTCCTGGAGTTTGCTGATAAAGTTGTAACTGCTCTCTCCTTCTGTGCTGTCTGTCTGTAAATAGAGGCCACAAGGACTCCAGCAATGGCAATGTTCACATCAAGTGTATAAGCTGATGATGTGTAGAAAATGTCACAAAGATCTAATCACATCATTAACAGTACTCCAGAGACCTCACATAAATCAGATAAAGCATCACATTGTTCTCTGACACAATATACCATGGAGGCTTTTAAAGGAAGTCAATGTCATGTCTCGTTAAAGAGTGATGAGATATGTAACCTGATCCAGATGTCCAGATATATGTTGCAGAACCAAAGGTGTTCCTGCTTCACAGGTGGAGTGAAATTCTGGCAGTAAGACACGATGCTGGACCACACTCCCTAAGAGAAAAGCTACCTTGGATACCACAGACCATGCCCTTGCATTCTTCCAATTCAGTGGAAGAATGTGGCAGCTCTGAAGTGTTGTCTTCCGATGTTAACTCTTAAATGGGATTCAGAAATGCGAAAGATAGGGGACACTTTCAAGTTAGCACCTAATTAGATGTGGTGAGCCAACATGACAAGGGTCAAGTAGTGCAAACAATGTAATGGCAATGATTGCAGAAGGCCATAATTTATAATTGTCCAGCCTCAGACAATGATAACCTGCTAAAGAAGTGCAATTTGATGCCAGATGGTTGGCATTATTGAAGTAATGGGTTCACACTTAATGTGATTGTTTGTAGCAGGATATCAAGCTCAAAGAATTGTATTCTATCCTCAAAACAGAGAAACAGCACTCAACACTGCCCACTCTGTGTGGGGTGGCAGCCATTTTGTCTCATTGTTGCATACTCGAGCTGACACCAAGCATGGCAAGGTTTGAACTTTGTCTCCTTGCGAGTGACTTGTAGGCTTCATATGAAATGAATGATGATTTTTTTCCCCATTCTTCATGTTCCCTTTTGTTTTGTTGTCCCTGCAACTCCTATGGTCTTTCAATATTCCCTCATTTCCTTTCAGCCTTTTATTTCACTATTAATGTCTGCAATTTAGAAACATAAAAGCACAGAAGATAGGAGCAGCAGTAGGACATTCTCCTCTATGAGCCTCCACCGCAATTCAATATGATCATGGCTGAACATCCAACTCAGTGCTTTGTTCCTGCTTTTTTTCCAATACTCTTTGATGTCTTTACCCCTGAGAACTGAATCTATTCCATTCCTGAAAATGTGGCTTCAATTTCTGTCATTGGCAAAAAATTCGATAGTTCACCACTTTCTGGGTGAAGAAATTTCTCCTCATCTTAGTCCTAAATGGCCTAGCTCCTATTCTTAGAGTGGTGCTGGAAAAGCACAGCAGTTCAGGCAGCATCCGAGGAGCAGGAAAATCGACGTTTCGGGCAAAAGCCCTTCATCAGGAAACTGTTGCCCCGGCTCTGGACTGCCCAGTCATCAGGAACATCCTCCTGAATCCACCCTGTCTAGCCATATTAGAATTTACTCCTTGAGTCCACAGCTTTGTGAACATTGTGGGAAGTTGTAGCCGTGATGTGCCCATGGCACTACTGTCTTAGTTCATCTTGATAGTAGATCTTGTAGGTTTGGAAAATTGTATTAAGGATGTCTTACCAAATTTTAACAGTGCATCTCAGAGATGGTACACACAGCTTACATTGTGCACTAAAAGTGAAGGGGATTAATGTTTAAGGTTGTGGATAGGATGCTGATTTTGAAGACAGCCTTGTTTTACAAATATTGAGCTTCTTGGGTGTTGTTAGATCTGCACTCATCCAGACAAGTGAAAGATATTCCACCACATTCCGGACTTGTGTCTTGTAGGTGATGAACAGGATCTGGAAAGTCGGGAGCTGAGTTGCTCAGTATGGAATCAGAGCCCGGAATACTTTTGCAGCCGCGGTATATTTTGTGACTGGTCCAGTTAAGTTCTTGTCAATGATGACCCTTGGGACATTATGGTGGAAATGCAGCGATGGAGATGCCACTGAATATCTAAGAAAGATGATTATATTCCCTCTTTTTGGATATGATGATGTGGAGAAGCCGTTGTTGGATTGGAGTGGACAAAGTTAAAAATCACACAACATCAGGTTCTAGTCCAACAGGTTTATTTGGAGGTGCTAGTTTTTGGAGCACTGCTCCTTCATCAATTGGCTGTGGAGGAGGACCATAAGACACAGAATTTATAGCAAAAATTACAGTGTCATTCAACAGAAATGATATATTGAACAAACCCGGATTACTGATAAGTCTTTCATCTTTTAGAATGGGTTGCAGGTTTTGGCTCATTTATATGCCATGTACATGGCAGGTACTCATGTGACTCAGCCAACATTATCTACCTCATACACTGTAGGCAAGGATGTCCCAGGGATGGTACATTGGTGAGACCAAGCAGTTGCTACGAAAACAGATGAATGGACACCACGCAACAATCACAAAACAGCTGGGGAACACTTCAGCGGTCAGGGACATTCAGCCCTGGATCTTCGGGTGACCATCCTCCAAGGTGGACTTTGGGATACGCAACAACGCGGAGTGGCCAAGCAGAGGCTGACAGCCAATTTCAGCACCCATGAGGATGGCCTCAACTGGGATCTTGGATTCATGGCACACTGCAGGTGACCCCACTGCCCTATACACGCTCTCCCAGACACACATAATGCCTTAAAAACACACACGTAGATCCAAGATGGCGGCGACTCAGCAAGTCTGAGTCTACAGAGCCCGTCCCAAAACCTGGGAAAAGTGGGTTTCCTGCCCCCACCACACTTGCCAAACCACCCAAAAAATTTCTTTAATCTTAATTAGCTGCTGAATATTATATTTAAACAGTCTAATACTGAGTGGATAATGAGTAAATCAAAGGGACCCCGCAGCTCTCAGAAAACAAAGACCCCTCCCCCACCCTCCTCTCCTCCGGCTGCAGCTGAGGTAAAAATAGGCCTTGGAGAGATGATTGCCAGATTGGAATCGACACTCGTCAATTTCATCGCAGAATCCCGACAGAGATGGAATGCATTCGAAGAAAAGCTGCAGAAACAGAATCAAACCATGGAGGAGCTGCAGGGCCGAGTGGAGGGGGCGGAGCTAAAGGCCACGACCTCCGAGGCTGCAGCTCAAACAGCTGCAGAACAGGTGTGAGCTCTGGAGCAGAGAGTCCGGGCCTTTGAAATCTACATGGATGATATTGACAACAGAAATCGGAGAAAAAATATTCGGTTGCTGGGCCTTCAAGAGCAAGAAGGGAAAGAACAGTTAGCAGCATTTCTGGAGCAATGGCTGCCCCAGCTTTTAAACCTGGGGGCTGAAACTGACCGGGTAAGGGTGGAGTGGGCCTACCGGGTCGCAGTACGCGGATCTGGCCCAAACCAGCGCCCACGCCCGGTCCTGTTCCGGCTGCAGAGTTATAGGGAGAGGCAGATACTCCTGGATGCCTCCAGAAAGCTTGGAAAGGATCCTAAAGCTATGATCCATGAAGGATCCAAGATTATGTTATTTCAGGACTTCTTCCCGGCTTTGGCACGAAGAAGGAAGGCGTTTGATGAGGTGAAGAAATGTTTAAGGGAGATATTCAATACACCTTACGCTACCCAGCGACGTTATGCTTTACCCACAAAGGATCCGAGTATAATTTTAGATCATCGGAAGAGGCCAAGAAACTTTTAGACTCGGTTAAATAAATCGTAAGAGACAATTTATGTTGGCTTGCCTCTCCCACACTCCGTGGGGAGAAATGGATACTTTATTCTACTTTACTTTTGCCTCTGGGAGCGGGGTTGTCTTCCTTGCTATGTTATTATACTTAACTGTAATCTGTTGGAGTTGTAATTTTATAGTTATGTGTGTTTGTACGTGGCATTGATGCTATTAGATATACTCAGGTATGGGTGGGGAGGGGTGGGGGTGCGGCGCTCACTGTTAACTCTAGCTCGGTATTATATCTAAATCCTATTAAGGAGCGCCCGGGTCGAGGGTGGGACACTGTTTGGGAGAGGATATGGTGGAACGTTGGAAAGGTAGTAAGGCCCCCTGAGAACAAGGGGGAAGATCTCCATTCAAACATGTTTAATTTTTATTTGTTTGTTCTTATTGTTTGGAAATTGCTTCCTTTTTATCATACTGTTATGAGTGTATTAGAGAACATTTTCTCTTATTTGAAGGATGTAAGCGACTCAACTATACACTCTGGATGATTGTGGATTAGTTGAATTTTGATGATTATATATTTAAGATCTATTTTTATATTAATGTTTGTGCTTGAAAATTCTGCTTATTTTTGTAAATTTGTCAAAATGTTAAATTCCCAATAAAAATATCTATAAAAAAAAACACACGCGCTCTTACATAATCACACACTCATGGAGACACGGAGACACAGAGACACACACACACACACACACACACACACACTCTCTCTCTCTCTTTCTCTCATGTGTGCACATGCACATATAAGATAGGGGGTGAATTTGCATTTTCAGAATTATATTTGCAGGTACATTCTATTTTATTTAAATCTACAGGCTGTCAATCCATGTGATAATTTATAAATTCCACTTTGGAAATAGAACCAATCTGACTGAAGATTTGGTTATAGACAGACTCAACCTCATACCTTTAATGCATTGTCTAAGCTGAAATGTCACCTTTTTTTTATAAAACCTTAAGTTATCGCGAAAATGTGACTTCAAAGAAATTCTGGGATTTGCATATTAATGAACTAAAACCTGCAACCCATTCTAAAAGATGAAAGACTTAACAGCAATCTAGGTTTGTTCAATATATCATTTCAGGTGCATGACACTGTAATCTTTTGCCACAAATTCTGTGTCTTGTCGTCCTGCTCCACAGGTACCTGATGAAGGAGCAGTGCTCCGAAAGCTAGTGCTTCCAAATAAACCTGTTGGGCCGTAACTTGGTGCTGTGTGATTTTTAACTTTTTGGAGATGGTCATTGCTTGACACTTATCTGCCACAATTGTTACTTGTAACTTAAGAGCTCAAGCCTGAATATTTCCAGGTTTTGCTGTATGTAGACTCACGGTGGGAACTAAAAAAATTCACAGATAAACTTCCAGCAGAAAGAGGGTACAATTGTGGTGATTATATTTGAGCATATGTGTCCCTTAAGGGACAGGAAAATAGTTTTGATGAGTTTACTCATTCTCAGACTAAGCACTAGGTGGACATGGTTCTATAGCAAAGACTTGACTTTGTATATGTGAAATTCTCAACCATTCTACAAGCAGCTCCCTGTTGACCAGTATTTGTCTCAAATTGGAATGGTTGCGCACTCGCCTAATGACTTTATTGCATTCACAACAAGTTGGTGCAAATCTAAAATCGCTATTACCAATGCTAAACATGGAGTGGTAATTAAGTGTTACAACTCAATGTGGCTCTAAACCACAGAGGGATGATCTCCTGACTGCACCACATCGTAGTGTCAAATTGGTCATGGATTTATGTAGCAGCAATAATGCATAGTTTTAGTGTTAATGTGACCTGCCCCTTTTTTGAATGAAGTCACGTGGCCGCAAGTGCTTAACTGAGGGAAAAAATTGCTAAAAGAGTTATAACGGAGCAAATAAATGTAATAGTTATTTTAAAGAAACAACGCTAGAAAACCAGTTGCAATTATTTTGGAAGATCTTGAGGCCAGATCTAATTGTTACTCCACCAGCAATACAAATACATAACTTTAATTAAGGGCCCAAGCTCTGAACTATAGACGTAGCAATTACTTACTAATTATACTAACCAGGGAACACTATCCACTCCTATAAATACCAATGATTGCTATCCATTCCTGCTGCAACAGAATGAAACTTCATCCGGCTCTGTTTGAGAGCCTGTTATTATCAGCACACAACTTCGAAAGTACTGGCTGAGGAATTCTGAAATGCTTCCCCACTGAGCCACAGTTACAAGTGAAGAGCTATTAACGTTTATTTTAAAAACAGCATTAAAAAACTCTTGATCGGTACATTAAATGTGCAAACAAAATTGTGCAACGATGTGTTAGGCATTGATTATTAACCCGAAAAAACGTTGAGCAACGTATACAGGATGCCAAATAAATAAATATCAATAATTAGTCAATCTAAATTTTATATCTGACTTGGATTTTCGATTTACTAGCCTGTAAGAATCTGAGTTTGTGAAAAAATGTGAGTAAATTTGGAGCTCAGCAAGAATGTTCATTGTTAATTTTGCCAATTGCTATTTACAGGTATCATCATATTGTACAGGGTAAATGTGCTCAATTCTGTCGAGTTATCTATCACATTAAGCTATAAGTCAGGTATGAGTAAATTTTAAAAAGGGCAACTTAGGGGGGTGAAGCAAATACTCAGTAACTATCCATAAAGGCAGATCATGTGCAGTCAGCTTCATTTATAGCCAATGGAAAAAGGAGGAGAATTATTTCTGAATATAATCAGTCCTGTTACTGTTAGTATCCCACGTCTGATTAGTATGAGTCACCTCATAGAAAAAGTTAATGGCTGCTTGAAGTTTTAAAGAACAGATTTTATAAAATAAAGGCATTTTATAAAGACAAAATTTTACAATATCATACTTTGGAAATTATATAATGCCTTAAAAAGCTACAGATATGAATTAAAAGCACGCAAACACTGGAAAAAACCAACAAGTCCATCAGTATCTAATGATGGAAAAATAGATCGGTGTTTTGAATTAAAACCCTCAATCAGTTCATTGTCTATTTTGAACATTTTGGGATGAATCCTAACTGGAAGAATGTTTTCAGCAGAAAACTATAGCATAAAATTAAGAATCTAGCAATGCACATGCTATCAAAGATGTCACATCTCATAGAAATCATGGAATTCCTACAGTGCAGAAACAGGCCATTCGGTCAGGGCAGGCAGGGACAACGTAGGACTAATAAATTAAACTATTTTTATTTCAATGCAAGGGGCCTAACAGAAAAGGCAGCTGAACTCAGGGCATGGTTAGGAACATGGAACTGGGATATCATAGCAATTACAGAAACATGGTTCAGGGATGGGCAGGACTGGCAGCATAATGTTGCAGGATACAAATGCTATAGGAAGGATGGAAAGGGAGGCGAGAGAGGAGAGGGAGTGGCATTTTTGATAAGGGATAGCATTACAGCTGTGTTCAGGGAGGATAATCCCGGAAATACATCCAAGGAAGTTATTTGTGTGGAACTGAGAAATAAGAAAGGGATGATCACCTTATTGGGATTGTATTATAGACCCCCTAATAGTCAGAGGGAAATTGAGAAACAAACTTGTAAGGAGATCTCAACTACCTTCAAGAATAACAGGGCGGTTATGGTAGGGGATTTTAACTTCCCAAACATCGACTGGGACTGCCATAGTGTTAAGGGTTTAGATGGAGAGGAATTTCTTAAGTGTGTACAAGACAATTTTCTGATTCAGTATGTGGATGTACCTATGAGAGAAGGTGCAAAACTTGATCTACTCTTGGAAATTGGGCAGGGCAGGTTACTGAGGTGTCAGTGGGGGAGCACTTTGGGGCCAGCAACCATAATTCCATTAGATTTAAAACAATGATGGAAGAGAATAGACGAGATCTAAAAGTTGAAGTTCTAAATTGGAGAAAGGTTAATTTTGACGGTATTAGGCAAGAACTTTCGAAAGCTGATTGGGGGCAGATGTTTGCAGGTAATGGGACAGCTGGAAAATGGGAAGCTTACAGAAATGAGACAACAAGAATCCAGAGAAAGTATATTCCTGTCAGGGTGAAAGGGAAGGCTGGTAGGTATAGGGAATGCTGGATGACTAAAGAAATTGAGGGTTTGGTGAAGAAAAAGAAGGAAGCATATGTAAGGTATGGACAGGATAGATCAAGTGAATCCTTAGAAGAGTATAAAGGAAGTAGGAATATACTCAACAGGGGACATGAGATATCTTTGGCAAATAGAATTAAGGAGAATCCAATGAGTTTTTACAAATACATTAAGGACAAAAGGGTAACTAGGGAGAGAATAGGGGCCCCTCAAAGATCAGCAAGGCGGCCTTTATGTGGAGTCACAGAAAATGGGGGAGATACTAAATGAATATTTTGCATCAGTATTTACCGTGGAAAAGGATATGGAAGATATAGACTGTAGGGAAATAGATGGTGACACCTTGCAAAATGCCCATATTACAGAGATGGATGTCTTGAAATGGTTAAAGGTAGATAAATCCCTAGGACCTGATCAGGTGTACCCGAGAACACTGTGGGAAGCTAGGGAAGTGATTGGTGGGCCTCTTGCTGAGATATTTGTATCATCGATAGTCACAGGTGAGGTGCCGAAAGACTGGAGGTTGGCGAATGTGGTGCCACTATTTAAGAAGGGTGGTAAGGACAAGCCAGGGAACCATAGACCAGTGAGCCTGATGTCGGTGGTGGGCACATTGTTGGAGGAAATCCTGAGGGACAGGATGTACATGTATTTGCAAAGGCAAGGACTGATTAGGGATAGTCAGCATGGCTTTGTGCGTGGGAAATCATATCTCACAAACTTGAATGAGTTTTTTGAGGAAGTAACAAAGAGGATTGATGAGGGCAGAGCAGTAGATGTGACCTATATGCACTTCAGTAAGGCATTCGACAAGGTTCCCCATGGGAGACTGATTACCAAGGTTAGATCTCATGGAATCTAAATATTCCATGAGAACTAAATATATGGATACAGAACTGGCTCAAAGGTAGAAGACAGAGGGTGGTGGTGGACGGTTGTTTTTCAGACTGGAGGCCTGTGACTAGTGGAGTGCCACAAGGATCGATGCTGGGTCAACTACTTTTTTTGTCATTTACATAAATGATTTGGATGTGAGCATAAGATGTACAGTTAGTAAGTTTGCAGATGACACCAAAATTGGAGGTGTAGTGGACAGCGAAGAGGGGTACCTCAGATTACAACAGGATCCAATGGACTGAGCAGTGGCAGATGGAATTTAATTCAGATAATTGTGAGGTGCTGCATTTTGGGAAAACAAATCTAAGCAAGCAGTTTATACTGAATGGTAAGATCCTAGGGAGTGTTGCTGAACAAGGAGACCTTGGAGTGCAGGTTCATAGCTCCTTGAAAGTGGAGTCACAGGTAGGTAGGATAGTGAAGAAGGCGTTTGGTATGCTTTCCTTTATTGGTCAGAGTATTGAGTACAGGAGTTGGGAGGTCATGATGCGGCTGTACAGGACATTGGTTAGGCCACTGTTGGAATATTGCATGCAATTCTGGTCTCCTTCCTATCGTAAAGATGTTGTGAAACTTGAAAGGATTCAAAAAAGATTTACAAGGCTGTTGCCAGGGTTAGAGAATTTGAGCTATTGGGAAAGGCTGAACAGGCTGGGGCTGTCTTCCCTGGAGCGTCAGAGGCTGAGGGGTGACCTTGTAGACGTTTACAAAATTATGAGGTGTATGGATAGAGTAAATAGGCAAAGTCTTTTCCCTGGGGTGAGGGAGTCCAGAACTAGAGGGCATAGGTTTTGGATGAGAGGGGGAAGATATAAAAGAAACCTACGGGACAACGTTTTCACACAGAGGGTGGTATGTGTATGGAATGAGCTGCCAGAGGATGTTTTGGAGGCTGGTACAATTGCAACATTTAAGAGGCATTTGGATGAGTATATGAATAGGAAGGGTTCGGAGGGATATGGGCCATGTGCTGGCAGGTGGGACTAGATTGGGTTGGGATTTCTAGTCAGCATGGACGGGTTGGACCAAAGAGTCTGTTTCCATGCTGTACATCTCAATGGCTCTATGACTCTATGATTCTAAGTCCACAATGACCCTCCGAAGAGTAAACCACCCAGACCCATTCCGTCTCTCCCTATTACTCTATATTTGCCCCTGACTGATGCACCTAACCTACATATCCCTGAACACTATGGGGCAATTTAGCATGGCCAACCTGCAAATCTTTGGATTGTGGAGGAAACCAGAGCACATGGAGGGAACCCATGCAGACACAGGGAGAATGTGCAAACCCCTCACAGACAGTCAGCCAAGGCTGGAATAGAAATAGGGTCCCTGATGCTGTGAGGCAGCAGTGCAAACCACTGAGCCCCTGTGCCACTCTGAAGGTCACATCAGAAAGTGTGAACTCAGGATTATCAATATTTGCAAAGAGTTGCAATTCAGAGCATCAAACATCACTTTGTCTCACCTTAATTACATCTTGCCCATTGGCCAAAAATTAACAATGAGCTGAAAAGCCTGTGCCTGTTCTCATTTCTGAGGGTTGGTCCATGGATTTGCATTGGGCTGTTCATCCATATGTGCATAGCACTGCAGTAGATTGCCATTGCCTTCTACAGGTTGTCTGACCAGAAGACTCTTCCACTTGTTATCCTGCCATCAGGTGTATTGTAATATATCTGGTCACCTTCCACAACCATCAAGGTCCTGGTATTGGACTCAAATGCAGAGCTATTGTTCCAGATTTAGCAATGCTACTGTAGCACCACAAGAATTCCCAACCATTAAGCATCAATCAAGTATTGATTAAATATGAAAATAGAAAAAAAAAAATCAGTTATTGAGGAGTTACCTAGGCACAGAAGAGTGAACAGTCTATTACATTTTATTTTTAAATTTACCTACATTTGAAACTGCCAAGTTACAGAGATCAATTAGCCAAAGGGATCAAATCATTTTTGGAACTTGAGCCACTATCTTGATTTTTTTCCATTATCTGAATGTAATAAAACAAATAATAAAATTGCAAGTAATTTTAAAAGTAACATTTCATAATAAAAGACATATTCTGACTGAAACAGTTGTCTGTACAGAGTCATAAATCTTTGATAAACATTTTACTGCAGTAACCTTGTCGAATCCCAATCCTCAGTCAGAAGTGCTTTCTTGAGTTTCCATTTCTGAGTCAGGCCATGTTGACATATTTTTGCTGCTACCCATTGATTGATTAATTGTGGTTCATGCTTGTGCAGTTTTCTGTGTGGAAGAACGTGTTGTGCTTTTGGGTGCAATCAATAATTTAAGATTCATACTATTAAAAACAAAAAATAAAACCATTGCTTTTTATATGTTGCTAGTTTTCACAAGAGAACCAAATGTGGTTGCTTGCTTCGGAAAATGTTGCATCAGCCATCTGCTTGATACATTTGAGAGTGACAAACCGTCTCCATATGCTGATGCCCTGTGCCAATAACTGCAGTAGCCACTCACAGTAAGGTCTAGCAGTGGTTGAAGGGAATGAATCAACAGGAAAAATCTTCTCCTGATGCAAACACACGTGCCAGGCATCCCTCCATTCCTCTGATTTTTAATTTGAACCATACACAGTATTTTTCTTCTGTATTAATCCATCTACGCCTCCTTCTCCGATTGGTCATGTCTAAGATAGAGATGGCCAGTCCAATATAGTGCTGGAGTAGGGCTCTTATGTTGAAATCAATGAGGTAAAAAGCTTGTCCACTTTTCTTTTTCTTTCCCTTCCCTCTTTTTTTAACTCACTTACCTTGACCTGAGCTTGGACTACATCATCCGTGGTGAGAGCCCAGTGCATGGACCTCAAGCAGACTTGGTGTGGGACCTCCAGCAGACCCAGTGTGCAGAACTCCATCAGAAACAGCACACAGACCTCCAGCAGACCCAGTGTGGGACTTCCAGCAGACCTAGTGCATGGGCCTCCAGCAGACCCAGTGTGCAGACCTCCATCAGAAAGAGTGCCCAGGGCGCAGTGCGTGGATCTCAAGTGGGCCCTGGGTGTGGATTTGAACTGGGCCCTGGATGTGGATCTCAAGTGGGTCCAGGGTATGGATCTCAAGTGGGCCCTGGGCGTAGATCTCAAGTAGGCCCAGGGCGTGGATCTCAAGTGGTCCCAGTACATGGATCTCAAGCAGACCCAGTGCACAGACTTCAAATGGGCCCAGCGCAGAGGAGAGTGAGCCACCCCTTACTTTATATGGAGCAAGCACAGAACCTGGACTTGGTGGTTTCTAATCGGCAGAGACGACCATGGCATGGGTAGACCCAGCTGCACAAAATGGTGCCTGAGGTTTGGCAACTTTGTTGTTGGTTGGGTCAGACACTGGCGGAAGCAAAATGCTGGCAAAAGGGCATCACGGCAACATCGATGAGCTAGGCGCAATGGCCAAAACTTGGGACTCTGACATTGGAGGGTCCGGCTCAGGTAGCAGAGGTGTATCAGCCCTGCGCCAGTGATGGTGCCTGAGGATCAGGGACTTTGATGTTGGTTGGTTCCGGTGTAGACGACAGCGAATTGATGATGGAGGGAAGGTGGTGCAGGCATTGTTGATGGTGATCAGCTGGCTCAGGACTCTTTTCAAGCTCTATTTTTCTTTCCTGTTCCTTATTCTTAACTTATTCAAAATGACACTGTGTCATGGTGACAAATGAAAGCTCTTCATCGTATTTTCTTGTATTCTTACTGTAAAATACATGTGACAGCAAAATCAAAATCAAATCTGAAGAGATACACAGCAGCCATAATTTCATGGAGTGGTGGAACAGGTTCAAAGGGCCAAATGGCCTACTTTCACTCTTAATTCATATGTTTGTATGTTGGACCAGCTATCTCAATTGTTGAAGTCTGAAACAAAAGTTGGATGGGCCAGAAACCATCTTCATCTTCTGAATTTGGCAACAAAAAGGAAAATGCAGTTAAAGAATAGAATTCAAAAGATCAATTGAAAAGCATATATTACTTTTGAATATCTTAAAATAAAATTATTTCAAAGACAAGATGCAAAATTTATGTGGGGCAGTTAAAGAAACTATGTAACCATTGCAGAAGCTTATTTAAACCATTGATCCTTCCCTTCCCCATCCCTGTATATTAAGGTGTACTTCCATTGTCAAAGGCAGCAGAGTGCACTGACATTTAAATAACATAATTTCTCTTGCATTAGCATACCATTTCTGCACCTGCTGGCAACCTGAACAAAAGTGCATCTTATGTGCATTATGGATGGAAATTAAGTGTCGGATTTCTCCACCCAAATTTACATTCCATTCAATAAAACAAAGAACTGCAGATGCTGGAGATCTGGAAGAGCACAGCAGTTCAGGCAGCATCCAAGGGGCAGCGAAAGCCCTTCATCAGGAATAAAGGCAGAGAGCCTGAAGTGTGGAGTGATAAGCTACAGGAGATTGGGGGTGGGGAGAAAGTAGCATAGAGTACAATAGGTGAGTGGGGGGGGGGAATGAAGGTGATAGGTCAGGGAGGAGCGGGTGGAGTGGATAGGTGGAAAAGGAGATAGGCAGGTAGGACAAGTCCGGACAAGTCATGAGGACTGTACTGAGCTGGAAGTTTGGAACTAGGGTGAGGTGGAGGAAGGGGAAATGAGGAAACTGTTGAAGTCCACATTGATGCCCTGGGGTTGAAGTGTTCCGAGGCGGAAGATAAGGCATTCTTCCTCCAGGCGTCTGGTGGTGACAATCACCTGATGAAAGAGCGTCGCTCCGAAAGCTAGTGTGCTTCCAATTAAACCTGTTGGACTATAACCTGGTGTTGTGTGATTTTTAACTTTGTATTCCCCTGATCATCTTATAAACCTCTATCAAGTCACCCCTCATCCTTCGCCGTTCCAATGAGAAAAGGCCTAGCACTCTCAACCTATCCTCGTATGACCTATTCTCCATTCCAGGTAACATCCTGGTAAATCATCTCTGCACCCTCTCCAAAGCTTCCACATCTTTCCTAAAATGAGGTGACCAGAACTGCTCACAGTACTCCAAATGTGGCCTTACCAAGGTCCTGCACAGCTGCAACATCACCTCACGACTCTTAAATTCAATCCCTCTGCTGATGAACGCTAATACACCATAGGCCTTCTTACAAGCTCTATCCACCTGAGTGGCAACTTTCAAAGAGCTATGAACATAGACCCCAAGATCCCTTTGCTCCTCTACCTTACTAAGAACCCTACCGTTAACCCTGTATTCTGCATTCTTATTTGTCCTTCCTAAATGGACAACCTCACACTTGACAGGGTTGAATTCCATCTGCCACTCCTCAGCCCAGCTCTGCATCATATCTAAGTTCCTTTGCAGCCCTCCTCACTATGCACAACTCCACCTACTTTCGTATCGTCTGCAAATTTACTGACCCCCCCTTCGACTCCCTCTTCCAAGTCATTAATAAAAATTACAAACAGCAGAGGACCCAGAATTGATCCCTGCGGAACTCCACTTGTAACTGGGCTCCAGGCTGAATATTTACCATCTACCACCATTCTCTGACTTCGACCGGTTAGCCAGTTCTCTATCCAACTAGCCAAATTTCCCACTATCCCATGCCTCCTGACTTTCCGCATGAGCCTACCATGGGGAACCTTATCAAATGTCTTACTAAAATCCATGTACACTACATCCACTGCTCTACCCTCATCCACATGCTTGGTCACCTCCTCAAAGAATTCAATAAGACTTGTAAGGCAAGACCTACCCCTCACAAATCCGTGCTGGCTGTCCCTAATCAAGCAGTGTCTTTCCAGATACTCATAAATCCTATCCCTTAGTACCCTTTCCATTACTTTGCCTACCATGAAGTAAGACTAACTGGCCTGTAATTCCCGGGGTTATCCCTATTCCCTTTTTTGAACGGGGCACAACATTCGCCACTCTCCAGTCCCCTGGTACCACTCCCGTTGACAGTGAAGACGAAAAGATCATTGGCAACGGCTCTGCAATTTCCTCTCTTGCTTCCCACATAATCCTAGGATATATCCCTCAGGCCCGGGGGACTTGTCTATCCTCAGGTTTTTCAAAATGCCCAACACATCTTCCTTCCTAACAAGTATCTCCTCTAGCTCACCAGTCCATTTCATACTCTCCTCTTCAACAATACAGTCCCTCTCATTTGTAAATACTGAAGAAAAGTACTCATTCAAGACCTCTCCTATCTCTTCCGACTCAATACACAGTCTCCCACTACTGTCCTTGATCGGACCTACCCTCGTTCTCGTCATTCTCATGTTTCTCACAAACGCATAAACCATCATGGATGTTTTTAAATTTGCAAAGGGTCAGATGTGGGAGGTTGGCTAGCAGTCTAGTGTATAATCGAGCTGAGAAGTAAGGTAGGTATAAATAGGGGGATCAGCAGTAGCTGGGCTGAGGCAGGCAGCAGCAGAGTTGGGCGATATTGTGGAAATAAGTCATCTTAGTGAATGTTGAAAGGGCATCCTTGGGTGAAATATGATATGAAGACGCTAAGCAGTCTGGTTGATCTCAGATTATAGGGGAAAGCTATGGAGTCAGAACTAGGAAAGAATGACAGAAGACAATGGCTTCAGTCTTGGCAAGATTTAATTAGAAGAAATTTCTGCTCATCCAATATTGGACATAAAATGGACAATCTGACAATTTAGCAGAATTGTGAGAGCTGTTGGTGTCCATGTGAAAACAAACACTGTGTAGTAATGCCCCCGCATCTGCAGGGGATACATTTCATGACTTATCGTGGAAACCTGAAACCGCGGATAGGAGTGAACTCATTCATTTCAATGGGAAATTCACCTTCCCAGCGGCACCATGGTCCCTGGTTCTGGAGGGTTCCCTATAATATGTTCAGCCCACGGTAACTGCGGGTAACTGAAAACAATTCCGCGGATACAGGGTCCGCCCTGCATTTCATTGGATGTCGCTGAGACACAGATTAGAAATGGGAGGGGTAACAAGGACAGATTCACTGGGGACACTGGAGATAACAGGGCAGTAATGGGGAGAGAAATTATTGCAAGCGATTCTCCAGCTAGATATATAAAAATGGAAGAAGCTGAGTACAGTTCCATCCGGCTGGACAACAATGGAAAGGCATGAAAGGACAATGATAGCAAGAGCATGGGAACATCATTAATTTCAAGTTCCCCTCCAAATCAGACACAATTTGACTTGGACATACATTATTCACCTTTCCATCATGATCAAAATCCTACAACCACCTACTTAATAGCTCTGCGGGAGTACCATCATCATGCAGACTGCACTGGCTCTAAAGAAACACCTCCCATCATCATCATCATAGGCACAGGAAATAAATTCTGAGAGTGAACAAACAAGAAGCTCAGCCCAAAGCTGTTTCACAACAATAATCAAATTTGATATTCTTCGAAGAATTTAATTTCTTGCAACATTATTACAAATAAAATTTGTGCTTGCAGAATTTTAATACAAACTTCAAATGAAAGATGAACAAGGGAACAATGATGCAGAACATTGTAATATGACGTTATATTATCTTTTTCTTGGAATTGAATTAAATATGTTTTTTTCCATGCAGCAGTGAAAACATATCACTATCACTAAGTGAGATTTGCCTGCTATCTGACCAGCTACCAACTACAGCCTTGAAGTATCCATCAAGGCATTAGCTTATTTTGCTCTCATTAAGGGATTTGGAAAGCAATGTTGAAGTTTTGCCCGTGTTTTGCCACTGGTAAAACCAACATAATGAAAACCCTTAATGATCTCAGTGCTTTCTTTGGCTTAAATCTACCAGAATAATTCATAACCCTTGGGCTGTCTGCTATTGCAGTAACCTATTCACTTGTACTAATAATCTTTGAAATGGTAAAAATACTAAGGCATCTCTACGGTACATGCAGTAGAAATTGTACATCAGATTTAGAGATCCAGAATAATCAGAGGATTTTCAGTAAACCTTAGTTAATTCTAGTGGTACCCACATAGCATGTGTGACATTTGCAGCTGTAAAATACTTAGGCTAATACTCAGCATATCTAAATACATTCTAGGCCATATGACCCTCCAGTTGAATTATATCCCAAGTTTCCTTTCAAGCCTCCAGGATGGAAACCACAATATCGCCACTAAATCAATTAAAAACATGTAAGATGTACAGTTTAAAATTGGACAAATCTTTAAGAAAAGACTTCCATGTTAGGATTACACTAGGACAAACATTGCTGACAAAATAATAGTAAGTCAGGTGTCAGAGCAAGTTTAAATTCCTCTATTTTTTCCAGGCTAACTGCTACATTAAATAAGTCAGGTCCCTGTCATAACTCTGACTCTAGCACAGCAGACGGTTTTAGAGAGTTCCAAATGCTGGGCAAATCCTTATGCTGGAAGTACCATAACAATATCCTGGGCAATTCTCACAAAGTTAGCTGCATTGGGACTTCTGCATTGTCCCATAATACAACTTCTGTTTTTGCTTCAGCAAGGACAATCTTCCTGTCACAAGATTTGAGCCATTTTGTTTTACAATGGAGCAGCAGTTTTGTTATATTAAAGGTGTAAGTGTAACTTGCTCATTAAGAAAATTGCTAGGAGTTAGAAATCCATGGAACTTGTAGCTCAATTTGCATTTCATTGATTACTCCATGTGGCCCTTAGTCTCCCTGTTATTCCAAAGAACCTGCTGTTGATGAACTTTAATGGTCATTAAACACATTGCAGAAATCTCGGGTCTTATAATTAACAGCTTGAGGAGCAGCCATAGTTAATGCAACACTATACAATCTTTCCATTCCTGAAAGACAAACATTTAAACTATTTTTTGGTACACTGGCATTGTCCACCCTCAGGGTTGAAAGGTCCAGGTTCATATACATGCCTTCTTTGGGCAGGCTGATTTTTAAAAACTATTTGAGCCACATTCTTGCAGATTGTAAATTAGAGAGTTCTAAGCTGTCAACTTGTTTCTTACTTTTCTGTTCCCTTTCTTCTTTCTCTCTCTACTCAAACCAATTCTTTTTCCCTCTCTCATTTTTTTGTCTGCACCTCATTTGATTTTAAGTTGCATTTCTTCTGCATCACCCCTTGTTTCTCTCAAATCAGTCCAGAACATTGAACAGGGAGATACACTGTCGGTCCTATCATTCACCAAGATTTTAAATGCCCTGTTACGTTTGTCTTGCCCTTATCAGCTAATGCTTTCAGCAAGTTACAGTAAAAATTATATTCAAATCGAAAGGTGCAGGGAAATGTCTAGTAATATCCTGCAGGCCACGAGAAGCTTTAATTCAGCAATATGTAACCCACTATTTCACATTCTGTACTTTATCAAGATTGCCTTTTTGCTCTCTCTTAAATTAAATAGCTTTGAAATCAGTTTTTAATCAAATGATTCAGAATCTCAGTCTTTTTTTTGAGAGGCATTATGCAGTTTTTATTGTTAGCAACAAAAAACAAACCAACAAAATTAATGCCCAAAAAACATAAACTTGAGAAAAATCTGTTTTCATGTTGAATATCATTATACCTGAAGAAAATGTGGAAGACGCCAACCAGAAACAGTTAAATAAATGAGAAAGAACAAATATTAGCACAGCTTACAGACTCCACTTTTATGGTCTACAGTGACACTTCCAAAAGTAGTATAATATAAGGCTCCATGATCATAAAATACCATCAAGATATTTCAGCAATAAAATACATTAATAGTATTTGGATGGACTTTGCACAACAAAATGCTGACTGCTAAAATGGGTGTTTAAAATAGCATGTGATCACGGTAGCATTGTGAAGCACAAATATTTATAAATCTATCAGAGCTGTTAAATAGTTGATGCTGAAATCTAATTTTGTTTTGTATCACTACCCTTTTATGTAGTGCATCCATTTTGTTAATGGTATTGCTGTGGTTGTGTTCAAGGTCCTTCAACATCTCTACATTTTGCATACGTAACATGCTTGCATGTTCAAAGTGACATTTGGTAAGAAAACATTGGAGAAATGTGTTTAGTTCCCCCCAGGTTCAGTAGAAAATCACTTCTTACTCATTTGCTGCCTCCAAAATATCTAAGACTTTATCAATGGAAAGTGTTAAAAACTGATGTTAAATGTTCTTGTTTTCCTTAAGTAGCACTGAATAGTTCATTTTTGTCTAGGCTACAGTAAAGGAAAGCATTAGTGGCACTAATTATTTATCAAATGGAAAACTGAGATATGCCTTGCTCTTGTCAAATATTACATATTATACTGCAGCTTTATCCTTACGTTCCACAATGCAGATTGTGAAAAATATTTCTCATGCTATGTGTGTACTTAAACTACTCAGGAATACTGGCACTTAAATGCAAACATTATTGTCTGACATTTATTTTTAATAATGTGGTATTGTGACTAAAAAGTAATTTTCAATGAAATTGTTTAGTCTTTGCGTACTTGTGCCTTAGGGAATAAGTGCTATACCCTGGATTTTAAATAAAAGATAGATTCATATCTCTTGTTGAGCATTATATTAGAAATGCATATTACAAATGTAATATGTCATGATCAGAAGTGAAATTAGGAACAATTCAACTGACAAATCATCCTTAACTTTACCTTAACGTTAAGATTGGTCACTTGCTCAGGTAAGAATCAGGTTAATTTAAATCTACAGATGTAAAGATAAATATTTGCAAACAAATTTTGTGGAATTTGCGCAGTCCAAACAAACAAAATTTGAATACATGAGGAAATGCAATTGACAGCTTTTGCAACAATTCAGAAAGTATTGCAGAAGTCCTGAACAAAAATTGGGGTCAATGTTTTGTGATCCATGCGTTGACCTTTCTGAGATTGAAAAATTGCATTCGAGAGTGTGGTGCTGAAAAAGCACAGCTAGTCAGGCAAGGCATCCAACAAGCAGGAGAATCGACGTTTTGGGCATAAGCCCTTCTTCATCAGTCTTATGCCTGAGATGTTGACTCTCCTGCTCCTTGGATGCTGCCTGACCTGCTGTGCTTTTCCAGCACCACACTCTTGACGCTAATCATCAGCATCTGCAGTCCTCACCTTTTCCTCCCTGAAAAATTGTGTTGGTCTTTTGTTGATAAATTTTATTTAGTTAATGGTTGAATAAAATTTCATACCTTTCAAAAATAAAACCACTTGCAGGAAAATTATAAAAGTGTGGTCTCAATATTATCAGCCAAATGGGACGAGAGGAAGCAAGTGGCTGCTGGGGAGGATAGATAGGCACAGCAAATTTTACTGACTAGATCTGATTAACACAATGGTTGCCGACATCCTGGTGAGGAAGGAGAAAATGAGGACTGCTGTGTTTTTCCAGCACCACATGTTTCGATCTTGATGATGAAGTCAGTGTGCTGCACCTTTCTAACCAGTAAAATCAGACAAGCACAACTCCAGCACCAGATATTAAGTGGTCTGCAAGAGGAAGGGAAGAAAACCTAGCACTGTGAAGCCCAGAATATTTTTTTTAAACTCTCTTTTAGTTATCCACTTCATGAAGAGAGAAGAGGAATGAGAGTTAAAATTGTGTCAGCTGATATTTTCTCACCTCAAAATACAATTTTGGTGGCACGGTGACACAGTGGTTAGCACTGCTGTCTCACAGCGCCTGAGACCCAGGTTCAATTCCCAACTCAGGCGACTGACTGTGTGGAGTTTGCACGTTCTCCCCGTGTCTGCGTGGGTTTCCTCCGGGTGCTCCGGTTTCCTCCCACAGTCCAAAGATGTGCGGGCCAGGTGAATTGGCCATGCTAAATTGCCCATAGTGTTAGGTAAGGGGTTAATGTAGGGGTATGGGTGGGTTGCGCTTCGGCAGGTCGGTGTGGACTTGTTGGGCCGAAGGGCCTGTTTCCACATTGTAAGTAATCTAATCTAATTAAAAATAATTTCTAGAAGAGTCTAAACTAACTTTTTATGGTCTAGGGGCTGGGGTATGTTTAACTCATACAAAACAGATAGGGTATGTTTCAAATTTTATTCATAAACTATTCAAAATGACACTGGATTATGACTACAGTTGAAGCTTTTTGCTGTATTTTACTGCATTATTCACTGTAAAATGCAAGTGACAATAAATCATTCAAATCAAATCACATTCTGTCACTCTTTCAACCCACAATCCTTGTTATGATAGTGTTTAACCTAAAGATTTTAGGCACTGATTGGTCCACAGGGCACCTATACCTCAACACATGATTTAAAACGGATGAAAAGTGGCAAGAATTATCAAATTAGTCCCTGAGAAACATCAAATTAACTAATTGTTTAACCATTAATTAAGTAAATTGTTAAACTTATCCATTCTGTTTAAGGAAATAAAGAATATGTTGCCATTGTCAGTCTCAAGAATGCTATAAATCATTTAAAATGAGGACATTGCAGATTTGTAAAAAGTGCTTTTTGATGCGATGGCTTTGATGATGATAATGTTTTATGTTCTTGACTAACATCCCTGAGATAAGGAAAAGCCAGGCACAGAGGCTGATTTAATGAACATTGCAGGAGTTTTGTCTGGTCCATCATATTCTAGACAATTTTAATTGTTCTCAAATAAATCAAAGTCTCTGCCAGGTTTAATTGAAATCAGTATGAATTATTTATCTTTTCTATTTTATCTTCCCTTATTAAAAACTATTTTCCTCATCTTTTAGCTTCTCTGTGTCACACAATTGACGCAGACTCTGCCAATTCAATCTGCCAACAACCAAGAGCATTACAAAGTAGCTTGATCAGATTTAGCAAGCAGGATCCCACAAGCAGCAATTAGCAAATCTTTCTTAGTATATTGTCTTAGTAATATTGATCCAGTGATAAATATTGCCCAGGCGAGGATATGAGAGAGTGCTATTCTTCTTCAATATATTGCCAAGGGAACTTTTACATCAATCTGAGAGAACAGATATTGCCTTGCCTTATTCTTTCATCTGAAAGGCAGCACCTTCAATGGCTCCCTCTATATTTAGTTTTGATTTAGATCCTCAAGTTCCTAAAGCCAGTATTAAGCTCTCTTTTGACTAAGGAGAAAGGTATGTTCCACCTGCTCCAAAGGTGTGTAATAACATATCTGGGCAGCACAGTGGCACAGTGGTTAGCACTGCTGCCTCACAGAGCCAAAGACCTGGGTTCAATTCCCGCCTCAGGTGACTCTCTGTGTGGAGTTTGCACATTTTCCCTGTGTCTGCATGGGTTTCCTCTGGGTGCTCTGGTTTCCTCCCACAATCCAAAAATGTGCAGGTGAGGTGAATTGGCCATGCTAAATTGCCCATAGTGTTAGGTGTAGGGGAATGGGTCTGGGTGGGTTACGCTTCTGCGGGTCAGTGTGGACTTGTTGGGCCAAAGGGCCTGTTTCCACACTGTAAGTAATCTAAAAGAAAAATCTACAGGAGGTGTTGGCTCAAGTTATATCATACAATGGCAGTGTATTGGTACATTTTGGGACGAAGTGCACTGGATGCCCTTTAATCCTGTGACACCCAGTGAGGATGTAAACGCAGAAGAGAAGCAGGCAGTCAGGTCCATCAAGCCCCCACATTACAGTGGAGAGATTATCAATCCCATGTATGGCACAGTATTGCTGTGTTAAATGAACAATCAGCTATCCCCATATTATGTCGTACAATAAGCTGACATTTATACCTCTTTGCAATTTAGAACATCCCCCTTTGTTAACTTTTTAAGTTTGATAAGTTTACTTTAATATTTTACCTTGTAATTTACAGTGATCCTTTAAAGGGTGATTCATTACCTAAGTAGATTATTTTTATTAATTTAATTTTCAAAAGGGTATAAAGAGGGAACATCTGGGTCTGGGAGTTGGAAATGAATTATGAGATTAAGACAATAATGCCAATAATCTCACTGTTCAGGAGACACTGTGTGTATAATTCACTGACCAGCTTGGATCCAGTTAACTGGTCTGACCTTGAAGTCCTCATCTGTGTAGGCCCAAAGCCTGAGGTGAACAAGTGGACAATGTCAAAAGACAAGATACTACCACTACAGGTTTAACAGAAAACTGTAGCACTCGGGTAAGTAACATTTTATTCAATAATGGAATAATTCTGTGCATGATTTAACAGTAATTTTTCAGGCACTTCGGAAAACTTTGAGACAATGAAGTTTGTTGCAAACAATGCTCCAGAATTCGCACATGCTCAGTTAACACTAACTGTTAAATCAGTGCAATACAGTAGAGTCTGTTTGTTACATGTTCTTTTTATTGCAAGAGATAGCATCAATATCTGAAACTTTTTGGAGCTTGTAAATCAGTGTCACGTTGCTGTACAATCAGCTGACAGGATGTGCCTGTGTTCACGAAGAAGGAAGCTGGTTTGTTAGTTGTATTGTGGAAAGTTCTTGCCATGTAGCAATTCAACTATGTCAGTGGATGAATGGAATAATGGTGCTGTTGTAAAGAAATAAGCTCTCTCTTCTCATGAAAATCAATGTGCTATTCTTTTATTGTTTTGTAAGAAGCAATAGAATGTTGCTGAGAGATCAATGAAAAGTGATATTGCTCCAGTCATAGACTCTTCTGTATTTGTCATTGCACTGACTGAGTTGGTTAATTATATTTTTTAACAGGTCTTTATTTTAATTCATATAAAAAAGGCTACCTTCCTACTGTCCATCCCAGTTGAAACCAAATAAAATCCAAAAGAACTGTGGATGCTGGAAATAGAGTCATAGAGTCATAGAGATGTACAGCATGGAAACAGACCCTTCGGTCCAACCCGTCCATGTCAACCAGATATCCCAACCCAATCTAGTCCCACCTGCCAGCACATGGCCCATATCCCTCCAAACCCTTCCTATTCATATACCCATCCAAATGCCTCTTAAATGTTGCAATTGTGCCAGCCTCCACCACTTCCTCTGGCAGCTCATTCCATACACGTACCACCCTCTGCGTGAAAAAGTTGCCCCTTAGGTCTCTTTTATATCTTTCTCCTCTCACCCTAAATTTATGCCCTCTAGTTCTGGACTCCCCCACCCCAGGGAAAAGACTTTGTCTATTTATCCTATCCACGCCCCTCATAATTTTGTAAACGTCTATAAGGTCACCCCTCAGCTTCTGATGCTCCAGGGAAAACAGCCCCAGCCTGTTCAGCCGCTTCCTGTAGCTCAGATCGTCTAACCCTGGCAACATCCTTGTAAATCTTTTCTGAATCCTTTCAAGTTTCACAACATCTTTCTGATAGGAAGGAGAACAGAATTGCATGCAATATTCCAATAGTGGCCTAACCAATGTCCTGTACAGCTGCAACATGACCTCCCAACTCCTGTACTCAATACTCTGACCAATAAAAGAAAGCATACCAAACACCTTCTTCACTATCCTATCTACATGCAATTCCACTTTCAAGGAGCTATGAACTTGCATTTCAAGGTCTCTTTGTTCAGCAACACTCCCTACGACCATACCAGTAAGTGTATAATAAGAAATCAGAGACAAGAACAGAAATTGCTGGAAAAGCGCAGCAGGTCTGGCAGCATCTGTGGAAAAAAAATCAGAGTGAACATTTCGGGTCCAGTGACCCTTTTCAGAACTTGTTTCTGCTCTCCCAGATGCTGCCAGTTCCGGAGCTCTTCTGGCAATTTCTGTTTTTGTTCCAGCAGAAACCAAAACTGGACAAACAGTTAAACTTGCGCAAGGGGCCACACCCACCAAGATCATGTTTATTTTAGAATTTTGTTTTGGTGCCAAAGAAGAGGGAAAGGAAAGGATGCAATCCTCTAAATATGGAGATTGAGCTCTAGCACTATTTCAATCAGAGTAAGTTAGGAAGTTGTTAGATCCTGTCACCTTTCATGGCACCCTGCACCCACTTTGCCCCAATCACACATCTTCTTACCATGTTGTGTGATTTTTATCTTCTTACCAGAGTGCTATAGCTTCCTGTTTAAACCTGTAGTGGTAGTATCTTGCTTTTCGATATTGCCTAGTTGTTCACCTCAGGCTTTGGGCTTCAAGATAAGACCTGTTAACTGGATCCAAGCTTGTCAGTGAATTAGACACATAGCTTTTCCTGAACGGAGATTTTATTGGCAATTTCGTCTTAATCTCACAATTCGTCTCCAGCTTCCAGTCCCAAGTGTTCCCTCTTTATACTCTTTTGAAAATTAAATTAACAAAAATAACCTACTTAGTTAATGAAACACCCTTTAAAGGATCACTGTAAATTACAAGGTGAAATATTAAAGGAAACTTTTCAAATTTAAATTAAAATCCATCCTGAGGGGAGGTAGTGCACTGCAACTCCTATGTGGCCATGTAGTCATGTGACACCCAGTGAGGATATAAGTGTAGAAGTGAAGCAAAAATTCAAGTCCACCAAGCCCCTTTCCACAGTTCACTGCCTGGATTTGATCATGGCCAGACATAGACGCAGACCCACAACGTCGTCCTCTGATCTGCCTGTGACCCCCAACACCAGATGATCAAAGTTCAGAAGTGACTAGGGAGTGATGTAACCAAAAATTCAGGAACAACCCTGTTAAATATCAAAATAAGGCTTTTGGTCTGACACACTCGTTTTCAAGTGTGACGTGACTCCGAGGCTATGGTAAGTACAGGCTACCTGTTAGTCCGTGAACAACCTTCCTTTTCTATAGCACAGTGTTGCTGCATGCAAAGCTCTTTACACCAAAACCCTGATGGCAAAAGGGACAGCTCCAGTGGACAGCGGTTCCCTCTTCCTAACAAAGCATACATTTTTTAAAAAAGTGGTATATTAAACCTCTTTGGCAGGTGAGATTTGAACCAGGGTCGACAGAGACAAGAGCATTACTTCTCAAGAAGCTTCCATATGAATTATTTTCAATCAACTTGTTTTGACATGCTACAACACACCTCTAGCGCAGTACCTTCTAGCCCATAGGTAGGGAAACTATAACTGCATCTGAAGAGGTCCTCCTGTTCCTGATTTATATACACACAATTAATTGATCAATTAACTTCTGTCATCTAGAGTCATAGAGATGTACAGTACATGCTGACCAGATATTCTCAATTAATTTTATCTCATTTGCCAGCATTTGGTCCTTATCCTTCTAAACCCTTCCTATTCATGTACCCATCCAGATGCCTTTCAAATGTTGTAATTGTACCAGTCTCCAACAAATTAACCTGGCAGTTCATTCCATACATGCAGCACTCTGTGCATGAACATGTTGTCCCTTGGCAACATTTTCATCCGCCTCTTAAATTTTTCCCCTCCAGTTTTGGACTCCCCTCCCCTGGGGAAAACAGCTTGACAATTCACCCTATCCAAGCCTCTCATGATTTTATAAACCTCTCTAAGTTCACCCCTCAGCCTCCAACGCTCCAGGGAAAATAGTCCGAGCCTATTCAGCCTCTCCCTATAGCTCAAACCCTCCAACCCTGGCAACTTCCTCATAATTATTTTCTGAACACTTTCAAGTTTAACAACATGTTTCCTGGAGCAAGAGACCAGAATTGAATGCAGTGTTCCAAAAATGGCCTAACCAATGTCCTGTACAGCCGCAACATGATCTCCCAACTCCTACAACGTAGTATAATACTTGTCATTTACATCATTGCTGATGTGGAGCAGTTAGCTGGTTTCTTTGCCTAAAAGACAATGACTTTATTGCAAAATTATTAATTGCGTGCGAAGCTTTTGGAATCTCCTGATAATAAAAGAGGCAGTGTTTAAAAGTAACTCTTTCTTTGTTGCTGGGAAAAGTATGTAGTTGTACCAGAGAACTGAAGTGAGGCGAACCCCACAAGTCCCAGATGACTTATACTGAATGTGGTGTGAAGCCAAAATCAGAGGGAAAAAAGAATTAGCAGAAGTACTTTCAGAAGATCAACCTCTTTCACACTAAAACATTTTCAGGGAAAGTGAGAGGTCTAAGGGTCTTGCTTGCAACCTCCTGACTCCAGTTTAATTTGTTTGTGCATTGAATGACAGCATAGATTCACATGCATGCAGTTCACTGGTCGAACAAATGAATAACGCTGTGGGAATTTCCCATCTAGCTGTTCAAATAGCAGTCATTTACTTGTGCAAATAGTTGAAAGGAATGGCATGTGACATAATGAGAAAGTTAACCTATGCCTCAAGCAGTAATTATCCTTATTTCAGAACATTTTTAAAAAGTATACCATTAATTGTTCTTTTTCATTCTTTCTCATTACATTCTGTCATCTTCGACCATTTTGAGGCATACCTTCATAATCTACTGCGAATATTCATGAACCTTTATCTGGTTCTTTTTATGCAGTCTCACTTTGTGCAAGTAAGATCACAGGATATAACAAAAGATAAGACTGTAGCATTTGCAACAATCTTTAGACAGAGGTTCCGAGTGACTGATCCATCTCAGCCTCCTCCAGTGGTCCCCAGCATCAATATGCCAGTCTTCAGCCAATTCGATACATTTGATGTGCTATCAAGAAATGGAGACACTGCTTACTTCAAGGGCTATAATCCATGACAACATTCTAGTAATAGCAATGAAGACTTGTGCTCCAGACGCTCCCGCGAGCCAACTTGATCCAATTAAGCTACAACACTGGTATCTAGTCAACAATGTGGGAAAATTACCCAGGTATGGCCTGTACACAAAAAAGCAGGTCAAATCCAATCCTGCCAATGATCAATCAGTCTACACTTGATTATCAGTAAAATGAGAGAAGGTGTTATCAACGGTGTTATCAAGCAACACTTTGCTTAGCTGAACCTGATCACTGGTCACCCAGTTTGGGTTTCACCATGGTCTCTCACCTCCTGAGTTCACTACAAACATGGACAAAAGAGCTGAATTCCAGAGTTGTCGGAAAGTGACCGACCTCGACATTAAGGTTGCATTCGACCAAGTGTGGCATCAAGGAGACCTTGTAAAACTGGAATCAATGGGTACTGAAGGAAAACTCTTTTGTTGGTTGGAGTCATACCTGGCACATTGTAAGATGGTTGTGGTCTATCATCTCAGCTCCAGGGCATCTCTGTAGGAGTTCCTCAGGGTAGTGCTCGGCAGAACCATCTTTAGCTGCTTCATCAATGACCTTCCCTCTGTCATAAGGTTAAAAGAGGGAATGGCTTCCAAGGTTTGCTCAATAATCTGCACCATTCACAACTCCTCAGATACTCAAGCAGTTCATGTTCAAATGCAATAAGATCTGCTCATTAACTGGCTTGGGGTGAAAAGTGGCAAGTATTGCGAATACCATACAATGACCACATCCAATGAGAGACAATCTAACCACTGTCCCATGGTATTCAATGGTGTTACTATCACTTAATTCTCCCAATATCAACATCTTGGGGGATATCATTGGCCAGAAACTCAACTGAACCTGCCATATAAATACAATTGCTACAAGAGCAGGTCAAAAGCTAGGAAGAATGCAACATATAACTCACCTCCTGACTCCCCAAAACCTGTCCACCATCTACATGGCACATATCTGAAATGTGATGAAATATTCCCCACTTGCCTGGAAGAGTGCAGCACCAGGAAAACTCACGAAGTTCAACATCATCCAGGACAAAGCAACTGGTTTGATTGGCCACTACATCCATGAACATCCACTCCCACCACCACCAATGCTCAGGTGCAGCAATGTATACTATCTACAAGATGTACTGCCGAAATTCACCAAAATTCCTTAGATAGCACCTTCCAATCCCAAAACCACTTCCATCTAGAACCACAAGGGCAGCAGTTACATGGGAACACCATCACCTGCAAGTTCCCCTCAAACTCACTCACCATCCTGATTTGGAAATATATTGCTGTTCTTTCACTGTTGCTAGGTTAAAGTCCTGGAATTCCTTAGCATTATGAGTCTACCTACAATGCCGGTGGACTGCAGCAGTTCAAGAAGGCAGCTCACCACCACCTTCTCACAGCTAACTAGGGATGGGCAACAAATGCTAGTCGATCCAGCTACACCAATGACCCACAAGAAATTTTTTTAAAAAGTGAGTAGCATCCCTGCTTCTAAGCCAAAACCTCCAGGTTCAAGACCCCTCCAACATTTGATGGTCAGAGAAAGTTGATTATCAACCTACAAATCTTTCCAATATGCCTCTGGTGGAGTAGAAGGCTCTCCTGGTCAGCTATGTTTGATGCAATGTGGTGCCCCTTAAGCAACAGCCCGATGACCAGTTCCAGGAAGCTTAACCATAGGAAAATGGAGATAAGTATGTGTTCTTTTCTACCTCATGTGCCACTAGACTTGGGAAGGGGAAAAAAAAAGATAAAGTATCTGCAAAAGGTTCATATTCTTAATGTGGCATCATTATTGAACATTAGTCAACATGTTAATGATATTGGAATTACATTCATATTTCATAAATTTGATGTTTGGGAATGATGAAACTGCACTGTATGTTCAAGTTAGAATATAAACAGGAATTAAAGCCTATTTAAGTGTGAATAGCACCAGATTAAGATACCCTCATCCACTTAGATCCCTTTCTGTGTACTTTCAGTGCAACATGGACCAAAAAGCCAGCTTAAGGTTGGATTTGGAATAAAAGTTCACAGTGCAGGTGACCCCCACCTCCACCCCCTTTGCCCCAACCCCTGCACCTTACCTGATTGTAAACGAGTAAAAAATATCTGGGAGCGAAGTGGTGAGCTGCATTCTTGAATCGCTGCAGTCCATGTGCTGTAGGAATACCCACAATGCTTTTAGGGAGGTGGTTCCAGGGTTTTGACCCAATGATACTGAAGGAACAGTGATATATTTCCAAGTCACAGTGGTAAGTGGCTTGGAAGGGTCTTGCAGGTGGTGGTGTTCCCACTTATCTGCTGCCCTTGCCCTTCTGATGGTAGTAGTTGTGGGTTTGGAAGGTGCTGCCTAAGGAACTTTGATGCATTTCCGCAGTGCACCGCATAGATAGTAGGCACTACTGCTAGTGAGCATCACTGGTGGTGGGAGTGGATGTGGTGCCAATCAAGTGACTAATTTTGCCCTGGATGATGTCAACCCTTTTGAATGATGTTGGAACTGCTCCCATTTAAGCATGTGTGGAGTATTCCATCACACTCCTGACCTGAACCTTTCAGAAGGTGGATAGGCTTTGTGGAGTCAGGAGGTGAGATTCTGGTTGCAGTACTCCTAGTGTCTGATCTGCTCTTATAGTCATTGTATATATATGGCTAGTCCAGTTCAGTTTCTGGTTAAGGATAATTCTCAGGATATCAATAGTGGAGAATTCAATGAAAACATTCAATGTCAATGGGTGATAGTTAGTCAAGGGGTGATCTCTTGTTTGAAATGGTTATGCCTGGTACTTGGCTTATGCTCGAAACGTCGAATTCTCTATTCCTGAGATGCTGCCTGGCCTGCTGTGCTTTGACCAGCAACACATTTGCAGCTGACATAAATATTACCAAGCCAAACCTGGCTATTGTCTAGGTCTTGCTACATTTGAACATGGACTTCTTCAGAATCCAAGGAGTCACAAATCCATGGTACCAAACATTGTGCAATTATTAGTGAGCATCCCCATGTCTGACTTTATGGTAGAGAGAAAGTCATTGCTGAAGTAGCTGATGATGTTAGGGACTAGGACACCAGCCTAAGGTTCTCCTGCCGTGATGATCTGGAGCTGAAATAACTGCCCTCCATCAATCACAACAGACTTCTCCTGTGAATCCGACCAAGGGGGAGTAATCCCCTGATTGCCATTGACACTAGCTTTGTTAGTGCTCCTTGATTCCACCTGAGATTGCTGCTCTTGAGATCCTACTTTTATATTTCCTTCCTAAGTACTTGAACTCTGCTTTCAAGGTCTCATTTCTCTTCCTACCTATGTTGTAGCTACCAATGTGAACCATGACTTCAGTCTGATTGTCCTCCCCAAGAAAGATGTCCTACAGCTACTCTGTGTCATCCTTGATTCTGGCACCAGGAAGGCAACATACCATCCAGCAGTCACATTTGTTGCCGCAGAAATACCTGTCTGATTCTCTGACTGTGGAATTCACTTTCCTATTGCCCTTTTATTCTTCTTTCTCTCCATTGTACAGCTAAGAAGCCATTCATGCCAATGATGTCACTGGTTGCACATCCATGAGAAACTATCACCTACATTAGTATCTAAAGCAGAATACGGATTGTCAAGCCTGATATATTCAGAGGTCACCTCTCCAACTGTCTGGTTTTCTAAGAATATCTACCGGATATTCCTTCTCTGTTTGTACTCTTCTAAACCGTGATGTGACCACCTCCTTATGTGTGCTATCCAAGTAGCCCTCAACCTCACAGGTGCAGCAGTGACTCCAACTGTTGCTCAGTTTCTGAAACTTGGAGCTCAAGCTTGTGCAGTGGTGACATTCCTGCTGATATGTTTGTCTGAACACATGGTATGTTCATGACTTCACACATAGCACAGGATGTGTACGCCACTCTGCTGACTTTTCATCTCATAACTTTGAAAACTATTTGTTACCCTTAGAATAAATGTATACTTATATGAAATCTTAGAAGTAATCTAACTTCATATACGTTAACTTTATTTTAGTTTACTTTGACTTGATTTAACTTTACCTCCTTTTTATTAATGTTCCTTACTGAGAATTGAGTAGAATCACAGAATCCCTCCAGTGCAGATAGAGGCCATTTCACCTTTGAGTCTGCACTGACCCTCCAAAGAGCACCCCAGCCTGTCCCATAACCTGCACTTACTATGTCTAATCCACCTAGCCTGCACATCATTGGGGAGACTGGACGCTTTCTCGCAGAGTCTTTTAGGGAACATCTCTGGGACACCTGCACCAATCAACCCCACTGACTCGTGGCCGAACATTTCAACTCCCCCTCCCACTCTGCCGAGGACTTGCAGGTCCTGAGCCTCCTCCACCGCCACTCCCTCACCATCCGACACCTGGAGGATGAACGCCTCATCTTCCACCTTGGAACACTTCAGCCCCAGGGCATCAATGTGGACTTCACCAGTTTCCTCATTTCCCCTCCCCCCACCTACCCTAGTTCTAACCTGCCAGCTCAGCACCATCCCCATGACTTGTCCTACCTGCCAATCTTCCTTCCCATCTAACCGGTCCACCCTCCTTTCCGACCTATCACCTTTATCCCCACCTCCATCCACCTATTGTACTCTTGGCTACTTTCTCCCCAGCCCCATCCCCCTCCCATTTATCTCTCCACCCCAGAAGCTCCCTACCTCATTCCTGATGAAGGGCTTTTGTCCAGAACGTCCATTTTCCTGCTCCTCGGATGCTGTCTAATCTGCTGTGCTTTTCCAGCACTACTCTAATCTAGACTCTGATCTCTAGCATCTACAGTCCTCACTTTTGCCTAGCACATTTGAATGGCCAATCTCCCTAACTGACACATCGTTGGATTGTGGGAGGAAATCAGAGCACCTGGAGGAAACTACACAGACATGGAGAGAATATACAAGCCCCACAGAAACAGTCACCTGAGGCTGGAATCGAACCCAGTTCTCTGGTGCTGTGAGGCAGCAGTGCTAACCACTGCCACTGTTCTGCCAAAAGGTAGCTACCACACCTTTTTTCTAGTTTTAAGCTACTAAAAGAGAATTAGCTGCAGCTTTTCATCGACCATTAAACTTCCTATTAGGTCTCTCTGGGACTTTTCTTACACACTCACTCCTGAGGAGACATGTCTCCTGTAGTCCCAGGTATCTCTTCTCCCTGAAAGTGAATGAAGGAAATGGGTTGTTCAATATATTACCTCTTTTCAATATTCTCAGTTGAATGGTCTCACAAGATACACTATTTGTACTGTTAAAAACCATAATCAGTAAATATAAAGTGATCTGCCAAGAACTCAGAGCAGCATAGTGGCTCAGCGGTTAGCACTGCTGTTTCACAGCACTAGGGACCCGCGTTCGATTCCAGCCTTGGGTGACTGTATGTGGTTTGCACATTCTCCCCGTGTCTGCATGAGTTTCCTCCCATAGTCCAAAGATGTGCAGGTTAGGTGAATTGGCCAAGCTATATTGCCCATAGTGTTCAGGGATGTGTAAGTTAGTTGCATTAGTCAGGAGAAATGTAGGGTAATGGGTTTGGGTGGATACTCTTTGGAGAGTCAGTGTGGACTTGTTGGGCTGAAGGGCCTGTTTCTACACTGTAGGAATTCTAATTTTCGATTGCCATGTCAAATCCATGTAGTAATTGATCATGCATGATAACAATGTAAATGGTTAATATTGTAAATAAACTTCAACATCTCTGTGTCAATAAGGACCCATGTCTCTGCAGTGTATATTACATGGACTAACCATATCTAAAACCACAAAGTACATTGTGTAGTTCAATATTGTGTGCCAAATGGCTACAATTTAGCAGTGACTATTTTTAAGAGATTGGTGAAGTTGCCCCAGAGCTACCCCAATCAAAGTCACTTTTTTATGACTTGAATCATAGATCTATGACTCTATATGTCTATAACAACATCGTGAAGCTATTAGTGGGACTACTCATAGGAGCCATTGCAACTCTGGCAGCTATTTGCATGTCTGAGGTTTCTCCTGCAGATTCAGTTGGTGTTGACTAAGTAACACACAGCTGTTGCTGTACAACTGTGTTAACTATAGAATGACACTAAATCCATTCACACCATGAATCATTTACCAGTCACAGTCAGAATATATTCTGATTTAGCTTTGTTGCTAGACCCATGAAGTTGAAATGCCAAAGCAACTCAGCAGGGTCCACAGTCATTGTAGAAATCTGCTCATGAGCCGCTAAAGTTTTATCAAGCAATCCCACTACCTCTTCAGCATCCATGATAAGTGGTTCTCCTGAGTATGAGCTGCAGGCAAATACTTCATTTGGCCATATAAATTTAGACTAATAACAGACATGGAGAGTGTTGCTTCCAATTGCACATGACAGTACAGCCTTTTTCTGCTTCTGGAAAACAATAATTGCTGCGTGATTCGTATATAATTTGTGAGAGGGAGCTTTTCTCCTATCACATCCACTCTCTCCCGATTACAGCTGCTGATTGATTCTTTCATTCTATCTTGTAAATTCTTGCAATTGAATCCCCACTGTGGTTTTAGTATATCTGTTATCTCTGACCCATATTCGTTAATCTTAATTGCAGCTTGCTTGATTAATTTGCAATTATTTTATTGGAGTCATAGAGTCATAGAGATATACAGCACGGAAACAGCAACTCAAACTTTACTAACCACACCTCCCTTTGTTGCGATACTGATTTGATCAGTCCAGTTCATTGTAAGTGTCTGTTTGTTAGGTGCAAGTTCTCCTAAGTTCATCAGTTCGAGGCACTTTAATCTCTTTCATGAAAACCCCATGCTCTTTGTATTACAACCAGCTGGCACACAATATATTGAAAAATATACAGAATGAATCATCTTACAGTTATAATTTTCATATTTTACTGCTGGCATGGTGTTGGGGGAGGGGATGTGGGTGGAATGTTGAATCTTTGATGTCCTTGGGGATTGACTTCTTCTGGTTTTGTGTGGAATGACAGGAAGCATATGGTGAGCGCATTGTTATGCAGGTTGCAATCACATGAACATTATATGCTTTTTATATCGTTTTACAATTGTTGAATATTCTATTTGTTATTGTAAGCAAGCACGATCAGACAAACTCAACCAGATCTGCTTTCATTTTGTACACTTGGTATGTGTCCCAGGCCTACTCTGAATTCTCAACCTATAATTTTTAATGGCATCTCCTCAAAATGGGTACAGTTTCTGCTTGTGCTCACCTATTAAGGAGGCTTGTGTCTTATTAAGAACTGCTTTTCTTTACTGCAAACCACCAAGAATATTTTTCCAGCTGCATGAAGATGAATTCACTATGTGCAGAATAGTCTCAAACGTCCTGCGCTTGTTACTGAACTTACTTTGTATGTTCTTGGAAGTGACTCCATCCCTATTGTTTCTAATGCAAGATTAGCAATCTTGCTTTCCTTTAAGTTTTGTAGAATCCCTACAGTGCGCATAGATGTCATTTGACCCATCGGGTCTGAACCTCCCCTCCAAGGAACATCCCACCCAAACTCACCCTTATACTCATAATCTTTACTTAGCATGGCTAATCCACCTAAGCTGCACATCGTTGGACCATGGGGGGAAACTGGAGCACCCAGTGGAAACTCATACAGATACAAGGAGAAAGTGCAAGTCACCAAAGGCTGGAATCGAAGCTGGGTCCCTGGCACTGTGAGGCGACAGTGCTAATCACTGTACCACCCCATTCTAAACAAAAACTTCAAATCTCAATGTTGGATTGGTTCAATTTTCATCAGTTGTGCATTTCCAGGTAGTTTTTATACTATTTCACTTGAACGTGTGAACAAGATGCAGCAGTAAACCAATAGGTTCCTCATCCCTGCTGTGCCATTTAATGAGACCATTGTTGAACTGATTGTAGCCACAGGTTCACATTCCCTTGTGTACAATGATAAATTTTCATCCTTTGCTTATCAAGAATCTATTCACCTCTTCCTGAAAAATATTTGAAGTCTCTGCTTCCCTTGCCTTTTCATTAAAAAACCAAAGATCCATGACCTTATGTCGTCGCCTCTATTTAAAATGGCTGACTGCATATTTTTAAATCATGGTCCCGAGCTCTACACTTTTCCAGAAGAGGAAACTTTCTCACAACATATACCCAGTCAAGACCCTTTGGGACTTATACGTTTCAGTCCTTCTTCTAAACTCCAGCAGATACAAGCCTACTGTGTCAGTCTTTTCTCATAAGACAACCCACCCAGTTCAAGTATTAGTCTAGTAAACCTTCTTTGAACTGCTTCCAGCATATTTACATCCCTCCTTAAGTAAGGATTAATTATGTTTTTAATTATTTTGGATTAAGTATCCTGTTTGTTAATGTACTGAAGCAAATATGGTGAAGTGGATGCTCAGCCAGTGATCATTATAACTGATGGGAGTGTCTCTTCATTTGAGTGCTATTTGTAACACACTCAATTTGGTTGAAAGCTGCAAAGTACTCAAAAATGTTCAAAAAGGAAGGAAAATCCTATTTAATGTGCACTAAGTGTAATTTAATCATCACAGAGTATTTTGTAACTGCCAATTCAGTTTCAGGATGACTTTAGCTTGAAGATTTTCAGCAATGCTGTGAGTCAGTTCATACATTTTAGGCTATAGCACTAGGTTTTATGTCTTGGGAAAGGATTATATCATTGTGTATCCCAAAAGGGTTCACATTGCCATCATATAAACAATTGCACCAAGCTAATAGTCCTCTGAGGGAAGCAATTAAACTCAGGAAGTTATTGCTTATTCTTATGGGTGATCAGACTACAAATAAATTTAACTTTCTATAATTGAATTAATAACTAATCGTTATAAAAGAATGATATGCCTTCACTTAGCTGAATTCTGAGGAAACTCACTGTCATCAGCATATGCCAAATAAAAATGCATGTTATTAATGCATTCACATATCTGTTCTGTACATTTGACAGCATAGTTGCATATTGATTCTGGATTTGGTTTCTGCTGGTTTCCTGCTTTACACATGCTACCAAGCTTGTTATTCCCAATATAGTATCTTTGTTTTTCATGTCTTCACAGGTGCAGAGCTCTGTCATGAAACTAAACATAAAACGGCAGCTTCACTTTTTAATATTCTTCACCACGTACTCACCATGTGGTAAGCTGACTATTATTATTTGAGATATTCAAAATGATAAAAGTTTCCGAGAGAACAGATTGTGAAAGATTGCTTCTGCTGGCTAGCAGTGAGTTACAAATAGTATAGAATTAGAGTCATCATTAACAGAGTGAGTTGAAAGTTAGAATTTCTGCACACCAAATTATTTTGTATATTGGAATATTTTATCCCAAAGAATAATTGAGGCAATGACTGTAACAGCGTTTTTAAAAAGTCTGATAAGAATTTTAAAATATGAAAGCAATGAGGAAAGAACAGGGAAATGGAAATGGAGTAGATATTTAACTCTGTATCACTTACCTTCTTTGGAAGTTCATTTCACATTCTTACTATCCTCCTGGAGAATAAAGGTCTGTCCAAAGCTATAATGTGCAGGATTTGATGAAATAGAACACAATTCATAGTTTTAAAAATTAAAGCAACATTATCAGTAAGGTATCAACAGGGTGAATGAATGCATCTTAGCATAATTTTTCAAGGAATACCTAATATTGTCAAACTTTTGCCATCAAATTTCTGAAATAATTGAAATATCAGTACATTATTTTTGTTGCCAAGTACTACGACAAAAATGTTTCTGTAGCCATAAAATTAGTTTTTTTTAGCTGGCCATCTTTGGATTAGATTTTAAAACAAGGTTCTGTCTGCCTGTTCAGATGAACATTAACAATCGCAAGGCACAATTAGAAGAGGAGTAGTGAACTTCTCCTGATGTCCCAATAAGTATTCATCCTTCAGGAAACATCGGCAAAACAGATGAATTGATTGTCTATTTCACTGTAGTTTGAAGGAACTTTGCTGTGCACAAATCAACACTGTAAAATGCACAGAGGATATAGAAAAGCCCTAAAGAAATGCAATTAAATTATTCATTCATAGTTGACATCATTTTTGAGCAGTTAGCAAAGATGGGTGACACTTGCAGGGTGCCTCTCCATAAATAAATGTATGAAAAGCAATCCATTAGACAAAGCTTTGGATATGCTGCCTTGTTATTCTTGACTTCTCTTAAAATCTCATCAGTACTTAATTTTTATAATAATAGATATCAATACTGTAAAGAGGCACAACTATTATTGAAAAATGTTTTTCAAAACCTTTTCTCCTGTGTTGGTGGAACAGTAACATGATGCTGCCTCTCATGCCAACGAATCATTGTACTGCTGCGCATGACTTCATCAATATAAAAATAGCACCAGGTGTGCTGACTGCTTTTTCTCTGGGGATCAACACATTGCTTCTATTGTTTGCCCAAATGCAATAAGCAATGCTTCACAGTTCACCACAGAATAATGATGCTGGTATAATTGTAACTTACCTTGAAAAACTGAAAAGGAACTCATTGGCACCACAAAACAGTCTGCTGAAGAATGCTTGTGACATTGCAATTCTTCTGATTTTGATATTTTTATCCTTCCAAGAAAACACTACATGATTTACTTTCATGTTGAGATCATACTCACTTGAAATTGTCAATTTCTTGAACAAACTAAAATGAATGAATAAACATGGATTTATTCAGCATGTTTTATCGTCAAAGGAGATAAATACAGATTTACAGGATTTCATGTTAATACAACTCAACTTGGGTTAAACATATTTTTATGACCAGCTTAGTGAGTTTTCTTACCTTGGTGTATCATTTTTGGTAGTTGCTGACTCAAAACTGAATTCTTTGGAATGTCTGCACATCACGAGTGTAAATTTGTGAAAATTTCTAGAAATTTCTGAAATGTTTGCTGGTTCATTTGAGTAATGTGTGTACATTCATCTATCTACATATATTATATACTGATTACTATCTCACCCAATGTGCAGATTCTCTGTCATGAGTAAGCATCTTCAGTTTGGATGCCATTGCGTTTAAGCTACAACAATAGCGCAAAGCCTTTCAAATTGATGTGAGTGATGTGGGTGTTGGTGCTGTACTTCTGCAAGAAGATGACGAGATGATAGAAAGACCTATTGAATACCTTTCCATAAAACTGAATAATCATCAATAGAAATATTCCACAATTGGGAAGGAGACCTTGAGTTTGGTGTTGGCGTGGCAACATTTCAACATTTATGCTGCCAGCAATGTGTCTGAGACAATTGTATACACTGATCATAACCCCTTAAAGCTTTTAGAAAAATGTAAGGTTAAAAATACCAGACTGTTTAGGTGCAGCCATCCACTTTAAAAATTATACACATGGCAGGACGAAAGAATGTAATTGCTGACACGTTGTCACAACTTTGATGAAGGTGTTTGGTGACGGGAAAAAATGGAGCGTAATCAACTGAAGTAGTAAATGTTTGCATGCTTACAGTCAATGTAATGTATATGTATTGTCATGTATTAATAACGTAACACAAAAGGTTTTGAAAATGAAGCCATCTTTGTATATTAATGGTTCATTTTTTAAAAGAGAAGAGGTGTAATGATACTATAACTTTAAGAGGAGTATTTTGTTCTTTTTTGTAACAAAGAGATTTTGAGACAAAAGTGCTGAGTGGTCCACTCAAAGCCAATAAAGCTAGCTTGTGATTCCTGTTTTTTTTAAATGTTTGAACAATAGAAACTGCCTGAATGGGTGGCTAAAGCTCCCATAGAACCAAGATTCTTAGTTTAGCTTTCAGTAGCAGTTGGGGACTTGAAGCTGGACCTGGGGGCTCTTTCTTCTTTCTCTGTTACAGCTAACAGCTGGGGGTCTCTTCTTGTTGCTAGAATTGCATGTGAGACTATCTATTTTACTGAATTTTCCTTTGCCAATGGTGTACTTATGAGACGTTACTATTTTGGAACACTTAATGAGTAGTTCATAATTTTGTTAAGTATTTCAATAGAGTTATAGTTAAGTCAATTTTTCAATTCCACTTTTATTTTGTCTATATTTTAACAATAGTGCCTGGTAGTTTGAACAAATGAATTGTACTTGGAATGTAACACCTGGCATTTGGCATTAAAATAAGAAAACATTATTGTCTAGGTACTTCCTTGACATGTTTTCCGCAGGTTTAGTCTGGCCCATAACATCGTGCTCAATTGGATAAAGTTGTAATCCATCCATAACTCGGTGTTTGGCATAACTCAATCTCTGTACATGTGTTCTCTTACAGCAAAACAGAACATAAGTGAAGCTGCCTTCACAGGCTTCATGGTATGTTATACATTGTGTTACAAGTGGATCATATTATATTATACAAATAAAGAATACACTGATGTAAATTTAAAGCAGCAATTTCATTGCCAGATTTAGAAAATTGCTGTAAACCAAGCTTTGGTCCTATGGTTTATGACATAATTGAAATCTCTTGATAAGATTACAACCTTCTAATTTACTTGCAGTCAGGCATTATCACATATCCGCAGTATAAAGTTATAATCTGAATAATACAACTGTGAAATCTAAGTGCCAACATTTTATTTTAACAAGTTATAAATGGAGCAACAGCTGCTTGGAATGCATTCTGCTACCCCAACAATTTTCTCTTCTAACTTCAATACTAGCTTAGCTGACGGATTTTAATATTTTACTTTTGATATCTATCTTTCTGTGCTTTCTCTGATTTTGAGTTAGCTGTGATTTTTTAGGTTGAAGTTTGCAGTTAGAAGTGTGAATATTCCAATTCTAAATCTACTGTTGCCCATTGAGACCTGCCATTAATCTTTCCACTTCCCTTTTTTCTTCTTATTTTCAGGATTAATTTGGTTTCTTGTTGCCCCCTATTGCTCCCGTTCTCCCCTATGCCCCTCCTCCCTCCAACTTGAGTTTTAAGGCAATCATGTATTTGGAGCCATGTTGAGAAACTATTTCAGTCTGCTAATATTAATGTTACACAGGGGAGCCAGATTGCAAGCATTCTTATTTCTAATAAGTTTGTGAATTTCTAACAAATTGTGAAGGGGTGGCATGGTGGCTCAGTGGTTAGCACTGCTACCTCACAGCACCAGGATCCCAGGTTCAATTCCAGCCTTGGGTAATTGTCTGTGTGGAGTTTGCATATCGTCTTCATGTCTGTGTGGCTTTCCTCCGAGTGCTCCGGTTTCCTCCCACAGTCCAAAGATGTGCATCTGTCAGAAGGAAATGGGTCTGGGTGGGTTACTCTTCAGAGGGTAGGTGTGGAGTGGTTGGGCCAATAGGCCTGTTTCCACACTGTAAGGAATCTAATCTAGCCTTCGTTCACCCAGCCAAAACAACCACAAGTTAAAGGAGAGGCAATGTAGCTCAGTGGTTAGCATTGCTACCTCACAGCTCCAGGGACCCAGATTTGATTTCAGCCTTGCGTGGCTGTCTGTGTGGAGTTCATTGTACGATTGGACTCTCTGTAGAGACATACAGCATGGATGCTGCCCCTTAAGTGGCTATAGAGGGTAGACACTGTCACACAGCTCCTTCTGGAATAGGCCTTTGCAAAGGAAGTGTGGAGAGAATGCAGTAGTTTTTGTCGAAGTTCATCCCGAGCAACTCCATGATGCAGGACTCTGAGTCCTACGGACTATTCCCTGGGATGTACACTGAGACAAACATCGATTGAGCCTGGAGGTCCATCAACTCAGTGAAAGACATTCTGTTTTGTCCGATATTTGTTGGTCTTCCAGATCAAGGAGTTTACCTTGACTGAATGTTGCAAACTGAGAGAAAGTGAGGACTGAAGGTTCTGGAGATCAGAGTTGAGAGTGTGGCACTGGAAAAGCACAACAGGTGAGGCAGCATTTGAGGAGCAGGAGAATCGATATTTTGAGCATAAGCCCTTCATCAGGAATTCCTGTGTTGCAAACTGACACATCCTAAGGTCCGGGACTATGCGCTGAGGGACAGACTAAAGCTCGGGTAGCGGCTGCCAAGGCGCAGTGGGGAAAAAATACCATCTAAAGTCTTTCTGATGAAGTTCAGAGTGGGCTTTTTTTCAGTTATCGAACTGGTGCTTCAAATTTATGTAAATAAAGTCTTGTACAAGTAAGAGATGCCTTTGGCTTGTTCGTTGGTTAGTCAAACTCCAATGTTTGTTTGTTTCTTCTTATGCTATTATACAGGCTATGTATGTATGTAAAGATATTTTATGAATAAAGTATATTTTTGAAATAAAAAATTAGCTGTCTGTGTGGAGTTTGCACATTCTCCCTGCTTCTGTGCGGGTTTCCATTGGATGCTTTAATTTCCTCCCACAGTCCAAAGATGTGCAGGTTATGTATATTGGTCGTGCTAAATTGCCCCAGAATATGCAGGCTAGGTGGGTGAGCCATGGTATGTATGGGATTACAGGGTCTGGGTGGGAGACTCTTCAGAGGAGTGATGCAGACTTGATGGACCAAGTGGCCTCTTTCTGTACTGTAGGACTTCTAAAATGGGTCCTCATAATTTTCAGACTCCGGCCTATTTTCATCCAAGCATGTTGCTTACATTTTTAAAAGTTGTTTTTTTCATTCTTATTTAATCACAGATTTTATGTCTAACATTATTTTGGAATTGCCAGATCTCTAGTTAGAGTCACATTTACGTACATTCCTTAACTCAAATCTTTAACCAAAAATAAAAACCTTTTTTTGTTTTGATTTAGCTTTTATGGGTGCCTTTGTAGAGTTATTTGGCCAACCTGCCGACACATTGTTATCAGTGAGATTGATATATATCATCAAAGAATGAAACTCCTTGCAAAACCCTGAATAAAATCTGATAATTGGGGCTTCTTTTATTTTTAGAGTGATACGTTGATTCAACTGTTAAACCAAATAAATATGCACCTGCTGAGTCTCATTCACTTTGTAAATGTTATCAGGTTTGAAATAAACATAACTTAATGTGGTTAAATCAGCAATATAATAAACAAAATTCATTTTGAGCTAATTTATGAGTTATGCACAAAAAACGTTCTGAGTGCAGGAAACTCGTACTGTGCAGCTGGGGGAGATGGCATTCAACATAAAGGAAAATGAAAGACTTGCACAATCACGAGATATTCTGAAGTGTTTTAGTGTGTTTTGAAATGCAGTCACTGTTGAAGGAAACACAGAAGCCAATTTGCGCCGAGCAAGCTCTCACAAATGACCTGATTTTTGTTTTGTGTGACCTTGATCAAGGGATAAATACCGGCTGGGGCACACTGGGCAGAACTAGTGACCGATTCCTCGGGGTGGTTCTGTGAAACCTTTGATGCCCCCTGAGAGGTCAGACCCTGGGATCAAGATGTCAAGGGGCGCGGAAAGTGTTGGTAAGCTGGTGGGCCAGGTGAGAGTGCCACTGAAAGCCACAGAACAGGGTGGGGAATGGGTTAACGTGGGTCAACCAGGCTTTGATAGGAGTCTCTGCAAATGTGCATCAGTCCTCCCTGTGGGTGTGTGGGTTGATTGACAGTTGAGCTGGTGCTGCTCTGGGAGGGGAGACAGTGCAGGCTGCAGGGCTGGGGAATCCGGCTCCTTTAATTCGGATGTTAAAAGCCGCCGCTGTTTTATTTGCTGAAGATTCTGAGAGAGAGAGACTGACAGACAGGGAGATAACCTGGGTTCCCCCTCCCCTCCTTTCCCTTAGCCAACCCTAGGCTTTGTCCTGAGTGTCGGTTTGTTTGTTTTTTAATTTTGGTAAGGATTTACCCTCCTCGTTTATGTTGATCGTTTCGTTTTCCTCTTTTTTTTGTGCTTCTGGCTGCGTTTCTGTCGGCTCCTTCGCTCCTGTCCGGGCGGGCCCGCTGTAGCGCTGCTGCTGGGTCGCCCGGTGCACGGCTTCACGCAAGCCCGAGGATTTGAGGCCTAGTGTGGGAGTTTGGGGGGTGTGTGTATATTGGGGGAAGGGAAGGCTGCACCTTCATTCAGTCGTGCCTTTGTGTTTTTTAAAAAACATTAATTAATTATTTATTGGGGAGGGGGGGTGGGTGGCCATGAAAAGCTGTTTTTGTGTCAGACGGAGAGACGAGGTGCCGCAATTAACAGTTAAGTTTATTTTTTGTTTATGGGGGGGGGGAGAAGCAAAAGTTTCACTGGGTTACACAGGGCTGGACGTTCACTGTGAAGTGGATTTTCTTTTTTCAAGGAGATTTATGGCATTTAAATATCTGTATTTGTAATGCAGTGAATGCTGGATTAATGCAGGGAAGAGAGGCTCCAGGCCTTTAATCAATTTATTGTTTGAATTTCACTCCTCCTGTCCACAGCCAGATCTAATGTTTTATTTTTCTCTCTCCATTGTGGTTCCTCTTGACAATAGGAAGCATTTTAATGTAGTGTCCCAATATTTGCCATCGTGTATCTTTACACTTGCATCTTACTGAACCTGGCCAATCCTGATATACAGTTTTTTTTATTGCAGTTAAATGTTGGGAATCATTCGATTTCTTTCTGAAAGGCCTGGCTTTGTTTGAACAATTCATGAATTGATATTCTATACTTGCTCAGTGGTTACAGTATCATTTTATTAATTTCTTGAAATCTAGGAATTAAGTTCAACCCTGCATAGTGCAGAATAAAGCTTATCACTGTAAAATTTCAGATTGGCTTTGGGGAAATCTTTCTTTTAGCACACAATAGTTTAGTTATACTCATGGGTTTTTTGTGACAAATACTTGGAGCATGCAGTTCATTGTATATGAAAAAAATTGCAAATTTCTCATAGATCTAACTTCTAATCTGCTATGCTACTAGTTTGGTAATGATGGTGTCTTGTCTAAAATATAATATGCTGCGTATGTTTTTGAGAATGGTGTCAGCAGCATTTTAAATTATGTTTACAAGCATTTTTTAAAAGTGTATTAGACATTTCTTAGATCATTTTTCTTTGCAAACCAGTTTTTAAGTCTTCAGTTTCTTAAATATGGAAGACTTGTGCATTTCTTATGAAACACTTTTCATATCAAAGTTATGTTTCATAAAATATTTAATCAGCATCTATTTTCATGAAATGTTTTGGAAAGATCAGATGTTATAAGATGAAATGAAGTCTGGAATAATTTTCTCTCGTATTGAAGATCATTCTTGTTGGAACATGCGCAAAATACTACAAGTGCTGACTTTGCTTGAATGAGTGCAGATTGTGAATTTTGAGGACTGTTTTAATTGTATAGGGCATCTTGGTCTAGTTTGATACTTTTTTTAAAGTCATGTGAACTATACAGTGTGGGTCATTGGTATTTGAAGTGGGAACCCTGACATGTTTTTGCCTCTAGTAGCCTGGGAAGCGAGGGGTGGTTATGTTGTTCCAACTAAGATAATTAACTCAGCATAGTTAAAAATCACACAACACCAGGTTATAGTCCAACAGGTTTAATTGGAAGCACACTAACTTTCGGAGTGTCGTTCCTTCATCAGGTGATAGAGGAGGGTTCAATCCTAACACAGAACTTATAGCAAAAATTTACAGTGTAATGTAACTGAAATTACACATTGAAAAATCTTTCAATGTATAATTTCTGTTACATCACTCTAAGTTTTTGCTATACATTCTGTATTAGGATTGAGTCCTCCACTATCGCCTGATGAAGGAGCGACGCTCTGAAAGCTAGTGTGCTTCCAATTAAACCTGTTGGACTATAACCTGGTGTTGTGATTTTTAACTTTGCACACCCCAGCCCAACAGTGGCATCTCCAAATCATAACTCAGCATAGATTGATAGTTTATAAATTTCTCTATCTAAATTATCAATAAAAACATAACCTATAGAGTATGACAGTATCTGTGGAGAGAAAGAATTAACATTTTGGGCCTGTGACCTTTCATCAGAACAGGGAAAAGATAAGAACGTAACAGGCTTTGAGGAAGGGGTAAATGGGACAAGAACAAAAGGTCAGTGATAGAATGAAAGATGACAGCCTAAATGACTGCAGAGTCAGCCTTCTAGGGCCAATGGTGCTAAATGCTGAGAACACAAATATCTTTTGTAAAGAAGGTGAGGTGTACTGTCTGGATGTATATATGATCACTTACCGGTCTGTGTTTTGTTACTGAAGTTATGTAGATAGATTTGGAGAAGTTGGAATTGATAACTTTCTCTTCTCAAAAGCAATGGGGAGACTGGATAAAAGCTTTCAAGATCATAAGGGGTCAGCACAAGTTAGATCAGATCTGTTCCCATTGGTGGAAGGTTCAAGAGCAAGATGGGACAGATTTAAGGTAATTGGCAACAAGAAACAATTGTGACTTGAGTAACTAATTTTTCATGCAATAAATGATTAAGATCTGGAATGTACTGTCTCACTGTAGTGGAGACAGGTTCAATCAAAGAACTTGGGAGAGAATTAGATTGATATCTCAAGAAGAAAGGTGTGCAGGGCTACAGGGAAAAGGTGAGGGATTGGCAGTAGATGAATGGCTTTCTGTGTTGTAAAAATTCTATTCTAGCAATGTAAGAAATAAGATCAGGAGTAGGCTATTTGGCTCCTTGAACCTTCACCACTATTCTGTTAGGTCACGGTTGGTTTGATCTCTGTTCAACCCCAGTTTCCTGTGTCTAGGAACCCTATGGTTAAGCGAATGTCTTGGCCTTGAATATTTTCAATGACGCAGTTTCCTTAGCTCTGTGGGGTACAAAATTCCAAGCAATCATAATCCTCTGACTCAAGAAATTTTTCCCAATCTTCACCTTAAATGGGCGATTCCTTTTTCTGAAACTGCCTCCTAATTCCAGTTCTCCTATGAGGGAAAACGTTTTACACTTCTTTTCAAGGCCTCTTGGAACTGTATGTGCTTCATTGCAACAACCGTTCATTGTTCTAAACCTCAATGAATGTTGGCGCAAAATCCTCGATCTTTTCTGATAACCTAGCAATTTCATCCCGGGAATCAACCCAAGGATCCTTTTCTAAATTGCCTCCAGTACAAAAACGGTAATTAGCTGTCGACTTCTTTGGTTCAGAGATAGGTGTCTCCAGTTGAGCGAGACAATTTGTTATATAGCTTGAGGGGCACCACTCCATATCAAGTTTGGAGTGGGGTATGGAGACAGGCCTCTGAGACTCTGCAGTTGGTATGGAGATTGAACCTATCCTGTTAGTGTCATTCTGTGCATCACACTAGCTGTCTAGCTAACTGATATAGCTTTCCCTAAATAAGAAAAACAAAAATTGTACCAAAATCATGCAATGATCTTTGTTTAATGGTGATTCTCTATTTACTGTATGCAAGTATACATGAAAGCCAGTTGCATTCATCTCAATTTTGTTCATATCTGATTGTTGAACAATTTGAGATTTTTGAAAACCTTTTCAGCATATATAGCTTTGAAAATTAGAATGTCTGTTTGCAGTTATTACATTTGGAGCATTTCCAATTTGACAACAGTTTACTGAGAGTGTTTAATCTGTTGTCATGAACATTATTGGCAAGTAGTGAATAATGGGAATTACCTAGGAAGTTTGAATTTCTGATGGGCAATTCCCCTGCTCCCTGGGTTCCTCTGCAGAATTCTGACTGAGTTTAGAGATTTTAGACCATTCTGACCTTTGACTTGGATAGTTAAATGTTAGTCAGAAAAATATTAGTCTAACTCTTGGATAAATACACAACCAACCTCCCAAACACTCACACTGATAGCCAACCCTCAATTCCTCTGCTTGAGTCTCAGCCTATCTACTGTTGTCTCTGGACTACCCACCCTGACTGCCTGACCACCAACTCAACTTGATAACCCTCATTGACCACTCCCCACACTCGACCAGACCTACCCCTGCAACTTTATCCGAATTCAGATTCATACACGTGCCCTTCACTTAATTTTCTTGCCTTAGAGTGGCTAGTATTGTAAGGAACCAACATCATAGCACGTCTTCCATCTAACATTTCAGCTTTGTAATGAAGCTCCTTATGGGACAGTACACTTGATGTTTTCTGAAGAAGTCAGGCTTGGAAGACCGATTGAAAATGTGGAGTAGTGTCAGGGTGGGCAAACATTGGAGCTGAGCAGCAATTTGATAGTGGTTGTCATTTTCCAGTCCTTTAGTTTGATTCTGAGCTGATTTGACATGTTGGAACCTTGTGTTTATATTTTGCAGTGGTTATATGTGGTTGTTAACTTCTATTTTTTAAAAACAATGACTGTAGAAGAAAAGGAAATCTAGATGTGGGGCAATTCTGAGTTGGTTCTAAGTAACTGTGGAAAAAGTGATATGCTCCATGGGCTACAATCATTTGACAATAAGAGTTGAATATATTCAGGAAATGGAATTAACAGACACATTTAGGGCGGATGATGGTCATACAAGTGTAACAGCTTGGCGAGGATATGATGTTTTCAGTAGAATAAAGTGAACTGTGTTAATTTGTGCCAGAGGCTAAGGGGCAAATTCCATGCTGACATTTTCAGAGGAATGAACAATAGTTTTAATGTCTACGCTGTCAGGAGCGTCCCTGTTTGGTTCCCTTGAGTGAGCCCCTTTTGAAACAAAATCTAATTCATGCACCATGACAATGAAACTAAACCTTTTTTCAATGTAGTTTAATACCCAGAGTAACGTTTACTTTAATAATTATAAATAAAAGGACTTTTAAAATATAACTCTACTTCTCTTCACATTTTTCTGTGCTCTTCTTTGTTCTATACGTAACTTTTTTGTTGCACCTTATATCCTGTTTTTGCCAGTTTATTAATCCCTGCCTCCTGATGTTTCTGTTGGCTTTGTTAGTTTGCATCCATATGTAAATAGTCTCTGATTTAAATGTGATTAACCAGTTATTCTGTCCTGCTAAAGAACTGAGCAACCTTGTTAGAGCCACTTCTAGTTCTGCAGTATCTAGATTAAACTCCTGCTAAAGTCAGGGTGATATTCAGTAGCTCAAATTGGTTCAAGTATTCAGGGTAACTAGTTGAGAGCTGAGATTAGATTACTTACAGTGTGGAAACAGGCCCTTCGGCCCAACAAGTCCACACCGACCCGCCAAAGCGCACCCACCCAGACCCATACATTTACTCCATTACCTAACACTATGGGCAATTTAGCATGGCCAATTCACCTAACCTGCACATTTTTGGACTGTGGGAGGAAACCGGAGCACCTGGAGTAAACCCACATAGACACGGGGAGAATGTGCAAACTCCACACAGTCAGTCGCCTGAGGCGGGAATTGAACCCAGGTCTCTGGCGCTGCGAGGCAGTAGTGCTAACCACTGTGCCACCGTGCTGCTCACAACTAACCACAGTTGTTTGAAAATGTGCTTGTTTTAATTTTCTGATATGGTGGAGCTCCTTTTTGTAAAACATATAGGTATAACTGTTATTTAATTGGTATTAGACATATTTAATGCATTGATCTCAATGTACAGTAATGTCCTTACCTCTAGGCCAGAAGGCCTAGTTTCAAGTTCCACCTACTCCAGAGATGTACCATACCAGACATGTCTGATCAGGTTCTTTAAAAAATATTTACATCCTGCCAAATCACAGACAGACCAGGGTGTTTAAATGTATGCTCATCTTCCATTAATGACTCAAATTTATATTTCTTATCTTTTGTTCAAATCGCTTCATTGCATCATTCCTTCTCATCTTTGTAACCTCCTGTAATCCTCTGAAAACTCAGTATTCCTCCAGTTCTGACCTCCAATACATCCTCTCACTATATTAGCCTCTCTAGTGAAAACCCATGCTTTAATCTGTCTTGCTAGAGAAGACCTGGGTTTCCATTTGCTTTTCATCTTTTTAAGATCCTCGTTCAAATCTTCCCCTTGACCAACATTTTCTTCTTTAATAACAACAGTTCCTCCTTTGACTAGGTTTCAGTTTGTCTGATTACACTTTGCTCATGTTAATATTCCGTGTTTTTGTGGGCTTTTTGAATATGTGTTTGAGACGAAGTGCAAACTCTGCATTACAAAGTACTTACATGCATTCACTTCAATTACAGAATATTGGATAGAAGCTGAATGAAAAATACATTTTTTTTGTTCTTAATTTCTTTCTTTGCCCAGAAGAACTAAAAGCATTTTTGATCCCTCCTGATGAAATGAGTTTTCAATGTCATGAATCAAAACTGAGATCAATTTGCTTATGGACTGTTTGGACCGAAGGGTCTATTTCCATGCTGTATGACTCTTTCCCTTGCCCTTGAGGGTTTGACTCAGGTACTGTCTTCAGCACAAGTCTACATGTGTTTCCTCATCGGTCAAGGGCAGTGTGTCTGGCTTTTCTCTTTTGCTATTTTTAATTGTTGCAAAGTCCTTTCAAATGGAACTTCAGGAAGGACAATACCTAATGTACCTAATGGTCTGCAAAACCAAAAAGTGTGCACATAAATTTAAAGCATCATTCATAAGTACCTATCAATGTTAGGATTTTATAATTTGAAGTTGAGCAATGATATTTAGATTTGTATTTCTTAGATTTACTATAACTCTAGTTTCATGACAAACTTGGAAAGTTGGAGTTGGATAGTTTTACAAATGGATTTGGTAATTTGATTGAACTTTCATGATGCTACTATAATTTGGAATCCAACTTATAGAAAAATTCAGAGCTTTTGCGTTTGCAGTCTTGCATTGCAAATCGTCAGAAATGTTTAGTGTCAGTGGTCTGTCTGTGGAGCTGCTGGATTAAGTACCATGCCTCCTTTTCTAAAGTTTCTGCACATTGCAGCTGTTTTATAGTGGCTAGGGGATTTACAGGGAGTTTTCTCCAGTTTCCTCATTTCCCCTCTTTTCCCCCCACCCCCCATTTTGTCTCAGTCCCAACCCTTGAACTCAGCACCACCTTCCTAACCTGCAATCTTCTTCCTGACCTTTCCGCCTCCATCCCTACTCTGGTCTATCGCCCTCACCATAACCTCCTTCCCCCTATCGCACTTCCAATGCCCCTCCCCCAAGTCCCTCCTCCCTACCTTTTTATCTTAGCCTACTTGGCACACTCTCCTCATTCCTGAAGAAGGGCTCATGCCCGAAACGTCGATTCTCCTGCTCCTTGGATGCTGCCTGACCTGCTGCGCTTTTCCAGCAACACATTTTCAGCTCTGATCTCCAGCATCTGCAGTCCTCACTTTCGCCTGGTGTGTCAGTCATAACCAGGTAGTATACTTGTTGGAATTTCAAACACATGCCAATCTTTTATCATTATTTAACTGTGTCCTGTACCAAAGAGAAAATACTTCTTGAGTTAAGGTGAAAATGGTGATGTGGATGCAAAATTGGCTTATTTGCAGAATTAAAGGCTGGCATGTGAGTTTTTTTTAGACTGGGAAGTGATTTGCAGTGGTGTTTCTCAGGGATTGGTTCACCTTTTTATAAATTTCTTAGCTTCATGTGTAAGAAGCAACATTATAAAGTTTGCAGAAGGTCCGTGATGAAGTAGTAGATCTTGATGAAGATGGTTGGAGGTTTCAGGATACCATAATTTGGAGATGTTGGTGTTGGACTGGGGTGGACAAGTTAAAAATCACACAACACCAGGTTACAGTCCAACAGGTTTAATTCGAAGCACTAGCTTTCGGAGTGCCGCTCCTTCATCAGGTGATTGTTAGGATGCCATAGACATGGTAATATTCGCAGAAGCATGGCCTTTGGAATTTCATATGGAGAACTGTGAAGTGATGCACTTTTGGGATGGTTAATATAGAAAGACTAGTGGTTTTTGGAAAGTATAGATCTACAGAAAAAAACTTTGCATGTACCCATCCTTAAAGGTAGAACAGCAAATTGAAGTGGTTTCTACTTTGTCATCTGGGATCAATAAATTACTTTGAAATACAGTCAAGTAACATTACAAACACAAAAACACTTTTAGCTCTTTCTGTAACAGTTAAAACTTGTTCCTTTAGGATCATATAAATAACTAAATCACTTGTAAGGAAGAAGTTTACTTTTAACATTGAATCTGTAATGTAGATCTAAAGCTTCTGCTTTAGGCAAAAGTAAACAGTGTTTCTAGATACCCAACAAATGCTGTTGGGCCACCCCAGTGGTTTATCATCAAAGGAATGTGACTTGTGTTTGATGGTAATCACAGTGCTGCATCATCTGCCTTGAACTAAGCTTTGTGCATGTTATAACGTTTTTGTCACGCTGGAAGAGAGACCACAGCTCAGTTTTCCACTTGCTGTCAAGTTTGTTTATTCTTGACTCACTGAAACGTCAATATTTTCTGTCCATCCTAACTGGAATCCACAAGGCTGGGACTCCCACCCTCCTTCTTTTCCCCAGCTTTTATTAACCACCTGTTCAGATTATGTTGCACTTTGAGTAAGATGTTGCACTTTGTTTGAATTTATATAACTAAGCTTCTAAGACGCTTTGATATCAATATTTTTTTGCTTAAGTTAAAAATCTCACAACACCAGGTTATAGTCCAACAGGTTTAATTGGAAGCACTAGCTTTCGTAGCGCTGCTCCTTCATCAGGTGGTTGAGCTTCCAATTAAACCTGTTGGACTATAACCTGGTGTTGTGTGATTTTTTTTAAACTTTGTACACCCCAGTCCAACACCGCCATCTCCAAATCATGAATATTTTTTGCTACAGGAAAAAGGGGAGAAAAGTTGATCCCTAATCAAAAACTTATTACAATGAGAGAGATCTAAATGAAGGTGGAATGAAAACATTTGTAAGAGATTAAAGTAAGAATGTATTACATTGGAAAGAATTTAACATTTTCTAAGGAGAAATGAGGTTCTTGTATAATATGTTTTTAAAAAAACACTTTCTTACTCAGTCTTTTCTGCCTTTTTAAAAGTAAAATGTACTTTAATCTCAGTAACCATTTATGTAGATAATTACAAGGTCTGGCGGCTTTCAGTACAAATTGCCAGTATGTGTAAAGTTGTATAAAAGCTGCTTGTGCAGCCATAAATGATCAATGTAACTAATCATTATGCAGTTGACGAATACTATGAAACAAATTTAGGAAGCATACCATAGTTTTCATTTAGGTTCTAAAAGCTGTTGCATTCTGTTCATTGCTGTTCAGTAGGGAGGCAATAATATAATTTAATTGGCTGATTTTTAAAATATTTCAGAAATGTACTGTATCATTTCAAGATGTTTTAAATTGATAAGTTCAGGTTTATATTTGTGATTTTCTATAATTTCTTAGGCTTGTAGTATTAATACTGGATAGTATTTCATAGATTTTCCACTGAAGACTGGCTAAAGGACATGGCCAGAAAAATAGTGTAGTGTCAAGACTTTTGAATATCTCTTTCGTGCAGTGAGCTTTATCTTGGGCTTTAGGAAAGGCCATACTATAGTCCCAATGATATACTCTCAGGATTCACTGATTGAAGAAATAATTGAAGAATTGTATGGCATTAAAATTAAATTTTAGGGAGACTGAAGTCATTGTTTTTCAAATCCTGCTCAAACTCCGTTCGCTCATTGAATCCATTAACTTCCCTGGCAATAATCTGTGATTAGGCCATCTGAAATTTCAGTACGATATTTGACCCTGAGTTGTGTTTCTGACCATGTATCTGCCCCCATTTCGAAGACTGCTTATTTTCACCTCTTGGACATTAAAATAACTTGGTCCATGTCTCAACTGATCTGAATTAAAAGGCTTTATTCAGCAGACCATTAATTCAGGACTTGACCACTTCAGCATACTCTTGGCTGGTGTCTTATTTTTTTTTTGTCCTCACTATAAACTTCAGATCATCCAAAACTCTGCTATCTGTGCCTCAATTTGCATTCTGACCTATCCACCTGTCATCCTGTACTTATTGATCTACTTTGGCTCTTAGTAAAAACAACAGCTTGAAGAGTCATTTGGACTGCATGGGTGTCTTGATGGTTAGCACTACTTCTCCTTAATGGCAGGGACCCCAGGTTTGATTCTGACCTTGGATGACTGTATGTGTGGAGTTTGTACATTCTCCCTGTGTCTGTGTGGGTTTCCTCTGGGTGCTCAGATTCCTCAAAGGATGTGCAGGTTAGGTTGATTAGCCACAGTAAATGCAGGCTTGCAGGGAAAAAGGTTGGGGGGAGGAGCGATTCTGGTGGAATGCTCCTAAGATGGTCATTTCAAACTCAATGGATAGAAAGGCCTCTTTCTGCACTGTAGGGATTCTGCAATTATCTGTGATTATCTTTATTTTCAAATTCTGCCACTGCTTTACCTGTCATATCTCTGTATAATGCTGGAACCCGATAATCCTTCTAAAAAATTATGTTCACCTAATTCTGGCATTTTGTGCAGCCATAGTTGAGTGATGATGACATTTAGTGGCCATGCCTTTGTTGCTTAGGTCCTCAGCTCTGGAGTATTGTTCCTATAGCTCCCTGACACACTCATTCTCTTTCCTTCTTTATGAAACGTCTACAAAACTTCGACCAGAAATGTCCATCTTACCATCTGACCATATACGTCCTTACTTGAAGATATGTTGCATTTCTCATGCTTCTACAAAGTACCGAGCATTTTTTTTAAATGATAGGGGCATTATATAAATTTATTCAATTCTGTATCTCACATCTGAAGGGTCAGTTTTACTGCAAATAGTTATTCACATTACAAGTTAACTCTGAAAAATGAATAATGGTTATCTGTTCAGATAGCTATCTGTTGTGGTAGAATAGATTTTGATAATGTGAGCAGTGAATTTACTATTTCCTTATTGCTGCGTAGTTATGACAAAAATAATTTTAGACTTGTATGTGATTGTGTTTCACTATTATGGTTTAGAAATTTGTGTGGTTTCCAGAAAGTATTTCACAAAGGTTGTCCTCTAAGAATGACTTGGAACAGTTCTGGTTTCCACATGTTCTTAAAAGTGACAATGGATTATGTTGAGCTATTGAAAATTGTCTTTTAATGCTACAGCCAGAAATAATTTAACTACGGTCTTGACTGAAGCTACATTCGAAACTCTAACATGCAGAATTGAGCTTGAAAAGGCACTCAATTTTTAAACTTTGAAGCAGTTGATCCATTATCAAATTGTATCTTTCAATGAAGTTTTATTTTGGAGTTTGTCCAAAGGTCATTTGGTTTCTGTTTTGCTTCCTGTAAAGTTATTTTACTCTCACTGTTGTGGTTTAACTTGGTTATGTAGTGAAGTCAGATTTCCTAGAACTCTATTCTATCAATTGAATTGCCTATCTGGATGAACTTGCCACCAAATTTTTTAATCAATATTGAACTGAACTGGATAGACTGTGATCAGTAGGAAAAGAGCCATTAACGTCAACAAAGCTTCTGAAAATAGGAAATGTGTGTTCAAATCCCAGGGTGCCTGCATTGGTGGCATTTCGGTTTTCTGCTTCACTCTCTTGTGATATTTGAGGGTGCGTTTTTTTGCACTTCCTTCCTGCTGCTGCTCTTGCTGTACTTGTCTAATGACAACGTTTAGATTGTAGCAATAGTATCCCTTGGCTTTGTGGATACCTGCATCTCAGGAGGCATGGTGGCTCAGTGGTTAGCACTACTGCCTCACAGGTTCAATTCCAGCCTCGGGCGACTGTCTGTGTGAAGTTTGCATCTTCTCCTATGTCTGTGTGGGTTCCTCCCACAGTCCAAAGATGTGCAGGACAGGTGAATTGGCTATGCTAAATTGCCCATAGTGTTAGGTGCATTAATCAGAGGGAAATGGGTCTGGGTGGGTTACTCTACGGAGGGTTGGTGTGGACTTGTTGGGCCGAATGGCCTGTTTCCACATTGTAAGAAATCTAAATCAAACATCAAAGTCTTTTCAAAAACAGACTAAGTTAGCTTAATTCAAGGGCAGGTTAATTTGATTGAATTTGTAAACTGTTTTATTTCACATTTTAGTGAAATACAGGATACGATTGTATAGTTTGATCAGCGTAGCAGTTCATTTTGAAGTTCTTGTAATGATATAATGGTGTAATAAACCTGTGCCATCACATCATTTGCATTGTCTTACTGGATTTCGGTGCAGTATCCTTGCATACTGACCTGGGGTCTAGATTTAGAATCACACTCTCTAATTTACCCTGTCCTTTTGGAAAATACTTACTAAGTTTCTGCTATCTCAGTGTTATCTATAAAAGTCTCTAACCATATGGAAAAGTACCATCCCTGTCAGACTGACAGAGATCAAAGGATTTGCAACACATCAATGAGTGTGCCTTTTCAAGTGCATGGCAAACCAGCAAGTTGTATATTTTAACTCTTGAGGCAAAATACACTCATTAACAAATTAACCAAAGTTCTTCCTTTTTAAAAAGAAAAATAAGGAAATCTGTTTTCTTCTTAGAAACTTAACCTTTTCTTGCTGCTTTGTGGAAAAAAGGAGGGAAATCCAGAAATTCTCCCAAGTTGAACAGCAATCGCAACTGAATGTTTGTTTGCAAAATAACTTGGATTAAGTGTAATAATACTTAGATTTATGTTGCATGGAAGGCGGCATTGCTATTTGCCTGTACCCCCGTATCTCCCAAAAAATAAGTGGTTAGTGGATGTTATTTTGTGCTAATTCTTGTTGGCAGTCGTTAAGAATTATTGTGTAATCACACTAGCAGACTGGAGCACAGTTGATTTCAGAAGCTCATTTGTTTCTTCACTCAAATCACCACATATGAAAAGCAAAGTGATTTTGTTATTAACTTGATTTGAAGTGATATATTTTCAGTTACAGTTCTTCGAAATTTACTCTTTGGGACAAAAATGGAAAACCTTTAAGTGTCTTTACTGTTGCTCGATAATTAAGTATTAAAATTGGATTGATTTAGATCAGTTCTGCAGCTGTGCTGACAAAACACTGCAATTAAGACAATTCTAGTCTTCAGTAGAATTCTATATTCTACGATATTTTGAAATGCTTCCCTTATTGAAAGGAATTAGTTTCATACTTCATCCAGTTGTTTCCAGTTGGTGCACTGAACTATTTTGCTGCTAAGCACCACCTTTCTTCTACTGGAAGAATTTCAGTCTTGGCCTTAAGTTTCTTTCTTATTGAATTGTCTGACAAATCTGTTATGACCATATTGATTCCTTTTTATTAAAACTGAAATGCCAATAGTATGTTATGGCTGAATGTCATGTCATAATATACTCCCTTTTTTTTTGCTAAGTGATATTGTTTTTATGATGCACCTCTGGAGAATGTAAATGCCTTTTTGATTCAGCTACAGGCGATACATAGCCAATCTGTGGTTTAAAGTAGATATGCACTGCATGCAACTTTGCCAAACTTCTCGCTCTTCTTCCCTTCCTATTGCATCCCTTCCCGTTTTTAAAAAGATTTCTGAAGCTCATTTTTAAGCTATTTATACTTCTTAATTCTTTAATGTTGAAGAGCCCATAATGAAGACCTCCAAACATGGAAGCAATGAAAAATGTTGAAGTTGAGAATAAATTAGGACAATTTTGCAGTGTTGTATTTTGCCTTATCTTGCGGTACAATATATATTGAGTAACTGCTCCAATTAAATGAACGTGTACTTTTAAATTTCTGGATTAACCCTTGTTTCAGTAACTGGAAATCTTGGAAATCTTTTTTCTAAATACTGTGTTTGTCTTGATCAAAGCTATATTACTGAATTATCTAGAAACAGCTCTTAAAGTTATCATAGTTTTAAAATGAAAAATGTTCCACGTTATTGCTATTCTGCTGGTGACAACCTATTTGTGATGCGTGACTGTGGTTAGCTTTCCCTGCAGCTATGAGAGCAGGTGTCTGCAGCATTCTATGGTTAGTAGTATACAAAATCATGTTTTGTGTAGTTCAAATTCAAGAAGGATTGTATGTTTTATTTATTTCAGTGCCGCTCAATGATGCCTGAACTGTGGGAAGCCTTGCCAGATTTGTCTATGGATCCGATTACTGGTGTCGGTGTGGTCGCATCTCGATATCGGGCACCTACCACTTACGAAGTAGTAAGTAAAGTGTTAACCTTTGTGACTGCTCTGAAATTAAATTTGGGATCTGGTAGTAATTTTTAAATAGAATACATTTACTCGAATATCCCACTATCAGTGTCCCAAAACATCTCCAGGAGACTTATCAAAAAAGAAAGGGGACTCGTTAATAACGTACAATCCAACTAGCTTGAATATACTCTTCTCCCAATAGCTATAATTTCCCCAAGGATTTGCTTGTGTCCTTCAAACCATCTGTTTGATATTTGATATGGTTATTATTATCAAAAATTATATTTGGAGATTTTTAGTTTTCATGTTGCATTTCTTTATTCAAAAAGTGTGGATTTCAGAAATTGCACTTTATCATAGATTCTACTGTATAAAAGATCATTTTATACAGATCAGTTTTCATATTTTTCAACATTTTTCACCATTTCAAATATTTTGCAACTTTTGATTTGTTTTTAAGTTTTCACTTAAACCTCATAAATTACAAAACGAACATGAATCTTAATATTTCCAACTTGGACTACAATTCTTTGTAATCCATAGCAAAATGTTTTCTGTTAACCCTCCAATAACGTATTGGGAGGCAAATGAATTCTCTTCTTTGAGCAAGAATTAGTGTGCCTTTATAAATTCAGCAGAAAACAAAGTAATAGCAACAGATCCTAGAATTTTGCTTTTTTAAAAAAATCAGGTTTACTCTCCGCAAACAGCGCATGTGTTTATGTATACAATAATGGATATCCATTGAGTGAGTTACAAGGCTATAATTTGCTTGAGTGCTCCAGGTGATGTTTATAAGCTGTTTTGGATTCACTTACCAGTTTGATGTGTGCAAATCCTTCTTTTAAATTACAGTCTCTTAGTCTACTTCTTTAATGTGTGTGTTCTTCTGTGGATTATGATACGAACCTTTAAAATATCATAGCTTATGTAAGTATTTGCCTTTTTTCTGATGTTCTACCCAGAACTCTCATAACAGATTATTAATAATTTTTGATAATTATGCATTTACAGTCATTTCTGCTGTAACGCAATGGTGATGTTCTTGTGTGAATTGACGCTATAGAAAATTGTGCAATAAAAATAACAGGGCTTATGGAGAAAATAGGGTTAGAGGCAGACCACCAAAGATATTACTCAAAATTGAAACAAGTATAGTAGTTAGCCTAGCTCCAAGGACAGCACGGTTTAAATAAATGTTAAATTAATATCTAATAAAATAATACAGTAAATGTAACACTGAAAAAGTTTGAAGATAACTTGGGGTGGGGGAAAGTGGTTTTGAGGTTGCTGAGATATTAAGACAAGGGCTGAGGGTCATCATCATCACCTTCAGATACAGTTGTGGTTGCAGGATTAGAATGAAAAATAGTTAATCCATAAGTAGATGGCTGTGGCTCATTGTCTTCTGACTGTCTCTTTGGGTTTAGCTTAATAAGGCATCTAGCTTTTGCTGCTTTGCCATTTTTTTGATTCTCCTTTTCATAAAGGAGCTGTTCATCAGGTGCCAAGTAAGACCTTACTCCACGAACTGCTATCTTGCTGCATCCTGCATTGTAATCACTTGTCTTCAAAGAGCTGCAACTGCTTCTCAGCTTCCCTCAGGATAGAAGACAGACGAGAAATGGAATGCTCTCGTGGTCCTAGACTTCATTTTCTTCATCTCCAGATTCCATTTCCTGCTCAGCAACAAGTTGTTATAGATCAGCTGTAGAGAGGTCTTCACAATGCAACTCAAGCAGCTCTTCAACATCCTCACTCTCCGCTTCTTGAAATCCAGTTTACTTTGCAAAAGCAACATAAGGTTTGTTTGATTCTTGAGAGCTCTTCTGACCTGTCTCATCCAAATTGAATATTTGATCTAAGTTGTAGCCTTCTTCCTCAGTCAGTTTTTCACTATGGGAGAAAATGTCATCCCTCGTTCCTCATCTACACTGGCAGATTTGCCACAACCTTACATTATGCAAAGTATAGCAGTTCTTAAAACCATCAAACCAGCCACTACTAGCTCTAAAGGCAAGCACGTCTGCAGGATTTTCAGCTTTTTTCTTTTGTCTTCATAAATTGATAAGGTTTTCTCTTTTTATGGTGAGAAAGCTGGTCCCAGATCACTTTTTCATTTGGTCTTCTATCCACGCACTAGAAACTATTACATCTCCTCAAGTTCCTTTGGCCATGATCTATCAGATTTACTAGCAACAGGCTTGTTCCAGCAATACAGCTTGCTGTAATTTTTCTGCATTGTCTGTAATGGTGTATAATGTAGACTCCTTTATTCCTGTTGCATGAACAGTATCACAGGTTTTTTCATTACATTCAAAACACTTTATAACATCTAGCTTCCCTTCAAGTATTATAGCCTTTCTTTTAAGTTCACCACCTGCAGTTTAATCACCAGGATGCTGCTTGTAACTTTGTTGTCCCATATTTAAAGGTAACACTGAAAAATTTGTAAAAAAAAAAGAAAATTTCTGAGTACCTCTCAAAAAGCATTTCACAACAAAGCACGTGAGCCAACTGAACATGTGATGTTGACATGGAGACTCTGTTAACATAAGCGTCGTATTTTCTCCATGCCCCATGACACTTAAAAGTGTTAGGGATGGAATCGTCTAATAGCCAACACGTGCATGCGAATGTTCCCGTTTTACGAACGCATTCACCTATTCATCAATTGTGTTCCAGCCAATTGATCAAACATGCATAGTAGCAGGAAGGACTGTGTATAACAAAACAATGTCATATTCGTTTTGGAGAATACAACAGTGCAATTTAGGTTCTCATTAACCGCAACCTCCCAACGCACACACAACAGAGTTTATCTTTCAGAGACCCTTTCTCATCCTGTGCACTGAAGACCTCCTCCAATTATTTGAATCTCCCTTCTAGCTTCACCTTTTTCCTTTAGTTGTATCTATCTCCTATCTTTCCATCATATCTGCCCTTGCCACTCCAGTGGTCTGAGTTACAAATGAAGTCAACTCTGATCACTTCCTTGTATTTTTCACCATCCATAACCTCTTCAACTCTTTAAACTTTATCCCAGGCTCTGAAAAGTTCTTTCTCAAGTCTTTTTGAATTCTGTTTTGAAGTTGTGTTTTGCCAAACTTTTTGATCTTCAATTTTAACCGAATTCATTAATCTGCTTAGCTGCTGTGTATCTTTTGATGTCCTTTTCCTGAGCAAAATGATGATCTTCTCCCATCCTGGTTGCTCTCAGCTATGAGGGATCTAGTCTGAGGGTGCTATTGTGCTCTTCCCCTACCAGAAAACCCTCTAGCATTTTATGTTCCACTACCTTCTAACTCCGGTTTGCTAGAGAGGAGACTTGTGGGACTAACAATGAGCAAGAGATTCATAGACCTCTAGGCATTTAAGATTAAAATCAGTTGGTATATCGGCCTCAGTCTTATCACTTTTTGCTTCTGCCCACAAAGCTAAACCTTCCTCCTACCAGAGCCCTGAACTTGTGACTTGGCTACTATTTATTTGGAGTGCAGAAGAATGAGAGCGGTGACCTTATTGAAACAAGGTTCTTGGGGAGCTTGACAGGGTAGATGCTGAGAGGTTGTTTGCCCTTATGGGACAGTCTAGATTAGAGGACATAATTTGAGTAAGGGGTCACCCACTTCACTCAGATGAGGAAGAATTTCGTTAGTGGTTAGTGTCTCTATGGAATTCTTTACTGCACAAGCTTGCAGAGGTTGGGGTATAAAGTATATTTTAAAGCTGTGATAGACTTTTAATCTGTAAGAGAATTAAGGGTTATGGAAAAGGAGATGAGGATTATCAGGTTAGTCATGATCTCATTAATTGAAGAAGAAGACTTGATAGGCTGAATGACCATCTTTTGCCCTTGTCTCTTAAGATTTCTCTAGTTTCTCCCTTTGTTCGACACAAATGCATCTTGTCCATTGTTCCTTTAAACTCGTTCCCACTAAATTGTTGAGCACCCATCTTTTTTCCAGATGGGCTTCCTCTATTCTGCTGTCTCCTTCCTTTTCAAAATCACAATCTTCACCCTTCTGTGTAAATGGTTAACTATTGTCAAACTGTTGCCTTGAAAAACTTTTTGCTTTTAAAATCTGTACCCAAATTTCCTGTAGTTCCACGTTTCAACTTCCAATTAGTTTTCAAGGTGGCTACAGCACTGAAATGGCAATGGTCAATGTCATAAATGATATCCAATGTTACTGTGCCCATAGTGCATTATCTGTGATCTTTATCATTGTCTCTGCAGCATCTGATGCTGTAATTTATCACGTTCTAATGACGTTTTGTGTTCTCCAGTGGAGCTGCCCTGTGCTTGGTTCCACTTGTAACTAATCAATGATGAGTAGAGCATTATAGCAGTCACTTTAATTCTTGCTCCTTTATTCTGCCTCTACAAATTTTCATGCATCTGTTCTTGGCTTCACCTCATCCATATGCTGCCTTTTACTGACCTAACTCAATGACAAGATGTCAGGTTGCATCCGTAAACTGAAGTGCCAAGTTTTATGTTTCAACCTAGGCCCAATGTTCTATGACTTAGTGGTGTTAGATTGTTTTCATAGCTCGTTTAAGACTAGATGCTACAATTTCAGAAATTGTGGGAAAGCCTGAGCATGTCTGGCAGCATCTGTGGAGAGAAAGCTGAATTAATATTTTGCATCCAGTGAACCTCCCTCAGAAGTTCTTTGACCTGAGTTGCCACACTTGAGATTTTCTAGCAATATCTGAATTTGTTTCTGATCTCCAAGGTCAGCTGTGAATTTCACTGTTTGTTTATTTTCCTTAGAACTAACTGATGTCCAAGATACTTGAAACTAAATAGTAGAGGCAGTCAGCCGTGAACGTTCATTGCCTAATCAGACAACTGTGCAGGTTTCGTACTCTATTTGTTTCACCTCCCACTGCTTGATCCCTGCATTGTCTCACTTCCTCCTTTATTTAAAAAAAGTACCTTGAGCAGATGGGCCATTGGGCCGAGAAGTGGCAAATTGAGTTTCATTTAAATAAATGTGAGGTGCTGCATTTTGGAAAGGCAAACCAGGGCAGGACTTGCGCATTTAATGGTAAGGTCCTGGGGAGTGTTGCTGAACAAAGACCTTGGAGTACAGGTTCATAGTTCTTTTGAAAGTGGAGGCTCCGGTAGATAGGATAGTGAATAGGGTGTTTGGTATGCTTGCCTTTGTAGCTCAGTGCATTGAGTATAGAAGTTGCGAGGTCATGTTGTGTCTGTACTAGACATTGGTTAGACCACTTTTGAAATGCTGCATATAGTTCTGGTCTCCCTGTTATAGGAAAGATGTTGTGAAACTTCAAAGAGTTCAGAAAGGATTTATAAGGATGCTGCCAGGGTTGGAGGGTTTGAGCTGTAGGGAGAGGCTGAATAGACTGGGGCTGTTTTCCCTGGAGCGTCTGAGGCTGAGAGGTGACCTTAGAGGTTAATAAAATCATGAGGGGCATGGATAAAGTGAATAGCCGGGTCTTTTTCCTAGGGTGGCGGATATCCAAAACTGGAAGACACAAGTTTAAGGTGAGAGGGGAAAAGGGACCTAAGGAGCAACTTTTTCAAGCGGGCGGTGATGAGTGTATGGAATGAGCTGCCAGAGAAAGTGGTGGAAGCTGGTATTATTACAGCATTTAAAAGGCATCTGGATGGGTAAATGAATAGGAAGGGTTTAGAGGGATATGGGCTAAATGCTGGCAAATAGGGCTGGATTAATTTAGGATAGATGGTTAGCATGGACAAGTTGGACTGAAGTATGCTGTACAGCTCCATGACTCCAACATCGTAGTTCTTTTTATTGAGCTGCAATTTCCTTCATTTTATCAATAGTGCTTTGCCCAGGACTGTAAGAAATGAGAGTTGTGAACACAGCCCAGTCCGTCACGTAAGCCAACCTTCCATCCATTGACTCCATCTACTTTGGGAAGGCAGCCAATATAATCTAAAACCCCTCCCACCCCTGTTATAACTTCTTCCAACCTCTTCTGTTGGATAGAAGATATGAAAACTTAAACACACGTGCCAACAGAGTCAAGAGCAGCTTCTTCCCTGCTGTTATTAGGCACTTGAATGGACCTCTCAAATTTTAAATTTAATGTTAATTTTGCTCATTATGCACCTTCTGTGCTGCTATAACATTGTATCCTTCACTGTGTTCAATTATCCTAATACACTTTGTATGGTGTGATCTGCCTGTACTGTGCGCAAAACAAAACTTTTCACAGTACCTGGGTACATGTGACGATAATCAAATCAAAAGCTGTATGAAATCATTGCCTTCAACTTCACAGCAAACTCCATATGCTACCCCAACCATTGCCTTCAGTTGTACCTTGTTGTTTGTTGCCTTGGTATTCTATTCCTGAGGTGACCATCTAGCGCCATGTTCACTGCATTATCTAATTCCATGTCATTAGACATCTTCTGCCTCTTCCCCTCCCACAATTCGTGTCCTATTGAAACTCTCATCCACTTTTTTTCCCATCATGTCCATACTTATCTATTCCAGTGTTATATCTGATCTTGCCCTATCTTCCAACCCCTTGCAAGTCTCAGCTGGCACTAAACTCTGATTTCTGTTTTCCATCTCATCCCAAGTCCCTACTTTGTCCTCGCTGACTTACATTGACTCCAATTCTACAGTGCCTCCAATTTAAGACTATTATGCTTGTGTTTAACTGTTTGTAAAATTTTGCTTGTTTGTATATCAATAATCAACTTGAGCATCATGAGACTCCAAGAACTCTTGTGTTTCTCTGAGCTTGGCATCCCCTCTCCCCCATTACTTGATTCCACCAGGGTTAAGTCTCTGGGAATGACTTTTTTAAAAATGAAAAAGAGTGGGAGGATCTGGATTCTCTTGATCAGATTGGAAGTACTAACATAAGTACTAACATCAGAAGTATTTTTTAAAAGTTTGGTGCTGAATTAAGTAAACTACAGGTTTACTGTCAAATTTATAGGCAAAATTTAAATCCTTTAAACTGACATTGACTACAACTTATGCCGCACTTAGATTCATCTAATGGTTACAACCACAGGAGGAGGCCTTTTTTGGTCTGGTGTGCCTGTGTCTGTTTGCCACACTTGCGTCAAGACAGTAATGGCATGTCTTCCAAACACACTGACAGAGAGAATTGCTGCAAGTTCTGTCTATGTTTGTATTAACTCATATACCTAAAAATTCACAGCAACTGTGTTGTTCACTTAGAAGATTGCAAAGTCTGCCTACAAATGTAATACTTCTTTGTCACTAAGAGGATTTGCTTAGCACAGTTGCTTGTGGAGAGAGACAGCAGCAGCTTAAATGACACAATTGGAAATATTAAAGTGCTGGCTACGCTTGTAGTAATCCCCATCATAGCCATTCAGCTGAAACAAAATGAGATCTATACTGCAATACAAACTGAAAACTACAGCAAACAGTGTTGCCCATCGAGGAAGATGATCTTGTTAACTCAATCAGAGGTTTGGTCCTTACTTGTGAATGATCCAAGAACTCCATTTCCCAGGGATTGCTTTTGTGCTCTTTATGTACTGACCACGAGAAACAAAACAAAATCTGTCAAGTTTCTGAGGAATTGTTGTTTGAAGCTTTTGTAGTTTAGCTTCAAACAAGATTCAGTGATTATGTACCGGGTTCAGCTGCAGCACGAAATGTTCCAAACATCACATCACAAGGTGTAATATAAATTACTTGGAGCTAAATGTATGGATTGCACTTTCAAAACTCATGCAACCAAAGAAGTAACTGCTGCTGCTGCATAGTACCAGCAGTGAATGGTATAACACAGGAGACCATTCAGTACATCGTGCCCATACTTGATCTGTGAAAGAACAGTGGAAAGGACTAATCAAACTATTCTTTCCCCATCGATCAGCATTTTTAAAGTTTTTAATTAGCTATTCAATTCCCTTTTGCTCTTTCAGGCGATGAATTACAAATCACAACCAGTCACTGCACAACTTTCTCTCATGATACCTCTGGTTCTTCTTGTGACAACATCTTAAAATCTGTCCCCTCTAGTTACAAGGTATTTGCTAAAATCGTTTCCACACCCATGCTCTATTTCTCAATGACTGCTTACGGCTCGGAAGATGACTTTGACATCACGTCTATCATTTTCACTCCGTGCCCACTTCTTTAGACAAGAGTCCTCTCCCCATCCCATAGACCCCTTGGTCCAACTCCAACACTGTCCCTCTACCTGGGCCCGTCCCTCTGACCTTTTTTTATAATATATTTTTATTAAGAAAAAATAGATTTTGAAATATTACAACAAATACAAAACAGTACAAAAATAATACAAAACTAAACCCCCCAAAACATTCCCCAACCCACCCACCTATATGAATGTATAAACATCTGTAGAGAAGTATAAAATTAAAAAAAAACTTAACTAGTTATTTAACTAAATAAATAAATACCTAACAACAAACAAATAGTAATAACTCAGCCCAGCCAAACAAATCACTCAGACATTCACAGTTCCTCCTCCCTGGATATTGGACTCATGAAACACAATCATTACGGCTATATAAAAGCCCTTGTTAGTGTGGCAGGTAAGTCTGTCCAGGTATTTCAAAAAGGGTTGCCATGTCTTGTAAAAATTCCCAGTTTTGTGGTGTACCATATTTGTGAGAAAATTCAGGGGAATATGCTCCATAGTAATCTTCCGCCAACCTGACAGGCCTGCAGGGTTTTCTGATATCCAACCTAGCAAGATATTCTTCCTTGCACAGAATGTAAGAATATTGAAAAGTTTTGCCTTATATGAGTCTGCAGGAAATACAATGGGTAGCCCCAAAAGGAGCGAAATAGGGTCCTTCTCCACCCCTACACCTAAAATCCTCTCCATTGCACCCACCACAGCGCTCCAAAATGTTTGAAGCCAGTCACAAGACCAAAGACAATGGGTAAGAGTACCCGTACAGACCTTGCACTTGGGGCATGCTGAAGATACCCCTGGTTTAAATTTTGACAAACGGTCTGGGGCTAAGTGTGGAGAATCTTCAACTGTAAAGCAAGGGTCCTATTGCAAATTGATATCCTCCTTGCATTCTCCCAAATACCCTCCCATGCCTCTGAAGAAACTTCCAACACCCAGCTCTCTTTCCCTCATCTTGCAGAGTCAATCAGACTCATCTGAGGTGGCACACCCCCCCCCCCCCCCCCCCCATTCGTGGCATAGAGTACTGACAGAGAGTGGACTCTTAGCCCTTAGTACCCCTCTTCCTATGTCAGATTTGTAGGGATCAGTCAAAAGTATGGACTTTTTTGAATAAAATCCCTAACTTGAAAAAAAATCAAGAGGTCCCTATTAGGTAACTTGTACTTCCGTACTAACTGATCGAAGGACATCATTACATCTCCCTCGAATAAATCACCCATGCAAGATATACCCCTAGCTGCCCAACGTTTAAATCCTGAATCTATCATACCTGGTTGAAAACTCGGCATACCCACTAAAGGTGTAAACAAAGATGTTTTGCCAATATTATCTTCCCTCTGCCGAATTGCCCTCCATGCTTTAACAGTATTGATGACTCTTGGGTTATGGCAATGTTCCTTAACTGTCCTCACCTTGTCCAAAAACAGCAAACCAGTAAGGGGGCACCTTGCCTGGGAGACTTCGATATCTAGCCATATTGAAAGAGGGTCCCCACAAACCCAATCACTTACGTAGGTCAAAAGCGAGTTTAATTGGTCATTTTTAATATCCGGAAGGTCTACTCCCCCCAGTCTGTGAGGCAACTGCAGTTTGGCTAATTTAATGAGGGGCCGTTTACGGTGCCAGCTAAAGGAGCTAAACCAACCATTCAATCTCCTGAGTGTTTGTTTATTAAAAATCAAGGGGAGCATCCGTATAGGGTATAGCAAACAAGGGAGAATATTCATGTTAATAAGCGCTATCCGACCCAACCATGAGACTGGAAGTGCCTCCCATCTTTGGAGATCTTGTTTAATTTTTTCAAGTAATTGAGTAAAATTGGCTTTGAACAGCCAATCCAGAACTGGAGTAATGAATATGCCCAAATACACAAAACCCCCCTGTGACCACCTAAATGGGAATCGATAGTCACACTCAAGAGCCAACTCTTTCCTAAGACCACCCATAGGCATAGCCTCTGATTTAGCAAAATTAATCTTATTTTCTGAAAAAGCGCCAAATGCGTGAATGCATTGTATCAGGCAAGGCACTGAGACTACTGGATTTGTCAAGAAAATTAGAACATCATCTGCATACAGCGAGATCTTTTGTAATTTTGACCCCATTTCTGGAGTTGATATATTGAGATCCCCACGAATGGCCTCTGCCAACAGTTCAATCACCAACATAAAAAGTAATGGTGAAAGGGGACAGCCCTGCCGGTTGCCCCTTGAAATATTAAAATTGCTTGATCGTACACCGTTGGTAATGACTGCAGTGAGAGGTACACTGTAGAGAATCTTTAGCCATCTTATGAAAACTTCGCCCAGACCAAACCGGTCTAGAGTGTAGAAAAGGTACAGCCACTCAACTTGGTCAAATGCCTTCTCTGCATCTGAAGAAATCACCAATCTCTGTATTGACTGCTGTTGGCATGCTTGAATTACGTTAAGCAGCCTCCTAACGTTATTAGAGGATCTGCGACTCTTTATGAAGCCCGTTTGATCCTCTTTAATAATAGAGGGTAACACAGTCTCCAGCCTTAACGCAAGAGCCTTAGAGAAGATCTTAAAGTCCACACTTAAGAGTGAGATGGGCCTGTATGAAGCACAGTCTTCCAGATCCTTCCCTTTTTTAAGGATAAGTGAAATATTGGCCTCTCTCAGAGATGGTGGGAGACGAACATGACTGTATGAATCATTAAACATATTCAGCATCGGGCCTGACAGTATACTTATAAATTCCTTATAGGACCGGGCGCCTTTCCACTCTGAAGCTGCCTGACAGCTTCCTGCACTTCTTGCTCTGATAATCGGGCATTGAGAAAGGACTGCTGTTTAGGAGTCACACCCGGGAGCTTCAGATCTCTAAAGAGGGATTCCATTTTGGCCAGCCTCACCTCTCAATTCTCCGACTGATGTAACTTAGAGAAGAATCTCTGGAACACCACATTAATTTTTTTAGAATCACATGTTAGATTCCCAGACCCTTCCCTAATCGCTGTGTTGGTTTGTGGGGTACTCCTCTTTCTGGCAAGGTATGCTAAGTTTTTGCCTGGCTTGTCGCCATGTTCGTATAACCTTTGCTTTGCACAAGCCAGCCCCTTCTTTGCTGTCTGCATGAGCATGGAATTTAGTGCAGACCGCAGTGCCGTAATCCTCTGTAGTTTGACCAACCAGGGTCTGTCAAAATAGGTCTTCTCAGCTGCCTTCAACCGTGCTTCAAGGAGATGTTGTGCTCACCCTTCTGCTTCCTACTTGTGGAATATGAAATAACTAACCCTCTGGCATATGCTTTGGCAGTTTCCCAGAGAACAGATGTGCTATCAACTGAGCCTATGTTGATGTCTAGGAATGCCCGAAATTGCCTAGAGAAATACTCCACAAACTTGCTGTCCATTCGCCAGTACCTTGACTCCACTGTAACATCCTTAATTTTAACCATGAGGTACACTGGAGCATGATCAGAGATGGCAATATTACCAGTTGTACAGGATGCCACCAGATCCAGGGTTACCGCAGGGGTCAGAAAAAAAATCAATCCTTGTGTGACATCTGTGCGGATTGGAGAAAAACGTGAAATCTCTACCTGTAGGGTGGAGACACCTCCAGATGTCCACCAATCCTAATTCCCCACACAAATACACTAACTGTTTAGTTTGTGCCGAGGGTATCGAGGGACCTTTAGGCAACCTGTCTACTGTGGGGTCCATGAGGCAGTTAAAATCTCCCCCTATAATGATGTGCCGAGACTTGAGACTTCTCAGTTTAGAAACAGCATCTACCAAGAACTTAAGAGGATGAGCTGGGGGACAATGAAGATTTAAAATGCCATATTCTTCCCCATTTATCAAGGCTTTAAGAAATACAAACCTCCCGTATGTGTCTTTAATACATTCCAACAATTTAAATGAGAGATTTTTCCTTACCAATATAGCCACTCCCCTACTTCTGGTATTAAATGAAGAAAAATAAACTTGGTCACAGTCATTCTGCTGTAATTTCAGATGCTGCTTGTAATCCAAATGTGTCACCTGTAACAAAGCAATATCCACCTTCTCCTTTCTAAGACTCCAGAGTACCTTCTTCCTCTTAATTGGTGAGTGACTTCCCTTGATATTCCAGGTAAATCATTTAATAAAATCATTAGCCATAATCTTCTCTAATTACATTTAAATTCCAGAGAGGAGGAACCCGAACCATAAATTGCTGAGCCTTAATGTCACATGGTCCACCAAATATAAAAACTACATAAACTAAAACCATAACATTTAACAAACATACAAAATTAAAAATAAAAAACAACAAAAACCAGAAAACAAACCAACATATAAAGTGCCAATAGTGCTGAGTAGGTGAACTCACCCCCTGCCTGGAGGGGGGAGCTACCTGTCCCGAACTGCCCATAAATAGGCATCTAACCCTCAACCACCTTCACTTCGCCCAGCTAGAGCTGCATCGCAAGCACAAGCTAAAAAGAATAAACACCCCATAGAATATCAATATGAATAAAAAAAATTCTGTTATTAAAAAAAATGGGGGAATAAATACCTCACCCATCCTTTGGGATGTCCTAACTTAGAAATTTAAAATGTACATCTTAACCACCGCCAGACATAGTTTGAACCAAATTATTATCAATAGAGGGAAAAAAAGGGGAAAAACAATACTCCAACCGGATTTCCTCCATTTCTTTTACAGAATGATAAATGCATACCCAAGCAACAATATTTATGCATACTACAATTGTTTAAATTAGGTTAGTTTGTCCCACAAAGTCTCTTGCCTTCTCCGAAGTGTCAAAGAGATGCATGGATCCATCTAAGGTGATCTGAAGCACTGCCGGATATCTGAGTACTGTATCCCAAGCTTCTTCGATCTTCTCTTGACACCATCATACGATTTTCGTTTCTCGATCACTGCCGCTGAAAAGTCCTGAAAAAACATGATCTTAGACCCTTCATAAATTAGGGCCTTTGGATCCTTCCCCTGGAGTCTGGAAGCCTCCATGACTCTCTCCTTATCCTGGTAATGATGGAACCGCACCAGGAAAGAACGAGAGCATTGACCCAGTTCTGACCTCTGTGCTGCCACCCAGTGAGCCCTCTCTATCTTCAGTCCTCTCATGCCAGTCTCCAGTCAAGGAATTTCGGAAGCCAATCTTCAACAAATTCCGCAGGCTGCTCACCTTCCTTACCCTCAGGCAGACCGATGATCCGAATGTCTTTTTCTCCTGCCCCTGTTTTCAAGATCATTCACTTGGTCATGCAAATTACGAACCTGCATCTTCAGGGCTTGGATTTCTTCCTTGAATGAACTGGCATCAGCTTCCACCATTGCGACCCTGCGCTCCACTTCATCCGTCCTCTTCTCCAGGTCTCCCAGCTGTTGCTCATGCTTCTGCAGCATGAGAGAGACTGGAGCCAGCTTCTCTTCCCCAACATCTCGCGAGATTTTGAGAGCTGGTTCACCAGGTCCTGGAGAGTAATCGGCTCCGAGGCTGCTGCAGGCTGAGCTTCAGGCCCTGCCTCAGATGCTCCTCCTCCCTTTTTAGGCATTTCTGGACAGCTGAAAATACAGGTAAGTCAATTTTTAAATGTTTCTTGAGGCTCCACAATCTTTCCAGCGCCCCAAGAAATCCTGATGACCTGACTTGGGTGGGTTAAAGGACCATCCTGCTCCTGCTGCGATGCAGAGCTCTGCAGTGTGATCTTCTCAGATCGCTGCCATCTTAGATCCCCCCCCCGATCTTTGTACATGTACTCGATCTGTTCATTGAGAACTATCAATGTGACGTTGGTTGCTTCAATTTCTCTGTCCCCTCCTTACCCATTCTAACCTTTTCTCTCCCTGAACTGACTGTTCTCCATGCACTTAAATCCACCCCTGGCATTGTTATTAAGCCTGCCATTCTGAGGAAGGGTCACTGGACCCAAAATGTTAACTCTGATTTTTCTTCATAGGCGCTGCCAGACCTGCTGAGTTTTTCCAGCAATTTCTGTTTTTGTTCTGACTTAGAGAATCTGCACTACTTGCGATTTCTTTCCAGCGTAAAGTCAATCATGGGGAAAATGTTAGAAGTTATTGTTAAAGAAATTCACAGAAATTCAGAGTATAAGGCAGTGTCAGCGTTGTTTTGTAAAAGATAAAATACTTTTGACCAATTTGTTGAAGTTTGTGAAGGTAATGTGGTGAGAGTAAAGGGGAAGCAGTGGACGGACTGTTCTTGAATTTCCAGAAGGCATTTGTTAAACTTCAGTACCAAAGGTTATTCTGGAAAGTAAAGGTGCATGGTGGAGGGGCTAGCGTATTGACATGGATAGAAAAGATTGGTTGTTTCACAGAAAGTGGAGAGTGGGTCCAAATGGGTCTTTTTCAGGTTGGCAAGGTATGTTAAATAATGCAGATTAAAGAGAGACCCAGATTGTTTTACTGAGAAAATGATGCCGTGTAGTGCAAAACAATACAATGGCAAAAGCATTTTTGCTCATGGCTCACGTTAGTCTCCAAAATCCCAGGAAAGTGTTGTGAAATGTCATGCTTACAGATAGTTAAACTTTTTAAAAATTCTCTTATTCAAGATAGAAAGGAGTTGGAAGCTTAAAGGATAACCAGCATTCCTGCAAGGCTAATGTGATTCTCACTGCCGTGACCCTGGACACTGACAGGGAAGCGCTCATAGGAACCCATTGTATGATCTGGTTGCAGGTCATCCTAAAAATATCACTGACATTGCACATTCAGTCAAAAAGAATCTGAGAAAGAGATGGAAGCAGTGAGTCTTTTACATATCTCTAAACTATAAGTGGAAGCATGGACTCAAATTGAAGAGGCCGATACCATAAAGCTGGAAAAGTTACACAACAACGGCTTAGGGGAGAGATCTTCAGAGTAACCCGCACTTGTGCTTGTAGTTTGTGGATTAGAGGTTGCCAGCTATATGGGAGATAAGAATCATTTTTGAATTGCTTTCATGAAAATCAAGTAAAATATAACCATAATGATTTTAAGTTGTTTGTAAATATTAATCTTTTCTACAGTTTACAGTTTAAAAAGTTATCTACTGAAATAGTGTTTAGTCAGTGTTGCTTTATGTTTTTGTTACAGAAGGAGTATTTAAATCTTGTGTGATTGTTGCAATCTTTGACCTGGATGCTGCACAACAAGTAAAAACTATAATGTATTTAAAAAGCTTTTAGCTGAATATTGCTGAAAGAAAACACATTGTTGATACCTTTGATCTTGCACTTGGGAAAATTTACAAAAATACTAACATAAAGGAAACAAAAGAGCATGCTGATTGGTTGGTTGTTGATTGTTGTAACATTGCAGTGGAGAATGTACCAGTTACATGATGACTTCAAATGTGGCTTAGATTTAAACAGATATGTTGATCCTAATTAGTCAAACCGTTGCCCTGAGGAATAAACCAGAATATGGCTGTCATTTATATTCATGTGAAGTAGACTGTAAAGAACAGGACCCTGTTTAATATGTAGCTTCCAGTGCCTGCAGTATGCTATTCTGAGAGTCCAGCTGACCATTTCAAATTGGATGTCTGCATACCTGTTAGCACACCCAGGATTGTTGGACAGAATTTGCTCTATCTATGAATCACATGTAATGTTGAACACTGTGTATAGGATTTTGTTAATGGGATGATTGGGCATAGTCAGTACCTTGTCTGTTATAACTATTTGAAGAGAAAACTGTTTAGTGTGATTCACCAGTCTTTCGGACGTATAGCCTATACAAGTAGTGGCACATGAACACTGAAATTCATATACCACACAACTTCAGTGTGATAGGCAGAATAGTGTTGGGCTTGACAGCAGGTGCAAATACCACTTATATTGTAACTGTATAGCATCAGCAGGAAACAGCAGGCCTCCCCTCACCTGTTGCTCACATTTTTTGAGATACCTCAGCTAGACTGGGCACTTCTTATAACTGAAAATGGTAGCCTTTGGCCTGTTCACGAGTTTGCATGATATAGCAAAAAATGATCTGATCAGCTTAGCCACTGTCCTACAGTATAGATTTGTTGCACCCTATTTCAGCATCAATCTTACACGATGAGCAAATGGTTTAGGTGCTATTTACAAGGCAAACCTTATAACAACTGGAACTGTAGGAATCCCAGTGCATAAATTTCCCAGTAAAAGTAGGGTTGCAGTAGTCCATGGTAGAGAAATGACTGGCAGATTTCTCAACTGGCCTATGAAGAAAAAGGAACATTCGAGTGCTCAGTTTCAAGGGTACGTTTAGGCAAAGGATGAAGTCCAGTAGAAGATGTAAGGAAGTTCTTAGGTGTTTATCTGCGATTGATTTAAAAATAACAAATTTGTTATCTACGTAATGGAAATGTTATTCTTTAAGGATAAAGTATCTCTGAATTGGAGCAACAGGTGAAGCTTGCTGGTTCATGCAGATTTTCTGCTTCAGCAACATGAGTGATGTTCAAAGCTAACAGGATACTGTTGTCAAGCCACAATATGTGTTGGTTGTAGTCCTAATGAATAATATAGTATATGGATTTCAGTGGCATGGCATTGCATAAGTAGACCATACTTTCCAACTCTGGTGAATCGTACCATGCATAGATCCCTTTTGGCTGTTCAAAGCACAAACATACTGACTGTACCAACCAGCCCATTCTTGCAAAGGTTCTAAACTGTGTTCGATACTAGATGTGATTCTGCCATTGGGCGCCATTTGCTGAATAATTCCGAGTGTGCTATGAATCGCACTCTTGTAAGAAAACTTGCATGTTTTCTTTCTGGATTGTAAACTGGAGTTGAAGTTGGATTGCTCTATACCTGAAATATCAGGAGAGTAAAGGCAAGTGGATTACACTGTCTTACACCTTAAATAAAAATGTTATTTTTTGAAGTACTGAGGAGGATACTTTGAGACTGAATCTTTTGTGTTAAGGAAAGACTGCCTGATGGTAGCCTTGTGTTTGGTTGAGCTACAGTTTGTTGCAATGCTGTGCAACCAAAGATCTCCAGAGCTGTCAAAATTAAACATCTCTCTCTCTTCCTCTCATGCAAAAAATCCCAAGAAAACTTTAAAAAATGAAATCCAGCAAGAAAAGAGCTATGTCCAGAGATCACTCTGTGGCCAAGCACCACTCCAAGGCTCTGTACATGCCAATTGACACGGTGGTGCAATCACTTTCACTTTCTTCAACCACTGCCACATGTAGACCTTGGGTCCGTGCTGTGGAATTTGGAGGGAATGTATCGCAAATTCACTGGGGCAAGTATCTAAGTTAAGGATAACCATTGCTTTGCAAATAAGAGTATATCATCTTTGCTGAAATCTGAGACTATTTAGAGTCCTATACAGAGTCAGAGATGTATAGCATGCAAACAGACCCTTTGGTCCAACCCGTCCATGCCGACCAGATATCCCAACCCAATATAGTCCCACCTGCCAGCACCCGGCCCATATCTCTCCAAACCCTTCCTATTCATATTCCCATCCAAATGTCTCTTAAATGTTGTAATTATACCAGCCTCCTCCACTTGCTCTGGCAGCTCATTCCATAAATGTACCACCCTCTGTGTGAAAAGGTTGCCCCTTAGGTCTCCTTTATATCTTTCCCCTCTTACCCTAAACCCATGCCCTTTAGTTCTGGACTCCCCCACCCCAGGGAAAAGACTTTGCCTATTTACACTATCCATACCCCTTATAATTTTGTAAACCTCTGTAATGTCACCCCTTAGCCTCCGACGCTCCAGAGAAAACAGCCCCAGCCTGTTCAGCCTCTCCCTATAGCTCAAATCCTTCAACCCTGGAAACATCCTTGTAAATCTTTTCTGAACCCTTTCAAGTTTCACAACATTTTTCTGATAGGAAGGAGACCAGAATTGCATGCAATATTCCAACAGTGGCCTAACCAACATCCTGTACAGCTGCAACATGACCTCCCAACTCCTGTACTCAATACTCTGACCAATAAAGGAAAGCATACCAAACGCCTTCTTCACTATCCTATCTACCTGCGACTCCACTTTCAAGAGCTATGAACATGCACTCTAAAGTCTCTTTGTTCAGCAACACACCAGAGGACCTTACCATTAAGTGTATAAGTCCTGCTAAGATTTGCTTTCCCAAAATGCAGCACTTCGCATTTATTTGAATTAAACTCCATCTGCCACTTCTCATCCCATTGGCCCATCTGGTAAGATCCTGTTGTAATCTGAGGTAACCCTCTTCGCTGTCCACTACACCTCCAATTTTGGTGTCATCTGCAAACATATTAACTGTGCCTCTTATGCTCACATCCAAATCATTTATGTAAATGATAAAAAGTAGAGGATTCAGCACTGATCCCCTTCAGAATTTTGTTTTCCCTACTCCTGATATCTATGCCAAATCATCCGGCTTCGTTGTGAATGATTGTGTGGATGTATATTTGAGATTACTGAAGAGTTTTGCTTTAAGCCACATTGTAGGGGATTAGGAATCTGTTCTTTTCTCTGCTGTTTGTTAAAATTGAGTTCATTACAATGAATATAGTTATTTCATGTTTGTGACAAAAGCTGGTATGAATTGCTTCAGTCCTGCATAGCAGTCAGTTGGGCAAGTTTGTTGTTTTACTGATCTAATTGGGAACTTGTGTATTTTGTGATGTCTTGTGGAAAAGTGGGATACAATTATTGGAGCACTCATCCTAGTTAAATCGTGACATTGAAACAATTCAAGACTTGTCAGTTGCGTTCACAACATTTATTAATGTGCAGGGTCCTGTTCTTTGTAGACAAGCAGAACATGTCGCTGCATTACACATGTTCCAACTAAACAAAATAGTTGATGGCTATTTCCTGGTTAATGCCTTTGATCAAGAGATTGTCCTATCTGATAACTGCCTAGCTTAAATTGATCTTTTTTTAGTTTGATTCTACAGATTTTATAGTCTGCCTGTTTAGAGATATTATTATACACCTAGAGCAGGTGGAAATTGAACCTTGGCCCAGAAGTAAGAACTCTACCATTATACCACAAGTGCCTTCCTGGCTTAAGTTTAAACAAAGCTTGGCAATTAACTATCATTTATCTATTGGTGTATTCACCATGGCAACACCTCCAGAGTCATGCTAGCCAGCCACTCGGAGTCAGTGAGTACGGAAACCGAGCCCTCGGTCCAACTCATCCAGGCTGATCAGGTTTCCAAACTAATCTCATTTGCCTGCCTTTCGCCCATATTCCTCTACATCTGTCCAAATGTCTTTCAAATGTTGTAACCACTTTTTCTCTGGCAGTTCATTCCACACACGAGAGCCACCCTCTGTGTGATCAAGTTGCTCCTAGGGTGCATTTTAAATATTAAACTGATGTCCTCTAGTTTTAAACTTTCTCCTCGGATGGGAAGATCTTTGTTATCCATTTTATCTATACCCCTCATGATTTTATAAACCTCTGTAAGGTTACCCTTCAACCTGCTATGCTCCAGTGAAAAACAGTCCTAGCCTATCCAGTCTCATTTCAATCTCCTAGACAATTAGGAGGTACGTTTAACTAACGTCCTACTTTTACATTTCAATCTCCTTATAACTCAAACTCTCCAATCCCAGTAATACCCTTGTAAATTTTTCCACTAAATAATATCTTTCCTAAAGCAGACAACTAGAACTGTATATAGTACTCCAAAAGCGGTCTTACCAGCATCCTGAACAATAGCAACATGATGTCCTGACTCTTATACTCCAGTGGTCTGAGCAATGAAGACAAGCATGCCAAACACCACCTTTTACTACCCTGTCTACCTGCATCGCAGTTTTCATGGAACACTATGTACCTGAACCCATAGGGTTCTCTGTTTGACAACACTCCCCAGGGCCCTACCATTAACTGTGTAAGTCCTACTTTTGTTTGTGTTACCAAAATGCAGCACCTTGCATTTATCTAAATTAAGCTTCACCTGCCACTGCATGGACATAACTCAATCTAGAAAATTGCACAAATGATAATGTACCATCTGCAAAACATTGGAGTAACAGTCTTTTATTTATTTTGTATGCTTTGTCCATGTGAATTATATCAGTCATCAGTAATTCAGGAATAGGAATAAATACCTGAAAATGTGCTGACTGTGATTGCAAATGCAGAAATTGTGCAAAATATGAGCAACTCCAAAAGGCTGATCAGAATGGTGCTTCCCCAAGAAGTATTATGTAGTTCTTTTCCTTGTGAAAATGGTTAAGTAGACTAGTCTCCGTCTTGGATTGTTTGCAAACAAATTTTATTTAAAGTACAGAAATGAATGTACCTTTGTAAAGGAATGCTTAAGGTTACTCAGTCATTTCATTCAACCAATCTTGAGTTCTGATTGTTTTTTAAAAGTTCCATTTTGCTAATACAAGTACTTTTTGGATTTTTTTTAGCGCAAAATTGCCTTTGTAGTCTCTGGAGCTGTCGGTCCAGTGAAGCTGTGAAGAACAAGGTGTATTGTGGTGTTCTAAATGTTGGTTGTGTTAGTTGAGAGAGTTGTTTTAACAAATATAATACTGAGATGAAATAATGGTGGTTTTAAGCCTGTCACTGATGATGTTGGGCATGGAATTGTTTGAAGTCACTAGAAATATTGCACAGTATTAAGACATTATTTTTCTCTCTTTCTCTGTCTCTGTCTGTGTGTGTCTCTGTCTGTGTGTGTCTCTCTCTCTTTCTTTCTCTCTCGCTCTCGCTCTCTCGCTCCTCCCTCCCCCCCTCCCAACCTCACATTGAAATAATCTTGATCTTGCTGGTTTCTTTTCCTTTGAATGGCAGAAATGTGTCTCTGCCACTCTTTTGCAAATCAATGTAAATGGTCTCTTTCTGAGACTCACAATAAAGGTAGACCTTTTTGAAATGAAATAAATAATGAGCAGCTCAGTGTTCTAAATAATGGAAGCTGCTATTTCTGCAAAGTTGTATATCTGTGCATGAAAATGATACTAGTGGCCTGGTTTGCATTGTATATTTGGTGCTTGGTTCATGTTACTGTGCTGTAACAGGCAGTGAATTTCCTTAGTGTGATTATCAAACCATTGCTTTGACAGTTTCACCCTAAAGTATGTATGTCATGTTGGGTGCTTTTGTGAAAATGATTAGTGTGTGCGAATGCTTCAGGTATCTGTAGTCTCAGCAGAGGCTAGAGCAGAGGTTCCCAAACTTGTTGCGTACTCCCTTCCAGAACAGCCAGCCTTCCAGCATACATGTTTAATACTTTAAACTCCTAGTGCCAGAGCATTGAGCGCATTGTGCAAGCTATATTTGAAACACTGTCTTATTAGTTCCACTTGCCACTAATGTAATGGCTGAGGTTGTTTGTTTGAGCTTGCTTGCATACTGTTTGCAGTGATTCGTGATTGTTTGAAGTGGAAGTTGGTCAGATTAGGCTTCACTGGCCAATAGCAAACTCTCTTTGTGCTCCATGCTTGGGTGAATGAAAATTGTATTCACCTCTGCACCTGCCTGTTCCTACCAAAGCAGGTGACTCCTCCATTTCATTTAATTTCATTTCATTAAGCAGTTTTTCACATTGTTGCCAGTAGTCTGATTTATTGGTTAACATTCTCACTACTTACTGCATTGTATGCCAAATAAAGATGAAAGGAGCAGCATTAAACCTTGCAAGGAGGCAGCCATGACAAGGCCCAAATCATTTTTTGTGCGTGTATATAAAATACCAAGTCTACAACATCCTTGTGTTTACTCAGATAAACTTCTATTCATCATTATTCTCTGACTCCTTTTTTCCTCAAGATGGTTTTGGTCGAAAGTTAGCTTTGTCTTTTTAATTTCCCCTGGACTGCAACAAATGCAGTTCTTGATAAGGATGCTGGCATCTTAAGAAATAATGAAAATCCCTTAATTACTGATTACTCTGTTTCTTTGTCTAAGTTAGTTGATGATACGTTTTGTGAGGCAGACACCAGATTGCAGAGATGTGGACATGTTAAGTGAATGGTTACAAGGTGGTAGATGGAATATAACATGGGCAATTGTAATATTATTCACTTTGATATTTAAAATTGAAAAGCCTTTTTAAAGAAGTTGTGAAACTTTGCAATTCCCTGTCAATAGCTCCCTTGATAACATATACCCCTTTCTCACTAATTTTCCTTCCAGAAAATCTGTAAGTATAAAAAGGCAAATTTTTGTTTGAATATATTACTTGTGTTATTGTTTTGGATCTTCAGCCCACCAACATGATGCCTTTCTATACTAAAAACCTTTTCTCTCTGTGCTACCTCTATTACCTACCTATTCATATATCTGTCAATTTCAGTTTGAATGTTTCAATAAGTAGATGTAATTGTGCTGTCTGTGTTAACTAATGAGTATTAACCAAATCTAGTTTTTAAATTGAATAAAGTATTTTCTTTTCCAGATTAAAGAAAGATTGCATGTTTCAGTTTCATTTTTGAGGTGGACCGTGTTAATTGTACTATAACTGTAAATTGAGATTACCCACGTTACAACATCTCCATTTCAAAATGAATAGTCTGATGTGTGTAAATTGCAATTACCATTGTCAATTGTGTAAACTGTGCTTTCAAGACTGGTGACTAACAGTAGTCAGAAGCAAAACCATTCTTAGCACATCTCATTATTTTCTCCTATGTTGTTTCATAAGTTGTCAACATAACACAATATAAGCATTCCCTGACATGGTTTGAATTTTAAGTATATGGTAATTTTTTCCACCATTGCCAAGCACCATCCATTCTACTTGCCCACAAATGTTGTAAAACTTGCAGATTCCTTATCAAAACCATTTGCAATGTATCTTGAGGCAGCTGTGCCCTTGAAGACTGTATTTTTTTAAGAAGCATTTTTGTAAATAATTTTGTACAATGTCTGATGGAATGATTTAATGAGATGCAGTATGATACAGTCAGTGCTAATTAGGGAAAGTAGCAAAACTCGCTGTACATGAATCAGCTTTATCCCACCTCATATTTGCACATGCTGTCTTGTTCTTACAGATTTCACAAACAGCAGATGGTTTGGATGCTGACCTCTGGAAGGACGGCTTATTTAAATCCAAGGTCACAAGATATCTCTGTTTTACGAGATCATTTTCTAAGGAGAATGTAAGTTCAAATCAATGACCTCGTGCTTGTGATTTTATAGCAGTTGGTCATGAAAAATGGAAGCCTGTGTAAATGTATTAGAGTACATTTCAGTAACCAATTTAGGAGCACTTATTACAAATATAGTGGTTTCAATAAGATGGTAGAATGCCATGTAATACTTTCTTAAATTCAATTTATTAGAATGAGGGTCAAAATATGAAATCACAGTTCAATTGCTTTTGCTTTGCCAGTTACAATTCACATACATATATTGTGTAGCTTCAAATTTTACTAGGTACAGCTTTTTAAATATATAATCAATAGTGTACTGAAATGAAGAGTAACAGCCTTTGTTTTTGGTTTGGTGCAGCTATGTTATCATATTCACAACTTGAGTGCAGAGTGCATTGTATATGAAGCTTTTACGTGTCTTTTTGAAGCCACTGTTATGAGATAACCAGGCAATCTTAAGTAGAGGTCTAAAAAGAATCGTTGCCCCATTAGTTGAGGTATGCCTAAAGGAGAGTAGGGAAAAAAAATTGCAGAGAGGTGGTAGCATATTATAAGTCTTGAGTAGAAAGGTTTCCTCCCTTTGAACCATTCTGTACACACCTGAAAGGGCAGGCAGTGAACTTGCTTTCAGAGTTTTGCCACTGCTTTTAACTAGTGCAATTAACTAGCCCTTGGACTTTCCTTTTTTTCCCTTTTATTCCACTACAGTCTGCCATGGGGAAGCACGTGGCCTCATGGATGAGACTGGGATCTTATGGCAGTGAGAAATATGGGAGTATGTGGCTTAAATGACCATGTAGGCTAAATTTATGGTCAGTTAAAAATTTTGAAGCTGAGATGAATGTCAAAAGACATCCTTGCATCTCAGTGTACAACTATGTCAATTGTTATCTGCATTTTTCTTCCAAGCTACTTCTGAGATGGGCAAAGCTGAGAACTAACTAAGTTCTTGGCTAATAAAGATTCTGTGTGGAATGTTGGAAAAGTAATAATTATTCATTTTTATTCCTGATTGTGCACACCTGTGAAAAGTTGAACAAACCATTAGTGTACTGTTCATGTTGACATGAAAATTTGTGGTCTGCAGTCTGTTCAGTCCTCTAATCGCTTCCACATGTCTTACTCTATCTCACTGAAGAATAGTGACCTTTGCTTTTTATTAGAACAATTTAAACTATGTTTTTATTCTCTAAAATCTTAATAAATCTTTAATATTAAATTGCAGGTTTTGTCTGGAGTGTTTTGGTTAGTCATTTTATGAGGTGTATCTGGTTATTTGGTGAGGAGTGCATAGGTGTAGTCTGTACTGAATGTTACAGTCAAGTTTTAAAGTTACCAATTGTTACCCACAGTTACAGATAGCACTTTTTTTTTCAAAACCACTTCACAAAACATAGAGCGCCCTGTAAGGGAAGGGAATGGCATGGAGATTATCTAGTAGGTATGGGAGGGGGTGCATAAGATATATGAAATGGTAAATGGGGATGACATAGAAAGAAGGGATTGAATAAGGATGATACACAGTAGGTTAATGAGGTGGGATGGATATGGCATTGGAATGGAATGGGGTGGAGCTTTAAAGAACATTGTGGAAGTAAAGTTAACAAATAAGACCATTAAGACATAGCAGAAATTAGGCCATTCAATCATGGGCTGATAGATTTTTCAACCCCATTTTCCTGTTTTTCCCTTTAACCTTTGATCTCCTTGGCAATCAAGCACAAATGTTTTGTCTCTGCCAGTTTAAATATATTTGAAGCACGCACTCACAAGCTGTGCATTAATCTGTATTTGGTGAGTTATGTTCCTATTTCAAATTTCCATCTGTTGTATGCTCAGTATCACTGTCTATTAACCTTTTACTGTGTAAGTGATTGAAAATGTTGCTGCTTGATATCTTCGAATTCTATTAGACTTGATGCTGATTTTCTGACTCTACGTCCTCCAGCATCAAACAGGTAATGTGGGCTGTGTCATGGATATATTCAGTACTGCAAGACATGTCCATTGTTGGTAGTAAAAACATATGACACTTTCCAGTGGTGACAACCCACACCAGTGATTTACAAGTTTCCATTTTTGGAGTTTTTTTTTGTTTTGTTCGAAGCTTTGCAGGCTGACATATGCTAATACTGCAATATGTCATCAGCTTCAGTCAAAAGTCCTTCAGTACACTTTCTTCATCATGACGAACTACAGCTCCTCTCCTCCTACAGGGTGCTCTATGTTTATTGTGATGCTTAGCCAACAGCAGCACACACCAACCTGAGTTACATGGCCTCGATCTTGACCAAAACTGGTAGATGTCTTCAAAAACTTCTCAACTTTGCTTATGATGATTTGAATTGGTGTGGCTCCAATGTTATTTTCAAGTAACAAAAAGCTACAGCAACCTTCATTTGCTTGATATCAGCCTCTGGATTTAGCATCTGTCTTCAGCCTGCTTGTACTTCTGTACTGAACTCATCATCTCCTGAACTCTGATTACTCTGTTTCATTTTTATATTGTTTTCTAGCAGAGCTTTTGTGGAGGTGCTGGTGTTGGACTGAGGTGGACAAAGGTAAAAATCACACAGCACCCAGGTTATAGTCCAACAGGTTTATTGGAAGTACTAGCTTTCATAGTGCTGCTCCTTCATTAGGTAGCATTAGAAAGAGGAGCAGGAGTAGGCTATTTGGCCTATCGAGCCTTCTCTGCTATTCAATAACATTATGGCTTATCTATTTGTGGACTCAGCTCCACTTACCTGGCTGCTCACCATAAACCTTAAATTCTTGTCCAGTAAAGGAATTATCTTTACCTTAAAAACCTTCAGTGAGGTAGCCTCAACTGATTCATTGAGCGAGGTGGCAACTTTCAGAGATCTGTGTACATGGACACCGAGCTCTCTCTGCTCATCTGCACTCCCAAGAATCTCACCATTAGCCCAGCACTTTGCATTCCGATTACTCCATCCAGAGTGTATCACCTCACACTTGTCCACATTAAACTGCATTTGCCACCTCTCAGCCCAGCTCTGCATCCTATTTGTGTCTCTCTACAACCTACTACTCTTGCTAAATCTATTCTTCATCTCGCCTATCTCTTCTTTCACCATGATCTACCTTCCCCCAAAATATTTCATTACTTGGGTTGTGTCGCCTTGGGCATTTCTTCTCTCTCACCACTTCCAGCTGTCTGAGCCCTGCACCCCTGAATTCCTTAAAATATCTTTGTCTCTGCACCATCTCCTTTTCCACAAAGACCTTCATTAAAATCCACCACCTCATTTACTGTTTTGTTCATTCACTGTCGTCTCTCTGCCACTTTTGAAGTGACATGGGAATTTGAAAGATACTGTTTAGACTCAGAACCGTTCCTGAAGGATATCTCTTTCGGCTTCACAAAACTCAAGCCAGTTGTATCTTTTGCTAACTGCTTTTAAACTGCTCGGTCAGACAGTACTTAACAATAAGGCTGTGTTAAGAATTAGTATTTGAAGATTAAAGTATGAGTGTTTAATTGAGAATATCATTTCTGCAGCAGTCACCAGCATGCTTGACATGGAGTGAGCTTTTTTTTGATTCAATGAGTTTTTAGCTCATTTCACCTAATGGTATAATGATCTCACAAATCTACTTCAATAATACCTTGAATGAACTGAATGAGCAGCAAAACCTCAAAGTTGGTTACCTGACTGAATGCATCTACAGTTTAATAGTTGTTGGTGATATGACCTTTTTATTTAATCTTTTGAAGGCTTGGGCCTGTTCATAGGAATGGATTTTAACACCCATCTGAGTGATCATTTATGATCATTCCAATATCTCTAACATCAGCAGTACCTCTTCAACAACATTCCACTCCAACAAAATTTAAAAGCATAGTATTTTTGCAGTTAAATTGGCCTACCTATTATCGATAAGCTTCTTATTGTAAGTCAGAAATCCACTAATGCTTTTGTTTTGCTGATTTCTAATAAAACTGCAATTGATGCTTTGTTCAAGCTAGATAATCAGTTGCCTGAATGTTTAAATTTGCCTCAATGCAAAGACTGCAGTTGCAAAGAAGAAAAGCACAAGAATGCAAAAATAAATCATTATTTATCAGTTGTGTATTAACTGGCAATATTTCCCTTGATTTTTTTATATGAAAGGGTTTAGCATGGAAGAAGGAAGTTGGACCTTTGCCAGGAGAGAAGAAAATTCAAGTTGCTGGAGCAAAGTGTGATTGAATAAACTGTTCTTAATATAATTTCCAATAGGAAGCAAGGAAATTGCAAAGTGTGGAGAAGTTTAGCAAGATTTTTGCTGAAAGAATGAATGCAACTGTTGCAACAGATCGTAGAAATATATCGGTGGCTATTTGCACCTTCAAATGTTAGTTGAAGTGCCACGATACATGCCCTTGGAACATGTTTGAAAGCAAGTGTGCCAACGTGCATAAAACTGGCAAAGCTTAGTGGGGCACAGATAATTGATTTTCTGGCTAGAAGATGGAAAACAGTGGAAAGTAGTAATAAAAACCAATAAAGGTATGGATTAATATATGGGCAGCCAGATTGAATCTGTCTTTCATTTAACTTGTGTATGTACTTCTAAATGTTAACTAATTGCACCAGAAGACTGGCAGAAAGAAATTGAGCAGTTTCCGTAAGATTCTAACTTGCCCATCATAGTTCAAGGCAGTGATGGTTTTAACCAATGTGCCTTGTTAATGTACTGCTAGTTCATGGAAAATCAACTGCTATGCCGTCAAACATTTGACTGGTCTTGGACATGCAGTGATATTTGCAGAGATATAGGGTACAGGTTTTTCGAGGGCCTTACCTTAACAACTGGATGTGCATAGCAAGGAAAGCCTTATCTCTCTTTTGTAGGCTTTGAAGGAAGACTTGCCCAGAAGGCAAAGTTTTAAAAAAAAATCTTGCAGTTTCAAATTCGAGATCCTCTTCTCAGATTCTTGCTCAGGCTGAATGTTAGCTTTGGGGCCCACACCATAAATTTGTCATTGCACCCTAATGAGCTCACTCATGACTTGCATGGGTGAAACCAGCCTGTCTTGAAGCATGGGTCTGAAATTGAATATTTCTGCTGGTTAAGTCATGTGGGGCATTTTAACTGCCCATGTTAAAATCTATCCATAGGTGAAATTCCATTCTGCCCCCCACTCCCCAATCCAGGGCTAAAGAGAGAAATTATGGGCTCCTTTTAGCTTCTGACTTTACAATGTACTTTAGGCCCTATAGAATAGAAGAGTGCAGAATAGAAAGAGGTCATTCAGCCGATCAAGTCTGCACCAGGTCTTTCTAAGAGGAATCCGGTGCTTAAACATCTGTATCCCTCTGCTCCCCACCTACTCATGCATCTGTCCAGCCGCATCTTAAATAAATCTATCGTGCCTGTCTCTACTACCTCTGCTGGCAACGCGTTCCAGCCCCCTATCACCCTCTGTGTAAAGTACTTGCCACGTGTATCCCCCGTAAACTTTTCACCTCTCACCTTGAAAGCATGACCCCTTGTTATTGAATCGGTCACCCTGGGAAAAAGCTTCTCTCTATCTACCTTGTCTATACCCTTCATGCTTTTGTCCACCCCAATCAGGTCCCCCTCAATCTCCTTTTTTCGAATGAAAACAAACCTAACCTACTCAACCTCTCTTCATAGCTAGCACCTTCCATACCAGGCAGCATCCTTTCTATGGTAGGAGGATAGGGTAAGACTATCAATGAAGGGGAGAAGGAGGTGCTTACAAGGTTGGGGAAGCAGAAAAAAAAAGAATGGACGTTTTTAAACCTGCAAGGTGGATAAAGAACTGGTTGAGCAAGATAAAAGAACAGGAGACAGAGAGTAGTAGCTGAAGGGAGCTTCTTGAAATGGAGAAAGGTGACCAGTGGTGTTCCATAGGGATCAGTGTTGCGACCAGATATCCATAAATGATCTGGAAGAGGGCGTTGTTGGTATGATCAGCAAATTTGCAGATGGCATGAAGATTGTGGAGTAGCAGAAAGCATAGGGAACTGTCAAAGAATACAGGAGAATATAGATAGATTGGAGAGTTGGGCAGAGAAGTGGCAGGTGGAGTTCAATCCAGGCAAATGTGAGGTGATGTGTTTTGGAAAGTCTAATTCTAGAGCGAATTATACAGTAAATGGAAGAGCCTTGGGAAAAGTTGATGAGCAGAGAGATCTGGGAGTTCAGGTCCATTGTACCCTGCACTGGATAGAGTGGTCAAGAAGGCTTATGGTATGCTTGCCTTTATCGGACGAGGTATCAAGTGTAAGAGCTGGCAGGTCATGTTAAAATTGTACAAGACATTTACAATACTGTGTACAGTTCTGGTTGCCACATTACCAAAAGGATGTGGACGCTTTGGAGAGGGCCCTGTAGCATTATGTCAGTGTGTTCTCTCATTTGGTATTTTGGACTCTCGGCAAAATTAGAAGAACTTCTCAATATCCTCAATTATCAAGCCTTTGGTAACCTTGAGCTACAACATGCAAGGAAATCATTCATTTATAGACTTCACAGTATTTAAATTGGCAAAACGCAACAAGCATAAATTAGTAATAAAAATTATTTTGAAAGTAACTCTCAGCGTCTCTTTATATTGAAGTGTCTGTCATTTTAACACACCACCTGCAGATTAGTGAGGTCACAAACATCTCCATCACCATATGGGCAAAATGTTTTAACCAGATAGTTGCAACCATTTAACTGCATTTCTGATCTTCATTTAAAGATTGACATGTTGTTCATAATATTTCTTAAGTAGTAGCTACTGAATTTATGCTGTCTTATGTTGCAGATTTCACATTTATTTGCAAGGAATTCCTTTTATCTCAGTAAATACAAATTCCCTGGCCTCTGGTTAGATGAGAATTTTTTTACTTGCAGGTTTAAAAGCATCCATTCTCTTTTTTTTTCTGCTTCCCCAACTTTGTAAGCACCTCCTTCTCCCCTTCATTGATAATCTTACCCTATCCTCTTACCAACATCCTCCTTCCTACCTCTCACTTGCGGCCTGTTCCTTCTGCTACCACTTGCATGTGCCTCCATTTTACTCCCTCACCCCTTTCCATTCCCCTGGAACCCCAGGTCCAGCAGGCCACCTAAGGTCTGGCTCCTGGTGGCAAAGCTACCGGCCTGGACTCAGTCAGCAGTAACTCCAATGATTAGTCCGCAATAGGCATTTACGTATGAGCTATTTTCACCAACTCCATCCCCCAAACCACATGTTGGCCCTGTCTGTAGCAGCATGTGATTGGAGGAATATTAGGTTAGAGAGACAGTATTTTGGTTTGAGCAGTAGATCAGTGTTGCTATGGTACAGTGTTTAGCACTGCTGCATCATTGCCAGAGACCTGGGTTCAATTTCATCCTTCGGTGACTGTGCATTTTTACTGTATCTGTGTGGTTTTGCACTGGGTGCTCTGGCTCCTTCCACAGTTCAAAGGTGTGCAGTTTAGGTGAACTGATCATGCTAAATTGCCCTGCAGTGTCCAGGGATATAGAACATAGAACAGTACAGCACAGAACAGGCTCTTCACCCCACGATGTTGTGCCGACCATTGATCCTCATGTATGCACCCTCAAATTTCTGTGACTATATGCATGTCCAGCAGTCTCCTTAAATGTCCCCAATGACCTTGCTTCCACAACTGCTGCTGGCAACGCATTCCATGCTCTCTCAACTCTGTGTAAAGAACCCCCTCTGACATCCCCTCTATACTTTCCTCCAACCAGCTTAAAACTATGACCCCTCGTGTGAGCCATTTCTGCCCTGGGAAATAGTCTCTGGCTATCAACTCTATCTATGCCTCTCATTTTCTTGTATACCTCAATTAGGTCCCCTTTCCTCCTCCTCTTCTCCAATGACAAAAGTCTGAGCTCAATCAACCTGTCTTCAGAAGATAAGCCCGCCAGTCCAGGCAGCATCCTGGTAAACCTCCTCTGAACCCTCTTCAAAGCATCCATATCTTTCCTATAATAGGGCGACCAGAACTGAACGCAGCATTCCAAGTCCAGTCTAACCAAAGTTTTTATAGAGCTGCAACAAGATCTCACGACTCTTAAATTCAATCCCCCTGTTAATGAAAGCCAAAACACCATATGCTTTCTTAACAACTCTGTCCACTTGGGTGGCCATTTTAAGGGATCTGTGTACCTGCACACCAAGATCCCTCTGTTCCTCCACACTGACAAGAATCCTCCTGTCCTTAATCCTGTACTCGGCTTTCAAATTCAAACTTCCAAAATGCATCACCTCGCATTTATCCAGGTTGAACTCCATCTGCCACCTCTCAGCCCATCTCTATCCTGTCAATGTCCCGCTGCAGCCTACAACAGCCCTCTATACTGTCAACGACACCTCCAACCTTTGTGTCGTATGCAAACTTGCTGACCCATCCTTCAATCCCCTTGTCCAAGTCATTAATAAAAATTACAAACAGTAGAAGCCCAAGGACAGAGCCCTGTGGAACACCACTCACTACAGACTTCCAGGCAGAATATTTTCCTTCTACTACCACTCGCTGTCTTCTGTTGGCCAGCCAATTCTGTACCCAGACGGCTAAGTTCCCCTGTATCCCATTCCACCTGACCTTCTGAATGAACCTATCATGGGGAATCTTATCAAATGCCTTGCTGAAGTCCATATACACCACATCCACAGCTCAACCCTCATCAATTTTTCTAGTCACATCCTCAAAGAACCCGATAAGGTTTGTGAGGCATGACCTGCCCCTCACAAAGCTGTGTTGACAGCATTCAATCAAGCCATGCTCTTCCAGATGGTCATAAATCCTATCCCTCAGAATCCTTTCTAACACCTTGCGATCGACAGACGTGAGACTGACTGGTCTGTAATTGCTGGGGATTTCCCTATTTCCTTTCTTGAAGAGAGAAATTACATTTGCCTCTCCCCAGTCCTCAGATACGACTCAAGTGGAGAACGAGGATGCAACGATCTTCGCAAGTGACGAAGCAATCGCATTTCTCATTTCCCAAAGCAGCTGAGGATAAATCTGGTCTGGGCCTGGCGACTTGTCAATCTTAATGTTTGACAAAATTTTCAGCACATCAGCTTCCTCTATCTCTATCCATTCCAAGATGCACACCTGCTCTTCAAAGGTTTCATTCACTACAAAGTTCCTTTCTTTCGTAAAGATAGAAGCAAAAAACTCATTTAGGGCTTCCCGTACCTCCTCAGACTCCACACACAAATTCCCTATGCTATCCCTGATCGGCCCTACTCTTCCTTTGACCATTCTCTTATTCCTCACATAAGTGTAAAATGCCTTTGTGTTCTCCCTAATCCGTTCTGCCAAGTGTTTCTCCTGCCCCCTCCTGGCTCTCCACAGACCATTTTTGAGCTCCTTCCACGCCTGCCTGTAATCCTCTAGAGCTGAGCTTGACCCTAGCTACCTCTACCTTTTGTAAGCTACCTTCTTCCTTTTGACGAGAAGCTCCACCGCTCTCGTCATCCAAGGTTCCTTTTATCTTACCACTTCTTGCTTGTCTCAGAGGGACATATTTATTCATCACTCGCAACAACTGTTCCTTAAACAATTGCTCCCAGTCCATGCTTCCTAACTCACATCTAATCGCATCATAGTTTCCTCTTCCCCAACTAAATATCCTCCCATTTTGCCTAATCCTCTCCTTCTCCATAGCTATGTAGAATGCGAGGCAGTTGTGGTCACTATCACCAAAATGCTGTCCCACCACAAGATCTGATACCTCCCCGGCTCGTTTCCGAGCACCAAGTCTAGAATGGCCTCTCCTCTCGTCGGCCTGTCAACGTACTGAGTTAGGAAACCCTCCTGAACACACCTTACAAAAACAGCTCCATTCAAATCTTCTGCTCGAAGGAGGTTCCAATCAATATTGGGAAAGTTAAAGTCACCCATTACAACACCCTTACTACATCCACGCTTTTCCAAAATCTGCTGACCTATGCTTTCTTCAATCTCCCTGCAGCTACTGGGGGCCTGTAATTAAACCCCTAACGAGGGGACTGCTCCCTTGCTGTTCCTAATTTCCACCGATACTGACTCTGTAGGCAGACCTTCCTTGACAATGGAAGCTTCTGTAGCTGTGATACCTTCTCTGATTAGTAGTGCTACACCCCTCCTCTTTTTTTTCCCCCTACCTATTCTTTTTAAATGCTCCAAACCCTGGAACATCCAGCAACCATTCCTGCCCCTGAGAAGCCCATGTCTCTATGGCCACAACATCATACCACCAGGTATTGATCCATGCTATAAGTTCATCACTTTTATTCCTGCTACTCCTTGCGTTAAAGCAAGCACACTTTAACTGATCCCTTGGTTCCTTCCCAGGAAAATCCTTCCCACTAGTTGGTCTACCTCTTGCTATTGTCTCATCTGCGTCAACTCTTACCTCCAGTATACAACTCAGGATATGCAGGCTAGGTGGATTAGCTATGGCAAATGGAGGGTTACAGGGTCTGAGTAGGATGCTGTTTGTAGAGTCAGTGCAGACTCAATGGGCTGAGTGGCATTTTTCTGCATTGGAGAGATTCTATTATTCTGTTCATCCCTCATGTACAGCGATGACTTTGCTCTGATTGCAAAGCTGCCTGAACCTGGATCCAGGCACTGTTTATTTGCAATATGTATGCTCCCTCTTCTGGCTCCTGCCCCAACCCAAGAATTTGCTCGAGGTTGATCTTCAACTAGCTTATTCTAAAGTTGTTGTTTATTCTTCTCTTTTGAGTGTTCATTGGTGACAGTTGTTTTAAGACCCGACTATTGCAGCGTTCTCTATCTTCTGACAATTCTAGTTCTTCTAAACGTCTGCTGACCCGATCCAATTCTATCCCATCTGTCCTTACTGATTATCAGTGGCCATATACATTCCAACTTAAAATTCTCATTCTGCTGTAAAAATCCCTTCAGGACCTCACGCCTTCCTATCGCCTCTACTTCTACATTCTGCCGTCTTCTCTCTCCCACAACTCCTAAAGTATACTAATTTATGACCAAACCTTTGGGTCACCCATTAGCACAGGTTTACCTTTGTGTACACTATTGACATGCCATCACTTATTTTTTGCTTACCTCTGAACTTCCAGATTTCTTGCTTATTGGCGTCTCCCACACCCACATCCCAATTAGGTCTTGCAGCTGATTTATGGCTTTCAATTGTTCGTCCCAGCTCTTTATCCCACTACTACTCTTGTAGCTTCCACTAGCATCATTCTTGCTTTGCCAAACACATTCCACCTATCCAGAATTAGAAATAAATCTTCTCCAGCTCATTGGCTAACTTACCAACTTCCAAGTAGGGTTGGTAGAGCTTATGTGATTTCTTCCAGTCATTGTGTGCCTGGTACGATGGTAAGATGGCTCAGTGGTTAGTACGGCTGCCTCACAGCTCAAGGGAGCTGGGTTTGTTTCCATCTTTGGGTGAAGATTTAAGAGGCATTTAAATGGGTATATGAATAGGTAGGGTTCGGAGGGATATGGGTCGGGTGCTGGCAGGTGGGACTAGAGTGGGTTGGAATATCTGGTCGGCATGGACAGGTTGAACCGAAAGGTCTGTTTCTATGCTGTACATCTCTATGACTGTTTGTCTGGAGTTTGCACGTTCTCTCTGTGTCTGTGTGGGTTTCTTCCAGTGCTCTGCTTTCCTCCCCCCATCCAAAATGTGCAGGTTAGGAGGTTGGCCATACTAAATTGCCCATAGTGTCCAGGGATGAAGGCCAAGTGGATTAGCTATGGGAAGTGCAGGATTACAGGGATAGGCAAGAGGGTAAGTGTGAGTGAGTTGCTGTTTTGGAGGGTCGGTGTAGACTCGATGGGCAGAATGGCCTGCTTCCACACTGTAGGGATTCTATGATGCATGTTGACGGTATACAAAGGGAACTAACTGTAGTGTGAATTGAAAAAGGAAAATTGCCGAGGGCGTGTATATTTGTGAAAGTGTTTGTTTCTAGTTGCAAGAAGTGTGACCATTACTGACATAGGCTTATTCCTGTATACTTTGTTTATGACAAGAATTCTCCTTGGTTTTGTCTCCAGAATTTTTCAGGAATGCTCACTTGAATTTTCTAGCATTTACTTGGTAGATGGAGGTTTATTTGTTTCTGTTTTGGAGGTGTAATGGAATCTTATGATATAGACGAACCAGAATATTGTAGCACGTCTGACACCTTTTGTTTTACTCTGTCTGTTGTGGCAATTGAAGAGCCATTTAGGGAATGTGCTTGTGGATATGAAGCTGATCGATTTAAAGGATACTTTACCAGTGGGCTTTATTCCTATTCAGGAAACAGTGGACACACGTAAGTTATGGGTTTTGTGTGCTGCAGACATGGTTAAGTGGTATTGGATTTTATCAGATAAAGACGTGTAGCTTTAAAGTTTTGAATTAGGGAAAGTTTATCTCTTATTTCATGGTTGTTAAAGCAGAACAGTAGTTGTAAATTATGTTCTTTCACAACCAGAATTAAACCAGTCCTGGACTTTTGTACTATGCCTTACGCAGAACACATTAGGGTGCAAATTAAGTTATTCAAATCTACATAATATTTGAAAGGAATTTTTTTATATATGTCAGTCCTGCTTGCTCTATAGTTTATGTCAATTTGACTGCAATTTTTGATGTATAAAAACCCAAAGGAATATGAGGAATGGTCATTCTTTCCCTTAATTGGTACAATAGTTGCTGTACTTCATAACCTGTAACATCTACCAAATTAACTGATGATCGAGTTCTTCTATCATTTATTATAGGGGTATACAATTATGTGCATATATCAGGGTTAGAGTGAAGCAACTGTCTTTTCTATTTATCAAGCCATTGTATGAATCATGCTTAAAAGCAATTTCAATAATAGGCACCCATTTGTATCATAAAAATTATCTTTTAAATAGAAGAGCAAGCTTTCAGAAAGAGAAGGATGTGTATCAAATTCATTCCTCGTGACTCGACTGAAGCTGCCATTTGTGATGTAAAAATTCTTGGCAAATCTAAACAAGCTCCCCCTCAGTATACTTTCATTGGGTAAGTGGCTTTAATTTGATAATCATACTGTGAAAAATGTGTCTGTGTGAGCTCATTAAAATCATTTTGCTGTTTTACTGCAAGTTTAATTTTGTCCATTTCAGTGCTGTAAAATGTGACAGATTGCATTTATGATGATTGTATTGTGTGGGTGCATGATAGATGTATTCAAGCTGAAAATGAATTAAGGCAAAATTGAGTGGATGCTGGACATCTGAAATAAAAACAGAATATTCAGCAGATCTGGCAGGATCTGTGGAGTGAGGAAAAAAAGTGTTTCTGATCTGTGGTCATTATCAGGAAATTTCATCAGGAAGAGTTTTATTGGAAAGTCAGGGACCTGATGCATTTATTCCATTTCTTTCTGTTCAGTTGATGCCAGATCAACTGAAAATTTTCTTATTTAGTTCTGTTGCTGAAACACTTTGTTTAGCTTGCTGGTTATGTTTTAAAACATCAACTTTTGCATCATTTTTGTTGTATTTATGACTTGTATGAATTGAATTTTAAAAGCTTCAATACTTTGCTCATTTTCATTCTTTCAGCTATTGCCTTCCTCTTTTGGCAAGAGGTAGTAATAGACTAGTCTAAGAATCTGATGAGTGCAATGATGTAAGCTAGTTGGTCACATTCTAGTTTTATAGGAATTAGGGAATAGTTAATGGAAAGAATGACCATGTAGTTGGATATATTGTTCCAGAATGGCTGTGCCCCTAGATTTACTGCTTTATACTGAAATTAATAATGTAGCATTTCTGTTAATTGAAGTCACACAATCCTTTAGAGAAAAGTGTTTATTTAATGAACATGTTTTGCAGTGAAACATTTAAGGTAATTTTGCTTTTTTGAAACCAAATCCTTCAAAAACCCATTTTTGGGGGGAGGGGTTGGCAGGAAAAGATTCCTGATGAAGGGTTTTTGCCCGAAATGTCGATTTTCCTGCTCCTCGGATGCTGCCTGACCTATGCTTTTCCAGCGCCACTCTCTAATATAGACGCAAGAAGTTGTCATCAAGCTGTCTTTCAGTCATATGTTTTATCCTCACAGAGGGCTACTATTTCTGAATTGTGGGCACTGTGATTACTTCTAAGCTTTAAGAAAAGGATTGTAATAATAATTAATACTACTGTAATGGCTCATAAAACTATTAAAACAGTAACCCATGGTTAAGTGGAAATATTATTATGATGACCAGTCAACTATCCAATTATCTTCACCAAAGCCTCATTATCTTCTTCCAGTAAATTATTGAGATGGAGCACAGAGGCTTCTCTGCTTGTTCAATCATTTCGTTCAATTTCAAATCCAGAGGAGTAGTAGATATCCATTCTGTGTTGGTTCCTTTTGAGCCTTGGTAAATATTCCCTTATCCACCTGCATTTTAATTTGGTTATGTGTGTGAACTGAAATTGGGACTACTTGTCTGAGTGGAAAATCTAACTCTTCTGCAGTTTTGCAATATGGTCGAGTAGAGCAATTTCATTAATCCATGTAAATACAACTTTCCCAATCAAAAAACAAAACAGTATTTTATCCTTTGTCCACCCTACCCCCACTGTTTATATCTTTTAAAGCATGTACAAAAAATCCTGATGCAGTTAAACACAGAAAATAAATTTCAGCCCCCTTCTAATTTTCAAAACATGAGCTATGGGAGCGTAAAAAAATACTAAATTGTTATCCATTCCTATGAATTAAAAACCAGTTAAAAACAGAAATTTTCGCACCATCATTATTAAACATTCTGTGAGGAAACTCTAGTGCAGTTGAACTACAGGATATCTATAGTATTATCATGCTGCTAGCATTTCCCCATTCCACTACCACCAAGGTGATTAATTTATCAGCTCTACTTCAATTACTGAGCCCTTGGTATTTGATCAGAGTTTAAAAAGTGATAGTCTTTTCGTCTGTAAACCAGAGACCCTCTCACAATGTACACTAGCCAGAATTTCTGTTGCCATAAGTTTCTGACTTTCACAGTAACAGAGTATATTTAATTTAGATCAATACATTTTCTTCCCAGAGACCAATACTTTAACTAAATTCCATATGGAAGAGAGAAGAAAATAACAAAACAGTGAATGCTTACAGAAAAAACAATAAATTAGGTAATCTTTCCTTTTATTTTCAGCTGCCCTTCCAAATAACTGACGATAATATAACTAAAGAAAAAGTCAGTTTTTACAGTTAAACAAAACCTTTTGTAGCCTCTGTCATGATAGGGGAAAAGGAAGAACTACAGTCATATTTTTCTGAAGATGCTTTAATGAAGCAATGTTCTGAAAGTTTACACCTTTTAACTGGAAAGGGACACGTTTTATTTCTTGGTTAGTCCTTTTCTTTTTCAAGCAGATGTTTGGTTTCTGATGATTGCAACTCCAACATTTGGAAAAAAAGTTCAGTAATAGCCAGGATGTACTGATTACCCTACTGAGTCCTTTCACATGGGCCACTGTGATTAATGTGCAAATTTCTCTCACCCTTCTGGTGGCCACTGAAAGGCAATAGTGAGCCATCCCATAGCCTTGATAAGTAAAACATTATCCAGCATTGTAAATTCCTACTTTTGTTAATGGCATCTCTTGTTCCATGTTGACTACTTGGACTGATTTTGTTCCAAGAGCCTCAACCTGCACCTCTCTAAAATCTAAAAGGAGTATTTAGTTTTACTTATCTGATTCTGAAAGGCATTTGTTTCCCAACTTAGATTCTGACACAAATTACTCTTACCAATCATCTTTCTCCTTTTTTTTTAAAAAGCGTTACTTCTCACTTCTCTATTTAACTGAGATTAAGTTGCTCACACGTTGGTTAAATGTTGTTCACCTTGCTAATTTGTATTCACTAACGTGGATATAACTGGTTAAGCCCAAATTTATTGCCCACAGTAAGATAGTCCAGAAGTGAGAGTTTGGCAGTAGCATGAAGTCAACAGCAAATTTTCCTGTAGTTGTGAGATTACAGGTCGTCTCAGCTGTAGCTCAGTAGCATTCTCAGCTTTGATTCAGAGCTTTTGGGTTCATCTTCCATCCCAGAGACCGGCATAAAGTCAACGCTGACTTTCCACTGTGTTCTGCTGTTAGAGTTGCTATCTTTTGGATGTGAAGTTAAATTGTCTGCCTCTTAGTTTTAATATAAAAGATTCCATGACACATCTTTTTGAAGAACAGGGGACTTCATTTGTCTAACATTTGTTTTTCAATCTAGATTGCTAAAATTGATTATTAATTCGCTTTTATGTAGGTGTTTGTGGAACCTTGCTGCACACATTTCTTAACTTACAACAGCAACTATCCTTCAAAACTATTTAATTGTAAATGCTTAGGGACACCCTGAGAGTGTGAAAGTTTTGTAAATGAAAGTTTGTGTAATGAAGTTTTCTGAAAGCAGGTAATGCTGGAAACATATGACAAGTAAATTGGTATCTGAAAGAGAAATCTTAACAGGTCACACTTAAAACATTATGTACATAGTTGGGGGTGCTGCCCTTTTGAGACAGTTGGTCAGATGACATTGAGGGGCCGTCTAGAACTGGCTGTGGAAGTGTGAGAATCCTCAATAAGATGTTCCTGTTCAGATTTACCATTTATCTACCTGGTACATAATTCGTTGTTTCAAAGAAAAGATCAATGTATCACCCAGTGATGAAATGGGATCTGACTCACCAACTCTGCAAATTTTTTTTGTTTGGCCGGGGGAGCGCCTGGACTTTGGAAATGTTGTAAGGAGGTAAGGTGACAGGAAGTGGTCATAAGGGGGCTCTGTCTGTGGTTGGTGCTAGGAAAGAAGGTACTCGCTCGGGTCTGAGCTGAGAGCAGCAGTTGGGCCGATGACTGAAGAAGAAAGTACATACCTGGGAACTACTGAAGTTGTCGCAGAGAGCAGTTGTAAGGGGCCTTGGATTGCTGGTGACGCCAGGGAGGAACGGTACAGTAACACAGATGGTGAGGGAGTGGCTGACACAGGAGTGTTCACTGAGGGGACTCAGGCTGCGAATGGCTATAAGACTAAAGTAGCAGGAAAAATCCCTGCTGCAGGAAAACGAAATGGCAAGCAGAATTTAAGGCGATGAAGAGAGAGAAAATTGGACTCTATATGAATGGAACACTTTTTTTTTGTTTTTAAGACCAAATTAATGTGGCTGAGGACATCATGGTACTGTTTTTTTTAGTAGTACCATTGTGAGCTAGACCTTTGCAATTCTCCCAGAGAAGACATTCCAAGAGCTATGTAAAGAGGTAGGAAATTATTTCCCAAACGGGTATAACACAAAGGAGAGTCCATTGCGTGATTTGTGGTTGCCTTTAAGAGGTTTGCAGAGTACAGCAAAATTGGAAGGTACCCCCAAGGTGCCTGACAGCACAGTTTGGTTTGTGGTCTCCAACATGAAGCCATCTAACGGAAGTCAGTAACAAGGAGAAATTGCTCCCTCAATGGAGTGGTTGCGAGTAAAGAAACCCAGTTGGTTGACAACACCCAGGTACATCAGGTAGTTGAAACTCAGCAAAGTGCGGTACCAACTATAGAATGCCACTGATATGGTTGCAAGGAGTCAATGTGTTGGATCCAAGAAGCCCAGTGCTGCAGGTGCAAGTGAGTGGGCCATATTGCCTGAACTGCCATGTTCAAAGCAAACAAGAGAAGGGGAGTTGGAATGAAATAACCCTGAGGACAAGACATATCTCCAGCCAGCAAGTAGACAGGGAGTCAGCTGGATCTGCTGGAGAAGCAGAAAAATTTAAAAGAACCCTAAAAAGATTGCAGGAGCACAGTGTACAAGTAAAAAGAGAGAATTGCAAGATTTAAAAAAAAACTCCATAGAGTATTTGAACATGTAATCTAATGGTGAGGACTACACAAGGTGCCCAAGAAGATGGAGGCTATCATGAAGGCCCCTAGACCAGAGAATGAGCCTGAACTGAGACCTTGCTTGAAACTTGTAAATTGTTATGGCAAGTTCTTGTCTGACCTGGTAACCGTGCTAAAACCTGTGCATTAGACTTTCAATCCAAAGTTGGATTGAATGTGTGACACCCCACCTTATAGGGTACTGTCACACATCTTCCTGAATGGAGAAGAAAGGCCCATTGTGTTTGCATTGAGGTCACTAACAAAGATGGAGGAGAATTTTGCTCAAGTCACAGAGCATAGTGTTCCGTCATAAGTTCACCCATTTCCTTTACATTGGGCACTTAGTGCTACTGACTGACCACAGACCTGTAACCTCCATTTTTGGCCAGGATACGGGAATACTGTCAATGGTGTTTGCATGCTTGCAGAGATGAGCATTGGCTCTATCAAGTCTATTCCTATGAAATCAAATAATGTCAAATGGAGATTCATGGCAATGCAGATGTTATGTCAATATTGTCACTACCGTGGAATAAAGGTGTTCCTGACTGGAACCTGAAAATTACGACTTTTCCTAGGATGACAAGGAACCAGTGTCAGCAACTTAGGTGCGGAATGTTACTTGGAATGACCTGGTTTTGAGCCAAGTGGTAGACTTTAGTTCTGAGAGGAAGGACCACTCATGGAAACTGCGCAGAACTACTCCTTTACCTATCCAGGAGGTGGGAGTTGTCCATTATGGGTGAGTGAGTGTTTAATATGGCGAATGAGAGTTGTTATCGCTCCCCTTTTTAAGGGAAAAGCTGCCAAAACAAGGGTACCCCGACATGGTGCGAATGAAGGAGATAGTGAGGAGGTATTTTTGATGGTCGAATATAGGCTTCCAGATTGAGGAGAAACTAGGATCATATGAATGCTGTGCGTTAGTAAGGATTGCACTGCTGTTATCGTCCCTTAACCTATGGGAACAGCCTCAAACACCATGCCAACAGATTCACATCAATTTTGCAGCAGCAGTTGCGGGACAGATAGTGGTTATGGATGTACACTCCAGGAGGCTCCAAGTGGCAGTCGTGAAATCAGTATTGACGGAAGGAATGATGGATCACCTGGATGAAATATTTACGAGGTTGTGAGTGACAGTGGTTCAGTTTGTGGCGTAGGAGTTCGAGGAAAATCGTACAGTCAGACATGTGAGATCAGCTCTGTTTCACGCTGCAACAAGTGAAGAGATTTGTTCAAATGTTGAAGCAGGCCTTAAAGGGTTCACAGGGGGAGGTTTGCTAGGACGGTGAGTCAACAAGTTCCTCAATGTGTAGAGAACACACCACACATGACAACCCAGTGTTTGCTGGCATTGTTAATGTTCAACTGCCAGCTGAGAACCATTTTTGACTTACTAAGGCTGGAAGAGACCAGAAAGGTGGTAGAGTGAAATCAAGAAAGTCAGATGGCCAGAAAGGAAGGAATCTCAAGGTTGAAGGTATTCCAAAGAGGAGAGACTGTATTAGCCAGGAATTATACATCTGGGGAGAAACTGATCCCAACAGTGGCTCAAAAGAGACCGTTGTCATACACGGTGCAGCTAGGGATTAACTTGTCTGAAGGACACGTGCTGTCTGGCTGGTTGCTGCACTTCATCAGTAGGGGGCGTCCCTCGGAATACTGAGCTGGTCCAAATGGGACCAGTGGTGTCAACTGAGTTATGTGTTTCCGAGCCAGGGAGGAGACAACAGCATCACAGAGCAACAATAGCCAATCGGAGAGAAACCTAACTACGGAACAACAAGAGATTGTTGAAGCCCTGGAACCTACGCTAGGAAATGGTCCTTGAGGAATTACCATCCCCCTGACAGACTGATCACGTTTCATTGTAAACTACAAAGGGTGATTTTGTTTCTCTTTTTTTTGTTTCCCTTTTTTTGTTGTTTCCATAGTGCTTGCATAGCAGTTATAATTGTATGTATGCTTATCAGTGGAAGTTCTAAAATAACAGAGGAGCGGTGTTATGTACATAGTTGAGAGTGAGAGCTAGTCAGGTTACTTGGAGAGGAGGAGCTTGGTTCCAGGCTAAAACTGGCTGTGGAGGTGTGAGCATCATAAATAAAATGTCCCTGTTCGGATTTACCATTTGACTACCTGGTATATAATTCCTGATTCCAAAGGAAGCATCAACACATTACTCTTTACTGGTATGCTGCTTAGAAGCTGAGTTGGCAGTATAAAAATTCCATGATCTTTAGTAAATTTTGATATTTAGCCCATCATGACATTTCACAGTTCAAAAATGAACACTTGGAATTGCTTTCATTTCAGTGAATGTTTTTGCATGGAAATGATTCTGATTTAAAAGAAAACGTTAACTTATTTTGTGTAATATTCAGGGAACTGAACAACATGGGAGTCTGGTACAGAATGGGAAGAGTTCCTAGGACGCAGGTGGTGTCAACAGCTACAGTAACAACTACATGCCTGACATCCTCCTCTTCGCCAAGTCCTGCTCCTAATCTCCCCAGGTATGTTTTTTTTAAAAGACTGTATATTAATCACTCTTTTGTAGCAAGCACGTCCTGATTTGACTTCTAAAGTTGTTACTTTTTCAAAAACAAAATACTGTTGTAGTGGCAAACACGGTATTTCTATTGGTGAACTACGAGGTGGATTTGCTAGGGTTTTTCCTGATATGAAAATGTTCAGTGTGCACAGTGCTGCAGTTAGCCATAAAATCATGATATCGAGGCAGAGGAGACGACTTGTACTCCTGCTTGATCTATTTTATTCTTATTCCTAACTTTTTTCACTGCCTGTTTTTTACTGAGGGAAGTGGGATTTTCATTGGAAATGCTTTCAAACTCAGCCACTTGCTACCATGCAACTGTAAACCTGAGACTAAACCTCTGGTCGCTTGTCATTTGTAACTGAATTGTCAGTCGTTGGTGCTGCAGTTCACTGCCATTAGAAAGATCTTGTTTGCCGGAATAACTTGCAACATGTCTCATAGTGACAGTGTTCTACAGGTGGAGAAATTGCTTATTATGGATTCATGAATGCTAAATATGATCACAGAAATGACTTCTCTGAGACGAAGAACAAAATCTTTCCAATTTCTAAAGAATTTGTTGATTTTTGTTTGTTTAAAATATCAGGACGTATGTTGGGTCTTACAGTTGTGTATACAGTATGGCAGGGAACATAATATAGTATTTTTGCGTTTTAAAGCAAAGCTTTTTAACTTGCATCAGCAAAAGTGTTAGCCTGGCAACTCATTCAATGGCAGCTTAGTCATGGATATTATTATGTTGCTGTACAAGACAAAGTACAGTTACCTTCATTTCTAACTTTCCTGGTTGTAATTGGTTTTATGATTTTTTTTCATGCTATTCTGTGGTAGGGGAGAAGCTTACAACTTCCAAATTCTCATTTTAGAATGTGTATGTTCAAATTGTGTTGAGTTATATGTTAGACTTAGTGAGGTGGTCCTAATTTGTCTTCTGAAGCCAAAATGGAGAGGGACAACTTTATGGATTATAGCCAATCAGGAGGAGCACAGTTATTAATGGAAGGGGGGGTGGGGGGATGAGAAATGACAAATAATCAAGTTTTAGGCATCACCAAAGCAATCCTAATTAAGCTGTAGGCTAGCAACATCAAAGGCATGCCTTTTAAGGATTTCCTTTCATGCATTAGCAAGTTTCTCTACATTAAACATACATCAGAATTGCATGTTTTAAATCTTTCTTGCACGAGTATGTTTCCTTTCACCTTAAAAACCTTAAGAATGGCAGCTCAAAGCCAGTTGTCAAATGTGTTTGCATAACTTGATTGATGAATTGTTTCTGGCGGTTATCAATTTGAGATTTATCTTGGTAAGGTGCAGAAAAGGAGGAGTAAGTGCATCAAGTACTGTTGCCATTTCCCCCCCACCCACCAAAATAAAAGCAGGCACCTCGCATAATTTCCATCTATGAGTCTATCTCAACCAACTGTTGTTCCGTTAGCCTAATTCCCACTAAACTGTGGACTATCCAACGCTTTCCTTTTTATTTGTTCTTGAAATGTGCAAGGCCAGCATTTATCACCTATCCCTAGCTGTCTTTTAGAAAATGGTGGTGAGCAGCTTTCTTGGACTACAGTATATATGGTGAAGTTCCTCCCAACCATTTTGATCAGTTGTAATTAGATACAATTGAATGGCTCTCTGTACTATTTCAGGGGTGACTTAAGAATCAGCCAATTTGTAGTGGGTCTGGAGTTGTATGTAGGCCAAGTTTTCTCTTCTAAAGTGAATTTGAATAATTTTTATAATATTTGATTGTTTCATAATTGTTAATTGGACTAACCTTTTAATCTAGATTAGTTTAATTGTATTCCTGGTCTACAAAATAGCTGAGGTAAGTAGTCATTTTAAGCCACCTCCATTTTATCATTACCACCTACAATGGCTCACCTTTTTATTCCTTTGTGCTGCCAAATTATTACCCCACCTACAGCCTTCCTTTCAGTTCAAGTCCCTGAAACAGTTGTTCTCTCCCAATTCTACAACTCAGTTCTACTATCTTCAACTGTCACAGCACTTAAATGGCCAAATGAAAAATATGAAATAATACCCTCCTGATTGTGAACAATGTATGTTGATCGCCCTGTAGCCTTGGAGATACTGGGCTATGCTATCCTTCTATGCACTCCTTTTCCATTATTCATTTTAGTAACACTACCCTTGCTTCCCTCAACTCACCTATTCAAATACAGTTAGAGCGATGCTTTGTTCCTGCAGGATCTATTCTTGACTGTCCTCACTTGCTTATCTACATATGAGGTTAGCATCCACATGCAAGACTGGACTACAGCTATTTGTTCCGACTCCTCTGTTATTCCTTTCTTGTAAGAATGTTTGTTCAATATTCTTTTGAATAGATCATAATTTCCTCCAATGTAATATTGGGAAGATAAAAATTAGCATATTCAACCACACTACCAGTTGTGCGCTCATTCCAGCTATCTAGCTCATTCAACTGGACTGTTTGAAGCCTAAACATTAAATTTGATCCTGAATCAAGCATTTGATCCCATAGCTCTCCATCAGAATGACTACCCACTCTCACTTGTGCAACATCATTTTTTTCCATTCCTCCCTTAGTCTGTTTGCAGCCGCAACCTTCATCTTTGCCAAGATATTTCCATATTCAATTATTCCAATGCCTGCCCAGCCGTCTAATTTATACCATTCAGCTCCTCTAAAGCTCTGTTGTCCATCTATTTTGCTTAGATTATCACTACAACTTGTTGTTGCACATTGGTTCCAGGTCCCAATTGCTTTCATTTAAACTTCTCGCCCTTTTCTATACTTGTTGCTATGTCCATCAAGCTTTAGGACTGGTGAACTATCTGACTTCTGAGCTCAATGCCTCGGAAATGAGTCATTCCAGAGATAGTCACTTAATTGACAGTTGCTGATTCACTGCAATTTTTGATATTGAATTTACCATTGTAATAGTGTAAATATTGTACAGAAACCATTGTGTCAATTTTTGAAATCCTAAACTGGAACTACAGTTCTGCCACATGGAACACTGTGGTTATTGAAAGGTGAGATGATGTATTGCCTCAATTTCAGAGTTGCAGTGATCTAGAATTTTGGGCACACCAATCATGCACTTACTGGATTCCAGTTTCCTGGTGCATTACATTACAAAATTATAAATAAGGATTTGCTGCAAGTAGGTATAACCCAACTGCACATATACTTGTTTGCTGCCTTGTATTTGGAGCTCGTTGAGACCACAAATGGAAAAGAGAGAATTCCAAATTATTACTTCCTAGCATTTCTGTTTTGAAGGACATTTCAGTTTTTGCTAAACTATCTAATTTTTCACTTTACCACCATAATCAGAGGTTTAAATGATGACTTGCAACAAAACCAAATTTTTCTTTCTCATTATATGGGCTGCATTTGTTTCCACCTCCATTTGTCCTTACAATTTAGGAATCTTGGTTTCAATATAGGGAAGCATATGCCTGAGGCATTCTTATAGTACAAACAAATGATTTTAAGTCACTTTATTTTTAATTGACATATTTTTGAACATAATTAAGAATTGAAATTAAAAGAAATAGCCTTACTGAACTTTGATTTTGGAGTGGCCAGATGGTTTGTGTCCTTTGGTTTACACACGTTGCTTTGTGGACTGATTTGCAAAATGGTAATTTTCAGCTTTGGAATACAAATTCCATCCAAAACCTTATTCTTGTTATTTCAGCTTTTGATTTGTAAAAACCAGAACCATTGTGTGGAAATACTTTGTCAAGCAATAATAAATTACTCTTTTTAAACTTAATAATACAAATTAAAACATTGTGTCCCCAAGTAGGTTCACATTAAAACTTGCATGAGCTACAAATATTTTATTTTACTGTTTTATGACAAAAAATGTGTTGTACTGAAAAGGATAAAACATTGACGATTTTTAAGTTCCTTGTTAAACTTTACTTGGCTTTCAGTCTTGCGAAAACCCAATCATTGACTAGAGCAGAACTACAGGGACCAAAGGTTTGTGGTCTGTCTACTAAATGAAAAAAGGAATTAGTGAATGATTTTTTGCTGTGTGTAGTCAGCTGGGATTGACATTATAAACTGGGTTATTAAGCTGAAGGTGATAAAGGAGAAAATATTGATCCTTTGCCTTTGAAAGTATGCAAGGCTCTTTTGTTTGTCTGCATAGACTGTATTTCAACATTGCTGAAAAAGCTCATGACCAGGTTTTCAAATTTCCTTCATTATGTTGTTTACTGTATTTCCTAAAGCAGTTACCAGCAGTTTAATGCTCGAATATTTAGTTACTGTTATCTCCCAGGTTGTAAAAAGAAGTTTAGTTATCAGTTTAATGATGTCTTAAATCTGATACTGACAGAATAACAGTCTAGCATGTCAGCACTATTTCATTTCAGGATCTTTTAAATTAATTTTGCTTTAGAATATATATTACATCTGTAAGGTTTATGAAGTCCTGATGCAGTTTGCAATGATGTCCTTGTGGAGGACTGTAGGATACAAAGGAACAGTCAGTACATTGTGTAAATTGTATGATGTACATTGTGCAGCATACAATGGTCAGAATAATTTGCTGGCTATACTTAAGGTTTGGCTGGATCAGGGCTATCACATATGACATGAAGCTGTGCAAGACCAAGGATTATGCTGTGGTGTTTTAGTTGAGGGTTAATGGCCTGTGCATGCATTGTGATACAATGCCAGAGCTCAAGATCTATCCGAGTTGTCGGATTTGAGAAATGGGTTCCAGATTGCCTGCTTTCTGTGTAATTCCGGGTGGAGTCCATTTATGTTTTACAAACGTGTTTAAATTTAGTCATTTAACAGTTTCAGGATTTACATAACATACTGTATTTTACAAAATGTGTTGTTTGTGTATTAGGTGGTAGAAAATTCCAGGTATATTGTGTGTTTATACCTTGCAGGGGTTCAAACCAGTCTGTCAGCATGAAAGAGACCAAGTTGTTTTAATACACAAACTTTTGTGTTCATAACTAGTGCCACAAGATTTATAACAAAGCAAATAGACTTTTAGGATCTATTACCAACATGATCTAATATAAAGCTGAAAACAAAACGTTGTCCATTGCTTTCATCTAGAAAATGATCCTCTAGTTTGGTGGGCGACATGGAAATCTTGGGAAGCACTCCGAGGTAGCTTAGGTGCTCAGCCAGTAGATTGATTCTCATTTGAAATTATTTTAGTTAACCACAGTAAAATTAAGACACCTCTCACAAAGCATGGGCCCAAAATTGAGTTATTTAAAATCATAAGGGAATGTGAAAGTGGATAGACTATTCCAGTTGGGAAGAGTGGGGAAACGCTGAGGATATGTGAATATGTGAGATATCCAGAGGTATTTCTTTCTATAGAGGATATATTAGTCTTTCCAGTTCATGTCTTGAATGTGGATTTGTTCTTTTCGGAAAGGAGTTGGACAAGTTTCTGGTTATGTGCAAAACAAAGGTGCGAGGTTGGCTGATGTGCTTTATGGTCACTGTGGTATAGCGGTCTTTTTTTTAACAAGGGGTCAGAAATGTTCCAGCTTCTGTTTCTGTAATGATCAGGGTTTTTGCTCCTGCATGTTAATGAAAAGCTTGGGGAAAGGTGATACACAACTGCACTGCAACTGCATGGGGCAAGTTCATTGAATCAGTTCGTTTCCTGTTTGTCAATTTTGTACATTCTTATGAAAAGCAAATTCAATTATTTTAATATTTACCAATATGTTGAAAATTTCTGTATTAAAAACCAGTTGGGACCCATTGAAGTAAATCATAATGTTACATAATGAGTTGTCTGCTGTTTAATTTCAGCGTTGCTTTCTATATGGCCCATTGAGGACCTCTAGTGGCAGAAACCTAATATTTGAAACTGTAACAGCAATTGTTTGATGCTAACAGATCCTAACCAATTATCTTCACAAACTGCTTTCAGTTGTCATGATTTGGAGATGCCGGTGTTGGACTGAGGTGTACAAAGTTAAAAATCACACAACACCAGGTTATAGTCCAACAGGTTTAATTGGAAGCACACTAGCTTTCGGAGCAACGCTCCTTCGTCAGGTGATAGTGGAGGGCTCAATCGTAACACAGAATTTATAGCAAAAATTTAGTATCATGTAACTGAAATTATACATTGAAAAACTGATTGTCTGTTAAGCTTTTCATCTGTTAGAATACAGTGATAGTTTCATTTCTTTCATGCGTAAATCACAAAACCTTTTTTAAAAGTTGCATTCCCGGGTTAGCTGTTAACAATGGTCTTAGCTAGACAATATGTTGAAGGTGTTGGCCCTTTGTGTTCTCTGTCTATGCCATGATGTTTAGATTGATTCTAATCTAAAAAGTGAGATAACAGAGTGCTACATGAATGCATGAATTTTTTGAGCAAAGTACAATGTAACTCTGCAAGTACAAATTCATCCTTTTGGGGTGAATTTGTACTTGCAGAGTTACATTGTACTTTGCTGAAAAACTGTATGCATTCATGTAGAACTTTGAGCTGAAAGACTGCATGAATTTATGTAAAACTCTGATTCTAATCTAAAAAGTGAGATAACATCATGGCATAGACAGAGAACACAGGGGGCCAACACATTCAACATATTGTCTAACTATCACCATTGTTCACAGCTAACTTTTTAAAAAAAGGTTTTGTGGTTTACACATGAAAGAAGTGAAACTTTCACTGTATTCTAACAGATGAAAGGCTTAACAGACAATCAATTTTTCAATGTATAATTTCAGTTACCTCACACTAAATTTTTGCTATAAATTCTGTGTTACGATCGAGCCCTCCACTATCACTTGATGAAGGAGCGTCGCTCCGAAAGCTACTGTCATTCCAATTAAACCTGTTGGACTATAACCTGGTGTTATATGATTTTTAACTTTGCTTTCAGTTGTGATGTTGATTCATGCGAAGATTTGATAAGTTGGCACTAGTATCCTTTTTAGTGTTCTTGGGTCTCTCTGATAATGTTGATGACTTTGTAGAATGATGGGACATTGCACAGATCACTTCAGTAAGATTTGCTGTTGCCTTTTTAACATTGAGCCATATTTATTTCTTGACTGGCTTTGGCAAAATTAACAAATTATGGTAAAGGCTCAACTTAAAATTGCTACATTCTTAATCGCTAAATCAAAGAGTAATTCCAATCCGAGGTATACAAGTCATGTTGCTAAAAGAGATTGAGATGTCAAGACCGCAGGTGAAATGAAATAAATGCTGTTGACATTGTTTTTATGTAGACATGCTTCTGACTTGAAGTTTAGTTTCTGTTATGGTGTAAAGTTACCGTTATGGGCTAAACAACAAAGAATTAATGGTCAGGATATTTCACTTGCATGAAATTATAGTCTTTTATGCCATTATCAGACAGCTGTTCCTGTACCCTTTATTTTAATGCCCTACAAGGTGGAAGTAGTAGTTGTGGAATTAGTTTGGCTTTCAGAGTACCATACCCAAGGGCAAAATGACTGCAGGTGGAGTGATCTGCAAATGCATTTGATGTAGTTTTATACCATTGTATTAGATGATCTCAAAATGGCAAATGTTGCACAGCAAGCAGAACTTCACAAAAAGCAACTAATATATTAAACAATTTCAATCTAAATTCTCAGCATATATATTACATGTACTGTATGCATAATGCATAGTCTGTAATGAGTTTGCTGTATTTCATGACACTGATTTGCTTTTGAGTCTATACTGTTGTGTAAGCTTTTTGCGATTTGGGTGTGTCACTGAGCACCTTAAATTTAACAGCAATGGATTTCGCAAATAATTTTCAGAAGCAAAGGCTGAAAGAGTTCAAACTGAAGGTGTTTGACTTTCACCAGAATGAAAGCAGGGCTAAAATGGTTAAATTACAGCCACCACCTGCACGTTCCCCTTCATTTCACACATGAACCTGACATGGACTTATATTGCTGCTTTCTCATTGTCAAGATCCTGCAGCTTCCTTACTAATGATATTATGGGTGTATCTATGTTACAGGGACTGCAGCAATTCCAGAAAGTGGTCTATCACTACTTAAAGGCATTTAGGGATGGGCAGTAAATGTGCAAATACTCTTAAAATTTTTTTTTACTAAGATAAGAGCACTTTGCATTTACTTCAAGAAGGGAAAATTATGGGGTGATCTAATCTAAGATCATTAAATGAATAAAAAGGTTGTTTGGAGAGAAACTGTTTCTTACAGTGGAGGATTCTAGAATATGGGTGGTAACTATTTTCGCATTATAGCTAGCCCTTCTGGAATAATACCAGGAAGTACAACTTAATACAAAGGGTAGCAGATCTCTGAAACACTGCTCTCTAAAACAAACTGCAATTGTATACATAGAAACATTCAATACTGAGGTTCATAGATTTTTGTTAGACAAGAATATTCAGAATCAAAGAATCAAAATGGGCAGATGGGCTTAAGATGGTAACCAGCTGTAATCTAATTGAATGATGAAACAGACTTGAGAGACTGAATGGTCTTCAATGAAGAATTCAATAATTTTCATCTTTCTGCTTGTTCATTCTCTAGCGAGGCTGGCTTTTCTTATAACAGTTAAATTTAAGTAGCCACTTTCAAAAAGAACTCTCATGCTTTTTCAAACTCCATAATCAGTGTTTCTGTTAACTACTTGAGTTAGAGATTCTGAGACATACATTATACATGTGTCTAATTAACAACGTGAGACAGGTGACAGGTGTCATAAATACAGTTCTGAAGATCTATGAGCAATTTGCATATCTGTGTCAAACTTACATATCCTCAGAATGGAGAAAACCAGTTATTTTTCAATCAAAAGAATAGTGTTGCTAATTAAATGACGAAAATGAGTCAAATTTAATCTTTACATCTAAGACAGAATTTGATCCTTTAGTAAATGAAACCAGCAATTCCATTTTACTGCATTGAAATTGTTAGATCCATCACGTTGTAGTTGAAGGTAACCTTTTTCTTTTAGGGTTTAGTCAACATTGTCCATTCTGCAAGCCAGAGCTGAGTTTCCCACCTGTGGCCTGCATGAGTGTTGCATTTTATGCACAATATCTAGGATCAAAATGAAAATCTTTCCTGCTGTATTAACTGATCTAACTGAGGCACGTGCCCTCTTGTGGTTTTATAGCCTTCCTAGACAAATAAACAGAATTGATTCCTACGTTGTGGAATAATCTATGAATTAAGTATTTTTAAAAAATCAAGCTTAAATTGTATACAAAGTCTGCATGAAATATTTAACTTCGTTACTGAAACTTACCTCTTGATTCCCTGCAAAAAATATAAATGTGTGTAGCATTCCATTAGTGCTCTTCATCGTAACCTCAATTTGTATTTGAGGATTCATATAATCCTTCAAAGCACTCCTGTCTAGCTCAAGAAATTTGGAATAGCATTGTAGCTGTTCAGTAGTCTGTCACTTGGATTTGAAAGCATCAGGTCCTCTTTCTCTCAAGTCTGTCTGCTCAGTCAAGGTGATGGACTGACAATTAATAGATTGATAACAATGCAGAGAGTTGTCAGGAAGTATGATCGAAAATTTTGCAAATACACCAGCGTAGTCTGCCTGTGTGAAGAAAATTGATGAGTTGGGATTTGAGGTGTGGGGCCCTTTGCCAGACCTGCAAAGGATATTCACCTGAATCACTGCTTCATTTTTCTCTGCAGATATTGATTGACCTTTTCTGAAGACTCTAGCATTTACTATTTTTGTTTTAGATTTCCAGTAGGTGCTATTGGTGTGTTTAATAGCAATAGCTTTGCAAAGCCTGTCCACATGTACAGGTCAGGAATGTGCTGGGATACTAACCGTATGCCTGGATGAGTGCTGTTCTGACAAAGCACAGGAAGCTTGACACCATCCAGGATAAAATTGCCCACTTGTTCTGCATCAAATCCACAAACATTCACTCCCTGCACTAGTGTCTCAGCAGCACTAATGTCTACAAGATGCACTGCAGAAATTCTTAGACAGCACCCTCCAAATCATTGACCACTACCCCATCTCAAAGGAAAAGGCCAGCAATACATGCAATCATTTACGAGTCCTTCTGTGAGCCACTCGGCATCCTGACTTGGAAAAGAATTTTACGTTGAATAAAGACACTTAAATTTGTTTGAAATCTGAGTGACCAGACATGGGTAGGCTCCCATATATATCCCTGCCATTCTGAAATAAATTTTAATAGAATTAACATGATTAACTTAACTTTGAAATCTTGCTAGGGTACAAACCTGCAACCTCTTACTTAATGACTCTGTAATCCAGCATTAGTCTGTTCTGTCACCATCACAGCATTTATTTCTGCTTCTGCCTTGCTACACAGCAATATCAAGCAAAAACATACATCCTTCCAGAATAGAATATCTATGCAAACAAATTGTGCTGCATTTTGACAAATTGAAGCTTTTTATTATTTGGTGGAAAGCTTTGTTGCCCCACTAAACAGCACTGCTAAGCTGTGGGGACAGATGGGTAATCTGCTCACAAACCAGTGTTGCTGTTGTACTGACTGCTCAGAGCACCATTATTAGTATTAGTTCAATTTTGCTTTATGATTGAACTGAGGTTCAGCAGTTCCATCATATTAACTCACTGCTGGCCTCGTCTGCTTTACTGTAATTGGAATGCAAAATTTGTTGAAGTTCCAAATAGTGACTTTTTTTAATTTGCTAATAAAATATTTTGTTATGCAATATTTGTCTCATTTTGAAAACGCTGGGCTGAACATGCTATTTAATTTTTGTGTTTTTAATTTCTGTCCTAAATTTTAAGTGCATATAAACTTCCAGACAGAGAAGGAGAACAAAATGACCATAAAGTTTAACAGGTTTACCAAGACTTGTCCGTGCTTTTATTTCTAAACATGGTCAGCATTTAATATCAGTTTGTCTCCTTGTTATATAGGATTTTCTTGCCTTTGAATCTTTGAATTTTGTTTGTGAAAGTCTGCAACTTTGTACTGTACTCCGCTATTTTTGACATTTCTTTCAAATTTCAAAAATGATAGTTAATGTGGTGATAAGAGTCCTTGGTTACATCAGTAATGATGTACAACGACGAAGCAAGACAAGACTTCAAAAGGTTTCTGTATCTGTCGCCACTGACTGCAGTGATGTCTAGGGAATGTAAACATTTAAGGCTGTCAAAGCTTGTTTATCACATAAATATGTTATCACTCATCAAAGTTGTATTTTTTTCTTCAAACAACATGGCATGAAAAAGACAACAGCTCACTAAGGTTTGTGGTGGAAGTATTTTTGGAAAAAAGAAGCTGCACCATTTCATGTATTTTGTCCTATCTATGCATATCTATTATGCAAGATCACCCCTTCTGAAATATTATGAAATTTATAGATCTAAGATGAAACATGTCTGATAATTATATTCTTCCCTTCTATTCCCCCCCCACCCCTCCCGCCACCAACCTCAATGCATAAACTTTCCTTTTGCACATGATTTTGTAACTTTTCTGTTTTTGGATTAAATGTGAACAAATTCAGAAATGCTACTTTTTCTGGACTTGAAAAGAATTTTTAAGGAAACCCTATTTCACTTGAAAATAAAATCAGATCATATGCAAACAAAAAAGTTAAACTCTTATTGGTTTTGCTTCATGTATTTTGAGATTCCTCTTTCGAACTTCATGGCCAGTGTACTGTGACCGAGCAGCAGTCTTCAGCAATGTTTCTTCTAATTAGCTATGCAGATCTCAACTAGTCAACCAATACAGAAAAGTCCGAAATCCAGTTGTCTGGATAATTTCGACAGTTACAAACAAAATTAATCAAGACATTTCATTAGAACAAAACATGTAATTGCAAACATTCTTGGACAGCAGCATTTTTGAAGATTTTTCGATCAGTGTACTTGTCTAGGAGCTTCTCAGCTGCTTTTGAAATCTAGTAAATTTACTGAGCATGCTATAAGATAGCTATCATATGCGAGTCAACTTGGCCGAGATCTCGAATTCTTGAATTGCTTGGGATTGAACACCAGTAGGAATTCCGTGTTTGGATTATTTTGTGCTCCATTACAGGAATTGAGACTCACAGGAAAAACTCAACAAACACAACCTATTTATTTTAAAATAGGCTTAGCAAATGCTAATGTGTTCAACAAAAATTCCTTTTCTTCTTGTTTGAAACTGTTTGTGAATAGTCTTAGAATTTTTAAGTCTATACGTGGTGTTCTATTCCAAGAAGTCAGGAAGGCACTTTATTTACAGGTTACATGTTACAAAAGATGTGCTGCTTAACTGAGCAACTGTATCTTTAACTTGATCCTATTTAGATATTTTCTAATCAACCTTTTGAGATGATACTAAACACACAAGTGCACATGCATAACTTGCTGGACAAGTTCAATTGCTGGAATAGTTCTGAGGAAAGGTAACTGGACCTGAAGTGTTACCTTTGATTTCTGCCCGCAGATGCTGCCAGACCTGTTGAACTTTTCCAGGAATTTCTGTTTTGGTTTCAGATTTCCAGCATCTGCAGTTCTTTCAGTTTTTATGATATTACACACCTCTGGAGCAGGTGGAACTTGAACTGGGGCCTCCTGGCTCAAAGGTCTGTGCTCTTGTTTCCTAATGGATCGATTCAGAGATTTAAAAAAAAAATTAATGTTTGCTTGTGGCACTTGGGCATCGCTGGCTAGCCAGCATTTATTGCCCGTCCCTCTTTGCCCTTGAGCAGCTGGTGGTGAACCGCCTTCTTAAATTGCTGCAATTCATGTCCTGTAGGTAGACCCACAGTGTCGTTCAGGAGGGAATGCCAGTATTTGGCTCAGTGACAATGAAGGAATGGTGATATATTTTCAAGACACGCTAGTGACTGGCGTGGAAGGGAGCTTTAAGGTAGTAGTGTTCCCATATACCTGCTGCTCGTACCCTTGTACGTGGAAGTAATCAAAGGTTTGGAAGGTGTTGTCTAAGAATCTTTGAATTTCTGCAGTGTGTCTTTTAGGTAATACACTGCTGTTACAGAGTGTCAGTAGTAGAGGGTGTGGATTCTTATGGATGTGGTGCCAATCAGGCACCTCTGGAATAGATGGGCCTTGAACCTTGGTCTCCAGGTTCAGAAGTAGGGACATAACCACTCTGCCACAAGAACTCCTTTTAGATATTTTTCTTTCTATTAATATGTCACCATCTTTCTGCAGACATTCTACCTGTTTTGACATGTTATGACACAGATCTAGAGCAGGTGGACTTGAACCTTGGTTTTCTGGCTCAAAAATGGGGATACTGTCTCAAAAACCATCTTGTTTAGACATAAAGGAGCACAAGTGAATGTCCATGACCTGCACATAATTAAAAATTACTGCCTAATCAATACCTAGTGAACTTACTGAATAATTGTATTTCTGAGTTGGATATTAAAAAGAAAGAACTTGGATTTATGTAGTTTTTGTTAAGACCTAGAGTCATTCCTAAAGCGCTTTATAGCCACTAAAGTATTTTGGAAGTATAGTAAATTATGATGTGTGAAATGCAGTAGCCAACTTATAAGCAGAAAACTCCCACAAGCAACATTGATCAAACAACCTGTTTTAATGATGCTGATTTCAGAATAAATACCAAACAAGATACCTGATAATTAACTCGATTGAACTTTTCATGCTGAGAATGTTTAACTGACGTAAAATATTGAACATCAAAAGGAATCAGCAATGAGTTTTTTTTTAACTAATGTTCTTTTGTAGAGGCCTGAATTAGAGAAGCACAGATATTATTGAGGGTTTTGAGGCAGAGGATATGATAGACTAGCGAGAGGTGAAAATGGGGAGGGATTTAAAAATGTATGAGAATTCTAAAATCAATACATTGAACTTCATTAGCTTGATCAATCCCAATTGAGCAATGAGGATAGGGATGATGGAAAAATAATTTGAGGGTTAAGACACGGGCGAAAGTTTATGGGGTTACTCTAGTTTCTGTGCCTTTATCTGTGCAAGATGAACTGCCCTCAACATCATTGCAAGTATGCCTTTCTCAACAATGCTTGCTGTCATAGTTGTATCTCATTCTTAAGATCATTACATGCTTTTACTATAATATATGCACTTGTGGTGATACCTGCTTCAAGGAGAGGGAGCTGATGATTTGGTGAGAAACCTCTACATTTGACCAGAAAAAATGATCTGCTCTGTTCATGGAGAAAGTTATGCTGAGCAAGTAAATAAACATCCATTTGTCACTCCACTTATATATCTTCACTGAGTGGTATTGATTGATCGTATTTGACCATAGTCCTTTGAAGTCCCATGGATTCCTAGCACTCCCTCCTGTACAGATGTAGATTAACTTGCACAGAAGTGATTTTTTTTCATAACTGGTTGGGATTTGAAATTTTTTATCCACTCCAGTTTTGTGCAAGCTTATACGAAGTGTGAGGATTTCAAGTGGATAATTTGAGTCAGAGGTTTTTTCCCCATGCAATAACTTCTCAGTTTTGTCACAACATGTAGTTTGTGAAACTATCATTTACTGAGCTCCATTAACGTTTGTGAAACTATCACTTTTCACTTTGACCTTTTTTAGTACTTTCTCACCAACATTTCTGTTTGGTGCAATTTTTATAGGAAGTTCCTTACCTTTTTATGTCCAGTGATTCTCTTAACTTGGGAAAGTTTTACACAGGTATCATTTTGTTCATCTCCACCCCCTTTAAGCAGCAGTACAACCAGAATGTTCCAAACTATTTGACATGAATACAGTTGCTTATTGGGATTGGAAATCTGTTAACTGTTGGAACAGACTTTAGTTCAGTCTGTTCCAAATTCTCTGTCCTGTAAGATAGTTGTTTGAATTATAGATGTCTCTACCTGTTTTACAAGAGAAGTTACGTGTTCAGTGTTCTATGTTAAATGTTGAAGGGCTTTTGCCCGAAACATCGATTTTCCTGCTCCTCAGACGCTGCTTGAACTGCTATGCATTTCCACTACCCCACACTCAACTAAAATTTGTATGTCCGAATCAGCAAATTGAAAATTTAACTTCGCCTGCAAGTCTTGAGCACTTTAGAATGCCGAGTATTCCTTCATCAACTGAATCATCACATTGCTATGGGAACTTGCCATTTGTACATTTCCCTACAATGCAGCGGCTGCCCTTCATAAATAATTAATTAGCTGTGAAATACTCTGGGAAATTTGAAAAATAATTCTTGCATAAATGTGTTTTTCTTCCTTTTTTTTCTTTTCTTTTGATGGATGTGGTCTGTAATATGAGAACGTGAGGCCAAATGAAAAGAATTCTAATTTTGTTGTTCTTGGCAACAAAACTGTGATCTGATCTCGTTACTTAATTTTTTTAAATGTAAAAATAGTACGTCCACTCTTGAAGCATCTGTCAGTACATCCAGACAATGATAGTTTAAATCCACTTGTTTATCAATTTGATATGTATGCTGCTTGGCTGGACTTGAATAATGCAAATGCTTAATTTATGTGCAGGTTTGATTAGAACAACTTAAGTTGTGTAGTTCCTATTTTATGACCCACTGTGCGTTCTGTCTTGAATTGTTTTGGTGAAAATCTTAGAGTAAATAACTGCACATATGTTTTATAACGGGTGCAGAAAGATGCCCCTTGTTTGCTCTTACATTTCCAGGGTTATCTGCATTCGCCACATTCCTTTTAAAGGGGTATAAAGTAACCTAGGTAATATCGGACTCTGTGGAGCATGCTAGGTTTGACTGATTTTAGCATAATTGGTCGAGCTATAAAGTGTTTGCTTAGGTTGCTTTCAGCTTATTGTTTGGAATGTTGTTCAAAGGTAATTGATCCATACAAGATGCTGTGCTTCAAATTTTATGTCCATCATTTAGTGACAGTTTCATAAACCTGGACTTGAAGTTAACTGTAATTCTTTGAGTAATGCACTCTTTTATGCAGTGCTCAAAGGTAAGGTGTTTCCAAAGTACCTTTAGTCTCTTAAACATGGCATTGAAAGCGTTTTATGTCAGAACATTCAAATTGGTCTCTGTGCAGTTTGCTGCTGCTCTGCCTGTTTAGATGGATTCTCTTTGTCCCTTCAGGCTGTGGAAAAATGCACTGACTTCTGAAAAGTTGCTTTCATTTAGATACTCAAAATATCCTGGTTTAAATGAAGCTTTTAAGTTCTGATTTGAGTATTGCAGAACTAAAGAGAAAATGTACTTTACTGAATTCCCACTTTGTTCTGATTGCCACTTACTGGTGTGTCTTAGTTTGCCCTTGTGTTTTATGCTTTCAAACTGTGGGTAAGTGGCAGTCTGGGAACAAACTTACAGTATAAAATCTCCTTGTCAGTGACTACATGAAGTTGTCTCCAGTGACATGAGTGCTGCCTACAGCTTCTTGTTCTTTTTGATGATGTCGCTGGAGAGGAACTTCATGATGCTACTGAAAATGAGATTGTATACAACATGCCTGCTGTAAGGCTGCCTCTGTTACAGCTGATTCAAGGCATAACACTCAAATGCTGTTTTTTGTGGAGATAACCTTTACTTGTCCTCATTCAGGGTGATTGAGAATTCCTGTAATATATACTTCCACATTTTAGTAAAGATAACTACAGATGGTATGAATGGCTCATTTGGAAGCCACCTGCAAACATGCTAATAATTAAGGTGGTATTGTGATAAAAAAAGTTTTGTAAATATTGACATTACTGAATTCTCCAAACTGTCAATTTTATATTGTCATCTTTCTGAAGCATAATGGCCGAGTGTTGAAGAAATCACCCCATTGATGACATTTGACAGATTCCACCTGACATGAAACACACTCTTAAAAAGAATCATATGGTTTTTTTTAATTGAGGTTTGCTGAGCAGAGAGTTAGCCACCAACTGCCCCACAGGTGGTCTGAAAAAAATGACCCTTGCAGCAGGAACACTAATAGTTGTTTTGTATGGTAGCCTTGCTAAAGTTAGTTAATAAGCAGTCTAGGGCTAGTGAGCCTCGATCCTACTATGGCAAACTGAAATTGAATCGAATTAATTTTAATCATTGTGGGGAAACCCCAGGAAAATAACCACAATCATCTTTTAGTGTCCGCTGAAGCGAGTCAGCCAGCCACTAAGTTGCATAAGCAAGAAGAAGGACCGTTTCCCTTATCACCTTATTGGGCTACTGTTGCTACACACTCCTGAACACCACTTGTTTTTGTGAGATCTGTGATCAGTGGGCTATTGACCCTTGCTTGTTTATGCACTATAGTGCTATAGAATTTGAAAAGCAACATCAGTAGGCCGTTGGTTGAATGCATCAAAGTCAGGTTTGAAGCTACATTATGCTGAGAAACCTATGAGGATCTGTTTGATGAAAATTGTCATAGGATTGATTAGAAATACCCTATTTTAACAAAATAAACTTCCTCTAATGAGAGTTGAATATCTACAGAATATTATTTGGTATTCCTGCTAAATATAACTTAAATCTTCCTGGTAGTAATCAGGCAGTTACATGCTAAACTTTTATAGCTATATACTGGATTCTGTTTGAGATGAATTTTTTTTTGCAACTAACATGTTACTTTTATTATTTTCAGGAGTATGTGTTTTTTTTCTTGAGATATGCAATTAAAGTAGATAGGAATAGGAGTTGGCTATTGATCCTCTTGAACCTGTTCTACCACTGAGTTAGGTCATAGACAATCAATACCTCTACTCCAATTGCCTGGCTTTTAACTGTGTTTTTTAATAATCATCTTAAAACCTATCTATCCCCGGTTTGAAGGTTTCAGTGACAATAAATGCTGGCCAGCCAGCGACTCTCTCATCCCACAAGTGAATTAAAAAATAATGCGTCATCCACAGCCTTTTGGAGGAAAGGCTCCTGGAGTTTTCCTTGACTGTATATATAAGTTTCTTGATTTCAAAGTTGAAAATCCAGCTCTAAGTTTTAAAATTGAACTGACTTGTTCTGGATTCATCTGTCATAGGTCACAGTTTCTGGTTACCTTATTCTACCTTTCAACTTGTTAAGTATCTCAGTTAGATTATGCCTCTATCTTCTGTACTCCAGAGAATACAAATAAAATGAATGCAACTTCTCCTTCTAAATTTAACTGTTTAACATAAAAGTCATTGGATACATTGCCATACAACAGACTTCTGGGCAGAGTTAGAGCTCATAGAATTAAAGAGATGGTAAAAACCATAAGCTGTAAGAATTATAAGAAATAGGAACACGAATAGGCCATTTGGCCCCTCGAGCCTGCTCCACTATGCACTAGGATTACAGTTGATCTGACGTTAGCGAGCTTGGAGAAGGCTTGTAGCTCAGGTTGTGGTTCTGGAAGTAAGCTTTTGCTCTCTTGAGCAGGAAGATTCATTTTCAGACAATCCGTCACCATATCAGATAGCATCAGTGAGCCTCTGGTGAAGCACTGATCTGACATTCCCCATGTCCACTTTCCTGCATTATCCCAGTCATTCTTGATTCCCCCTGTTCACCAAGAATCTATCTCCCTCCGTCATCTGAGAGAAAGAATTCCTCCTCATCTCGGTCTTAATTTGGCACCTCTTTATTCTGAGACTTTGAACTCTGACTCTAGACCTTCCTGTGATGAGAAATATCCTCTGTGTTTACCCAGTCCAGTACCTTAAGAATCCTATATGTTTCAATGAGCTTACCTCTCATTCTTCTAAATTTAGGTTAGTGGAGTCCCAACCTGTTTAACCTTTGCTCATAAGAAAATCCCTCTATCTCTGGGATCATCATAGCGAACCTTTTCTGAAATTCCCTCAGGTGCATATACATTTTCTTCTATAAGGGGAACTAAAACTGCTTACAACATTCCCAAAAGTAGTCTCATCATCACCTTGTACAGTTACAGTAAGACTCCCCCTCTCTTATTCTCCAATCCCAATGAAATAAAGTCCAACATCCCATTATCTCACATCATGACTGGCTGCACCTGTGTGCAAGCTTCAGTGTTTACTGCACAAGTACCCCAAGTTTGTTTTGAGTTGCAGCTTTCTGTAGTTCTCTATTTGAATAGTAGTCTGTTCTTCTGTTCTCCCTTTGAAAATTGGGAATTTCACATTTCCTCAATTCGTAGTCCATTTGTAAAGTTCTTGCCCACTCACTTAATCGATTTGAGAAACTGCTTGAATCCCTCTTGCGACGTGCAATTCTATGACTTTTGTGATGTCTGCAAAATTGACTACAGTACATTCGCTTCTTTCCTCCAAGTTATCAATATATTCGTATGGACCAGACCAGGCACCTCAAAAATATATTAAGATGATAGACAAAAAAAAATTTGGCTTAATTGTAACTCTATTGAAATGGTTAACAAAATAACATATCTATTAACCAAGACTAATTAACTGTTCTTGTATAATAACATCCCTTGACAAAGGCAAATTCAGAACAATAGATTATCTCACAGGAGAAAAAGAACGGCAACTTTTTAGCTGTAACATAGTGGGATAAGAACTTCCATATCCAGCTTCAAGACCCTAGCCACTGCTGAAAGCAAAAACTATTGCTTTATGTGGGAGCTTGACCCTATCCATTCAGGGTTCTTCTATGGTTCGAACTTTTTCTTAAAAAGAAAACCCAAGATCTCTCAATCTATTTATTTTATTGCCTTTGAGCAGACTGCTTGTTACCTCTGTCTTAACCTTTCTTCATTTTAAAACAAAGGACAAAAATACACCTCTTAAAGCCACCTTAAATACACCTCTCAATATCATCACAATATATTGTAAGGTCACATAAACAGTTGCAGTCCCTGCCCTGATTCTTGTAGAACCCCTCTGGTTACATGTCACCAAAAAGAACCGCCTTTTTCTCTATTTGCTGTTTTCTGTCTATTAGCAAATTCTCTATCCACACTAATGTACTACCTCCGATACCATGGGTTCTTATAACTTAACCTTTTGTGATGTACCTTGCCAAATGCCTTTGGAAGTCCAAATGCAACATAATTCCTGGCTTCCTGCTATCCACTCTTGATTGAGACTTCCTTGAAAGTTCTAATAAATTAGTCCAACACAACTTCCCTTTCATGAAGTCATGCTGACTCTGCTCAATTAGATTATGATTTTCCAAACGTTCTACTGTTTGTTCCTTATTAATTGATTCCAACATTTTCCCTCAAACAGATGTTGGGCACATTGGCATGGGTGGCTCAATGGTTAGCACCACTGCCTCTCAGCACCAGGGACACTGGTTCGATTCCAGCCTCGGCTGGCTGTTTGTGTGGAGTTTGTACATTCTTCCTGTGTCTGCATGGGTTTCCATCAACTGCTCTGGTTTCCCCCCACAGTCCAAGGTTTTGCGGGTTAGACGGATTGTCCATGCTAAATTACCCATAATGTGCAGGAATGCATAGGTTACGTGTGTTAGCTGTGTGCAGTGCAGCGAAAGGGTAGAGGTTTAGTTGGTATGCTCTTCAGAGGGTCAGTGTGGACTTGTTGGATTGAATGGCCTGTATGCACACTGTGTGGATTCTATTCCTCTAGTCTGTAGTTACCAGCCTTTTGCGTCCCTCCTTTTTTGAATGGGGTTGTCACATGGACAATTTTCCAATCCTCCAGTACTTCTCCAGAATCCAAGAATTCCTGGAAAATACAACCAAGACTTCCACTATCTCTGTAGGTACTTAAAATCTTAGGGTGCAAACATTAGGACCAGGAACATAACTGCCTTTAGCCCCATTAGTTGTCTAATGCAGTAGCAGAAAAGTACAAAATTGGCTGAGGGATAGGAATGAGAGTAATGGCTAATGGTATTTTTCAGGCTGGAACTTTGACTTGGTGCTCCCTTGAGAGGTGCTCCCTAATTTCTGATGAAGGGCTCATGGCCGAAACGTCAGTTCTCCTTCTCCTCGGATGCTGCCTCACCTGCTGTGCTTTTCCAGCAACACAGTCTCGACTCTGATCTCCAGCATTTGGAGTCCTCACTTTCTCCTCCTTGGTGTTCCCTTGGGATTGACATTGGGACCCATACTTTTCCTGATGCTCTAAACCTTGGCGTACAGGGGACAATTTCAAAGTTTGCAGATGATATAAAACTTGGACGCACTGTAAATTGTGAGGATGACTGTAAAAGTTCAAAAGGACATTTGCAAGTTGGTGGAATGGGCTGATAGTTGCCAGGTGAAGTCTGATGTGGAGAAGTGAGAGTTTGGTTTTGGTGTAAAATAAATGGAAAGATGATATAAAATAAAAGTACTATTCGAAAAGGTGTGCAGGATCAGAGAGACCTGGATGCGTGTAGCGCACTGAAGGTGGCAGGGCAGGTGGAGAAAACCAGAATTAAAACATACAGTATCCTACACTTTGTTCATACAGACATAGAATACAAGGCAGTAGTCACACCTCGGCTAGAGTATTGTATATAATTTTGGGGGAGCTATAATTTATGAAGTAAATGAACACATAGGAAATCCTGCAGAAGAGATTTATGAGAAATGGTTCCAGCGATAAGCAGCATCAGGAATGAAGATAGATTGGAGAAGTTAGGATTGTTTTCCTTGCAGATGAGAAGATGTGGTAGAAATTTCAAAATCATGCTGTGTCAAGATACAGTGGATAGGGAGAACTTGTACCCAGTTGTGAAGAATTTAGGATGAAAGGATATAGGTTTAAAGTATTTCACAAAATAAGCTTATGCAATGTGAGGGGGGAAAAACTGAGTTGTTGGGGTTTGGAATGCATTGTCTGGACATCTGATGAAGTACAGTTTTATCAAAGCATTCAAGAGGGCATGATTTTTTTTCTATTTAAATAGTGTACAGGGTTACGGAGAAAAGGCAGGAGCATGGCGATGTCATCAAGTCCATTCACAGTCAGTGCAGACATGATGAGCTGAATGGCAGTGTCCTGACCTGTAACCATTCTGTAAACACTCAGTATCATTTTGGTGAATCTCTGCTATGGTGTCTTTGATATATACTCCTCCTAAGGTTGAAGCTTCCAGAACTGAATGCATTTCTCCAGATGATCTCGCCAAGGTTGTGTAACTGAAACACCATTTCCTCCTATTCTGAACCTTTGAGAGGATGGAAACATTTCATTAGTTTTAGTTTTACTGTCTCATGGGATGAGGGCACCCATGACTGGACCAGCATTAGTGCCCTTCCCTAATTGCCTAGAGGACAGTTGAGAGGCAACCACATTGCTGTGAGCCTGGAGTCACATGTAGATCAGGCTGGGTAAGAATGGCCACTTCCTTCCCTAAAAGACAACAGTGAACCAGAATGGGTTTTTCCAGAAATCGCCAATGGACTCGCAGTCATCCTTAGAACTCTTAATTCCACATTTCTATTGGATTCGAATTCCACCATCTGCTGTGGTTGATTTCGAACCAGTGTCCCCAGAACATTACCTGGGACCCTGGAATAACAGTCCAGTGATAATACCCCTTGGCCGTCACCTTTTGTGTTGATTGGTTTTTATTTTACCTGCCCTATCTTTTTGCATTTGATTCCAAAGCTATTTTCAGCTAACGAAATACTTCTGTAGTACAGTCAAGTCACTCTGATTACGTCCACTCAAACAGGCAGACAGGACCTCAGTATAACACTGAGTATAAAAGGAGGTGTATCTGACAGTATATAAGGACACTGTGTATTAGATGTTTCAGTTTGAACCAACGACCAAACTTTTGACTTGTGTTAGTTCTATTGCAGAATCAAAATAAGCACCCTCTGCCCATTAGTTATCTCCCAAAGATTGAAATTTCTTGAAGATTTTATAATATTGCAGCCAAATTAACCGTTCCTTAAAGCGTTCAACTCGGTAATTTTTCTCTTTGAACCCTTTATTCTTTTCTTCAACCTCTAAAAGTTACATTATTCAGATTATTTTTCTTAAAATTAAATACTTTGTTTTCATTCAGTAATTCCTGTACTTTCCTATTGATTTTTGGAGGGTGGATTCTTCAGCTGCTAAGTCAGCTTTAATCTTCAATCATTTGAAGCCAAAAACTTGTGATATGGTCTTTATATATATATTTGTAGATTGAAATACAATTAAGTTAGCTTTGGATGATTTAAGCTGTGCACAGTACTAGCAAAATACTGAGGATATCTCAAAAGCAGTTTATCAGATGCTAACATAGTGAGTTTAACACTGTTCTCATCACATTGGCCAATCTTGATCTGACATGCTTTGTATTTTTTTTTCAGAATACATTGCAACACCATGTAGTATGTATTTCCATTAATATTGATCATTCTCGTTTATTTAAATGCAAAAATGATTTTGTGTGTGAAAAGATTATGAAAATCAGTGTATCATTGCCTCTGATTTAGGCTTTTCAAAAAAAGTCTAGTTTTATACTGCATTTCCTGAGTGTCAGATAAATTTTAACTGTTCATACTCCTAGATTAGAAACTTTTTGTGAAATTGCAGTGCTTGAGATAGTATTTAGCTCACTCATAATTGTATGATAGGAATGCAAATGAGATTTATTAGTTTAATGCGTTCACTGTCTCCATGGTTATGGAGCAACAGTGTTGAGAATGTGTCACATTGCATCCGTGAATTTGGTAAGAGTGTCAAAACATGGCTTCAATTAGTTCTCTCTAATTATGGCTCTAGAGATCTTGTAACAGTATAGATTCTTATTAAGAAACACTTATGGTGATATTTTGTGGATAAACAAGAAGAAATAACTTAGTTGTTGTAAAAATCTAAAATTAAGTAACCTATATAAAGAGAAATTGTTCAGGTTATAAATGGAAAGCAAAACACAAACAGAAAATGCTGAAAATACAGTTTGTCATCATTTAGAAAGAGGAAAGGTGAGCTAATTCTTCATGTGTAGTTTTGATTGGAAAGTCTAAACTTTCGCATCAGAATGCTAATAGTCCTTTTTTTCAGATTTTGAGCATTTACAGGGCTATAAGAGAAAGGAATGGGGGTAATTGGATTTCCCTTTTCAGTAGGCGGAACGGTTTCATGTGTGTTTTAGCTTAATGCATATAAATACACACGGTCTGCTAAAAGTTTGATTTAAACACTTCATGAGTAATACTGGAGCTAATGGAGCCAGTGATTTTTCACTGCCTTTATTAAGCAGTAACGTTATGCATTGAAATGTAGGAATGATTATTTCAGCAACTCTTGACTATGGAAAGTGTAGAAAACAGTGAAATGTTATCCATGTTGAAAATGCTGATTTGAATTTGCTCTTTTTTTACGGAGATAAAAATGTAGACACCATACAGCCATTTAACATACATGGATGAAGAATGATTTTTCAAAATATTTTGATTCTCTCAGCTTCAGACAAACTCTTATAATTAAAGTCTTATTTAAGAGGTTGATGGGTTCACTGACCACTATGTGGAGAACTGAAAGCTTGATATATTCTGACATGGATTCTTTTGAAAGCTGTCAAACAAGCAAAGCACAGCCTTAACATTTGATGTTGGCTTTTAAATTTTTATCGATGGGCTGCAATTTTCCTACATCACAGATGTGTGACTAAATTATGTTGGAAACTCTGTAGAAGTATTGTTTCCTTGAGACTGCAGGTGGAATGTCTTGGGTGCAGTGGTGAAGCTGGAGCTATTTGTATGTATGGAGACAGTGAGTTCTGCAGATGCTGGAGATCAGAGTTGAGAATGTGTTGCTGGAAAAGCATAGGTCAGGCAGAATCCGAGGAGCAGGAAAATCAACGATTCGGGCCGGAGCCCTTCATCAGCTTTTCATCCAGCAACACGTTCTCAACAATTTGTATGTATTTTCAACTGGATTGTGACTAGACGTTAACATTCAAGTTTGATGATTTTTTTTGTATTCTTTACCAGCTACTAAACAGTGTTTCACAAATCTCCATCTAGGGTGATTAGATTATTTGATATGCATCTTCATTGTTATTGATGATTCAAGATGGTATGTCAGAGTTAGGGGTCATAAGAGTGGACAGAACAATTATAGGATTGATGCCTATTTTTGATGCCCTAATTGTACAATCTACAGAGTACCTTATTCTTTCCCCTCTAATTCAGTGTTGCTACTATAAATAAACACAGTTGCTCTCAGCAATCATTTCAATGAATTGGAGCTTTTTATTGAGGAAAAGGGCTTTGGCGGAATCTGAAATTTAAAAAAAAACAGAAATTGCAGTGAAACACAGTAGTTCTGGCAGCAGCAGTTGTGGAGAGAGAAACAGAGATAACTTTTGAGTCCAATTTGACTCCTCTTCAGAGGAACCTATTTTGTCATAGCTCAGAAAGTGTGCCTACTTAAGTTTGCAGTCCAGCGAGCTCATTATGTTCAGTGTTTAGTAGCTTTTAAGTCACATATATTGGAGGAAAAAAATTATCATTTCATTGGCTCAAACAAAAAAAATACACAAATCCATAACTGTAGTGAAGATGTGCAATAAAATAGTCAGATTTCATGAACTTTTAAATGACACTAGAATTTCTGTGTCACTGATTTTGTAATGCTTTGCACAATTTTTGCAATGTTCAGGAAGGAGAAAGGATTTTTGAGTGGTCACGTTGCAAGATTTTGAAGCTGTTAAATGTTGGTAGGTGTGTTTATGCATCTTGAATGGCGCAAAGGGAATCTCAGCGCTCTGAATCCTACATAAATACTTCCCACGTTGGTGGCAACAGATGTAAAGCGGTGGTTATCAGTGACTGTTCAAACCCTGTGGGATTTCAGTTCTGATGTGATGAATACTTGTCTTTAACCAAGTTTGGCAGCCAAAATGCTATATATACTTTATATATGTAACTGCTCCGGTGTTATGTGGTATGGTTAGGTTCTCAGTACAAGAGATGATTGAACTGTTCAAGCATTAATGTCTAATCATAATTTTGAACAATTTTAAAGTTGAGAGCGATGAGATTTTGTTGCCAACGTGTGACAGACCATGAAATCTGCTTTAGCAGTGAAAATGAGGATTTAGTTTTAGTTGCATTGTCTAAAGTGGCCTTTCCTTCAGTAGAAAAACTGTAGTGTCTGAGTTTTAACTTTAGTTACAGATTTGCAAGTGTTTTTTAAAAAAAAAGTCAATGAAGGGATAGATCAGGATGTCACTAAGTATTCCATTCCTGATATTGGCATATAAGATTGAAAACTTATTTGATCAATGCTAGTTATATTAACAATCTTTCCAATAGATTTAATTTTTGTTCTGGTATTTTTTTGTGCATTCTTTTGATTCAGTTTAGTCAGTGGGACTAATTTCATAGTATGAGTTTTCAAGTATATTTTCGCATCTTTAATCTTTCAGGAGTAGTAGGCAGGAATTTCTAGGTATGGTTTGTCTGGGAAGTGCTTTGTTTTCCCAGACTGCTGATTTTGTATTCTGACTAGTCCTGCAATCAGTCTGAGTGATGGTATTGGTTCTAGTTCAGTTTAACAGTCCTCAGACTTGCCGACCAAAGTGCAGTGCAAAGGATTAATTTGAAATACTGAGCCTACCATTAAGGGGAATTATGTCACAGAGTCCCAATCCATAACTGTCATAACTTCGTGGTCCGCAAACACATGTATTTTTCTGATGTGTTGCAGTTTATGGAGTTGTTGCAACCCCTTGGCTTGCTCCCAATCCAACTAGTTTTAAGCATTCTAAATGAGTCTACTGACACATTGTCAACTTGGAGCTCGACAGTAATCCTAACGGAATGTAACACCAACATCGCTTTGTATGGGAGGTGCAAACAAATTATCTTGAGACTTGGGCACTGCTTGAATTTTTTTAAAACATCAGAGCTGTGAAAACATCTTGTAAAATGGCCTGTGATTAAAATATCTAACAGATTTAAAGCCTGAAAATAGAATGATTTATTGGCCTAGTGAGCTTCAGATTTGCAAGTGGATTGCATGAAGATAGTCTGCAGTTTCCCCTCCTAATTGGTTTCTTGATTTGACTGAACATGTATTATTTTACTTTTAAGCTGCTGTATTCTGAAGTATCTTATTACTCTAACTGTACATAGTTCACAGTTAGAGAGCTAACCACTTTGCTATTTTCTTTTCAGCCCATTATGTAATATGCTAATTAAGCCCTCGCAGGAGTAGCAGTTGAGGGGTTAAACCCTATAATTATTCAAATCTTTCAGGCTTTTCTCCCAGTTTACGATAATTTGATGAGGAAGTTCACTGTAATTAAATATTCAAATTATGAATAAGTGTCAATATGGCTTCCTATAGCCTGGGAATGATGATTAATTGTATCCAAAACTCTAGTGGCTCCTCTAATCTGAGGCAAACCGTTGCTGTTGATTATTTCTGTGGAATGCTTGCCATGTTTTTTGTTTTAGAATTTAGCCTGGTAATTGATTTGCCATATGTTGCACAAGTGCAGGTATTTAGAAGATGTGTACTTGAAGAACTCTGGGAATTTTTAATTGTAATGTTCATTTTTATTGTGGCAGGCAATTCTTAACTTATTTTTCTCCACCCTGCTCTAAAAGACTCATTTGGCACATAAAAGCTATAGCAGTTGAATTACTGTTGCATGCCTATGCTATAGAATTTTTCAAGTGTGAAGTTACCATTATAATGGCAGTTTTGAATGTAGTTTTGGAGGCACATTAGTAGAAGGTAGCACTGTAGCTCAGACATTCAGATCCAGATCTGAATTCTAAATTCAGAAGAAACAAACTGAGACTGCCTCTAGGAGGCTTTGAGGTAGCAGTTAGGTTTCACATCAGTGGAGTATAACTGGGGAGTTCAGTCTGGAGCTGAGTTTAAATGCTCAATGGATCATTAACCTTTTGATGGCTTTATAATAATTTTTAAACTTCACATTATACCAAGCAGATTCACCTCATGAGCCTCTCTCTAGTGTTAGTACCCACAGCAGAAAATTGTGTTCTCCTTGGTAGTCAACAGCTACTACTCTGAAAGCAGTGGTGCAAACAACTACAGGCCTTCTTTGGTGGTGATTGGTCCAGGTTACAGTTTGTGATTTTAATTTAGTACCTCAGTTGAGGGTCAGGAAAGGGGCAGTTGGTGGAGTGAGATGGCAAGTGGTGAGCAAGAGCTAAGGAGAGAGAGTTGAAGGCTTTTGAGCCAGTTGGGTTCAAGACAGCCAATAGGTTTTTAATGTAAATCTTACAGATCAGGAACACAGCATATGCTGATAACATATTTTCTTCTGGAGAAGTTATTTTCATTTTATTCATTTTTATTTGGCACATCATTGTTTTCGGCACATGCTAGTAGTCCTAAATAAGGGAAGGATGTATTTGAACCTTAATGGTTTATCAAGGAAACCAATTGTTACACAATTGATTATATTCTGCCAGTATTGATCACTATAATATGATGGACTTCTACCTATTCGGAAGTAAGTAACCAAGCATTTTCAGAACTGTCCGCCTTTGTAAGACTGTCTGGTTGATTTTGTTGATCACATTCTTGAGCTTGGACCAGAAGCTTTGGGTTTCAGCCCAAAGTGATGATCTTACTTTATAATCTAAGCTGATGCTTTACTCCTGTACTGAGGAAGTGGTGCACTTTTGGTGGCACTGTCATTGGATGAAATGTTTTAACTGAGTCTCTATATATCTCATTTGATAGTTTTGGTGAACCATAAAGGTTTTGTTATTTCAAGTATTGGCATACTTTTCAATGTTATTGAAAACAAGTGAAGTGATTCTTGGTGTTTGTAATATCTTGCTGCACACAAAATAGACACTCTGCTCATACTTGCCGTACTATTTCAAAGTAGTTTGTTGTATGTGAATTATTTTGGAACAACGCTGAACTGATAAATTGCAAAATAATGCAACTCCTCAATCGTGACCACATTGCATTTGGATCGAACCATTTTGCCTGGTGTAACAAGAAAAATGTTGTGCCTTGCAATCATATGTGTTGAATGTCCTGGCTACTTTTTGTGGTGATGCTGCTCATATAATGTTGGGTGCAACATTGCCATGCAGGTACACTTATTGTAAGAGAATGCCTCATTGAACGTGTGAAATCTTTAAATTATTTTGTTTGAAATGTTGTTAACACCGCTCAGAGTCATTTGTAGATTTTCATTTTTTATTGAAATGTGAATTGTATCTATGGAGAGTATTTTAAACTCTCCAATATTCGGGTTAAATGTTAGCCATTATGGGTGTGTCACGATAACAGACAAATTTTAAGGTGAAGAATGATCATTTATGAGATTTATGTGACTTTCTTGTTAACTTCGCAACACTCTTTATGGATCTATGCTTTTTAGATGATTTCTGCAAAAGTGACTTTTTTTTAGCATTGCTTATATATATTTTGTGACATCCCTGCAAGTGTCAGTATTTAGCATTAAAAATGTCTATGGTAAAAATGGCATTTAAATTGAGCATTTGTGTCTTTACAAACTGCATGATGTCGTAGAGTCATGCAGTATTCAAGTGCTTTACTGCTAAATAAGTATCTCTTTTGTTTCTTATATGCAACACAACTTCGATCTCCCACCCTAAGTCCTAAAAATAATGATGAAATAAATAACCAGGTAACAGCCTGTTTATTGATTGTAGGCATAAATTAATGAGGACAATAAGATAACTCCTCTTCAAGAACTGTCATGGGATTTTTATATAAACCTAAGTCTGTAGACAGGGTATAGGCTTAATGTCTGAATAAGAAGCATTCTGGGTAATCCACGATTGAGGAAGGGGAAAAATTATGCTTGTAAGAGGTGCTGTTTTGGTGAGGTATTTTCAGCATTGGAGCTGATTTCCTCAAATTCTAGGAGCAACAATCACTGTTTTATAAGCTCTTGCATTGTTTCGGAACTTTTTGGGGGAAAAAAAATCAAGGCAATGACACTTTAAAAAAGGAGGAAGGGAGAGAAAGGCGGTGACCACATGGTGGGAAGTGAATCAACAGAGAAAGAAACCTACACTGATGTCTGACCCAGCAGTAAACCTTCACATGTACTGCCTCTGCTGTTTGTCTTTAAGTACAGGTCATTCTGCTATGACATATGTTTTGTTAATGCAAATTCACTGTAACGCGATTGCCAAATTGAGAGGCAATGTTTCTAAAGCATGAACTTCGCCAACACTTAAGCACAGTTTCTAAAGTGCAATTTTTCTATAATGTGAGGTTACACAAGAACACAGCAATCTCATTATAGAGGAACTACCTGTACCTTTTGGGCATCAGAGTTCATCGAAGAAAAATAAGCAAACAGCGAAATTCACAGCTGTCATGTATGTGTGCAATGAACTGCCAGAGGAAGTGGTGGAGGCTGGTTCAGTTACAATATTTAAGAGGCTTTTATGGGTGTATAAATAGGAAGAGTTTAGAGGGATATGGGCCAAATGCTGGCGAATGCGACTACATTTATAGGATATCTGGTTGGCATGGTTGAGTTGGACTGAAGGGTATGTTTCTGTGTTGTATATCTCTGAGTCTGTGACTCTAAGAGAGCATTTCTGGCATTGCAGCACTCACTGAGGACCATACTGAAGTATCAGTCTGGGTTCAATTGTCTAATTTCTGAAGTGAGGTTGACTTCAGAGGTGCCACCATTGAGGTGAAGTTTATTTTAAGTGGAGGTACACAAAGAAACTCCATTTTGTACATTTGAAATGAGAAATTTTATTTTAAAAGAATTATCAGTTGGATTTTGTTTTTAAATGCTATTGGCTTGCCGCTTCCAAGCAACGGGACATGTTTAAAGTCATCACATTTGTCAACTGTGTCAAAGGCTGCTTTCAGTACCAGAAAACTGGAACAATCCTTTCACAAAGATATTAATGGAAAGGAAATGTTCATTAACGCTAGCAATTGGCCTCTTGAGATTGATGCCAGCTTTTTAAAATTCACAAGCAACCTGTGCTCAGTCTTCAACCATGCAAGTTTAAATTAATGGGATGAGAGGAACCTAAGACATACCTGAGAAAATATCGTATGACGCATATCATTGGGGAGAGAGTGGTTTTTCACAAAAATTAGCTGCTGGTTTTCAAAATCCTATCTTTTTTCAAGATTAATTAATGCATCCTTTTTATGCATTTGTTTTAAAAGCAGTTAGATTTCCCTTTAAAACTAAATGTCACATATGCTTTCTTTTGATGAATTCATGGAGATTGTGCTAACAGTAAAAATGTACATTTTCAGTGAATTTTTATGATCTTTATGGACTTGTAAACTTAGTATACATTGATTTTTGATTCTCAATTTTTGAAGTCAAATGGTAAGAGTTTCACTGATGCTCTGTAGATGTAAGACTTTTGAGGGTTGACAAAGATTCTTTTTTTAAAGTTACATAATAATGTATCGTGCTGATGAATGGGCAAAAAATAAATCTTTTACCAGGCTTTAGAACATAACATGATGTTAGTTTGCCTCTCAGTATTACCTGTCAAACTAGCTTGGGCAAATTTTAATAAAAATCCTGATGGAGTGAAAATACCAAATGAAATACATTGCACATAACCTCATTGTGCTAGTCCCTTTAACTCATAGAATTAATTTAACTTTGTAAAATGTTTATTTTCTGAGGTTTGCAAAATTAGTTTGAAATTTGTCTCCACCATTATCCTCCTTATCCTTTGACTTGAGCCGTTTTAATTTCCTGGATTATGTCTGTTGTATGAATATTTTAATATAGTACTTATTTAGTTTGACTAGAGACTTAATGCCATCTCATGTTCAGAAACAAATAAATATTCTAATTTAAAATTTGCACAGAAATATTGGATTTAAAACTGACACTACATGCTACTTGATCTTACTGATTACACCTTTAATAGCTTCTATGGTTTTCATAGCACACAAGTGTTTTCATAGGCTTTGAAGCACTTTTGGAGCATAGTCCTCATTGCAATGATAGGGAGTCATGGCAGCCAATTCATATATGACAAGATCCCACAAACAGCTGTAAAAGAAAATGCCAAATACTGTAGTTCAGTGATTATGCTAGAGAGTTCACTGTCAGTCTGGGTTCAGTCTTCTACTAGATTACTATTAGAATCATAATATTGTATGGAATCATAAACCCCTATAATGGAAAGAGGCCATTCAGCCCATCGAGTCCATGCTGACTCTTTGAAGGGCATCTCACCCTGTCCCATAACCCTGCATTTCCCATGGCTAATCCAATTAGCCTGCACATTCCTGGATGCTATTTAGCAATTGTACTGTGGCCAACCACCTAACCTGCACACCTTTGGACTGTAGGAGGAAACCGGAGCACCTGGCAGAAGCCCATGCAGATAAATGGAGAATGTTCAGACTCCACACATGGTTGCCAGAGGCTGGAATCGAACCCAGTCCCTGGCACTGTGAGGCAATAGTGCTAATCACTACGTCACCATGCTACCCCTATGAAATTGCTGACTTACACTTAAAATGTATATATCATATGCCTACTATGAAATTATTTACATGCATTTGAGAAAGTATGGAGGAATTTGGTGTAAAAGCTCAAGTAACAGTGTATCAATGTGATTGTGTCCCAATACCTGGGTTAGATAATCTAGGTTCAAGTTCCACTTGCTCCAGAGGTGTGTCATATTAGGTTCTGAGCAGGCTAATTTAAAGTACTTATCAATCCCTTTGTATGGTGCTAAGTTATTGACCTAGATTGCGTGCTTTGGAATTCACTCTTTTGCCTCGAAATTAAGAATGATCAAAACTAGCATCGTGGCTCTTCCTCTGCCGCCTTTTAAAAGATAGATTATAGCAACTTCTCTCTTGTGACTTAGTCATTGTGATCATGTAAAATTACGCTATTTCAAGGGCAAATGATCTAACACACTGCTCTTATTTATTTCCGTTTTGAAGGCCTTTTTTTATGACCTTCAGTAGTTACCAAGAAATAACTACTCTTTTACTTTTAAAGACAGAAAAAGGCCAGAAGGACTTGTAGCTTGAAACTGTCTACTAATTTGATGATTTTTGTCTTAATTCAGGCACATATCCTTGACACTTCCAGCTAGCTTCCGAGGTAAGATGCATGGCACAAGACCTGACTTTGAACACCAGACCTCCAACCTATACGCTATATCAGGTGAGTGTTACAACATGTGGAAACCCAGCACCAAAATGCTCCTGTTTCAGATTAAACACTATTGTGTACCATATTAACGTATTTTGGAACTATTGTTTTTAGTGGCACAAATCAAAAAATAACCTTGCAATATCATTATATAGCTCGAGTTCCCAGGTGTCATAAAGTCACCTGAAGACATTAATGTGATGTAATGCAAATAATATCCAGTTACTTCCTTTTCATTGCTACCCTTTTGACCTCGAATGCTACAGGGATTTTTTTTTTGTATTTATATTTATAGTGAATATTTGTGTACAAAAATTAAGGTGACAGAGGATTATGTCTTATTATATACAGTTCCTTTACCTTATTTTCAGACTTCCTTATTTGGTCTCAGTATGACTGATCTGAACCTTTCAGCTTTCAAGCGTAAGACTATTTTGTACATTTTTCTCTACAAAAAAGTAGTTTGTTCCCATGTTCTGAAAAGCAATCTGGCAAACAATTTTAGGAATGCCTTATATTGTCTTCTCTGCAAGACTAACAAGTAAATGAATTCTGAACTGTCAGGCTCCTATTGGATTGCACAGGTGTAAAAGGTAACGTGTTTAGAGCATAACTAGCTGAGTGCTTAACAAATGGAGGTGAAAAATTAGCTATTTTGATCTGATCTTTGGATTTTTAAAGAAATTCTATTTATTCAGCAAATTCGATGTTTTGGTGATTATGATGTTTTTCTAACTTGACCTTTTATTCCAAGTTTTCAAATGCTATCAAGCATTGGAGCATAACTGTCGTATTCTATTTAAACAATTGGGTTTTACATTTGAAAGATTCTTGAAGAATTTAAAAAACCATATTTTTCTAAAAAGTTGACTTGATTTTAGTAAGTGTCCTGGTTCCATTCACTTCTAAGGGTGGGGGGGTGGGGGTATTAATAGCTGAAACTTTGTAAATTAACAGGTTTACCATTAATCATATGTTTTATATTTGTTACCATGGTGATGTTGACAGGTGGGCAGGTTTATTCTTGAAAAAACATGTGGGTGCTGTCAGGCATCAGGAAGCAGGTTTGTTGGGATTGATGAATTGCCTGCTCCCTTGATTAAGCCTTCAGTCACTCGCAACAGCAAAACTAGGAACAGGATTTGGAATAGAATGTGTCAAATTCATTTGGTTCTGGGTTGTTGCAGATGTTGGAGCTAGTGTCATATATTAACAAAAAAAAAGTGTATTTTGACACTTTTCCTGTTTGTGCATTATTTGCTTATTGGCAGGCATAGTGGAAAATATTGAAACCTTGGATCTGTCTCCTCTCAATTCAAGCTGTGCTTGGAATTCTGTCGTTACTGGGAGGCATGGATCGTATCATGAAAGAACAGGCCAATAGTTTTCAAACTGGTGTGGAGTTTTTTAGTTGAAAAAAAATTGATAGAACTCTTTTAGTCTGTATTCTTTTCATGCCAGGTATGTGCCATAACCATCTAATTAATATAATTAGGTCTAATCCTTTCTTCTTTGAAGAAACTGTGACTTGCTCGCTTTTTAAAGAAGCATTATCAATTCATAAATTGAAAGGCTTTTTAAGCTGTGATATCAGAACTGTTTAGCTAGTAGGATGACGATCTATAACTTGCCTGACGTGCAGTTTCTGCCTGCAGCCTAAATTGCACATCTAGCAAGTGAATACAGTCCCATCAGTCTTGACAGTCTCAGATAAAATTTAAGAAATGATTTTGTTTAGGTTCCTCTGGTCTCCTTTGTGGAAGTCCTGCCCCTTGAATTGTATCAAAGCCTTATTCCAAACTATTTATTAAAATATCACTCTCCACTGAACATTATATCGTGCTCCTCTCCACGCATGAAAACCTTGCTATTTGTTGATGTCTGGTTCCTACTCCTTTGTCTTCATGCTGTTTCCTTGAGAACAGTTACAATGCTGCAGGGGAAAAGGGTCTTTTCTTTTGGACTGAAAGAGGTAAGGAAGGTTAAAAAGTGAAGAAAGGGGGAATATAAAAGAGAAATTAAGAAATGAAAGCTGAGAATGAAAGTGAACAACGCTGAAGGAGAACAAAAAAACAAATGAAGTGAAGGGGAGCAACATACAGAATAGGAGGGCTTGAAGAGAGAAAATGGAGAGGTGGGGAGAAAAAGAAATGAAGATTATTTTTATTTTTGCGGAGCTACAACTAAGAATGTTCAGATAAGGAGAAAAGAGGTTTGAGTCTGTTCCATAAAGTCTCTGAGAATCACTGAATCAGATTGTTGGTTCAAAGCAACCTGAGTAAAAGGACTTCATGATAGGATTTAGAGTCATAGAGATGTACAGCATAGAAACAGACCCTTTGGTACAACCCGTCCGTGCCGACCAGATATCCCAACTCAATCTAGTCCCACCTGCCAGCACCCGGCCCATATCCCTCCAAACCCTTCCTATTCATATACCCATCCAATTTCTTCAGACCTAACCTACGTTTTCTCAGTGGTTGTGGTTATTCCAGACTTTTGCGCAGGAAATACCTCTGAGAATGGCAAGACTTTTCATTGATGCATAACCTACCATGTCGATAAACAGCTGAGAGTGACACGTATGAAGTTCTTAAAAAGTGCATGCTTATACAGGCTAATTTGCAGAGAGCAGCTATTTCAAAACAGTTGCAGAAAATGTCTGTTCACTATCACTATTAAGACCATGTCTTTTTCCTCTGAATTGCTACTATAAGCAGAAGAAGTGGACTTATCTTTCAGCTGCCGTACATCTTTTTTGGTAGTGAATCCTGAATGCTGTTCCGCTGTCCCTGTTTCCACTATTACATTATCAATTTTCCTATGATGTCAGCATGAACTGACTTAATTCAAACACTCTTCGTATGGACAATGGTCAATGGTTCCCAAATTTGGCAGTGCTGGTTAGGTTTATTAGTGGATGGAGTAGCAACACACAGTAAACATTGATTTGATATTTAAGTCACCTTTTGAGCCAAGTTGCCAGTTTCATTCAAAGCTCTTGTATAATTGAAGTTTGAATGCAACTAGTAGCTCTTTAATTGAAGGGTCAGCATACTGTTACTAATTAAAAACTGCAGATTTTTTTTGTGGTAAATGTTTTGAGAAGTATATGTTTCCACAGCTTCTACAGCACAAATAATTAGCCACTTTATTGCTCCATAAATTACATATTTTTCAAAGGACTAAAATGACACAAACATATATTGGTTTCAACGGGTTTTTACAACCAATAACTGTAACAGCTGTCTCATACTCCATCAATATGAGACATTAAAGCATTATTGCTCAAGGAATTTATTAAGAAATGCATTCTCCACTGTAAAATCTCCCAAAATGACGCACATAAACCTCTGTACTGCTGAGTTGAGCTCAATATATGTCAATTTGTTAAAGACACCCATTCTAAAAAAATAATTATGCAAACTATCAGCTAAACAGTAGGCTATCAAAAACGGCTTTCCATGTGAAAATCGCTGAAATTGTGCAACTTGTGCATGGAAATATTTTATCAGAGACCATATGTAAAAACCATATTAAGAGAATTTGCTGTAGATTGTACCTGCACATCATTCTCAGCTTACCGATTTGAATTAAAATGTTTCTAATGAAAAGAAAAATGTCTGCTTCAAGTTCCAACTTGGGATGATGATCTCAGCTGGAGATGATCATTCTCCACAATGTATTCAATATTCCTTTTGGGAGAGATGATTATCCTGCACTTGAATGGGAAGGGTTTGGAGGGTTATGGGCTGGGTGCTGGCAGGTGGGACTAGATTGGGTTGGGATATCTGGTTGGCATGGACAGGTTGGACTGAAGGGTACAACTTTACAACTTCCATGCTGTACAACTCTGACTCAAAAGCAATAATTTTATCAACAGTGGGCACTGAATTTGTGTCTCGAATTACCATGGACTGGAACTAGTGCTTGAAGTGACTGGGCCACCAAACCGCTTTGTTTAAAAAATAGTCTAGAAACTGTGGCTGAAATTTGTTGTGAATCTGGTTCATCTGAGATACATGGACAGATGTTTACATAGGATCTATAAATGGCTAGGAATTACATGTCCATAATGTCTTTGAATCCATAGCTCAGTTTCACTGGAAGGTCTCTCCAGGGAGCTTTTGCTACTAAATTGTGGAACTCAAGATTGCATCCTTTGGGAACATTTATTTCCTATTGTCAAATCAAGCTTTCTGCTACCGCTACGTAGCTATTTTTGGACTAAGTTTTTTTGTAATCAGTGATCTCTAAAAGGTCGGACTACTGAGCTAACTACTGTGGATGCTGGAAGTTTGATTCAGTATTTGAAAGAAATTGTCTCAGTTAAAATCTGTTACAAAAGTAGAGAGAAAATGTGTTAAGGTGAATGGTAGGAAAAATACAATCATAAAAGGGGTAATGGAGCAAGTCCAAAGGAGGTGATAATGAAATAAATAAAGGAACAAAAAATTGGACTGGAATCTAGTGGTGGTGTAAGTGGGAAAAGCTAAATCAATACAACCAGTGGTTGCTCAGAAAGAAAGTAGAGGCAGAGAGTATGATCTGAAATTATTGGAACTCAATCATGAGATTGAGATTGTCACAGCCAGATCATCTTTTGATTGGGGCTATGTGGAAAATTGCTGAGGTATTTTCTGTACCCAAAAGCAGGACAAATCCAAACCAGCCAGTTAACACCCCTTCAATCTACACTGAATCATGAAGCAATGGAAAATGTCATCAACAGTGCTATCAAGCAGCACATGCTCAGCAATAACCTGTCAATGTCATTACCATTGAATCTATGCTCTCAATGTGCTGGGGCTACCATTGATCAGAAGCTCAACTGGACTCATTGTATGAATACACTGGTGACAAGAGAAGGTTAGAGGCTATGAATACTGCAGTAAGTAACTCACTTCCTGACTCCACAGGGAATACCAGCCTGCAAGTTCTCCCCAAACCACTCATCATCCTGATTTGGAAATAGTTTGCCATTGTCAATGGGTCAAAATCCTGGAATTCCCTCCCTAACAGTATTGTGGATCTACCTACATCATATGGACTGAAGTGGTCTAAGATGGCGGCTCACCACCTCCTTGAGGAATGGGCAATAAATGCCAGCCAGCCTTCTACACCCATGTTTATTTAATAAAAAACAAAAGCACATCACCAAGAACTAATGAATCCAAGTGGAGTGGAGAGGGAATTTAACATGATACAGTGACTGAAAGCCAAAGGCTGTATTTCTGAACTAAGTCGGGGCTTCCTGCAAAGATATCTCTCAACCTGTATTTGTTATTTATTCCCCAACCCACCCCCCGTGTAAAAATTAAAGGCACTATGCACTGCATTTAAAGATGTAGAAGTAAATGTAGAAGTGAAATGAATGTTCAGGACCTTGGACAGTGAGAATACTGGCAATTAGAGTCACAGAGATGTATAGGATGAAAACAGGCCCTTCAGTCCACATTGTACATGCCAACCAGATATCCTAACCTAGTCTAGTCCAATTTGCCAGCACTTGGCCCATAATCTTTCTAAACCCTTCCTATTCATATACTCATCCAGATGTCTTTTAAATGTCATAATAGTATCAGCCTCCACCACTTCCTCTAGAGTTCATTCCATACACGTGCCACTTTCTGCATGAAAATGTTGCCCCTTAGATCTCTTTTAAATTTTTCCCCTCTCATCCTAACCTTATGCCCTCTAGTTCTGGACTCCCCCACCCCAGGAAAAAGACTTTGTCTATTTATCCTATCCATGCCCCTCATGATTTTATAAACTTCGATAAACTTCTGGCACTCCAGGGAAACAGTCCCAGTCTATTCAGTCTCTGCCTGTAGCTCAAATCCTCCATTTCTGGCAACATCCTTGTAAATTAGATTACTTACAGTATGGAAACAGGCCCTTTGGCCCAACAAGTCCACACCGACCCGCTGAAGCGCAACCCCCCCAGACCCTTCCCCCACATTTACCGCTTCACCTAACACTATGGGCAATTTAGCATAGCCAATTCACCTAACCTGCACATCTTTGGACTGTGGGAGGAAACCGGAGCACCTGGAGGAAACCCACGCAGACACTGGGAGAATGTGCAGACTCCACACAGTCAGTCGCCTGAGGCAGGTATTGAACCCGGGTCTCTGGCGCTATGAGGCAGTAGTGCTGACCGCTGTGCGACCGTGCCGCCCACTAATCTTTTCTGAACCCTTTCAAGTTTCACAACGTCCTTCCAATAGGAAGGAGGCCAGAATTGCATGCAATATTCCAAAAGGGGGCTAACCAATGTCTTGTACAGCTGCAACATGACCTCCCAACTCCTATACTCTGTGCTCTGACCAATAAAGGAAAGCATACCAAATGCCTCCTTCACTATCCTATCTACCTGTGACTCCACTTTCAAGGATCTCTTTGTTCAGCAACACTCCCTAGGACCTTACCATTAAGTGTTGCTCTGATTTGGTTTTTCATAATGCAGTACCTCACATTTATCTAAATTAAACTTCACCTGCCTCTCCTCAAACTCGCTAACTATACCTCCTATGTTCACATCTAAATGATTCCTATAAATGACAAAAAGCAGTGAGCCCAGCACCAATCCTTGTGGCCCTGACTTTCTTGGTAAACAGGCCATGAAGAACATATTGGGATATTTTGAGTCGACCAAGATATCTGGGAAGGAACAATCATTTTAGAATGCTCAGAGGATGAAGTAGAAGTGATGGTAGATAGAATGAAGTGTGTTTGCTGAATGTTGGAAACTGTCAGGATATGGGTTAAATACAGGGGGAGCTCAGTTTAGTTCTGGCATGGAGGAGGATCTTTGTGAGAACAGCGTGTCTCAATCCCATTTACATTTCCAGCCAACCAATAGTCCTATGATCCTCAACTAAGGAAAAGTAAATTGTGAGAGAAACTCTTATGAAAAGTGGTTTCATCAGAAGGCATATTAACAGGTCCTTCTGCTATAACATGCATTTCATTAACACAAATTTACTATAACATGATTCACACTGTTTTTTTAAAGTGCAAACTTTGAAAATCTGTGTTGGCTGTAATCTAATTACATTGCCAACACTTTAAGTGCTGTTTTAAGGGTGACTTTTCTATAACACGGGGGTTGCACAAGAACGCAACCATTGTGTTATAGAAGAACTACCTGTACAGAGAAACTGGGAGTGCAGAATAAAGATACTGAAGGAAATGGGGTGGGAGGAATTGTAGCCAAGGTAATTGAGAGTGTCAGTGAGCTTATTGTGGTTAAGGGAGGTTGTTGACTTGAACCTCTACCTTAAATTTAAATAAAAAATTGACTCTGCCTTTTAAGAAAAATTCAAGGGCAAAGTTTCCTACAGATTGGGAGAGAAAAGACAGTGTGCTGGAGTAAACAAAAACTGATGGAAACAGCCGGAAGATGTTAATTAGAGAATTTTCATTTGAATTAATGAGAACTTGGAACGTGACTGTATTTATTATTTCAAGTACTGTTATGACTGTAATGTTTAAGTAGCAAATTATTGCTCTCTACCAATTATTCTTTGATTTTGATTTTACTAGAAACTTGAGAAATGTAGATTTTAGAGCTGCTTTTCAATTTTTGAATAAATAGACTATGAAGTCCCAATGTCCAATACTAACAGTGGTCTTCTAAAGTTGCTATCCGCTACCAGTAAATGGAAATACAGTACTTTTTCAAAAAGATCATGCAGGGCATGACAGTTTTGAACATGTGGTAGGGTGATGCATTTTTGTCTTTTTAGATTCATTTCCATCCAATGTGTCCTCCTTTGGCACAAAATAATCTAGTGAGAAATTCAAGTAGCAATATTTAGCATGTAATTTTGAAGCTTAATATTTTGTGTCATGTGTTTTGTTAAATGAATTACACTTAATTCTTGAATATGTTTTACAAGTTCAAAGCAACCAGCTGAAATTTCATATCCTGTAATTGTACAGTAGAATATTTAGGTATGTGTACATTGTCTGCTTTTATTTAATTGTTTCTAATTCTAGAATATCTTTGAAATAATGAAAGCTTTATTTGCCTTTGTTCACTTGATATCTCACTTTTATTACTCAATGCTGGAGACGAAGGACTTTACGAGTGAAGTAATGGAGAAATAATTGTTCATGTGTAATATTCAAACAGAAGTATTAACTTTGAATTGTGCAAAAATAGAAAATAGCGTCCTTCACTGCAGGAAAGATTAACAGGCAACTTTGTGCTGTTGGATTTAGATTAGCGTTTTCCGATCTTGCTGTTCACATGTCATGATGTGGATTAGAACATTTCAGAATTGCTGAAACTTACAAGTGAGACTCTGTTTCCAAGATGTGCACAGTTTTCAGGATGTCTGTTTGTGTAGGTGATCTTGTGATGATATTAAAAAAAAGTGACATTCAGGTTATGAAAGGCACAGTGCATCACTAGCTGTAATTATTCTCACATATGTAACTTCCATTCTTTTTCCCTTCAAAGTTAACAGTTCTCCTTAAATTGATTAAAGTGCTGTTAGGGAAGGTACTGATGGATGAATAAGTTGTGTACACTAGATCATCTTCTATAAGACACGATAATGTCAGTGTTATATAAGGAAAATTGTGTTTATTGTGCATTTTCTGGACAGAGCTGTAGACAGATTTGAGATTTGAGAACTTTTTAGATCATATTTTAGTTTTGGCAAACTTAAATGTGCATGCTTTCTAAGTTTTTGCTGAATTGAATCTAATTGCGCTTATGTTAACACATAGCCTCAACTCTTTAGCTGCAGACCAGTGTTGCACTGGTTAATCCTTTGATAAGGCATATACTGTTGATTTTTCTTCTGTACTATGTAGCAGTTCCCCAAAACTAGCTCTCCCAAGATAGAAGAATATCATACTTAATTATTGCTGCTTACTCATCTTAAACCACAGGACATATGTGTCTACATGTGCATCAGGATAAAACCATGCTTGTCTTTTACAAATCTTTTACAGTGGCATTTGAAAATTTCAATCTCTGTTTGCCAGATTGGCTGGCTTCCTTCTGAACCTGCTGCCTATGCTGCTCAAAATAATCAGTACATTCTGTTACTGTCTGATTTCTACCTTCTCTTAATGAGCCCCAGAAATTCCCCTCACTATGTGAAGACCACAAATTGTTTTGTATCATGATGATGCAATCTCATAATCATACTTTTTTTGGACAGAATTGCAATCTTCCAAATAGATTATACATATTGATTTATAATGGACAAGTACATCTTGTGGAGTACTACAAATTGTGTTTTTGACAGTTCAAAAAATCATAAAGTGCATATTTTAGTTACTTGCTAGCAAAAACCTTGGGATAGATGGAACAAAGTTGTTTCAGTTTTAATCCATGAAGGCTTTTAAAGACACATTCAGAAAATGTCCAATCCTTTGTTTGTACTGCATTACACAGAAGCTGAAGTTTCAGCATTAGGTTTCAGATGTCCTTCGGTTGTGTTCTGAAATGGTTTGCTTTATTAATGTTTCCTGTGAGCCTAAGATTGCTAAATTGCTGATTTATACTTGATGCAGGGAGCACCATTCAGATCAAACAATTCGTTACAGAAGAGAAAGAAATGAATAAAAGAGCATATTTCAAGAAGGGATTTGTTTCATCTTGAGATCTCAAGTAGCTTTGGTAGTTCAAAACGTGAATCATCAGATTGTTTTCGCTCAGTTACTGACATGAAAATGTGGCTGCATTTTCTGTTCCTTCTTTGAATTGAAGGTGTAATTTACGCTTTTTATAACATGAGAAAATGCACTTTGCATGTGAGGTATTTAGTTTTTTTGCCTCTTTTTCCAAAGCCAACTTTAGTCAACACAATACTCCAATTTGGGTATAGGAAAATGTGCTTTGCATGTGAAATATGTTTTCCCAAATTGAGTAAAGTGTTTTTGGGGTGGATTCATACTTGTCCATTTGTTGTTGCAAACAATTTAGATTAAATAAAAAATAATCAAATAACTTGACACTTTTAAAATGTTGCATTAGCACCGTTAGCTTCTAAAACTTTAGTTGAGGATTTTTACTATTACATAAAAGAACCTTGCAGAGCATTCATATTGTGGCTTTTAATGTGGATGGAACCTACTATGAGATCCAATTATTTTAATAGCTGTTAGATGACTGACAATTAACAGACTGTGTAGACAGGTTTTCCTTTTAAACCAGTAAAATTGAGGGTAGTTCGGAAAATATCAGAGCAGCAAGATGACAATGAATTTTGATTTCCTGGAACCAATATTAGAGTCCTTATTAAAGTATGTGCATCTGCTTTTAATTTACTCCAAATAATTGGAAAATGCAATGAAGCTTTCCAATTAAGGCACTGCTTTTATGCTGTTTAATAATACCCCCATAATATTATAGCTTATGAAGTGACAGGTGAGCTGTTATATGAATAAAACATAAAGGCAGCAATAAGGGACAGAAAGTGTAGACAGTTGTGGGCTTTTAAATGCAGGATGTGATTTGCATATATTAATCTTTTCTTTTCAGGCTTATCAGGCTTTCTTCAGTAGTTGAAGTAAAAATAGCCTTGACAGGCAATGGCATGCTTCATTTTTTTGAGGATTTATTACATGTATAATTCCAGATCTTTAATAATAAGATATGACTGATTTTCTTAGTTCCACCGAATTGAAGGAATTCAGCTAATTGTTCCAGATGGTGCATTCTGATTATGCAAAATTACTTCTCATGCTGATTTTTTTTCTCTCTGTTTGGTTTTGGTATTTTGATAGAATTCAAATAAAATTAATTTTTGCATACACTTTTATCTCTCCTATAAAGATACATCATTTGCTGTAACTTCAAATTTAATTTTCACCCAAGTGCCGCCTCTTACTGGTTCCTTGACTGTCTGAGATCAGTTCTATTTTCTATATTATTGCAGTCAGTTTTTACATTCTGCACATTTTTAAAAGAAAACAAACTGTGATAGAATGAACTGCTGATCTTGTTTTAACCAGCTTAGAGATGTTAATGGACACAAAGTTATTAATTTAGGAATGAATTATTTCTATGGCTTTTTCATAGAATGGGTTGGCAGGGTAAAATATAAATGAGTGAAGTCCCCAGTTTGAAGCACTTTTTGTTTTTGAAACCTTTGAGCAACACATCACTTTCCTGCCAGGGAGTGGCCAGATTGCCTTGTTTCAGAGATTTGTCGGAAAAATTGTTTTACTTTCATTAAGGTTCTCTTAACTTATATGTAGCCTGTATCCTTGAGTTGAAAAGTGGGATTGAATTGTAAAGAAACAGTTCTTACCCAGGATTTAGATGCTGTAGCAAGAACTCCACCACTTCAATTCTTGAGGAAGAACCTTGCCTCTTCCATTGAAGTCAGAAATTTGCTATATTGGAAATTCACAGCTGAGAGTCCAAACTTGTACCACTTTTTTTCCAAGACAAGTATGCAGAGTTTGTTTTTTCATGCCAAAATAGTGATTTGGGATCTATGTGAAAAATGAAAATTGAGCAACATGTTCAAAATAACTGTGACAAGTGCTGAAAACATTGATGATTTTCTAGCCATTTTCTTGTGCCTTATAATAAGTTTAGTTGTTAAGATAACAGTAGTAAATCTAAAGGTTTAATTGTGTGGTCATGAATTCTACATGTTTGAGAGGTCATTTAGTTGTGGTTGCCTTGTTAAGTGATCATTAGTAGTATGAGTTTTGTGAAATATTTAATTTATTCTAAAGGTACTGATGATTAAATTGCAACATTTAATTTCCAAGTCTCTATACATCGAATGTTCTTATTAAGAGAGAGCGCTAAACTATGACTTGTTGGGTTGAGACTTCATGCTGTAATCCCAGGTGCGTTAAATATGTTGTAATAGAATTAGTTTTTATTTCAACAATGTAAAATGTGGAAGAGTGTATAATAATATTGTAGGTATGCTGTTACCCTGAGATGGGTAAAGAGAGAAATGTTGGTGATCGCTAAAATTTAAAATGTTCACTTTGTTGTGGGAGCTACAAGAGTAGGTCAGAGACCAGGAATTCTGTGATGAACCTCACACCCTGTCTTCCTGCTTTCTGTCTGGTATCTATAAGGTCTAAGTCTGAAGTGTGATGAAATGCTGTCCACTTGCCTGAATGGATGCATCTCCAACAGCACTTGAAGCTCAACGCTATCCTGCTTGATTGGTACCTTATCAACCATCTTCAACATTTTTTAATCTTTTTCCCACTGACTCACAGTGGAGCATTGAGTACCATCTACAAGATTCCTTGCAGTAACTCACTCCAACAGCACCTTCTAAATCCATGACTTTTACTATCTAGAAAGGCAAAACACTACCATCTGTGAATTCCTCTCCAAGCAATGCATCACCGTAACCTGGCACTCCCTAACAGCACAGTGCGTGTCCCTACATCCAAAGATGTAGCACTTTAACTAGACAATGCACTGACATCTTTTCCAGGTTAATTGGCAGATAGGCAGTAAATGCTAGAGTAGTCAGACCACGTGCTATGAACGAATTAAACAAAACAGTTTTATTATTCTAGGCCGTGACACCTAATACCAGCCAAAACATGGTTTAATCAAAGCATGATCTCAACTCAGCATTGCCCACCTTCCTACCTAAGCAACGCTGTTTTCATTAGGGTGAAATATGGTCATTATGTTGCAACTTCTTCACTTATCTTTGCATTATGGTAACATTCACAACCTAGTTGAATTTTACTGCCTTGCTTTCTATATTTCAAATTTGGAAACTATTCCTACCTTAGGGTGGCACGGTGCCTCAGTAGTTAGCAATGCTGCCTGACCACACCAGGGTTCCAGGTTCGATTCCAGCCTCAGATGACTGTCTGTGTGGAGTTTGCACATTCTCCCAGAGTCTGTGTGGGTTTCCTCCGGTTGCTCTAGTTTCCTCCCACAGTCCAAAGAAGTGCAGGTCAGGTAGATTGGCCATGCTAAGTTGCCCATAGTTTTAGGTGCATTAGTCAGAGGGAAATGGGTCTGTGTGGGTTACTCTTCGGAGGGTCAGTGTGGACTGGTTGGACCGAAGGGCCTGTTTCCACACTGTAGGGAATCTTACAAAAAAAAGGATGCTTCAAGGCAGCATGCTAATGTTGCAGAACTTTTAGAACCAGGCATGTTTCAGTCAACCTGTTTTTTAAGCCAATCAGCAAGAAAGGTTTACTATTATTTAGTAAGAACATCACAGAAATATTAATCAGTATACAGTGTTGTAGGCACCAGCCAATGTCTGCTCAGTCTCTTGGTGAATACAGTAATTATTATGGAGAATCTATTTAAGGATGCAGCAGACGATAACTATTGGTTAACTGGCTTCACTGACAAAATCCAGTTATTTCAAATTTATCAAGCCTAGCCCAAACATGTCCTCCTGTCCTGACTCTCTTCATTCATTAAAGGCAGTCTAGTACTTTATTTAGTAATATTAGGTTCTGTAAAATCAGTGGTTTTGTTTTAGAAATTTTATTGATTTTTCTCACGATATCTTTAGTATTGAAGTACAGGCTAAACCTGAAAATGGTTTGGGCCTTGCGATTGTGGGCTTGGGTGGATTCTGTGGCACGTTGGATACAATATGGGCAAAGTATTGGCAATGTGGAATTATCCCTGTAGCTCTACACTTTTCGTTTTCTTTTAGAATTAAAAGTGCTTTCAATTTGAACAGTTGGCTAAGCAAGTCTCTTGATCATTTTTAATAGAATATGTGCGAGGAGGATCATTGTGATTTTGCCATTCTATGTCACTAAAGCAATTACATGTTCTAATTGTTCATTGAACATTATTAACGTCCTTATGCCAATAGCTCTTTCTTTGAATGTGTTGTGTTATTATAGTAATATTGCAACAAGGTAAGAAGAAATTATAATTAATTTAACATTATTTAAATTCCAAACTTTGTTTTTATTGAATGGGTCACGAATTTTTGTGTCGCGATATGAACTGCAGTAGCCAAGATTCTCATTTAGTAAAGCCATGCTACATGGATCAGGGCATTTTATTGGTGTTTTCTAGCAAGATTGTTTTTAAAAACAAAGTTGTGTATTGACCTAGTGACCCATGCCTTTTTATGGAAATATGGTTATTGTGGGAACTCCACAAATATATAAATGTAACATTGTTATCAAAGATAAACTATAGATGTCAGGAAAATTCAGCCCAAAAATATTGAATTGAAAGGTACTTTTCTCTGAAACCTCTTCCAAAGGCCTCATTAGGGGCTTGTTGATCTAGTGTTTAATATGCAGATTAAATAGACCCATTAAATATAGTTTAAAGAGATTTATGTGCAGACATTTAATTTTTTCGAAGATTTTTTAATAGGCCCATTTACTCCAGCAGTATTAATGATTACATAATCCATATTGAACACTCAAAGTGTGATAATTTTCTTGTGTGAATAGTGAAAGCCTGCTTAGGGGCATTTTTCCCTTGGTTCCAGACTTGAGAAGTGGACTTCAATTAAATTATTACATGCTTAATTGTTTTCCTCCTTTTGCTTATCTTTTACTCAATGGAACTGATGCTATGCTGTAAATATTTTTTGTGTACATTTGAATAATGGACTATTAGAAATGTGCAAAGACATTTGAGCTATCTTCCAACCAGTATGTTAAGTAAAATAAGCAAGAGTTCTTTTTATTTAAAATCTGTACAAAACTGAGCTTGTTGAACAATGCTTTGTATATTCACAAATTAACTTGCAGGTCATATAAAGAGAAGGGTGGTTTAACAAGTTTATAGATTTGTAGTTACAAGTTTTGGAACATGAATTTGATTTAAAATATGTGCAGTAACAGCCACTATCTATGCAATCAAGGTATGGCACATTAGGGTTAAAATTGCATTGCTTTGCTATACAGTGTGAGAGTCTTTTTCTGAATTTGTGGTGAAAATTGGGATATTTTAGCTCCATGCAGTTTTGTTGTTTCTTCTTACAAAGGTATTGTTAGTCTAGGTTTCGAGATTTTTATGCAGTTAAAGTACAATTATGTTTTGTGATTTTTTTTGTGAAAAATTGCACTTACTATCAAAAGCTTGAATGATAAACCTGTCGATTATGCTTGACCATTTAGTCAAATTATTGGAAGACTGGAACCTCTGCTTGGAATCTAGATGAAATACAGATCATCTTAAATGCTGGCTGAACATGTAGCTGCAGTTAGTTGATTGTAACCTTCTGTTGCCATTTGCAATGCTTTTCTTAAAGAGAACTTTGCTCCTTAATATTTTTCTGCAGATGTATGCATATAACCCTAAACAGATTTAGTTTCAGTGAATAAATGCTATATAAATGTAAAGTTAGTCAAGGTGTTTATACAAGTCAGTACTTAAATAGTGAAATCTGAATTGAGTTAAAAGCATCCCCATTTTCAATACATAATAGCTTCTGTCATAACGTTGTGATATCATGTAAGAGGAGGACCTGCAGACCAATTAATTTTATGTACAAAATGAATTCCATAAATAATGTGCATATATCTATAAACAGTGCTTCGAATACATATGAGGGCCTCGATTCTTGTATTTGTTGACCTGGTCTCCACAGGTCTTCAGAGCTAGCATTATTTCTGATAAACCATATCATGATAGAGTTATTTTTCTTGTCAGAAATTGTTCTTTATACTTTAAAGCCCCTGACACCCCATACGTTATATGGCGAAAATCAATTGACTTCAACTTGGTTTCTACTAATATAATTGTGACTCTGTCACATATTTAACTTTAAAATCCTTAAGTTGTTGTAGACAATGTTATTTAGATGATCTCCTCTTTCAGCAAAATTGAGGGCAGTTTTTAAAAAAAAAACTCTTCTATTAGCAATTTTTAAAAAAAATTACAGTGGAAGAAATGAAAACAGTTTGGTAAGACTTGTGGAAAGAAATTTGGGCTCTTGAGAATTGGAACACTGCTGCTTGATAATTGTGCCTCTTGTTATAAGCCTGTAATTAACAAAATCGCAGAGTTAGGCTTTGTCACTTCATTTCCTTTCATCAGAATGAGTATAATAATGAACAAAGTTCCCTTGTTTCATATGCTAAGCTCTTGCTCTTAAACCCATATGAGTTCATAGGCTTCTATAATTGCTAAATTGGTTTGTTAGAGCAAGATAATAGAGAATTTCTTCTCTTTATAATTGGACACTTCTTCCCTGTAGGCTAATGTATGCACATCTCTTGCATACTCAATAAGTTGCGCATTTGAAAGCCATAACTAGCTAATAACTGCTACAATGTCATCAGAGAGTAATGGTATGCTGATTAGCATAATTAATGACAAATGGCATTGCAGAAATGGTGGATTGGTTTAGTGGATGATGAATGCGTCAATGCCTAGGTTGGAACCTGCCAAGTTGGCCTAGCTGGCTGTCAGCCCTTATGTTATTTCACTGGTAGATCTCATTAGTCACCATGTGAGATGCCAGTTTTTATTCGTTGGTGTCTTGAACACTGAGAACTTAATAATGTGAACAAATATGGCTTCCAGTTTCTGGAATTAAATCTTACATTAGCATTTTTTCTGCTTCATCAATTTTTTATCCACTTCATCTCTCACAGAATTCACTAGGATTCATCGATCTTTTAATGCAAAGAATAGTAAAACAGCAGCGCTACAACAAGAGCACTTAACGTAGTTACTTTGAGCACATACATAAGGCAGTGAATATGCAGCTAAATGTGTTTTTTTTTCAACAGAACTACCTGTTAATGTCAGTTGTAGGTGCGAGTTCTATTATTTTCCATAAAATTCCTTTTGTGCTGTAAAGCTCCAAGATAAAATTGGACTTTAGCTTCACGCTGCAATAGTCACAGTTCTAAATGTGAGATTTGCTAATGCAGTTACAAAATAGCACTGCAGTTCAATCTGACCAGAACGCAAAATAAAGTTGGCTTTTCTGTAGCTCACATCAATCATGAGGTGTGCATTTTGCATGAAGTCACATCTGTTGTCTTTATAGTGATGGACCTGTGCCATGACAGCTAGTCAGAGACTACTTTTTTGTAGTAGAATGAGCCTAGGATCAATATTCCTCTCCCAGTGCTGTCCAGGAACAATTTAGGTACAAATCACTGCAGGTTTGTTGTTTCTGGGCTACACCTTGGTACCTAATCTTCTTGGACTGAATTTAAATAACACATGTACGTTGAGCAGGCATGGGGTATATTATTGAAGCACAGCGGGGAAATTCCATTTGCTGCCTGTGGCTAAAATGCAGCAGCAACCTTTAAGGGCCAGACCATGCAGAAGCCTCATGAGGAAGCCTGAAGGACTTGAGAATTTGACAGGAATTGAAAGCAGGAGCTTTTAAATGTATTTATATCTGCTGGAAGCTGTGATTTGGATATCAGTGGTCTTTACATTTACTTAAAGGATGGGTGTCTATTTTGTACTTATATTGTTGTGGTTCTGTTCGCCGAGCTGGGAGTTTGTGTTGCAAACGTTTCGTCCCCTGTCTAGGTGGCATCCTCAGTGCTGGGGAGCCTCCTGTGAAGCGCTTCTGTGATGTTTCCTCCGGCATTTATAACGACCCGCATCTATGAACACCAACTAGACACAAAACGACACGACCAGCTATCCTTAGTAGCCACACACGCAGATGACAAGCAACATGAATTCCACTGGGACAACGCTACTATTATAGGGCAAGCCAAACAGAGAACAGCCAGGGAATTCCTAGAGGCATGGCACTCATCCACAGATTCTATCAACAAACACATCGACCTGGACCCAATATACCGGCCACTGCAGCGGACAGCAAGAACTGACAACCGGAAGCGGCAGAGACGAGCCACTATAAATGCCGGAGGAAACATCACAGAAGCGCTTCACAGGCGGCTCTCAAGCACTGAGGTTGTCACCTAGACAGGGGACGAAACGTTTGCAACACAAACTCCCAGCTTGGCGAACAGAACCACAACAACGAGCACCCGAGCTACAAATCTTCTCCCAAACTTTGTACTTCCATACGTGGTTTGTGATTCTAGCAGCAGGCTAGACACTTTGTATTCTGACATGAGGTAAACTGATAAGAGGATGGCAGCACAGTTTCAAGTATTGGGAGGGAAAACCAGTGTGGGTATAAGGAACATAAAACATAGTCCATCGTTAAGTGTAAAGTACCTGTGCAACAAAACAATACTTTCTTTAGAATCATCCCACACGAAAAAAATTATCTTCCTTGACAATGTAGGTCTGTCTTTGAAGACAGCTAGCATCTGAACAACAACACCAGGCTTTTTTTTCCCAGAGACCAGCATGCTACTGTAGTGTACCTAGTGCTATGGAGAAAATCGTAGTATAGATGTCTTCGAAATTTATTTGCATTGTTGCAGGTGCCAAAGCCATAGCAGAAGTTCATGGGTAGCATGGATGTTTACAAAAAAACAAATAAAGAACAATTTTCCACCCATTTTTCAGGGGAGGGAAGAAAGTGAGGAAAATCAATTTTTAAACAAATTAATTCTGGATCTTCTGCAGTAAAAGGGTAATAGTGATTTGTTGAAGATTTCCAGGTTGGCATTTGCTACAGGTAACAGTTATTTGTTCAAATTTTGCAAAAATTGCCTACAAATGTAATTTAAAACTATTCTGGGAGTTTAGCCTTTCAGTATTAGAACATAGAACATAGAACATAGAAGGATACAGCGCAGTACAGGCCCTTCGGCCCTCGATGTTGCGCCGACCGAATCCTACCTAACCTATACTAGCCCAATAACTTCCAAATGCCTATCCAATGCCCGCTTAAATGACCATAAAGAAGGAGAGTTCACCACTGATACGGGCAGGGCATTCCATGAACTCACAACCCGCTGTGTGAAGAATCTACCCCTAACATCTGTCCTATACCTACCACCCCTTAATTTAAAGCTATGTCCCCTAGTAACACCTGACTCCATTAGCGGTAAAAGGTTCTTAGTATCTACCCTATCTAAACCCCTAATCATCTTATACACTTCTATCAGATCTCCCCTAAACCTTCTCTTCTCCAATGAGAACAGCCCCAAGTGCCTCAGCCTTTCCTCATAAGATTTTCCTACCATTCCAGGCAACATCCTGGTAAACCTCCTCTGCACTCGTTCTAAAGCTTCCACATCCTTCCTATAGTATGGCGACCAAAACTGCACACAATACTCCAGATGAGGCCTCACCAGAGTCTTATACAACTGCAACATGACCTCAGGACTCCGGAACTCAATTCCTCTGCCAATAAAGCCCAGTACACCATATGCCTTCCTCACAGCACTATTTACCTGGGTGGCAACTTTCAGAGATCTGTGAACATGGACACCAAGATCCCTCTGCTCATCCACACTACCAAGTAGCCTACCATTAGCCCAGTAATCCATCATCTTGTTATTCCTACCAAAGTGAATGACTTCGCACTTAGCTACATTGAATTCCATTTGCCACATTTCCGCCCAGCTCTGCAACTTATCTATATCCCGCTGTAACCTACCACTTCCTTCCTCACTATCCACAACTCCACCGACTTTTGTGTCATCCGCAAACTTGCTTACCCAGCTTTCAAGTCCTTCCTCTAGATCATTTATAAAGATAACAAAAAGCAATGGTCCCAAAACAGATCCTTGTGGTACACCGCTAGTAACTGCGCTCCAAGATGAACATAATCCATCAACTACTACCCTCTGTCTCCTTCCAGCCAGCCAATTCCTAATCCAAACCTTTAATGTATCCTCAATGCCATACCTCCGAAGTTTTAGCATTAGCCTACCATGGGGAACCTTATCGAACGCCTTACTAAAATCCATATACACAACATCTACTGCTTTACCCTCATCCACTTCCTTAGTCACCTTCTCAAAGAACTCAATAAGGTTTGTGAGGCACGACCTGCCCTTCACAAAACCATGCTGGCTATCCCTGATCACGTTATTCCTACCCAGATGTTCATAAATCTTATCCCTTACCATTCTTTCTAAGACTTTGCCCACCACTGAAGTCAGACTCACTGGCCTATAGTTACTAGGGCTATCCCTACTCCCTTTCTTGAACAATGGGACCACATTCGCTATCCTCCAGTCCTCTGGTACTATTCCCGTTGACAATGACGACATAAAAATCCAGGCCAATGGCTCTGCTATCTCCTCCCTAGCTTCCCATAGGATCCTGGGGTAAATGCCATCAGGCCCAGGAGACTTATCTATATTCATCCTTTCCAATATTCCCAAAACCTCTTCCCTGCATATATCCAGGGCATCCATTCTAATTATTTGTGATTCCATATTCACATCAGCAACAGTGTCCTGTTCCTGAGTGAATACTGATGAAAAGTACTGATTTAATGTCTCTCCAATCTCCTCCGCCTCCACACACAACTTCCCACTACTATCCTTGACTGGTCCGATACCTACCCTAGTCATCCTTTTATTCTTGACATACCTATAGAAAGCCTTTGGGTTTTCCCTAATCCTACCAGCTAAAGACTTTTCATGTCCCCTTCTCGCTTCTCTTAGCTCCCTCTTTAGCTCCTTCCTGGCTACCTTATAACTCTCAATCGCCCCTACTGAACCTTCACGCCTCATCTTTACACATGCCGCCTTCTTCCCTTTCACAAGGGACTCCAATTCCTTACTAAACCACGGCTGCCTCACAAGGCCCTTTACACCATGCCTGACTGGTACATACCTATCGAGGACACGCAGTAGCTGCTCCTTGAACAATCCCCACATCTCATTAGTGTTCTTCTCTTGAAGCCTGTTTTTCCAATCCACACATCCTAAGTCATGCCTCACTGCATCATAATTTCCCTGCCCCCAGCTATAGCTCTTGCCCTGCGGCGCACGATTATCCCTCTCCATCACTAAAGTATTTTAGGAGAAGGTCAACTTAAATCTGCTGATATGCAGGGAGTAAATTATACTTGTCACAACTGTGTTTGTTTGAAAATAATTTTATGAAAATGCTGCTTTAATTCAGTAGTTTTAATTTTTAATTTTCTTTCCAAATGTGGTCCAGTTCTAGTTCACTTTTTTTCTAAAAAATACACCAAGCGTTATAACTGTGTATGTCCTAATGACAATATTCATCACAATTACTATTCCCTATACAAAGGTTAACTATAAAGTGCACTCCTTTATAGGAAATGCAGGTGGCAAATACAGGTGTAAGGATTCACCTTCCACCTACCACCACTTCTATCTAGAAGGACAAGGCAGTCAATACATTGGGAGCAATATCACCTGCAAGTTTCCCTGCAAGCCACTCATCATCCTGACTTGGCAATATATTGCCATTCCTTCACTGTTGCTAGATTACAATCCTGGAATTTCCTCTGGAATGGCATTGTGGGTCAACCCATAGGAGGTAGACTGCAGCGGTTGAAGAAGGCAGCTCACCACCACCTTCTTGAAGGCAACTAGGGACAGGCAATAAATCCTGTTCTGCCAGACACGCCCACATCCCACAAATGAATTTTAAAAAGACTTCAATTTAGCAGCATTTTCAAAGTTTATGAGAAGATTTGTAGCTCGGATGCTCGTTGTTGTCAGTTCCAGCTGTCCGCTGCAGTGGCCAGTATATTGGGTCCAGGTCGATGTGTTTGTTGATAGAATCTGTGGACGAGTGCCATGCCTCTAGGAATTCCCTGGCTGTTCTCTGTTTGGCTTGCCCTATAATAGTAGTGTTGTCCCAGTCGAACTTGTGTTGCTTGTCATCTGTGTGTGTGGCTACTAAGGATAGCTGGTCGTGTCGTTTCGTGGCTAGTTGGTGTTCATGGATACGGATCATTAGCTGTCTTCCTGTATGTCCTATGTAGTGTTTTGTGCAGTTCTTGCATGGGATTTTGTACATTACGTTGGTTTTGCTCATGCTGGGTATCGGGTCCTTTGTCCTGGTGAGTTGTTGTCTGAGAGTGGCTGTTGGTTTGTGTGCTGTTATGAGTCCCAGTGGTCGTAGTAGTCTGGCTGTCAGTTCAGAAGTGTTCTTGATGTATGGTAATGTGGCTAGTCCAATTGACAACCGGAAGCGGCAGAGACAAACCACTACAGATGCCAGAGGAAACATCACAGAAGCACTTCACAGGAGGCTCCCAAGTACTGAGGATGTCACCTAGACAGGGGACGGAACATCTGCAACACAAATTCCCAGCTCAGCAAACAGAACCATTAGCATATTGAATACTGTTATTTTCGATACATTTTTGGTTTTCTTCCTTTTTCTAAGTTTTTTTTTGTATTGGTAAGCTTCAACTGTGCTTAAATTAGTGAGTAATGGAGTGTATCGTTAGAAATGTATTTTAAGTAACAGCTGGGTAACTATAAACAAGTTCTGGGAAATAGATATAAACTGTGTCTTGGTCAGGAGTGCAAGACATGTAAATAAATCCATAGGAACTGTAGGAGCAATTTACCACAGATGCTGGAATCTGCATTGGCAAAAAAACAAATGCTGGAAATCGCAGCAGGTCAGGTAGCATGCATGGAGAGAGAGCAAACTAACGTTTTGAGTCTAGATGACTCTTCATCAGAGCTGAAGTGAAGCGTGGAGGCAGCAGCATTTATGCTATAGTTAGAGGTATGTGGAGTGCTGGAGGAGAAAAGATGTTGATAGTTTAGATTAAGTGATCGGAGTGTGAGAATGGCAGCACAATGGTGTGTTTACCTGCCAGAGTGGAAAGAACAGACCGTCCCAGTCAGGGAGGGGAGAGAAGATATAGTGACAAGGAGTGTAACAAGTTAAAAGAAATGAAAGAAATAGGAGTTGGTTCACAATTTGAAGGTGCCAAACTCGATATTATGTTCAGTAGTTTGTAAAATGCTTAGTCAAAAAATGAGATGTTGTTCCTCCAGTTTGCGCTGCAATTCACTGGAGCACTGCAGTATACCGAGGACAGACAAGTGGGCATGTGAGCAGGACGTTGTGTTAAAATGACTGGCTATGGGAAGGTGAGGGTCATGCTTGCGCACATACCAGAGGTGTTTGGCAATGTCATAGAGACTGTCCTCTCTGCTTTCAACTCTCAACATTAATGCGGGAATGGGGCATTGCTGCACTGTGTGCTGCAAGTTAAAGTGAACTTCAGGTATCAGATGCTGTCCTATTGATGTGATAAAAAACTGCTGTTGGCCCAAGTCTTCCCGATCAACAAAATGTACAGATTTAGCATCCTCCAATTTTCTGAGAAATCTTCTGATGGTAGATTCTTCCAAGCTCAGTGCAAGAAGCTTCAGAGATGACCGCAAAGGGAATCTGACCAGAGATTGTGCCTCTTTAGTTTTGGATGTTGTATACTTTGGAGTTTAAATATTCCACCATAACAGTAGAGTGGTTGGGTGCTGAAGTGGATAACTGAGTAGGGTGGGTAAGATGAAGGTGTAAGAGTGTATGGTAGATGAGGTGGACATTTGGGTCTGGTGCTAGTGTCAGGTTGGATCAGATCATATGGTTTGGACAGAGTGGGGTAATGTTACGACATGGCGGTGAACTGTTCTGTTAATTAAACCAAACACCCAGAAAAGTTCACCTCACATTGTAATCTGTTGAAGTATGAGTGACAGAGAACTCCCACATTCCACTATTTAAAGAAAATGATATCAATTTATTCCTTAACTCTAAAAGTGAATATTAAACAACAACTATTTACAACTCGAAGCCCCCTTTCTCTTAACTGCTTAATATATATCTCCAACTCTATAATAGTATACTGTTCCAATAAAAAAAAGTATCAAAATTACATCAACTTAATTTCAAAACCATACAGCGGCTGTCGTCGTTAGTGTCTTTCTTCTTTCGGCTGAAGATCTTTTACTGCAAATATTTTTCATATGAAAAAGGTACCTTTGATAGAGAGTGTTTTTGAATGGCAGTGTTTCTTGATGGCAGTTACTCTCTGTCTAACTTTCAAATTGCCTGCCCCTTTTATCCATCCCCCCAACATCGGATCATCTCATTGGTTTGATATTGACAAAACAATAAATTCAAAATCGATTGGATTTTAGTGTCCTGGCACATAATTTAAACTGTTTAAATTCAAATCGTTGTCAAAATAGCAACCAACTCAGGTATTGATTTCACAGCCAAATGTTACGTATTTTCAGTTTTCCAGTAGCTAGCTAGTCATATATGACAGGTGCTTGTAAGCTGCCCGTGCAAAATAGCATTCACACTCTCTTAAAGGTACAGTACACGCCTTCAACTTCATAACAGTAGTTGGCTGTGGGGTCCAGTTAAGTTGGATTGAGGTTCGAGGAGTTCTACAAAAGATTTTTTCTGTCTTCATAGGTACCCATTCTAGTTAATAGATCAGAACTGTTCAGACTAAAATATTTTACAAGACTCCCAGCATGCAGAGCAGCTGTCCACTTGGAAGTTCAACCTTTCAGGCAATTCCCATTGAGTCAGTGCATTAGGACTTGTGAAGGATCCCAACTATCTTTCTAGGGGGCATGCCTGGTCTCCAATGATCCAAGCTAGTGTTTGTATGAGTTGGGATATAGAGGAATGAGTCATATGCAGACATTTTTCAATAGTAAAATGATTGTCATACATAAGAAGAATCGTGACTTTCCACACTTGAAGCACCAAGTTCTGTTTTCTAAGCTCCAAATTCGATTCTCACAGCTAATCTGAGGAAATATAATGAACAGTTAAAAGCATTATTAAATGGAAATATGCAGAATTGCTGGATTCAAGTAGGAGAAAAGGACAGGATACAACCAATTTTTTTTTAAAAGTAAAACTCTTGTGGTGCTGGTGGCTCAAAGATGAAGATAGGTGGGTGGCACAGTGGTTAACTCTGCTGCCTCACAGCACCAGAGACCCAGGTTCAATTCCCGTCTCTGGCAACTGACTGTGTGGAGTCTGTGTGGGTTTCCTCTGGGTGCTCCAGTTTCCTCCCACAGTCCAAAAATGTGCAGGTTAGGTGAATTGGCCATGCTAAATTGCCTGTAGTATTAGGTGAAGCGGTAAATGTCGAGGAATGGGTCTGGGTGGGTTGCGCTTCGGTGGGTCGGTGTGGACTTGTTGGGCCGAAGGGCCTGTTTCCACACTATAAGTAATCTAATTGAAGATACAGAAGTAAAATGGAGGTAGAAGCGTGATTTTACAAATGCTCATAAAGTGGGTTAGTGACTGACTGACTGAATTTTGAAGGTCACAGAATTGAAAATAAGTTATGGAATTTGCAAAAAAAAAGGCAAATTTTAAATGAAGTAACCTAATGTAATGATCTGGAAGGGAAAACGGTATTGAAAAAAGTTATCTAAATCAGGCAGTCATTACTCAGTTGAAAGACAGGAAAATTCTCTTTTTAAAGAATTATAGTTTTCAAATTGAGCTCGTAATTGCTATTTTGCAACATCCTTGAAGTCAATGAAGTTTAATTGGAATTCTGACAAAAAGATCATAATTATTAATTCAGACTGATAAAAATTTTTGAAATAAAACTGAGGTCAGCCGACTACGTGGAGATATGTATGACCAGAATTTTACATCACAGTGAAGTTGGAAAGTTGTCTAAGCAGATTGTCGAACTTCACTGAATTCTTTATTACCAAGACATTTGAATTATTGACGGTGAGACCTGAATTAGCCTTAGGAAACTTAATCCCTATAATATTTTGTGAGTGTTTGTGTATTCAACAAGCAAGAACAACTTCTCCCTAAATTCTTGGTCCATCCCGCTCACAATTTTGAGAACCTCTGTCAAATCACCTCTCAGCAGCCTTCTCTCCAAGGAGAACAATCCCATTTGGTACTGCTCTTAGATTCTACTCTAATGGCAATCTCCAGTAATTGATCATGGATAATTTAGATGAACTGTTAACATTTGGTTCAGTATCAACATACTTCTGTCTAGAGTTTTTTTTTGTTGTGATTAAGTTGCTTATCATTTGTGTGTTTTTTTACTGCAGTCAAGTCTTAATTGGATTGTTTGTTTAGCTGTTATCAATGAAGTGGTGATAACATGCTCAAAATACTTTCTTTCTTAATCTCAGAATAACAGAATTGTTATGATGCAGGAAGAGACCATTCAACCCATGATGCCTGCACTGATTCTTCGAACACACATTATTGCCTAATGCCAATCTCTTGTCTTTTCCCCATCCTCTTCACACTATTTCTAATCAGACAGTCATCCACTAGCCTCTTGAATATCTTCAATTGAACTTGCCTGCACCACATTTCCAAGCAGTGCAATCCATACCTAAATATTCACTGCATGGCAAAAAAAAAATTGTTCACCTCATCCTTGCTTCTTTTGTACATCACTTTAAATCCATGTCATCTTGTTCTTGTTTGTTTTACTAGCAAGAACAACTTTTCCCTATCTGCTTTGTCCAGCTTGCTCACAATTTTGAGGACCCCTCCTCTCACCTGCCTTCTCTGCAAGAACAGTCCAAACTTTGCCTCATAACCTGAAGTTTTCGTTCCTGGAACCCTTCTCGTACATTGCTTCTATTGTTTCTAGTGCATTCACATCCTTCCAATAATGTGGCACCCGCACAGTACTCCAGCTGAGGTCTAATAAGTGTCTTTATCTGTAGTAATCTGTAGTTTAACATGGTTGGTTGGGCTTTTCTTTTGATATGAAATGTGAAATTGAACAGATATTTACGTGCAATTAATGCATTATGGAACTGCTCTGAGATTCTTGCAATGCTTCTGAACAGGATATTTTTCAATCCTTAGTTATTACATTGCTCATGAAGTAAGGAGGAAAATTTAAGGTTAAATTTGGAAATCCTAAAATAGAAATTATGAGTGAAAGAAAGTTGCCATTGTACCTACATTGTGGACTTTTAAAAAAAAACTAACAGAGTTCTAATTTACTGGAATTTGTAGTTTTGTTTGAAAAATGGTCTAAAGGGGCACTCTATGTTTGAAGAATATTAATATCTGATTATTGCATGAGTACAGCTAAATCTGAAAGTTAAGAAGTCAGTGCTGTGCCCTTCCAAAAGCTTTGCTAAGACTGAGTCTTGCTAAAGCAATTGTAATGGCATGAAGTTGCAGTACTTGTGTGATACTTAATGTACAAAGCATGCTAGAAAAAGCTGAGCTTGTCGAATTCAACGCAACTAAGATCTTAATAACATGATGTTTACTGCCAAACAATCTGGCATTGAAGTTAACTTTTCCAAATGTGGAGGCTCATTTATTCAGATTTTAGTAATTGTGGAGATCTTTTTAATTTTGTTGATGTTTTTCTTGACTAAACCTCTTAATCCCATTTACTCCCCTCTTTATTTTTGCCTTCTGTCCAAGGTTTGGCAATGAATGAACTAATCTTAGTTATATTTCATGGTTAAAAGTCAGTATGCAGTCAACAAATACAGTAGTCCCAACTTACCTGCGGGGATACGTTCCAAGACCTACCACGGATAGTAGCAAACCCATTCATTTTAAATGGGAGATTTACCTCCCCAGCAGCCCCTGGTCTCTGGTTCTGGAATGTTCCATGTAATAAGTTCAGGCTGTGGTAAACAGCGGGTAACAAACCACAGTAACCGGCCCCACGGATACAGCAGTCGCTCTTTATCCTTCAATTTTATGAGATAAGGAGTTGCAAATTGCTTGCTTTGGTCAACAGGTCTTAGATCATCTGTAAAGGCTTTCATCACATCAAGCCTGAATGCAAAATAATCACATTTTAAGGATGTGTGTATAGAGGTACTCAAATAATCTTCAAAAATGCAGCATTTTAGAAGTCATGTCAAGATTTAATTTGCACAGATTGTTTTACTACTCATTTTGCTTATGGGGCTGCACTTATCTTTTCAATTTTGAAGCATGAGGTTGAAGTGTAACACATTATTTTTTTTCTCCTTTGTATTTCTTGAATTGATTACTTAGCACTGTGTTGGTTAGTTTTACATGATCATCTCTGTACAAAAGATACATGTCCACAGCACCATATTATTATCATAAGGAGCAGAAGTCATTAAACTAATCTGAAAATAGAAGCTTGCTATCATCAGTTCTCATACTACGGGTCACAAGCTTCAGCAACACCAAAATTTTTCCTGTCAGGATAGGGGGCAATTTTTATTCCCCCTCATTAGACAATTTGACTAATGACTAGCTTTGGCTGTGGAGCTATTCAGGGACTACGGACTTCCGTAAGGCACTTGGAACAGCGTGTAAAGACGGCCTCAGTTGGAATGGCACAGATGGCAAGCCCAAACGACAAAATAAACTACAATATGTCTTGGAGCTGCTGTCAGGCCAGAGCTTATTTGTCATGTCACAGCAATCTATTGGGTTGGGGAGCAGCAGCTCCTCTCCTGGGCCTTGAAAACTTCCACGCACAGCATTGTGCTTCAGGTCCAATGGGTAGCAGTGAGGGGGGAAAAAAAACCAGTTCCTTGATATGGTTTTAACTAATTAGCCCTTGTAATTTCAAAGGGTTTAATTTTTATATGCAAAGTGGCAGGATGCAGTACATAAACTAATTTCAATTTGGGACTCCTGGAGCTATTAAACAAGCAGGTTGTTGATGCTAAGTAAACTGCCTGTTAACATACTTTTGTGTTTAGAAAGCTGCAATCAATAAGCTCAATAGCTTTCTAGATTATTGAAGTAATGCCTTTTTAAAAAAAACAACAGTTTAATTAGATTGCTGATTGCAGTAGGATTAGTATCAGAAGCACTTAACTGTAATCAAAATGCAAGGATATTAATCTAAAGACTTGCTCAGCAGGAATTTTTGTATGATTTGTGAACTAATATTCATCAACTGCAAGTTTGAATTTTGATTTTCTTGAAGTATTTGTGGGAATAATTGGTTCATTTTGTACAAATTTGTAGCTCACTTAGGAGGCTGAAGGATCTGTTGCATTGGATGACTTGTGGCTTTATTTGTTCTGTTTCAATCATGTAACTTATATCATTCATTCATACCAAATATAAAATACTTGTTTCCTTCTTCAGTTGTAATAGCTGTTGCCATTGTTTTATTATTCAGTTTTAGGTGAAAAATATTAATAAGCGGTTTATGTGCTGAATTTCAATTTGACTGGAAAAATTACAATGTATTTCCCCCATTTAGAAGTCATTCCATCTTACAGTATCACGCCATAGTTGATTTCTCAAAATTAACAATTTTATAAAAAAAAAGCAGTGATGTAGTAAGCCAATATAACACTGAACTCTGTTAAACAAAGAGGCCTTTTACTTGATAAAACAATCAAGTATATGTTCATTAAAGGTAATGTAAAAAATGAGTCAGATTAGTGGGAACCCTGGGTTCAAATTTTATGTTGGAAATTGTGCATTAAGTGGATACTTAAAACTTTGACCCTGAAATTACGCTGTAGAAAGCCAGCATACAAGTTGTTGAATGCATTTGTCTGAAATAATTTCCTCTGCTATTTTAACAGAGGCATTAACCGATTTTAAGTTAAACTGATTGCACCTACATTAAAATAGTGCAAAGGGGCATTTCAACCTAACAGATCAAAAATTCATATATTAACATCCTACTATTTAATTTAAGGGCCAACGTCCTTGCAATATATTTTAAAGCAAGGTAAGTCAGTGCATTATTTTTGGAAAGAAGAAAGGTTGGATTTTAAAGATTTTCAAACGATTGTTTTTACAAACAGTATTGATGTTAATCAAGCTGTTCATATTTTTTCATTGGATTGCTGTAAATACACAGATCTACAACCTTCTATAGGCAAGAAAATCAATGAAAATGTAACTGTGTATGAGAATTTTGCCCAAAGCTCAAAAAGCTAATAGGTCCTAACTTTTGGATGACAACTCTGTATTTTGCACTTCATTGCACAAGAGACTGAGTGCAGGAATTTGTGACGCATTGCACTTGAATTCCTTCAGTAGACGTGTAGAATTTCTCTGTGTACAACAATAGAAGTGTTCAGTGCTGTGTGGAATTGTAACCCTCTGAGTACTGAAGAAGTAATTCATCTACACCTGGTAGCTACACATGACAATGTTAGCATTTTTCATTTTACTGACATTACCATTAATAAAGCAATGATCCAAAAGTAGCTTTGCTGAGTCTGTTCTTTGCTTCCATCATTCACGACTATTTAATTTAAAATGATGCAGTGCAAAATTATAATGGAAAACGCATTGCTCTTCATTGTTTACAATGTTCTGAATCGTGTTGAAAGAAGTGCATTTGAGCTTTACACCATTTAAAATTAAGATTAGCTTGGAAAACATTAATAGCTCAGAAAGAAGGGGCTGCTTTTTTTCTAGCTACATTCGTGTTGAACCGTTGGGCAAGATTTTTAAAAGGTAAATAATGTTTAACGGGTTATAATTTTTAAATGACTTGTGTGGTTATGAATGTTGAGTTCCTGCTAAGTACAATTTGGGGACAAAAAAAATCTAAAGTGAATGATTTTTTTTATTTGTGCTTAATTAATGTTTTAAAATTTCAGTAAAATCTTCTAGCTTCAGTTGGTTACTATGTATAATATACAGTTGAAGAAAATATGCACAGCACAGAAATGGGTCATTCAGCCCAAATGTTATGGACTGGCATTTATGTTCCAGATAAGCCTTCTCATAGTTGACTTCAGCTGACCCTACAAGCATGTTCTTCGAATTGTTTATTTCTCATGTGCCAATCAAGGTCCCCCTTAAACACGCCTATGATATTCAGTCACTCGATGACAGCACTTCCTATATTCTAACCGCTTTTATAAATGTATTACATTTATGACGCATTGTTTTGGGCTCCACTCACTGTTGAAACATCTTCTGTAATTATCCAATGAGAGGCAAAAAAAAGGGAAGTTATGTATACAAAACCTTTGAACTGTGAATGTACTTTATGCTTTTAGTGTAATCTTAATGTCTGATGCCACGGCAGCGAGACAATATCTTCCTTTTCTCCTCCTTGCCTTCTAAGCAAGAACACGAGCATTGCTGGTTTAATTAACTCTAAATGACCAATGTTCCTTTTCAGAGTCACTACATTGAGCTCATCCTCTAATAAGTTGTTGCCTTGGAATCCCCATTTTTTTTAATGTAAATACTATAATCTTATTTTTATGTTATAATTTGAACTAATTTTAATCAGACTATTATGGATAACATATTATCCACTGACTCACTTACAACTTCTGTGCATTGGAATATGAATGTCATTCAGTCCCTTAAGTATATTTAACCATTCAAACAATTCGTGGTTGATCTGTACCCCAAACTCCTGTAACCTACGTACTCTTCAACACCCATACCAATGAAAATGTGTCATGTAATTTTGGAAATTTCAGATAACCCAATTATCCACAGCCTATTGGAAGAGAGAATTCCTCAGTCACCATCCTTTGTGTAAGAAAAGAAGTTCCCCTAGTTTCACTTCAGAATGACCGAACTCCAATTTTAAGATTATACCTTCTTGTCCTGGATTTTTCGTACCGGTATAACTGTATCTAGTTCATGGAATCATTTGTCATTATAAGCATCATGATGTAGATAAATTTTCAACCTTACACATTCTGTGGAATACAAACTAATTTATGCAATCTGTCTTTGCAATTTAACCCTTCTTGTATCATTCTGATGATTCTGTACTGTAACGCCTCTCAATGACTTATGAAACTGGAAGGGTAATCATCTTGTATTTCCGACCATATTAAATGAAGCCAAATAATTGACTTCCGTATTTAAAAGTTTGAAAGCAGCAAGTGTGGATGATACTCATATATCCATCCAGTTCCATAATGGCTGTTGAACAGAAGAACTAGCTACGTAGATGTTCTTACTCATGAACCAATTTTTTTTACCCATTTTATATATGGTATTTTGCATTGATTGTTATATTGCTGTCCCAGAGCAAGGGCAGCCATCTGAATGGAAGAGAACTTCAGATTTAAAAAATGTACAAATGGTAATCCTTTCCTGTGCTTCCGAACTGGTTAAAATAAATTGTTTTCTACCATAATGTCTTTGGGAATTCTGCCATGCTCATGTTAAAAAGACTATTAAATATTTTCTTTCAGAGTTGAATTTTATATATCTTTTGAAAAGTTCACATTGCTGAATTTGTTGATCAAATGCACTGAACTATCTCTGGATGTATTTTTTTATATATATCAACAAAGACGGTGTTAAAATTTGACAGCCTTGACATGCTGATTTCTATGTACACTCATTTCAGTGTGAGGTTACAGGATTAATAATACAGTTTCATGCTACTTGCCATTTTTAACCATGATCATTATGATAAAGGGCATATACTTAATTACAGCCCTGTTTAATTACAGCTCTTTTGAAGCTCATTTGTTTGGTAGAATGCTAATTAAAATGGCGAGCCTGTGGCATGTCCTTATTTTCATCCTTTGTGCTAGGTGAATGAACTAAGTGTAATGCACCATGTATTAGTGCTTTACTAAAATAATTACAAGTGCATGCAGGATTTTGCTGGATAAGTCCCAATAGTTTTCTAAACTTTTAGCTTATTTTTACAGTCTTCTGCCCTGATTCACCATCTTTTTGCATTTTTATTTCAACGTTTAATACCATTGTTTTTGTATGGAGTAATGCAGATATCAAAGTTAGTGTACTGTGTAGAAAATAAGTTCATTTAACTATTGTTATTTTGATCATTTATCTTAAGTTATGTTAATTCTTTAAATAACTTATGTTGTATCTTCAATCTATTGCCTGTTGTATTCAGTAAAATCTATTACCTAGCATTAATTTTTTAATGAAGAAATTTAATCCTAAATTTAGGTAGTATTTGGTGCTACTGATGGTACTTTAATCAAATATGCACTGTGGTCTACGAAGCATTCTAAACACAGATTATTTCCTGTTTACATTTTTATGATTTGTTCTTTCTGACTATGAACTCGCTCTTAACCATGGCATATTCCCAGTTCATTCAGTTTCAAAATTTGTCCCGATTTACTTGGTAGGCACTTTTTTTTTCCTACCAAGAACTATTTTCTAAAAAAAAATTAAGTTTAAATAAACATTTATCTTTAGACCATAAGACCTGGGAGCAGAACAAGGCCATTTTCCCACTGAGTCTGCTCTGGTGTTCAGCGAGGTCATAGCTGATCTGATTATCTTCAACTGTTTAATGCTTTAAAATAATGTTCTAGAATGTGATCTTCACTGAGATAGTTAGTTACATATGTCCCTAATTGCCCTTGATGAGTAGTAGTGAGCCATCTTTCTGAACTATCCAATGGTGTAGGTTCCTCTCACTGATTTTGGGTTGGAGGGGTTTCAGGATTTTGACTGTTAGTTATTTAGTTAGTTAATTAGATTCTACTTGTTGGAGATGATAGTTGCCTGGCACTTGTGTGATGTGAATGTTGTTTGTTGAATTATTCATCCAGGTCTATTTGCATGTGGGCAAGGACTGCCTTATATATACAGAATCATGAGTGATGTCAAGCACAATAAATTATCAGTAAATTTATAACTAATTTAACTTCCAATTTTGTTATAGGAAAATAATTGAAATACTTGAAAATGGTTGGACTTAGGACACTACACTGAGAAACATATACCAAAATGTCCTGGGATTGAGATGATTGGCCTCCAGCAATCAAATCATCTTTCTTTGTGCCGGATCTAACATTAACTGTCTGTTGCTCTTCCTTTGATCCCCATTAACTTCAGTTTTGCCAGGAATCTCTGATGCCACATTAGACCAAATGTTGCCTTCATTTGTTGGCAGTCACTGTCATGTTGATAGAATTTTTCAGAAGCATAATGCTTGCTTTAAATGGGCAGATATCTTTTCTGCAAAATATATTTTACATAAGTATTGACTATGTTACTTATGTTTGCCCTAACTAAATTGAGAAACCTTTTAAGTAATGTGTGCATTTGGTAGTATGAATTTGCTCTAGTTGGATTTAAGTAAGTAAAATATTATGAGTGAGATTTAACAACGTATTTTAGTAAATTACTAATTTTCTTTTTTGTAACTTGTAAAAAAAAAATGAAAGATTTTCTACTTTGGATAATCAATTGCCAGTCTTCACGTTACTATTGATCGATTGTAGAAATAACACAATGCCATCATGTATGATTGTGATAAATATTTTGCTTAAATGTGTTGTTTTAGAATATTAATATGAATGTATAATTGATCAGTTCAGTAGTTTTATGGATAGGAGAAAAGATTTTGAAATTTTCAGTGTATCTTCGCTTTTCAACTTATTGCCAATTGTTGGCTGTCCTGCATGACTGTGCTTACCTCCACTTTAGCACAGGATGTTATTTCTGTAAAGAAAAGCATAATATCAGAATTGAGATGCTTCGGATAGTTACTGAAGTTCAGCCTTATTTTCAATATAAATTTCTGGGACATTTTAGTAATTCCCTGCCATAAAATTCTTTTTGGGAAAAACTGAATACACTCATAAATCATCAATGTCAGCTTTCATGCTAACCATCAAAATAGTTGGCCATTTCCCAATAACTCTTATTAAATTCCTGGCTAATGAGTGCTTGAGGGACAAGCTTTATATGCAGGTGGTCTCCTAATACATTGTTCTACAATAACATCATTAATATTTTGATAGGAATTGCATTACTTGAGATCTATGACTCTTCTCTGTCGATCAAGGTCATGGCACTTTTGAATAGTTTTCCTTGTTATTTAACAATATTCTGTTGCAACTATGAAATGTTTTGGCATATTATGTTTCCTCTCATGAAAATTTCATAGAGAAAAAAAACAAGAGCATAAGCAGCAACATTTGGTTTTTTTTTAAAGCAGCATAGAATTTATAAATCTAACAATAGTTAGCTTCTGCTTTGGAGTGACCAAAGAAGTTGCAAATTCTGCTATCTGGTGTTTCATTTTGCAGTACAGTCAGTTCTGCTATAATATGTCTTTTGTTAATGCAAGTTGGCTGCAACACAGTTGGATGAATAGAGAAAGCTGTTTCTACAGTGCAAACTTTTAAAGTGTGTTGGCTATAATGTGACTTGAATCATCAACACTTTAAATGTTGTTTGTATTGCGCGATTTTCGTGTATAACAGGGTCGCACAGAAGTGCAACTGTTGCATTCTGGAAGAATTGCTTGTATTGTCAAAGTTGCACGAGCAGCTTTAACACTTAAACAGTGCAAGGATCAGGCTACTAAATAAGTTACTCATTGCTTCTCCAAACAGTTTCCTGATGAAGGGCTGTGGCCCGAAACGTCGAATTTCCTGTTCCTTGGATGCTGCCTAACCTGCTGTGCTTTAACCAGCAACACATTTTCAGCTCTCTCCAAACAGTTCATCTTTGAGAACAATTAATTGAATAGGACGTTCTTTTTTTTTTTGAAAAAAGCTTTTTTCAAGACTCAACCAAATATTGAAAGAATTTCGTACCAAGTTTTAAACTATTCATATCTTGTCTTAACAATGAAGATTTGTATTGATATAATGTAGTTGGCTGGTGTATGACAAACTATCACCTTTTAAGGTGTGAGGGAAATTTCCATTGGATGTATATTTTGAAGAAGTATCTGTTAGCTGAACTAATTTTAAATCAGAGCTATTTTGGTATTCATAACTTTGTTCATGGCAGACCATGACTGTGCCTGGTCAGTCTTCTAACGTAAGACCTTAAGCAAGCATCATTAAGAACTAACTACCTATTTTTGTCTATTTCAGCAATGGATGGTGTGCCTTTCACTATTTCAGAAAAATTCTCCAGTGCGATTGAAGCAGTAAGTGTGTCACTGTAACTAAAATCTGTTACTCTTTCAAAACTAAGACCAATTACAAACCTGAATCTTGCTTTTCCCTAATTATTAAAAGCAGGTTACAGATATATGTCATTCAATAGTAAGAATTTCAAAGTATGCTGAAGATACGCAAAAAGGAATAACTTTTGGTTCATACAGAAAAAGTGCATTCCACATAGTGAGGAAACTGTTGGTGCTAATACCGCACTTAGAGCAAAGGTTGCCATTCATTATTTACTGAAACATTGAATCAGTTGCAGAGGCAACAAAACATTTAAAGTTTAACTTTTAACCAGTAATATTTTTGACTGGTTTAACTTCCCTTTACCAGATATGAACATAGAACATAGAAAAATACAGCGCAGTACAGGCCCTTCGGCCCTCAATGTTGCGCCGACCGAAGCCTACCTAACCTACACTAGCCCAATAACCTCCATATGCTTATCCAATGCCCGCTTAAATGACCATAAAGAGGGAGAGTCCACCACTGCTACTGGCAGGGCATTCCATGAACTCTCAACCCGCGGAGTAAAGAATCTACCCCTAACATCTGTCCTATACCTACCACCCCTTAATTTAAAGCTGTGTCCCCTAGTAACAGCTGACTCCCTTAGCGGAAAAAGGTTCTCACTGTCAACCCTATCTAAACCCCTAATATGTTTGTGACTTTGTGCATAACATGGCTGCTGTCCATGCTGTTCACTAAAACTAGGTGGGAGTAATCAAATGAGTGCTACATTTTAATGAAATTGTAGCTGAATCTTGGCTAGCTGTCAGAGAAGCAACTTTTGGTTAAAATATATTAACAAAATTAACACTGAGAAGTGATATTAACAGCGAGGAAGATTCGGACAACACATGGAGTTCATTTTGGTGATGGTATAAAATGAAGTGTTAAGGAAGGTTCCAGTTCAAAATGGTTTGTGTTTTAATTATTGTAGGATCCATAGAGAGAGAAAATATTTGAGATGTGTGCGTTGTGTATCTTTTATTACATTTTGTTAGATATTGTTCCAAGAAGTGTTATCTGGAAGATATTAATTGCTGTTGTATTCTTTCGCCAAATAGTGCCCAACCTAAGTATTTTCATGTAATAAAATTAGGCCTAAGTGAAGCCTGTCCTTTGATGTATAGTGAATATAGAATGAATCGGAAATCCAGATGTAAATATACAAAGCTTTGGACATGGGACACAAAACTTAAAATAACTAAGAATTTAAAATAGCATTTATTTGTTTTGAAATCTTGAAGTTCAAATAATTTTCACTGTAAATAATGTTTATAGTTAAAGCGATTTCCATTGAGCAATGAATTATTTTACCAACTTCATAAAGGGCATTTCTTATGATATGGACTTGTGCTAGGTGAGAAAAGGTTGTGTTATTGCAGGCTGTAATGCGGATAGAATTTAGGCAGTGTGTGTACGCATCTTCTACTGTACACAATCTACCACCAAGATGCATTTTTCATATAAATGTAGAAGTGGCTGGATTTTTATTTTCTTGCATAGTTTTAATTTAAGAGCTTAATTCTTTTTTTTAACCAGAAATCGGCTGTCTCAATTTTGGCGAGCTTCCTGGAAGATTTCTCATGTGAACCCGAGCGAGTTCTCTCACTTTACTCACAGCTCGCTTCATAATTATGCACAACTCCTCCTTGGTGCCAGCTTGCCCTATCTTTCTAGCTGCAATGGCAAAAGTACTCACAACTTGCCGGACGTTAGGGTATTCCTAGTGCTAGTGCCATTTTTAAGGCCGAGTCGTGCACCAGATCAAACTCTGCCAGCCAGAGCTGCCCTTCACCGTGCAGGTGTGGGAATTAAAGAAGGAAATGTTTCTGAGGGCACATGGGTGGCATGATTGATACTTCATTGCAGCTGCAAGTATGCATTTGTCAATTTTTTTTGATATTTTCACATCACCTGACTAATTGACAGCCATTATACCGATAACTATAAGATCCAAGCTGCACAGGTTAGCTGTCCTTGGCATCATTCCATCCTCAAACCCAATCTAAGAGTATGCCACTCTTTCCCTAATGCCCAGAGTAGCCTAACATCTTTTCATCATTCAATGGCAGAGCATCATATATGGAGAAGCCTTCAAATAGTTGAAAAAAATGCAGTTTTATTCAGCAATAGCAAAAGCAAAGATGCAATGAAGAAAGGCTGCACTTGTTTCTGGCAACAGAATGGGAATTGCTTGCCTTTCAACAACATATTTACAGGTCATGAGTGAGCACTGCATCCAGCTCTGTTGGAACCAGGTGTCAATTAAGTTCTGCCTGTCTTATTGCACTTAGTATGGCTATGCTCTATCATGGAGAAGATGATGTTCTTCCAAGTTCCTGTTCAGAAAATGCCTGCTGCTTTCCCATCTCTACAGTGTCCATCACATCCCCTTTTTGGTCATTCAGTTGAACCAAGTATTGACCACTCTTAGCACCCTGGTCACAACCCTGAACTTTCTCCCTAGCAAACGTACTCCACATGGATAGCAATGGTTCAAGAAGGCAGTTCACTGCCACCTTCTCAAAGACAAATGGAATGGATGACAAATGCTGGCCTTCCATGTGATGCCCACATCTCAGGAACAAGTTTTTAAAAATTCTTGCTTCAGCCATTGGGACCGTTTATTTGCATCTTTGCAACATTGTCTGCTAGTGAACCTGCTTCACAGCAATCCTTAACTGTTGCTGCTGAAAATTCTTCTCCAAGCTTTTGTCATATGTTGACTCAAATCTTTAATCACCAGCCTCTGAAATACCAACCATCATCTTCCAACTCCTCCAAATGTCTGTTGTTCAAAACTTACCCACCCGACATCCCAATCCTTATGACCCCCCATCTCCCAACACAGAAAATTTAGAGTCTTATCTCTTAAATCAAATCCTTCCACTCACCGTAAATATCTCTGCAATTTTCTCCAGCATCACACTATCTCACATACCTTCCAGTTTTTTTGAATCTGACCATATACACAACAGTACCTTCTTCAAAAGTCCTGCACCTATGGATTAAGCTGTTTCACCACAATGCTTTTGTACTCCCTCATCAATCTTCCTCACTATATCTCTTCACTTGAAGTCTTCTCGCAATTCACCCCTTTACCTAACTTCTGTTCAATTCTCCAAACACCTGGAAATGTGGGCTTTTCCCTTCTTCAGTGAAGCATTTTGGGATGCTTCTGCATATCTAAGGTGCTAAACAAATGCAATCTAGATGTTATTGAGTAAAACACAGCATTTGTGTCAAAAAGTAATTTGTTTAACTTATTTATATGGTAAAATTTTAGATTAGCATTTAACAATGAGCAAAATAAATAAGACCTCTTGAAAACAAAGTACAATATAAGGGGCTTATTGTCATGAAATAATCTGAAGATATGCAACCATGCATAAAACGATTAGTTGTAATCATAGGTTTTAGTCTGTCAAATAAAGCTTGTTTGATAACTGTGATTTATTAAGATTAATGTTATCTATAATTTTGTGCTCTTCAGAGTTATCTTGGATTTGTATTTTATTAAAATTTCCGTTTTGAATTTTGAATTTGATTTCAGGTGCAACCAGTTGATTTAATGGGCATAACGATCAAATCGTTGGCTGAAATTGAGAGAGAAGTAAGTATTTATTTGTAAATCATCTGAAAGGATAAATAATCTTCACACATAATTAAATAAGTCATCAACCAGCAGGGAGTAAACCACTTGGTTGAGGTGTTCACCCAATCTGATATATGTTGACCTTCTTCCAAAATACTTGTTTTTAATTCCATTTGTTAGTCAACAATTAATTGTTGTCCACTCATACAGTTTCATGTTTCTGTCCTCCAGTGGAGCAGTACTTTTTCCAGAGCATTTGTATTGTAAGAATAACCAGTACTATATTTTAGCCAGTGAATTCTGTGTTTTGGTCCCTTTATGGATTTAGAATGCATGTTAGTTATCTGCTTGCTTCAGGAGCAAGACCATCAATTTAAAACATCTGTTGCTAAATTTCATCAGTGCAGATCCATGGGAGTTCATCTTAAATTAGAAGTTCCAAGAATGTCATTTTCTTCATTATGAAGGAAAGAACTTGCATTTACCTAGTTGCTTTCATTATTTTATGACATCCCAAGAACTTTGCAACCAATTAGGTCCTTTATATTGAAGAAAATGAAGTTCTTGGAACTTCTAATTTAAGATTAACTCCCATGGATCTGCACAGATGAAATTTAACAACAGATTTTTGATTGTCCTCCTCCTGTAGTAAGCAAAATAACAAAATTTTGTTTTAAAACTTTTTCGCGATACCCCATAGTTAGTATGTTTTGATGGTTGATGTTTTTCAAACCAGGATTGGGGATTTTGCTATGGTGAGAAACAGAAATTATTCTATCTTGACCAGCACTTCACATTAAATGAGATCACTAGCCCTGCTGTCTTTAGCACTGAACTTCCATACGTAAAGACTCAGGTTCCACATCTACCATTCAAAGACGTACATCATTTAAGAGTGAGTTGAGATTTTAACTTACTAACTGGATAGAATATCTCCATGTAGAATGAACATTTCTGAGTCTTTACAGAAGCAAACCTAAGATTTTTTTGTTTAGGGAGACATTGAGTATTTGAGGAAAGATCGTTCATATATTTCAATTTGTTAAAGACTGCTGTTAATTCTAATTATAAAGGAACAGATGAGTGATAGTACTTCACTTTTTTAAGTTAAGGGTGACAGGACAGTGGAACTGCAGTGAAATGTACGTGTCAATTATGAGCACAAAAGAGTAAATGGTTTAAAAATTAGCAAAATTAATCTGCAGTTGTTCAATTAACAGATTTGAACCAGATTTATGCGCATTGCATACAAATAGATTCTAAGAAGGCGAGAAGATGATAAATCTGGAGACATTCAAGCTTTATGATTTTTGGTTGGGATATGCCAGTTCCTTCAAGGAAAACTGATGCCTATTTTTACAGCTACTTGATAGAAGCTCCAACTCCCCTGGTGTGCAATGTCATTATATCTTAATTACGAATGTCATTCATGATTGACAAGCAGCTGTGTAAACAATTCAGCCTTCAGCATAGTCACATTTATTGAATGAAGAAAAATCAACCTTTAAAAGTAGAGGACGTTATTGTAATAACTGCAGAATCTCACCTGACATTCCTTTGCCTTAAAACAATTCTGTAGAATTGTACTTCTAACAAAAGGACATTGTCTCTTGGCACATGTGATTGATTTAGGTCCTGCTTTAGTTGACTGTTTGTACACTTGTATCAGACCCATTCCAGAGACTTGCATATATAACCTAAGAGAAATACAGTGCAGAGCCGAAGAAGTGTCTTTGGGATGAGAGGTTAAATGGAGGTTCCATCTGCTTCAAATTTAGATGCAAAATTCAGATTAGTTTTCTGAGTATTCTGGTTAATGCCTGCCACTTGACTAATACCACTAAATAGAACATTTAATGATTTATCTTGTTGTTACAAATGAAAGCTTTTATTATTAATTAATTAGGAAGTAATGCTGGCCCAGTGGTATTGTCACTAGACTATTAATCTAGAGATTCAACAAATGTTCTATAGATCTGGGTTCACATTCCACCTAGCAGATAGTGGAATTTGAATGAAATTTTAAAAATTTGGAATTAAGAATTTACTGATTACCTTGACACCATTGTCAATTGTCAGAAAGACCCATTTGGCTGACCAATGTCCTTCAAGGAATGAAATCTACCAGTCCTGCCTGGTCTGCCCTACATGTGACTCCAGACCCTCTGCAGTGTGGTTGACTGTCAACTGCCCAAGCAAGCCACTTTGTTGCTTCAATTGCTACGAAGTCTCAAAGACTGCCTCACATTGACCTAGGCACCAGAAAAGATGACAGCATAAACAGCCATGTTGACTCTGCAAAGTCCTTCTATCTAACATCTGGGGGATAGTGCCAAAATTGGGAAAGCTGTATTGCAGATTAGTCAAGGAGCAGCATAATGTTGTCTGCAAGATGTGATTCCATGAATATGACTATGTCTGAGACATTACCATCATCATCCCTGGAAATGTCCTGTCCCACTCATAGGCCAGACACAGCAGAAGTGGTGGAACAGTGATACATCGTCAGGAGGGTGTCCTCAACATTGATTCCTACCCTTGATCCCATGAAATCTCATGGGTTCAGATTAAATGTGGGTAGGTAAATCTTCTGACTACTATGTACTTTTCCATCTCAGCTGATGAATCAGTACCCTTCGATGTTATACAACACTTGGGGAAAGTATTGACAGTGGCAAATATATTCTGGGTGGGATATTTCAATATCTACCACCAAGGGTGGTTCGGCAGCAGCAAGACTGATCAAGCTCATCAGGTCCTAAAGAACATGGCTTCAAGAGTGGTTCTGCAGGACGTGGTGAGGGAACCAACAAGAGGGAAAAACATAGTTGCCCTCATTGACAGTCATGACATTCACTGACATACCTGACAATCTGCTGGCTGCAAATGTATTTGTCCATGACAGTATCAGTAAAAACAACCACTGCATAGTCCTTCTGAAGATGAAGTCCTGCCTTTACATTGAGAATACTCTGCATCATGTTGTATGGCATTATCACCGTGCTAAGTGGAACAGGCTTTGAACAGATCTAGCAACTTGACTGGGCATCCTTGAGGCACTGTAAGCCATCAACGGCAGCAGAATTGCATTTCAACATAATCTGCAAACTCATGGCCTACTATATCTGCCACTCAACCATGATCATCAAGCCAGTCAATAAGCACAGTTTCAATGGCGAATGCAGGACAGCATGCTGGAGCAGCATCAACAAAGCTAAAAATGAAATTTCAGGATTGAAGCTACCAAACAGAATTGGCTTACCCATAGAAAACCAGCATGTCAACAACAACTGATAGACAGAGCTATCAGCTATCATGGATCAAACTTAAATTCAGAAGTCCTGCCCCATCCAGTCATGAACAGTGGTGAACAATTAAAACAACTCAGTAGAGGAGGAAACTCTACAAATACCTCCATCCTCATTGATGGTAAGAGGCCAAACAGTGCAAAAGAAAAGGCTGAAATATTTGCAGCAATCATCAGCCAGAAGTGTCTGATGGATGATCTGTCTTGGCCTCTTCCAGTGGTCCCTAACATCACAGATACCAGTCTTCAGCTAAATTTGATTTACTCAAAAAAAGCATTGAGGCAGTGGATACTACAAAGGTAATGGGTCCTGATAATATTCCAGTAATTGAACTGAAGATACGTGCTCCAGCACTTGCTGCTACCTTAGCTAAGCTCTTCCCACACTGTTACAATGTTGGCAGGTTACATTGCTACCTGACAATGTGGAAAATTGCCCAGGAAGGTCCTGTACACAAAAGCAGGACAAATCCAACCTGGCTAATTACAACCCCATCCTTCTATTCTCAGTCATCAGTAAAATGATGGAAGACACATCAGCAGTCCTATGAAGCAGCACTTGTTTAGCAAAAGCCTGCATTGACACCCAGTTGGAATTCTGCCAGGACCACCCACCTCCTGAACTCTTTATAGCTTTGGTTGAAACGTGGACAATAGAGCTGAATGCCAGAAGCGAGGGGAGAGTGATAGCCCTTGACATCAAGGCCTCACTTGACTGAGTGTGGTATCAAGAAATCTTAGCAAAACTGGAATCAGTGAGAATCAGGGGCAAGCTCTTTGCTGCTTGGAGTCATATCTGGCATAAAGACAGACAGTTGTGATTATTGGAGGTCAATCATCTTAGCTCCAGAACACCTGTGCAGAAAGAAGTGGTGTTGGGTCTCTCAAAGACATTAAAGATGGATAAGTGCTCAGAGCCTGATGGTATCCACCCCAGGTTATTAGGACAGGCAAGAGAGGGTATGGATGGAGCCTTGACCAAGATCTTTGTCTCCTAACTAGCCACTGAATGGGGCTGTTGAGGACTGACCAGAAGCTATTGTTGTTCCTCTGTTCAAGAAGTGAAATAGGGAGCATCCAGGAAACTCAAGACCTCTGAGTCTCACATCAATAGTTGGGAAGCTGTTGGAGAGCATTCTTCAGGGTAGGATTTATGCTCATCTGGAAGAGCATGGCCTAATTAGAGACAGTCAGCATGGCTTTGTGTGGGACTTGATTGAATTTTTCGATAAGGTGACAAAGGCGATCGATGAGGTTTGATCAGTGAATGAATTTTAGTAAAGCTTTCAACAAAGTCCCTCATGGTAGGCCCATCCAGAAGATTAAGATGCATGGGATCCACAGTGACTTGGTCACTTTGATTCAGAATTGGCTTACCCATAGAAGACCAGGGATAGTGTTGGAATGGTGTTTTTCTGGCTGGAGGTCTGTGACTTGTGGTGTTCCGCAGGGATCTGTACTGGAACTTCTGCTGTGATATACGTGAATGAGTTGGATGAAGCCATAGGTAGGTTGATAAATTTGCAGAGCGCACAAAGATCAGTGGAGTTGTGGACAGTGTAGAAGATTGTCAAAAGATACAGTGGGATATGGATCAGTTGCAGGTATGGATGAAGAAATATCAGATGGAATTTAATCCATGTACTTGTGAGGTACTGAACTTGGGAGATCGAGTGTTAAGGAAATGTATACAGTTAATGGCAGAACCCTGAACAGCATTGATGTACAAAGGAATCTTGGGGTTCAAGTCCGTAACTCCTTGAAAGCGGCCACGCAAGTAAATGGGGTGATTAAAGGAGGCGTACAGCATGCTTGCCTTTATTGGTCAGGGAATTGAGTATAAGAGTCAGGATGTCATGTTGCAGCTTTATGAGACTTTCGTTAGATTGCACTTAAGCATATTGCATTCCATTCTGGTTGCCACATTACAGGAAGGATGTAGAGTTTTTGAGAGGATGCAGAAGAGATTTACCAGGATGCTGCATGAGTTAAAAGGTATGAGCTATAAGGAGAGGCCAGAAAAACCTAGATTATTTTCTGTGGAGCAACAGAGGCTAAGGGAGACTTGATAGAGACTTGGTGGGCGGCATGGTGACACAGTGGTTAGCACTGCTGCCTCACAGCGCCAGAGACCCGGGTTCAATTCCCGCCTCAGGCGACTGACTGTGTGGAGTTTGCACGTTCTCCCCGTGTCTGCGTGGGTTTCCTCCGGGTGCTCCGATTTCCTCCCACAGTCCAAAGATGTGTGGGTCAGGTGAATTGGCCATGCTAAATTGCCCATAGTATTAGGTAAGGGGTAAATGTAGGGGTATGGGTTGGTTGCGCTTCGGTGGGTCGGTGTGGACTTGTTGGGCCGAAGGGCCTGTTTCCACACTAAGTAATCTAATCTAATCGAAAAACTGGGATGCATAGGCTTGACAGTCAAACTCTATTTCCCAGAATTGAAATGTCTGATAATAGGGGACATGCATTTAAAGTGAGAGGGGAAAAGTTTTTTACACGGAGAGTGATGGGTGTCTGGATGCACTGCCAGAGGTAGTGGTGGAGACAGATACAAGGGGCTTTTAGATAAGTACATGAATATGCTAGGATTGGAGGGATATGGACTCGGGGCACACAGAACGGATTAGTTTAAAATGGCGTCATGTTCAGCACAATATTTGTGGGCAAATGGGCCCATTCCTGTGCTGTGCTATTCTATAATGTTGAGTACCTCCGGTCATGTCATATGCCTACCCATCTTCATCAATGATCTTTCCTCCATCATAAGGTCAGAAGTGGGGATGTTCACTGATACACAATGTTCAGTATCATTCATGGCCCTTCAGATACAGAAGCAGCCCATGTTCAAATGCAACAAGATCTGAACAGCATCCAGACTTGTGCAAATGTTACTTATGACTTGTCAGCCCAACACAAAATGCTATGGAATGACCATCTCCAATAAGAGACATTCTAGTCATCTACTCCTTGACATTAGTTGTGTTACTATCACTGAATTACCCTCCCAACATCCTGGGGGTTGCCATTGACCAGAAGCTCAACTAGGCTCACCACATAAATATTCCTGAGGAAGGGTTTATGCCCGAAACGTCGAATTTCCTGTTCCTTGGATGCTGCCTGACCTGCTGCACTTTTCCAGCAACACATTTTCAGCTCACCACATAAATACAGTGGCTGCAAGAGGCTAGGTGAGTAATTCACCACCTAACTCCTAACTGTCCATACTCTGAAAGGCAGAAGTCAGGAGTGTGATAGAATATACCGTACTTGCCTGAATGAGTGCAGCTGCAACACCACTCAAGAAGCTTGACACTTCCCAGGAGATATCAGTCTATTTGATTGGCACCGCATCCACTCCCTCCACCACCAATACGGAGTAGCAGTAATGTGTACTAACTGCATGATGCACTGCAGAAATTCACCAAAGATTAGACAGCACATTCCAAACCAATGAGCAACTACTTCCATATATTTCTGTTTCTTCATTGTCACTGTGTCAAAATCATGGAATTCCTTCCCTAATGGCATTGTCGTCCAACCCTGAGCAGGTGGGCTGCAGTGGGTCAAGAAGGCAACTCACTGCTACCTTCTCAAGGGCAACTATGGACAGGCAATAAATCCTGGCCAGCCAACAATGCCTGCATCCGGTGTGTAAAGTTGAAAAAAAATGTCCCAGCATTATAATGCTACACCTCCAAAGGCTGGCAGTAAAGAATTTTATATACATATACGACACTATGAAAGGCTGTTTGCTGCAGCTATGCAACTGTTAGTTTCCATTTTCCTTTTTGTTAAGTTTATTGGCAGTTGAATCTACATTTTTCACCAGGAAAGGGAAGATACAACACAGTTATTAAAAAGTGAGGCCTTTTCTTCCATAACTCGGTTGAAACTTAAGAATCGGTAGTGATTCACTGCCATCTTTCTATGCACCTCGCAGTAAGCAAAACAAACTTCTTTGCAAGTCATGTTCTTTTGAGGTTTGGGGACGTTGGAATCTGACATCTATGGTAAATTTGCTCATAAGTTGTCTAATCATTTTCTTTTAAATATTTTCATTGAGGAGCAGACATTAAAAACAAATGCGCCTTGCCCCAGGCAAGAAACAGCTACTTGCACTCTTGATGTCCAGTGGGAGGATGTTCAATGGCAGAATAAGGAAAAAATACCTCCTTCAGAATATTTTGGAAACCCTCGGTGGATTGTCAGCAGACTTTGTTGTACTTTGCTTTAATAATGTCTTTATTTTATCTTTTTGATCACAAAAAATACCTGTCTTTCAATCTGTAAGTTAGATCCATCAAAAATAGATGTGGGATTGGTTTCTCAAATAATTTCCTGAAACACCTTTTTTTTAAACATTTGGCTTTATTTCTTTGTTTTTGTGTTATCTGCGAGGTGTCACAAATAATTCTGTTGCTCCTGTTTTACCCATTCTGTCTCAGGACTTCTGGCAGAAAGTTTGAAAACCCTAGACTTTATGATTTTAGGATCATTCCTTTCTATCATCTTAAGGCAAAGTGTTTAAAAAAAAGTAGTTGCCAGACATCCTCCAAGAATGGAGTCCCACTGAAGTAGAATATAAACAAATTGACTTCAGGATAAGCTCCTCTGTCTATATATTTTTCCTTGATTTAGGTTCTCTTCTGAAACATTGTGATAAATCATCTTAGTATTTACATAGAAAATAATATTTGGAGGATATTTTGCTTCTCCAATTTGTCGACATCCTGACCTCAAAACTGATATTACTAGAATTGTTGATGTTTAGTTGAAATGAATTACACAATAAAATAAAATGGTGTACATTGTTAAGGTTTTGCATCTTGAAATCCAATTGCTCATTGGATCAGGGCAAGACAGTACCTTTCTTTTGAAATAGAAACCCTGTTATCACACAATATTTCATATTTGCTCTAGACTGAAATTAATATTTTTGGCCTTTAATAATTCTCTGTCTTAAAGTTGAATTTGTTGTATTGCACGACTGAAGAGTAGATCTAAGCTGCAGGTTTTGGTAGCTTCTGTCACCACATTACTATTGGAGTCTCAAACTGTTGTACAGATAACTTTCTAAGTTATTTTTAGCAAATGGCAGTGAATAGTATTGACTAATACGTCCTTGATTATATCTTTAGACATCCTACTTTTATGTTGTCCTTGGATTCTTTTTCCAAATTTGGTTGAGAGTTTTTGCTTCCATTGGAGAGTTTCCAGTGAGAGAAAACATCAGGAATTCCATTGAACATGTAATTGGAAGTACAGGTAGGTAGTTGTTATGAGACTGATCACTTGCGTCAGGGAAACAAACTAGAAACCTGAGCTTTTCAGTTTTGAGTGGAGATGTCAGAGAGATGATTTGTACGTTAAATAGCGAATATATGACCAGGTAATACAGACAAGTGAAAGGTCAATTTAAGACTGCTTTTTGCACAGAGTTATTGACTTATGGAAAAGACTGTAGCCATAGAATAGTGAAAGCAAAATTATTGAATCATTTAAGAAGATGCTGGATACAAAACTTCATCAAGTCAACCTTGCACTGTCTTTTGGATATATGAACTGTGTTGAGCCAAATACCTTTCTTCATTCATTTGAATGCGATGATCAACACTTCAATTTAACCTACCTGAATAACTTTGCCCTTGCATAATTTGTAAGCGTGATACCAGTACTCCCTAATCTATGTATTTCAAATAATTTGTCTGTCTGAACTCCATCTACATTCTTGATGATTTTAGGCAGGGAAAGAGATCATGAGACTGGATTAACTACGAGCGTAGAAGGAAGCGGAGAAGTCTTTTATAAACAAAAGTTATAACAGGGTCGGCAAAGAAAGGATCAGGTTTTCTTGAGGCTGAAAGGGAGATCTTCTAATGTAAGCAGCAGAAGTAGCTGGGTTACTAAAGGATTACTTTGCATCAAAGCTGTCAGTGTATCAATGAAGAAGAAGAAGGCAGTAACAAAATTGGATAGAATAAAGAGAGCTGAAGAGGATGGACTGAAACATTTAGCATCCGTTGTTGTTTGAATGAAAACCATCCTGGTTACTGAAGGATGTGAGAATTACATCTGTAGAAGCTCTGGCCGCAATTTTCCCATCCTTGGAATGAGTTTGATGCTAAGAATTTCAAATGTTATATTCCAACTCTTCCAAAACACGTGGAGTGAGTCTTGGGTTTTCGCACACTCCGTCCCACAGTTTGCATTTGGTCTCCCTCTGTGCCTGTCAGAGACACCCAAAATGTTGATTTATTTGCAGATGCTTCTTTCTCTAAACTGGGGAGTCTTTTGCTAAAGATTATCATAGGTTAAGGACAAATTTGAAGAAGTTTCTCTGCTCTTCTGGGATCCACTTGGCCCGATGAAGCTCAGATTAGAGAGCTTGTTTTGGTCAAAGAAGTTGGCTTTAAGGAGCATCTTAAAGAATAAAGGAGAGGGAAGGAAGCAGAAAGTGGAAAAATGTACAGAAGGGATTTCTAAACCTAAGGCCTTGGCAATAGAAGATATATCTATCAATGATGTTGCAGTTAAATCTAAGATGCTCGTGAAGGGTTGGAGGAGCACTGATCTATTGGAGGATTGAGACGGAGGTAGATTATAGACGTAAGGAAGGGTGACCCATGGGAAGCTCTAGAAACCAAGATAAATTTAAAATCGAGATGTTGAATGAGAGGCAATATCAAACAAACGAGTAATGAATGAATGGGACTTCATGCAGATCAGGACAAAGACTGCAGAATTTTGGATGACTTTGTGTTTACACAGGTTATCCTGGAAATAGTATGTGGAATAATCAGGACTGGTGAAGTAACAGATGAGCTGAATCAAGATTGTAGCTGTAAGATTTTAAAGAGGTAGAAATAAATGGTCTTGGTAAGGGCTCGGATATATGCTTGGAAATTCTACTTGGGGTCAAATGTGACACTAAGGTTGTAAACCGATTGTGTTTGCCTCAGTTTCCAGGAAGAGGGATGGTGGTCGAAGCAGGGAATTGTGTACCAAAGGCAATGTCTGTGGCCTTGCAATATTTAATTGGAGGTCATTTCTGATCCACTGAAAAAAAATTAGCAGCATTAATTGCCATCAACAGATGGCATAATGGGATTACTTGAATGGCACAGAATACCATATGTGATCATGAATTATTTGAAATTTCAGCAACAATAAAGGGAGTAGTTTCGATTACGTGGAATACATTAATTGCAGTTTGTGTATTTTAGGAAACAAGAGGATTGATTGAAGATAATATGAAATTGGTAAAATGAGCATGAGCATAGATTTGTTAAAGCTGCATTGTGCTTGACTAATGTGATTGAGTTATTTGAAGTAACAGAGAACTGATGAGGGTTGTATGATCAATGCTTCTACGGACTTAGTAAAAGCACTTGATAAAGTACCATGTAATAGACTTAGTAAAATTAAGGATGAAAACAATATTGTCACATGGATATTAAATTGATTAAGGACCAAAAGCAGAAGTTAGTGTTGAAATGTTGGTCCAGATTTTCTGATGTGGAATATTATGCTGCACAGAGCCACTTGCCATGGGTAAAGCCCTATGTTTTTACAAGTAGTTATGAGAAACACTGGGTGGTATTAAGTACTTTAAATATGCTGTTGGTACTGCGTACAGCTTCTTTTACATGAAATAGGAATTAGAAAATTCTGGGCTTCTTGGTGGTTTATCCAGAGCATTTCATTCCTTACTCAAACCTTTGTGGATAATGTTTGTAACCCAACAGCTCTATTAATACATTGCCCTCAATGTTAAATCTGTCATCTGTCCATTCCTTCTACTAGTTCTTCAGCTAACTGTGATGTACTCTACATAATTGATTTGTTGTTAGTAACTGACATTTTCTTAAATCGTCAATTATTTGTTCTCATTCTGGATTTTCAAATATAATGTCTTTTCACTTGTTCACTGTTTCAGTTTGTTTCTACACTTCACTGTTGCAATAAATTTAATGTTGAACCTAACTTCAAATTAGGCAAACAATTTGTTTTAGATTAATCAGTTGTAATACTTGTTTTCAAGTCAATAGTACAGAAATAAATTCTCTATGTATTAATTTTTTTTCTCTATTTGCTTAGTGAAATTTAAATCATTTTTGAATAGAAAATAGTGGATTTGGACATTCATGACATATCTGCAGAAAAATGTTTATTTGTTTATAGATGGTTCCATTAAAATAGTTTTTTCTACATCAACACTATGAACATGCAAATGTCTATTGGCAAAGGCCCTTTGAGACTACCATCATTCCTGGAGTTGGAATTGGAGGAACTATTTCAGTATTGTGCATTCCCATTGGGCATTGTTTGCCAGCTTTTCAGCGAAATCAGATTGAGACCTATTTCTGTATTAGCAGATAGCAGAATAAACTGGCAAAGGACCAAGCTTGAGAAATACCTCTCCCTTGTGTGGGCTGTGGGTTAGACCCTGGGGTGAAAGATAACACAGACACTACAAATAATGCAGGAACTAAGATGAATAAAGCTACAATAAAATCAAGGAGGGTATTAATTATAAATGTGCTGTAAATGATTAAGCAAATCTGAGGCGCATTAATGTGCTGTATTTAGTGAACTGGCGGGCAGAGAAGATAAATGAACTCTGAATGCAGAATGTGATGAAACAGTCATTGCTTCATATTCTAATTATTTAATAGAAGGATGTTTAAGGGAAAGCAAAACCAAATGTTGTCTTGTAATGTGCCTTGTGAAAGCACAGCTCAAAATGTGCCATAAGCACTTTTATTATTTGTTTTGCTGTTTGCTCTTTCAGTTTGTCTTAGAATTTGATGCCTTATACCAATGGAAGATCACAGTTCCACTTAATACCTCTTAATATCTCTCCCAACCCCCACTCCCAACCCAGTCACTCTCACCATTTTCAAGTGCATTTTTCTTGGAAAAAGAATGCTTGAGTGATAGTTTTGCAATAAATCAAGCCATCGTAAAATTGTTGAATGTGTTATGCAATGAAAGCAAATTTAATCCTGGAATGAACATTATTGATACATTTCTGAACTAAGTTTACTGGTTTTAGTTCAGCAATATTGCTGTTCTTGTACAGCCAAGTAGTTTATTACATGCTAATCTGTACATTTGCAGGTGGCATAATGGGATTCCTTGAGTGGCACAGAATACCATGTGTGATCATTAATAATAAGGAATTTCAACAGCAGTAAAGGAAGTAGTTTTGATTACATGGAATGCATTAATTGCAATTTGTAAATGTGTATCTTAAGAGAATTATTTGAAGATAATATGAAATTTGTAAAATGAACTCTAACACACATTGACTTTTTTTTAAAATAAAGCAATGGTAAATAGTGCAATAGGTTGAGAAACCTAAATCATGAAAGGGCCGTATAGTTCTTTTAACATTTTTAAACTAACAGTGGTTAATTCAAAACCTTGGTTGAAATCATTACTTTTTAAATTTTACAGCTCTAAAAAAGGCATGTATTCTTAGAAACAGCCTAATGCACCAACAGCAAAATGTACTTGACTTTGCCACGTTGGTTAAAGTTGTGCACATAATATGTAGAGGACATTGGGAAAAAGGTGATTTTCCCAAATAACCTTTTCAGGTAAATGTTACATGTTTACCGTTTGGTAGTTACTGAAACATAATACTATAGTCACAAGATACTGATTGCTCAGTATCAATGCTTGATATGACTGGTCTACATTAATAAACATATTTGCTAAGTGGCAAGAATTTTGAATGCTTGTTGAAGCAATTAGGTCCTTTTGATTCCCAAATGAGTACAGAAACACTTCTTGATTATAATTGCTCGTAGTCACGCATATCTAATTTGTGTCTTTTTAAGTGTTAATTAGTAAACATTTTTAGCTGACATCTCTATGTATTTGTATTTTGAAAAATGAGTCCTGTTTCTTGCGTAGCTTGAGGCTGAAGCTGTTAGCTGTGACATCATGAAGTAGGTGGTAAATTGATGAAGACATGCTTGTCAACCATAAAAAAGCAGGGAAATTAAGAATTTTTGATCATCTTTGCTTTCATTCAATGCATATACTCTAATGTTTCTTCATTATTTTTTAACCAGTGGACATTGATGCATGGGTTTTGTGATGGGGCCTCTGCTTTGTGCAATCCATCATGATAATTATACTTTTGTTTGTATTTTTGTAAGCAATTATCTGCTTTCTGAAGTAATGAGCATGCCCTGTGTTTGCCATGTGCTGTTAATGTTACTGTTAATTTACTCTTGAGAAAGTGGTGGTTCAGGCTTTACAATTTACAGGTTCAGAAAGTACAGTTTAAATGTTATTTTTACAACAGTGGTCTTTCAGCAGCACCTAGTGTTTTATTCTCATACTGCAGCAGTTAAAATATGATGCTTAAGCATTGCTCAAAGTGCCGTGTCAATTCTTTAAAATCCAGTGCATTATAGAAATAGATATCACTAGTTGTCTTATACAGATTTTCAAATTCTAATTCTGCTGTTCTATAGCATAAAGAGATCTCTGTAATGAGACCAAAATGTTGCAATAGTATTATTGGTACAATATCCTGCATATTGTCAACACATGAATTTACTGTAACTTGGTGTGCAAACCAGACATTAATTCATAATGTTGTGGTGAAGCATCAAGCCTGGAACAGGAAAATTAATTGTGATGGCATAATGCCCATGATGAACCTTGTAACTTTTTTTTTGAAAAAGGGGTATTTTTAAAAAATCTTTGAAGATGTTTTAGTATGCATTCTACTCTTTTTGTTTGGAACTAAATTCTAAATTAAAAAGTAAGTAAATTTTTTTTAAAGTAAGTTATTCTTCCTTTCCTATTTTTCCAACTTGCACAGCAATTACAGCTTGCTGACTTCAAAAGATAATTAACTACCTGCAGATGGGATCGTTTTTAGATTAATGCTCACTTAATTTTTCTTGACCAAAAATAGCAATATCAGACATAAAAACAGTAGCCAAGGTCCAAAACAAATTGAAGCTACAGAAAGACACTATCTGTCCTTGAGGAACATAAAAATAATTTGGATGTGTCATTCTTGTCTTATTTACATGGGCACTCAAATGGTAGGTAGGCATTCAGACATCCACAGAACCCAATCAACTTTTATTTCACTGACTGTGGTGAAAAATGATCGCCTTTTTTTGCTATTTAGTAAAGACTTTTGAAAAGGACCCCTTTAAATACAGGAACTAAAGAGAAACAGCTGAAATTTAACTTTTCCGTTGTGAGAATACACTTTTGCAGCTAAGAAATTATATGTTAACAGTTTTTTGCTAAAACTGTTAACATAAGGCTATATTTTTCAATGCACAACATTAATTTAATTGTTTTACACATTGTACCTCCTCATAAATATACTAGAAGAAATTTAGAGAGTGTGTGCTGTAAAGCATGTTTCCTACAGTTCCGTGATCATTTTCTCCAGCTCCCATTTTGAAGAAGCAATGTGGCCTCAGTTATTTACCCATGTTCCTCTGCAGCATATCGTGCTATTACTACCAAACACAGAACTTTTATTAGGTGGAGTGAGTTGATTGGTTCTATATTCACATCTGACAAGATTATGTCCTTCTGTGGAGTTTAAAAAAGACTTGTGTCTTTCTTCATTCCATAGCATTTTCTTCCATGGAGTTTTAAGCATTGGTTGAACTCAACCTTGCTTAGCCTGCAATTCGTCTGGCATTATTGGTTTGGCTTTACCAACAATTGTTTTTTTTCCCCCCAGCTTGTTGGGAGGACAAAATCATTTGACTTTTATTGGTTGAAGAAAGTGAAACAGTTTTTACAGGCACAAAGCACAAATACCAGCTGGTGTCATAATGGGAGCTACCTAAAGCACTGCCATTTCAAGAGGTCAAATAAGCTGAGGTGGTGCATCCTGTGAACTTGATTCATTTGCTACTCCAATAGGTTCCTCACATAGAGCACAGAGAATAAGCTATACCCTTATAGTTGTACTTTAATCTAAAATAATGACTAAGCACTAAACTTAATGATTCCATCCACTTATTGAGTAAAATCAGATTTACTAGATAGTCTATTTGTATTATTCTTTTATGGGGCATGACACTTGCTGCCCATCCATCCTTGAATTGACTGGCTTGCTCGGCAGCTAAGAGTTTACTACATTTATGGACCTGGAATTACAGGTAGGCCAGATCCACAAGGACTACAATTTGCTTACCTAAAGGGAATTAATGAATCAGAGACTTTTTTTTTAATACCAGTGATAATTTCGTGGTTATTAGTTCTGAAACTAATTCTCAATTCCAGAATTATAAATTGGATTTAAACCTCATTAGCTGCTAAATTGACCATGACCCCAGAGCATTAGCATCTGGGAGCCAGATTGCTTGTCCCACCTGAAATGAACAGTTGAACTGTGCAAACTGGTTGTCTTGTAATTTGTATAGGCTGGGCTTGTATCCATTGGAGTGAAGGGTGATTTGATTGAAGTGTGTAAGATCTTGAATGGCCTTGACAAGATGAACACAGAAAAGATGTTTACTCTTGTAGGTGAGTCTAGAACTGGGAGGCGGGGGTGGGAGGTCTGTTGAAGCTGTGGGCTCAGTCTTTCAAGACAAAGATGGCAATTTTTTTGAGTCGAATGATTTGAAGCTCTCCACTTCAGAACAAAAGGTCACTGGAGGCAGGGTCATTGAATATTTTTAAGACAAGTGCATAGATTCTTGTTTGGCAATTGATTTGTGTGTAATCAAACGTGGATGGGGATGTGGAGCAGACTTGAGAGGCTGTGAATGGATGTCTTCTGCTCCCTATTTGTCATATTGAGGATGGTTTCTTTCAGATTGTAATTAAACCAAGGTCACATCACCCAACTCAGGCAGACATAATGGATTCCACATCACATTGTGATGTTGACAGGGATGTTCTCCAACTTGGTCACCAATATTTATCTCTCATCCTTCAGTGACCTTCCCTCTATCATAGGGTCAGAGATTTGCTAATGACTACAATGTTCTGCACTGTTCATGACTCTTAATACTGAAGCAACTATTCTTCAAATGCAACAAAATCTGGATAATACCCAGGCTTGAACTGACAACTAGGAGAAAGTGAGGATTGCAGATACTGGAGATCAGAGCTTAAAAATGTGTTGCTGGAAAAGCGTAGCAGGTCAGGCAGCATTAAAGGAGCAGGAGAATCGATGTTTCAGGCATAAGCCCTTCTTCAGGGCTTATGCCCTTCATTCCTGAAGAAGGGCTTATGCCCAAAACGTCGATTCTCCTGCTCCTAGGATGTTGAACTGACAACTGGCAAGTAACATTCACACCACACATATGGCATTCAATGACCATCTCCACTAATAGGAAATCTCATCAGTTGTTGACAGTTGTCGACTTTTATCATTGGTGAAATCCCTGTTGTCAATATCCTCTGTTATTGTGGCTACGTGAGCGGGTCAGCGATTAAGAATCCTGCAATAAGTAATTCACTTTCTGACTTCTCAAAGTCTGTCTATTATCCACAAGGCACAAGTCAGCAGTGGAATGGAATACTCCCCATTCACCTAGATCTGTGCAACCCCAACAATACTCAAGAGGCTTGACATCGTTTAGGACTAAGCAGCCTGCTTGCTTGGCACAGATCCACATTCACACTCACTATTAGCACCTCAGAAAAGCAAAAGTGTGAATTATCTGCAAGATGCATTGCAGAAGTTCACCTAAACTCCTTAGATGTGCCTTTCTATAAGGACAAGAGCAGAAGAAACACGGGACCATCACTACTACACTTTTACCTTCAAATAACTAACCATCCTGACTTGGAAATACATTGACTTAATGATACTGAAGAAATAACAAAATCCTGGAATTCCCAAACTCTGGGCATTTTGGGTCTAGCTACAGCACATGGACTGCAGGAGTTCATGAAGACCATTCAACACCACCTTCTCAAGTGAAACTAGGAATGGGTGCATGTCTGTTGTGTTAAACAAGCCAGACTACCTTGAAAAAGCACAAGCACTACTTGCGGATACAACTACATACCGATAGGTGAACTTGGACCCCTCGTCACAGTTGGAAAAGAAAATCAACACACTGAAGAAACTAAAACAGGCAGGAAGAATCACCAAGAAGAAATACCTAAAAGTGAAACTAGAAGGCTCAAATACCCTCTGCTTCTATGGACTTCCCAAAGTAAACAATCCGGAAGCCCCACTCTGACTCATAGTTTGCCTACCGGGCACACTCACGTACAAACTATCCAAAGAACTACAATGGAGTTTCAAACATTTCATCAATGGCTCAACCCATTCAGCTCAGGAATTCCTTAGAAACCTCCAAAAATGTCAAAATCGACGAAGAGGAAATTATGATTTCCTTTGACATTGTTCACATCCATTGGCATACCACTAGCCAAAGAAACACTGGCCACATTATGAGAAGAACCAAGGTTGTCAACACCCAACAGTACCATCAGCAAGGATAATCTGCTCAAACTATTGGACTTGTGCCTTACCACCCACCTTGTCTTTTAACGGCCAAATTGATGGCAAATCCACAGGATCACCCATCTTGGGTATCATAGTAGTCATTGCAGAGACTAGAACACACAGCCCTCCCCTTGATCCAACCAAAGCTGTGGATACGATATGTAGACGATCATCAAAAGAGGTTAGAGGAAACACATTGACTTTTTCACTGGTATTAAATTCACTAGAGAAGAGGAAAACAACAACACCTCCCATGTCTGGATGGAAAGAATGGCCAACGGTGAATTCCAAACTATGATATACAGGAAGGCAACCCACACAAACAGAATCCTTAATTTCAACAGCAACCATCCCAACACCCACAAATGAAGTTGTGTCAGAACACTATGCAAATGAGCACTAACACATTGCAGCACCCGAGAACTATGCAAAAATGAAGAAGAACACCTCCACAAATTTTTGCAAACAACAGATACCCAGTCAGCTTTATCCATCAATGCCTATGGAACAGAAAATGTCATGAAGGCACAGTACGGCCGAGTACACTGGTCACCCTACCTTATATTAAGAGCAGCTTGGAAATGATGACCAGATTCCTACGACCACTCAGGTCATGGTAGCACACAAATCCACAGCTACACTACACCAACTGCTGTCATGAATGAAAGACTCCATACCCGTAATATATAGAACCAAAATAATATGCAAAATTCCATACAGTGACTGCCACAAACGCTACATCGGACAGACCGGAAGGAGACTAGATCCGAGAGTATAATCATACCAACTGGCAGTTAAACGACACGACCAAAAATTCTTACTCATCTCCGTACACTCAGACATGGTGTGCCATCAATTTGACTAGGATAACATAACCATCTTGGAACAAGCTAATGAAAGGCACCCACAGGAATTTCTAATGGCCTGGTTCTCAACCATGGAACGCTAGTTCAACAGACATGTAGAAATGGATACTACATACAAGCAACTGTGGAACAGGACAGGAAAAGATACAACTCACCATAACAGACTGGGTCAAATAAATAATGAGCGGAGTGATACAACAATGCTTCATCGAAAGGCGCACTGATGATGTTACCTAGCAGGATGATGAAATGTTTGCATACAAGACCAACCAGCTCAGTTGGGTAACCAACAATTGCATCAACAACCTGAGCTACAAATCTTCTTAAAAAATCTCAAATGGTCAATAAATGCTCATCAAGCAGCAAAGTTCACATCCTGTAATATTTTTAAAAACTGTGTATAAATGCAAAATCTTCTAAAAGAATGCTCGTTCTAACCACTTTTATACTGAAGTGTCTACCAGCGCATGTACCTCTGGAAAAACTTGGTCAAGGGACATAGGGTAGGATAATGATATTAACTTTACCAATAACAGTGTTACAGTGTGGTCTATGGACCATTGGAATTTCAATTTTCTTTCACTTGATAATGAGATACACAACTGCTTTTGAAAGTAATCATTATATCTAAGCTGTGAATTATAATTTTAGTTATTGAATCTTTGTTTTCAGAATAAGAGCCAGTAAGTAACCATTCAAAAATTCTTGATTGAAAATAATCCATCATATACTTTTTCTCCCATGTTTAATTTGATAGTTTTTTTGAGCTGTCTTTGACGCAATAAATCACAACATCCATTTTTGATAATCACTCCATTATTTCTTTAAGGCTTGTAACTTTATTCAAATGTTAAGAGATTTTGCATCCTTAGTTTTTCTCAAAACTGATCTTCCATCTGGGTAAGCTGTCTTAACAAAACCACAAAGTTTTGGACATGCTCATTTGGTCAGGAAACATCAGTAGTTTAATTGTATAAATTTAAACCTGTGCAAATAAAGTTCATTCTTCGGATAATTGCCATTGTGTAAACAATTCAGCATTTATACGGTATGAGGAGAAAGTTTTGATTGTTCGGCAAGTAGACTCTAATTGGAAGAGGCATTGATGTGGAAAATGCACCAGTTAATGATGATTGACTGTTAAATGCCAAGTTTTGCTTAAATTTTAAGCAACAGATTGACTGTAGTCAAGGAATTGCCTTGAGTAGTGAACCAGAGAATGTATGTCGTCCTAAAACTGAAAGAACTGCACATGATGTAAGTAAGAAACAAAAACAGAAATTTCTGGAAAAGCTCAGTGGGTCTGGCAGCATCAATGTCATCTGTTTTGCTGCATGTAAGCAAACTTCATGTGTGTATATTTTTTCTTCTGTCTTGTCCTGTATTTTGATACACTATGAAACTTGCAACACTCTGCAGTGTTAGATGTGATTCTGCAATTTGAGTACATTTGCAGCAAAGTATTATGCTGATAGCCAATTTGGAATTGTTAGTTAGGATCTACATGTGCTGGAAGCTATATGTATTAATACAAAGAGGCCTGTTCCTTGTAGACAGATGTGAATGCACATTACACACATTTTGACTTGACCAATTGAAGTCAACCTGCATTGTCTAAAACATAAACAAAACCTGGCAGTTAACTGCCAATTATTATTCTCTGGTGAATTCTCCTCAGCAGTACAATGCCAGTCAGAGTCCGTACACACTCCTCATACAGTATGTAGTAAATACTATTTTCCTTAGCTTTGGCATTTCATGTGAAATTTCCTGATGAGTGCAAAATTTAAACTTTGACAAAATATCTTCTTACAGCAATACACAATTGTGTGTATTTTTTTGGCTTGTGAATATTCGCACCTTACTGATATTTTAATCTCTACGTGAGAATGGGGTTTTTCTTGGTCTTCCTCCTTACCCTCGAAAAGCAGGAAAATGTTTGTGTTTTGATATCTATTTTTATACTTTGGTCAGTGTGCCTTTTGAACAAATGGAGGTGAAAGAGTTGCCTGACCATGGAGACTTCAGATGATGCAAAAGGCCACATGACCTGGTCTCGCGTTATTCCAGAAAGTCATAACAGCTGTATAGGGAATTACTTTTGTGTGTTAGCTTTGTGTAATGAATCCATAAAGTCATTAATTAAGAATTAAGTTCACAAATGTGCCCCTTACCAAACTTTTTTTTGACTCCCCCTCTCATATCTCTTATGGCTTAGATTGAAGCAGCAGTTTCACTACATTGATGTGTATAGAGTGTCAAAAATAGGTTTTCCTGATGGCTTATACTCTAGAGGAGCCTGTTTTTACTCTGTTTTCTACAAGATATTTGTAGGATCTTTTCTTCATTGTTATTAGTAGCAATTGTTATCTTGATGGTATTCGCTTCACAATGCCATGTCAAGGATTTGCTTCAAAGGCACCTGTACAACTATGACTTAAGTGTTTATTAAGTGTTTAGTACTTATTGTCTTTTTTCAGAATTTTGCAGAACAATTTATCTTTACTAACACCCTCCTAAATATTCAATTAGACCAGCGAGAGTTGTTGTGTTTCTTATCTAAGAGCTGCTTTGGTACAGAAGGCAGTATATATGTGAAGGGATGTCAAAACATGCAGTCCTCATTATTCTCAGAAAATTTTCGAGATGTGTTATACATTGCTTTCATGTTTCAGATTTGCTCAGCAGTTAAAGTTAATGACTACAAATATGAATGTCTGCTAATTTTTAACATTAGTTCAGAGCAATTCCTACCAATTCCAGTGTTTAAGATTGTGAGTTATAAACATTAATCCAAGATCCTGAGAGTCTGGCATAAATCAACTTAGTTACATGTTGTAGGCATAGTTGTGCAGTATGATGTAGTGGCTTGGAACACACCAACTCAAATTTAGTAGAGGTAAAGGTAAAAGTTCTTCCATTTGTCGCTATCCCTCTGAGAAGGTGATCTTTAATTTGGACAAAGCAGGTTCTTTCATTTTTAAGTGCGCCGTATTTTTTTAAAATTGCCTTCATTTTTTAAAGGCATATCTGTCCTTGGAACTCCCATGATAATTTTATTTATAACCTTTAACAATTTAGCAGCGGAGTGCTAAGTGACCACAGATGATTAGTGAGGTTCATCACTCACAATCTCAGTTGAGGGGTGGGTATGGGTATGAATTCAGAGGAAGAAGCTAGCAATCCATCTAAAGACCAATAGGTATAGACACATTTGAAAGGGATGCAGTAGCAAAAAGATGGACATATATAAGTGAATTGTATAATGGTCCAAATCAAGAGATTCCTTAAGATGTAAAGAAACAGAATGGATGAGATGTTACGATATTAAAGGTGAAGAATGTTTTGTTACTGATGAATATAGGCAAAGCTTCAGGTAACAAGATAACATCTAAAAGCTGTGGAGAAGCAGAATTTGCAGTGATAACAGAAATTTGTTTACCAAATCACATTCCAAGTGATTTGAGACATTTGCTATTCATTAAGTTACTCACAAAACCCAGAATAATGGCATACAATCATCTTAGAACTGAAGCTTAATGAGTCATCTCATGAAAGTGATCGTAGCAATCACAGTAGAAAGAAATAATAACATACTTGAAGCAAAAATTAGTGGAACAGTCTGGATTTAGATGAGGAGTAGATGGGAGAGGGAATATTTCACCCAAGGGCAGCCATCAGTAAATATCTCAAACTAAACAAGAATATTTCTGTCTGCTTCATAGAGTAATTTGAAGAATGCTTTGGTAACAAAGTAAAGTTAGACTACCATGACTTGACAGATCAATAGCCACCTTCGGTGCTGTATCTATTTTAGAATTCAACACAACTTTTTGTGCCAATTTTTTAAAGTGATTCCCAGCGATTATTATATTTTAATAAGTATTATTTTAAAGCCGTGGGTGTCTGGAGATAGAATAGGTCCAAGAGATCTCAACAGTGATATCACACTAATGCCTAATGATATGGTTGGCACTGAGTAGCAATAACAGGAACTGGTGTTTGGTGGCAGTTTAAATTGTGCCAATAGTCATCGTCAGTTGATTTTGGATGGCAAATCATTTTTATTTTGTTTCAAGCCCAATCCTGGTATAATACTGGTTTGTCAAATTTATAAAATGAATCCAAGCCCTCCCATTGTTAGGAACGTTAATCAATCTGACTCCATTGAATAGTGTATTGAGACAAAATTAAACAGGTGCTCGTATTTAAATGTACTTTTATATTGTGAATAGAATATTTGATGCTAAATTTATATTTTCCACTGCATTTTCAAAATAAGCTTTGAATATTTTCACTAAAAAAGGAACTGTGGCTGCTGAAGGTCTGAAATGAAACCAGAAATTGCTTGCAAAACTCAACAGGTCTGGCAGCATCTGTGAGGAGAAAGCAGAATTAACGTTTCAAATCTGGTGACTGATGAAGAATCACTGGACTCAAAACATTAACTCTGCTTTTCCCCCAGATGCTGCCAGACCTGCTGAATTTCGACAGCCAGTTCTGTTTCTGTTGGAATATTTCCACTTGTAGTTCATTTAGATTGAACATGGGGGGAAAAAAAAAGAACAATTGTCTGCCTTCCCATTTCCTGGCTTTTACTTGAAGCTGCATTATAAGTCATTGCCAATGATTTATATCATCTATTTTGACCTGTTTATAGCTTCGTAAAAATAAACACACAGGAAATATTAGGGGACTATTTTTCACTTTGACATAAGTATGGCAAAAATATGCAACTCTGAAAATTAGAGCAAGGTTTATAATGAGCTACCTTAGATTTTTGATTATTAATAGTACACACAGTTTCATCAGTGATAGAAACCATCATAAAACAAATTCTATTTTATGCTTCTGGGCAAGCCTTCAGCCTTCCAATCCCATTGTCTGAAATTATCTGACTCGGGCGGCACAGTGGCTGAGTGGTTGGCATTGCTCCTCATGCACCAATTCCTCAGCCACACATTCATGTCCATTATCTCCCTGTTCCTGCCCTCTCCAGCCTGAGGAACTGGAAGCAAACTGGAGATAACCACCCTGGAAGACCTGCTTTTTAGCCTTTTTCTGAGTTCTCTGATGTCCCGCTGTAGAATGTCCCTCTTCTTCCCGACGTCATTTGTGCCGACATGCACCACTACCTCGAGTTCTTCACCTTTGCCCTTGAGGATTCCCTGTACTTTGGATCCTGGCACCAGCAAGGTAATACACCATCCTCAAATCCTGCCTGTTGCCACTGAAACACCTTTCAGTCCCTCTCACTATGGAATCCCCTATTATCATGACTCTGCATGATGTCTGGCTCCTCGGCTCTGCCTCCACACCAATTTTCGATTGGCAGACCTGTCCACCTCTCGGACTGGTAGTGTTGTCTGCTTCGACAGTTTCCAAGAGAGTTAACCTGTTCACGAGAGGTACTTCCCCGGGGGTCTCTTGCACGTGAATCATCTCTTCCTTCCTCATCATCATCTCCCTTCTCTCTTCTTGTATGCACAGTGTAGTGACCTCACTGAAGGTTCTGTCCGAAAAATTCTCGTTCTGTTGGATGAGCCTGAGGTCATCTAGTTCTCTCTTCAGTGCTGCAACATGCTCCATCAGAAGCTGAATGTGTACACACTTTCCACAGCTATAGGAGCCAGAGACACCATCAGTGTCCCTGACCTCCCACATCATGCACGCAGCACACTGAATCAACTTGGCAGTGATGTCTTCATCTTCTTCAACTGTGGCATAATCTCCTCACTTTGCTGAAGACTCCTGAGCCAAAGACTTGCACTTTTCTCACCAGACACTCTCCTCGACCCTTTTTTTTTGCTGGTTTCAAGGTCAGTACTGAAATAGCACTTGCTAACCTTCCCAACAGCCTCTGTGCTCCATTCTCACTTCCGCCCATTTGGGTCTCTTCTGAACACCGTCTACTTGCTGCCATAATTTGCTGGAACTGTGCTCATTTCATAATTAACAAATGTCAGAACCTGAAAGATGTGATGGGACCTGGACATCTTAATGTGGTGAAAACTTAGAAGTGAGAATGGCTGGAGCATAGTATGTGGGTACTCAGTCACTAGGTTAATCCCCTGGCCAGAGTGCTGAGTTAAAATATGACATTTAAAAAAAGTTCTAATTTCTCTTGTGCATTTCAATTTGAGAGACTTCAATCAAAATTTCTAATCTGAATGAGATTGTAGTTTCAGTAAGGGTCAAGGCAGGTATAGATTCCAAATTCCAAAATGCTGTGAGAGAAGAAGAAAAGGAATTATGATTTCCCCCCAATTTAGAGTGATGTGTTAATTGGAGGATAATTTACATGTTCTGATATTCCTGTGCACCAGTTGGCTTTGTTCTTCTGCCTTATGGAGAATTTAGGCATCTTGGCAGTTTGCTGGAGTGCATTTTGTAGACAGTACGCATGCTGTCATTGTGCATAGATCGAAGAGAGAATCAATGTTTAAGGTGACTTGGATGTTAATGAAGTGGTATTTTTTTTCCTCTGTGTGGTGTTACGATCCTTGAATGTTCTTTGATCTATACCTATTCAGCCAAGTTGAGATATTTCTGTCATTCTTTTGAAATGTGCTTGTAAATGGTAGACAGGCTTTGAAGAGTTGGGAGTTGATATGCTTGCAAGAGAATTCTCAAGTTTTGCCCTAGGGTATACCTACATGCCTATGTGGCTAGCACAACATCCTGGGCATTGCCATTGATGAGGTTTCGGCACTGATTATGCATCAGAAGCATGAATAGGTTTCTTGTTGGAGATGGTCATTGCCTGGCAATTATGTGGCACATATGTTAGTTGCTGGTTATGAGTTGAAGACTGAAGTTGTCCAGACCTTGCTGAATGTGGGCATGGAGGCTTTATTATCTGTGGCAACTGAACTGAATACAGAAGCATCAGCAAACATCTCCACTTCTGGTCTTGTGCTGGACGGAAAATAATTGATAAGTAGCTGAAGACATAACACTTGCAACAATGACCTGGGATTGACATAAGAGACTTCCAAGAACAATAATCACTTTACTTTGTGCTGGGTCTGACTCCGAGTAGAAAATTTTCTCCCAATTCCTGTTGGTTTCAATTTTACCACATCATGTCAGATGCCGTCTTGAATGTCAAAGGTAATCACTCATGCCTCACCTCTGAAATTTTGCTGCATATTAATGTTTGGACCAATGGTTTAGCTGACTAGACCAGGTGGAATCCCGGCTGTCATCAGTGAGCAGGTTATTGCGATGCAGTTGCCACTTTCATTAGAGACATAGTCATACAGCACAGAAACAAACCCTTTGGTTCAACTCATCCAGACATCCCAATCTGATTTCGTCCTACTTGCCAACATTTGACCCATATCCCTCAAACCTTTCCTATTCATATACAAATCCAAGTGCCTTTTAAATGTTATAATTGTACCAGTCTCCTCCACTTCCTCTGACAGTTCATTACATACACACGTCACTTTCTGCATGAAAAAATATGCCTCTGGTCCTTTTTTTTAATCTTTCCCCACTCATCTTAAACCTATACCGACTAGTTTTAAACTACCCCCACCTTAGGAGAAAGGCCTTGCCTATTTACCCTATCCATCCCCCTCATGATTTTATAAACCTCCATAAGGTCATCCCTCAGTCTCCCGATACTCCAGGGAAAAAAAGCCCTAGCCTGTTTAGCCTCTCTCTATAGCTCAAACCCTTCAGTACAGACAGCATCCTTGTAAATCTTCTCTGCACCCTCTCACGTTTAACAATATCCTCCCTATAGAAGGGCAACTAGAATTGTATGCAAAATTCCAAAAGTGGCCTCACCAATGTCCCCTGTTCAGCCTCAACATGACCTCCCAGCTCCTGTACTCAGTGTTATGGCCAGTGAAGGCAAGCTTGCCAAATGCTCCCTTCACCACCCTGTCTACCAGTTCCAAGGAATCTGCACCACTAGGATCCTACCAATAACTGTTTAAGTCGTTCTCTGGTTTGCCTTAGCAAATGAATCAAACACTGATCTAAATTAAACTCCATCTGTCAATCATTGGTCCATCTGATCAAGGTCCCATTGTACTTCTGAGAGAATCTTCTTACTCTCCACTACACTACCAATTTTGGTGTCATCTGCAAACCTATTAACCATATCTTCTATATTCATATCCAAATCATTTATACCAATGTCAAAAAGCAGTGGACCGCTGTGCTGATCCTTGTGGCATCTAGTCCGAAAAACAACCCTCCACCACCTCCCTCTCTATGTACTACCTTCAAGCCAATTTTCTATCCAATTGGCTCGCTCTCCCTGGATCCCATGTGATGTAGTCTTATTAACCAGTCTGGAGAAAGTGAGGACTGCAGATACTGGAGATCAGAGCTGAAAAATGTATTGCTGGAAAAGCGCAGCAGGTCAGGCAGCATCCAAGGAGCAGGAGAATCGACATTTCAGGCATAAGCCCTGAAGAAGGGCTTCCTGAAAAAAGGCTTATGCCCGAAACGTCGATTCTCCTGCTCCTTGGATGCCGCCTGACCTGCTGCCCTTACTAACCAGTCTATCAAGGAGAACCTTTCAAACGCTTTGCTGTAGTCCATAAAAACAGCATCTACTGCGCTGCCTTCTTTGATATTCTTTGTCACGTCTTCCCTCAATCGGGTTTCCCACGCACAAAGCCATGCTGACTATCCCTAATCAAATGCATGGAAATCCTGTTGCTCAGAATCCCTCCAACAACCTACTCACCACTGCCATCAGACCCACCGGTCTGTAGATCCCTGGATTTTCCTTACAACCTTTCTTAAATAATGGTATCACATTAGCCGCCCTATAGTCTTTCAGCACCTCACCCGTGGCGGTCAGTGATCTAAATATCTCTTCCCTAACTTCCCACAAAGTTCTGGGAAACACTTGATTTACCTTTTATGCTTTTTAAGACCTCCTCTTCATACTCTTTTCAAGGTATCACTATTTATTTATTTCCCCAAGTTCTTTGGCTTCTAAGTCTTTCTCCACAGTAAATACTGACTTGAAATATTTGTTTAGTATCTCACCTATCTCCAGTGGTTTGCTAATGATTGAGAGTAGTCTGATGGGATGATAATTAAATTTATCCTGCATACCTTGGCAATATTCCATATTCAGCAGTGTCAGTGTTGTAACTGCACTGGAATAACCCGGCCAAAGGAGCTGCTATTTCTAGAGCAGTAATGTTTACTAAAGCCAGAATGTTCTCCGAGCCGATAGCCTGTGCTGTGCCCAGGCTATTGGCCATTCTTCATAACGCATTGAGTGAATCAGATTGGCTGAAGCCTGGCATCTGCAATCATGGGGATTTCAGGAGAATGTTGCCCACTCAGCGCCTTTGGCTAAAGACATTTGCACAGGCGTATGCCTTGTTAATTCCAATATCTTTCTGGGAATTACCATCAATGAGAATGAAGATGTTATTTTTCTTTTACTTCATTCACAGTACATGCTGGCTAGGCCAGCATTTATTGTTCATTCCTAACACGAGTCTACCACATTGCTACCACATAGATTACTTAATGTGGAAACAAGCCCTTCGGGCCAACAAGTCCACACCGACCCTCCGAAGAGCAACCCATCCAGACCCATTCTCCTACATTTACCCCTTCACCTAACACTACGGACAATTTAGCATGGCCAATTCACCTGACCTGCACATTGTTGGATTGTGGGAGGAAACCGGAGCACCTGGAGGAAACCCACGCAGACACTAGGAGAATGTGCAAACTCCACACAGACAGTTGCCTGAGGCGGGAATTGAACCTGGGTCTCCGGTGCTGTGAGGCAGCCGTGCTAACCACTGTGTCACTGTGCCGCCCATATAGGGCAGACCGATTTCCTTGCCTAGTGAACCAGGTGGGTTTTAAAAAGTAAAATCTCTTACCAGTAAGAGAGCGTTTAATTCCAGATTTTTATTCAAATTTCACCACCTGTCACTGTAAGATTTGAACCCATGTACCCAGTACTTTAGGTAAGATTACCTCTGTACTACTGCCTTGGGCTGTTGAGTCTACTGTATTATTTAGTATGAAAATTGAGGGAATTTTCATACTAAATAATGAAGCCTGTTTCTGTTAGAGCGCATGTTTCCTGGGAGTGTTTAATCACTGTGCAAAATATTACAAGTGTTCTACAGGAGCTGAGTTTCATTGAAAGGCTAAAGGAAATCCGTACCAGGCTGACTGTTTTATCAAGACCAGTAAGAACTTGGAGCGTCAAACTATATCGTGATCATCGGTAACAGTGCTTGAAAGCACTGTGCTCTTAATCTGTACATTATGTTCCTTCTCTTGCTTTGAAAACAGTATGCATTGTTAATCTGTACATATTTCGGACATCATGTTGTGCAATGTGTAACGCATATACTTACTTATTTCTTTTTCAAATTTCCTTCCAGTTCTATTAACTTCACCTAACTCTATCAGATATTCAGCTTGAGCTGTTTCCCCCTCCACATTACAGGTCTATCCATTTGTTCAAGTCAGACTTGAATGACTTCACCAGCTTGGCTTGGCAAGCATAGTTATTCTGCAGAGAAAGGAAAGAGTGGCAATCCTTCTCTATGTCCTTACCTGGATCTATTTGTTGACTGGCTCAGGTCATGGCCTTGTACTCTCAGTAAACCTTCACCGATTTGTTGCAGACTTGCTGGTGCTTCAGTATAAGATTATTTGAACTTGGGCTGTTGAATCTTTTGGTGAATCTTGCAATGAAGAGACTTAGCAAATATCCATCTGTAATTTTGCCATTAAGGTTGATTTCAATCATAATCTGTCACTTTTGACTATGGCATATATTTTATCACCAATTTGTACTAACAAGGTTGATATGAGAGCTCTTGTTTTGTACATTTTCTATAATTGCTTAGAATTTATGAATGTTTTCCTCATTGATCTGTATGTCAGGATGCACCTCACAAACATAGCCTTTTGAGGGTTGTCTTCTGGAATACTCACACCAGGTGGTGTACAAAGTTAGGGTCTGTTTACTCCATGATCACCGGACTCTGATCAGAATATAGGGAAAAATGGATAATAAATGGAGTGGGATGAATAGATGGTGAGGAGAAGGGCAGGATTGCATGATAAGATGAAAATGGTTGGGACTGTGCGTCGGTAAAGGTGAAAGATGAGAATGGGTAGGTTTGCAGTGTTGTCAAGTAGGTCTAGATACGATATTGTGCCGTTTTGAAGTGGAATAGCAGTAGATGAGTATGGAAGAGTATAATTGATTTGATATTTAATTGTACTTTGAATAAATACTTTTGAATTGGAAGAAAGTGTCATCCTGCCTGTATGTAATCAGGTCAGCCTTTCACATGGAGAAATCTCCATGCACTTGACAACAACACAGCAAACCTAGCCATTCTCATCTTGCACCTTTACCAATGCACAGTGCCAACCATTTTCATTTCATCATGCAATCCTGACCCTCTCCTTACCACCATTTAGTATCATTTTTCCCTATCTATTCTGACCAGAGTCCAGTGACCAATGCATTGAACAGACCCTAACTTTATACATCACCTGGTGTTACATCTGAACACTTTTAATAGTTTATTATAATGATACATTTGCAAGCATTGTACCAGCACCCCTTTTAAGTTGAATCAGTATGGACCTCCAAATGAACTAACAGACTTGAGTACGTTGGTCTTTTCCTTAAATTATCACACTCCCAAGTCTCTGAGACCTATCTGTGATGCAGTTGGCTGTTCCTTTTACACCCTGGCTGCTTCCATTACACTGAAGAATGCAGTTTGTTTTCAAAAAAAGAACAAAAATCACACCCATGACAATGGTTGTTGTGAAAAGCCACATCCCGAATCTGTCATTTTATCTGTTTAACAACTTCTCGAGTAGTCATTAGCAGGTGAAGGCAGTATGGATAGGGGACGATTCTGGTATTGTTAGTTTTGCGTTTATCAGAAAGATATCTCTGAAATTAGCATTTGTCAGGAATGTGGCGTACATTCAGACACCGACTCCAAATCTGTCAGTGTCTTTACACTTTTACAGTTTAGAGACACAGGACTCTGTTTTACGAGCGTCCAAGTTGCGAACAGTCATTCTTACGAAAGCAATCCCTTACGGGATACGAATATTTCTGGTGCTTATGAATGGATGTTTTAGTGTCCGACATTGTGTTCTGACTTGTATGCAAATCGACTTGCAGGAACCGAATATGTTTCAACTTGGACATTGCCTGTACTTATTGTGTGATCTAATGTCTTGGTAATTGAAGAAGTCACGGCGTGTGCACATGTTGGATTTTTCCATGTCCTGTGGAATGCTGGGAGGCTGTGTTTGACCAATTTCTGAAATTTTACATCACAAACAGCTTTTGCTTTCAAATGTTGGTGCCATTTAAATTAAATATCTTCATGTTGAAGATCCTGCTAATTACTAACATAGAGAAAAAGGCTACGTATATTACATCAATTCAATTAGGATGAAAAGGGCTTTTTTTTACAATAATTCTATGATGTTTACATTATTATAATTTTCATTTAGCAATTCCATCTTTATGCCTGCTGACATTGTATAACACTCGCCAAGCATTACCTTGAGAGAGTGCGGAAATGGAATCAGTTGTGACTTAAAATTATAACTTTAATATCTAACATATTTATTAAACAGTCCCAGGATAAATTATTTTGGCATCAAATGTTGGAAAGTGTGTCAAAGAAGTGTCATAAATTAAAATTTATGACAAATTAATGTCACATTGTAAGATTTCACCATTCATTTTTCAAACTTTGACCCACATCACAAAAGTTGAAAATTACTCCCCAGTGACCCAGTGTGTGAATGAGTCTTGCAACTTGTTATGGTTGAAGGCTAAAATCAGTAAAATCAGGATTCCTGCTGCTCACCCACATTAAGGGAAGGGAGGAAGTGAAAAGAAAATGCTGAAAAGGTAGGCTCCAAATCATTAACTATTTCATGCATACTATTATTTTATGGAAACGTAAATACTTCTGAGTCAAAACGGTTGAGAGTTTAATTAGAATTCCTGTGGTGGAGCACTGAAATGTCAGAAAATTGATGACCTTGATCTACGTTTGTATTCACTTGTGCCTAAGTTTTATTAGCCTTCCCATTCCTTCATTCATTTAAACAAGAAACATTTCGTTTTCCACACTAATGCGAAATATTATTCGTTCATGCACCACAAATACACAGTAAATACTTTTTGTATAATATGTACACCTTTTGAACAATTATCATATTGCTTTATGTTCAAATAAAGTTCACTTTTTGATTGGAGATCTGCCAATGGAACACAGTGTGGGAATTGGGCACAGAGCAATGATGTTTTGTAAGGATCTAAGCTTAATTCTATTTTCACTTGATATAAGTGACTTTAAGATTGACAAAAACAAATAGAATTGTTATAAAATCAAAGACATGGAAGCTTTCAGGAAGAATACAAGACACTGCCAGAAGACTGGGTAAGTGGTTTTCCAATATACTTCACTGCAGAGAAGTGTAACGTACGACTTTCTTTGACAGTAAAGAACATTTGAAGGGTATATACCTTGGGCATGAAGACTATTTTTATAAAGAGTAGGGCCATCAATGCTAAATGTTAAGGCAGGAGAAGCACATGGAAAAGGCCAAAGGCAATTAGTCTTGTATATTGGTACATCAACACAACAGCGATAAAGTGATATTGAGTTCGTACGAGATTGCTTGCACAAGAGTTCTGGACGCCCTGTTACAGGATTAGAGATGTGAAGAAAATGGTACTTAATAAGTGAGAGAAAATTTAAAATTATTTTCCTGTTAGAACAAAAATAGTGAAAGATGATCTGATGGAGACTTTGAAAAAGTAAAGTAGTGGAAAGCTGTTCTGACTGAATTGGTAACAAGGGGTGTAAATTTGTGATTGCTGTTTGAAGGATTTTACTCCAAGTTTTAAATGTTAAATTCTTTATCTCAGACAGAGACTGCAGCATAATTTAAGATAGTATTGGACTAGTAATGTACAGAAGAATTTTTAAGGTACAATAAAAAGCAGAGAAATACGATGAGAGTAGATTGCTCTGGTTAAGCTAGTGAAAGCATAATGTACGAATGATGTTTTCCAATGCTAGTTCCCTCAGTTTGAAATGGCTAGTTGCTCCTTGCATTTACTGAATCAATCATTCAAAAGCACATTGTGCTATTTAATTAGTTAAAGACTACGGGAAACCAGCATATTTTAACCAAAATATTTATACTGGAGAGCTCTTCATTTATATCTAAATCATTTGGGATTTTAGAACGTTGAAATTAGGCAGCTGATACTCTGTTTCATCATGATGACCGTAATAGAGCACTAGCCATTCATTCATCAGTTTACTATTTACATATTGTGTATTTTTTTTAAAACATCACAAAGATCTGTATTTTGCAAGCGATGCAAGTATTTGAACAATATTAGATTGCTTTAATATTAAATATTAATTTAATATTAAAACACCTTTAGGTTCCTGAAGAAGGGCTTATGTCAGAAATGTCGATTCTCCTGCTCCTGCTGTGCTTTTCCAGCAATACATTTTTCACCTTTAGGACCACACCAGATATGTCCTCCAAATGATCCATGAATTAATAACTTGATATAAACTTGTATGTAGCCACCTTTTAGTCATTAAGTGTTTAATATTTTTAAAAGCAACTGCACAGGTTTATGCTTTAAGGAAAATTAAAGATTAGTTTCTTACACATGTTGTTGAGTTACATAAGAAAAGGGTGATAGTTATTTGTTAAAATATAGATATAAAGATGTTCGTAAGGATAAAAGTTGCACAAGTTGGAAATGACATCAGTCTCTGCTTTTCATTGCAAGTCTTGTTTGCTTGAAAACTTGCTTCCCGAAACAAAAGGATCGAACATTTGTCGTCTAAATTAGCAGCTATGATGCTTTCTGTCGTCAGATAGTTGGAGATTGCTTACACAGGTCTTGGGAGTAAATGAAAGCTTCAGTGTTTCCATTTTATGGCACTTCAATTGAGAGCTCTGGATAAACTGGTTCAGTTCAGCAATTCTGGAAGTCCTTCTCTACCTTGCCCTGTTAAGAATTAGTGACTGCTTAAAGATGTTTCTCTCAAGGTCTGTACACAAAATAATTCATTGTCAGATATGTACAAATCAAATTTTGCTTCCATAATAAGTATAGAGTTAGCTTAACTCTCAGACAGACCCATCCATTATTTTAAATCAAGATAGCTTAAATAACTGCCTGTAAGATTATTTTAAGTTGAGAGCTATTTACACCACTAAAGTTGAGTTTCAATTTACCCTGGAAATGTTCATTCAATTTTAATGGGTCAGTTGTGATTACCAGCTGAATCCACAAATGTCATCATCTGACTTGTAGCCAGTTTTGTCAGTTTTTTGTGTCCATTTTAATGTCTGAGGAGCTTTCCTTCCAAAATATGTAATATTGTAAGCATATATTCTTGACAATCCAAAACATTGGGATTCATTTTTTATTTGCAAGTTAAAAACCGTCCCAGATTTTAGAATGTTATTTGTGATACATTCGTTTTAATGTCAATACTAATATATCTGTTGATATGCTTTATCTTCCTGACATTTCTTAAAACATGAACGCATCCTAATGATGAAGAAATGAAAGAATACTATTTAATGGAAGTAGAAGTTCTATGCTGGCAAGAATGTAATATAGCAAAGGTTTTCTTAATTTCTTTTAGACACTGATGAATGCATTACGTGGTACATTGGAGATACTAGGAAGGCTGTGACAGTACTTAAAGTGGATACGTCCCTCTATCTCAATAATATGACAGTGTTGCTGACAATAGTAAGGATGGAAATTGAGGCGCTGGCCATAGTCTTCCAGTCCACCTGAGATATGCAGTTACTGGAAGAGGACTGCAGTAGTTAAACTCTGTTTCAAAACCAAACAAAGGATACAACTGGTCATCCTACATCAGTCAGTTTAACAAAAGCTTTAGCATCATTAATCAAGGCCAATTAGAGGAGCATAGAACCAGTTTTGTTTTGGTTTGATTGTGTTTTTTGGTGAAGTATAAGTGAGGATGAATGAAGACCTGGCAGTTGTGGGCATTTTTAAAATATACGTACAATAAATAACTACGTGTTAGGCTTTTAATCAAATTGAAGCCTGTGGGATGGAGCAACATGGATACTGAATTGGCTAAGGCATACAAAACCATATTGTGAAGGGCTGATTTTCAGGCTGGAGGGAGGTATGTGTTGATGTTTCACAAAGTTCAGTATGAAGACTACTGCTGTTAATACTGTATTTGTTAATGACTTTGATTTGGGAATACATGACAGAGCACAGTTTTGAAGTTACAGGTGACTTGAAACTTGGGTGTTGTATGACGCTAATCGATTTCAAACATGAATGCAGATGTCACGAGCACAGTTGCAAATTAAAATGAAAAACTTTAGAAGCTATTACTGAATATTATAGCAGAACACTTAAAGTTCAAGGTAATTAGTCAACTTGGTTTTGTGAAAGGGAAGTCATGTTTAACTAATTTATTGGCATTCTCAAAGGAAATAATGTGTGCTGCCTATAAAAAGGGAATACTGGAATGCACTGGGTTTAGATTTCAGAAGGCTTTGATAAGGTCCCACATCAAAGATGGTTGTAAATAAAATTTCAAGATGTAGGGATAATATAATGGCATGGATATAAGATTATCTAGCTAATACGAAACAGAGTAGGCAGAAATGGATAATTTTCTGGTTAGCAAGCTATAACAAGTGGTGTTCCGTAAGGATCAATATTGAGTTCTTAAGCTCATATAAATTCTGGATAAAGGAAGGTATGGTTGTTCAATTTTCTGATCACACAAAGGTAGGAAAGTAAGCTGTGCAGAAGAAACATGGAGGCTACAATAGGATACTGATAAAAATCTAGCAAATGGAGTATAATACAGGAAGATATGAAATTATTTTAACAGGACAAATAAAACCGTCGTACTATCTGAACGGTAAGAGATCGTATAGAAAAGGTTGGTATGTAGGTACAGCAAGTAATTAGGAAAGCAAATGAAATGATTTTTGTGGAAAGAGTTGAATATCGTCATTGAGTTTGTTTCAGTTGTACAGGGCATTAGTGAGGCGACCTCTAGAGTATTGTACACTGTATTGGTTGTTTTATTTAAGGAAGGACAAATGCATTGGAAGCTGTTCGAAGACGTTTTACTAGACTAATGAAACGGCACATTGACTCATGACAAGCTAGGCTTGCATTGACTGAAGTTAGGATGTCTACTCCTGTGGGAGAATCGTGAACTGGGGGTCATTTAAGACAAGTTATGAGATCTTTCCTGAGGACTGTGTGGAACACACTTCCTTTAAAAAGTATTGGAAGGAATTTTTGAACATTTTCAAGGCAGTTGAAGCTAGATTGTTCATGCCATCAAGGGTGTGAAAGATTATCAGGTATAGGCAGGAATGTAGGGTCATGATCTCATTGATTGGCAGATCAGGCTCAAGGGACAAACTGGCATACTCCTGTTCCTGATTTAAATTTAATGCAGGAAAGTGTGAGGTCCTCCGTTTTGGAAGGAAGAATGAACAGAAACAGTGAAAGTTAATGGTGCAATTTTAAGATGAGGAAAAAGAAGAGAGTCACAAAGAATATAAGCAGTGGATGTTAGTGCACAATTCTTTGAAGATGGTTAGCAGAGCAGACATAAGGTACATGGGCACCTGAGCTCTTTTAAGTAGAAGTGTGGAGTTCAAAGGAAATTATGCTAACTGATTTTTAGAAAAAAGTAGTTTGCCCCTAGCCAAAGTATTGTGCCCCAGTGCCTGTCCTTTAGAGAGGACATGAAGGACTTTGTGAGAGTCCAGAAGAGGTTATTTCATTATAGTTAGATGGATCAACTAGAGGAACACAGACTGTTAGAAGAGAAGCCTAAAATGAGATTTGATAAATGCATGTTAAAAGCTTCAAGGGTTTAGAGAATGAAAATTCATTTTGTGATTGTGGAGATGACCAGAGAGTACACATTTAAAGTTGAGTGACAAAATAGCCAGAGGTGGCATGAGGAAAAATATGCTCTAGTGGTTAGGATCTGGAATGCATGGGCTGCTAGTCACAGAATTGTACAGTAGAGATTAATCTATTTAGACCAGTGTGTCTGTATCAACAAAAACTACTCTAAATCTACACTACTTCCACTGGCTCTTTCAAATACGATTTCCTTAAATTAATTTAAACACTTCAACGAGATGATTGCATGCATTTAGAAAAAGAGAATTGCTCTTGAAAACCAGCAGCACAGACCCAGGGGGCTGAAACTCCAACACCTTTGCTGCACTACTGTGTTTAAAAATTCCCAGTGTATTTAATTGGTTTTCCTTATACATGCTGAAGTGTAATGAACATTAAGTAACCTCTATAAAGCCTTAAAATGACATTAGAATAAAGCTGATGTTGCACTTTCTTGACTGACAGAAAATGCTGAATTTTCTTGTTAACTCTAGTCCAGTTCTTGCAAGTGACCTTTTAAGGACTGAAGTAATTGAAAGTGGACTTGCACTTCACGCATGCACCACCAGATGGCAGCTAATACTCATTTACCAAACCCTTTCATACAAATTTTCCTGTTTGGCAGCAGCTAGTTTTGTTTGAGGTTTTGTCTTGAGGTGTTGAGCCAAATAGGTTTTAAAAAGGGGAAATTAATTAAAACAATTGAATGTAATGATTGTTTAAATATTTTCTTAGTGTTTATCTCCCTTTTCTATTTTTCTTCTGCTTCCCAACCATGGAAAGAAAGTGTTTCATCTTTATTCATGTTCTTTTCCAAGTCAACTTGCACTGCAAGAAAACAAAGCTGAACTTCAGACAGATTAGTATGTATGAGTTGCACCTGCTTAGTTTGCTGGATGGCTGTCCAGAGTGATACCAACAGCATGGGTTCAATTCCACACTGGCTGAGGTTACCATGAAGAATTCTCCTTCTCAACTTCTCTCCTCACCCTGAGATGTGGTGACCCTCCAGTTAAAGCACTACTAATTTGTCGGTCTCTTTCTCGGTCTCTTTCTCGGTCTCTTTCTCGGTCTCTTTCTCGGTCTCTTTCTCGGTCTCTCTCTCTCTCTCGGTCTCTCTCTCTCTTTCTCGGTCTCTTTCTCTCTCTCTCTCTCTCTCTCTTTTTCTCTCTCTCATAGCAGCCTTATGATCCAGTACGACTGTGGCGATTTTACTTTGAACTTTTCTCTTGCAACTTTAGCAGCACGTGTTGTCTCCCAGTGTTTGTTCTTATACATACAGTACTTATGGTCTAGGAAAAGTTAGATTTTCTAAATATTCTGGTCAATTCAGGGTTAATGGTTCAGCCATTAAGAATACTTAGTTCAGTGTAAGCAAGCTGAAAATGTGTTGCTGGAAATGTGCAGCACGTCAGGCAGCATCCAAGGAACAGGAGAATTGACGTTTCGGGCATAAGCCCTTTTTCAGGACTGAAGAAGGGCTTATGCCCGAAATGTCGAATTTCCTGTTCCTTGGATGCTGCCTGACCTGCTGCGCATTTTCAGCTCTGATCTCCAGCATCTGCAGTCCTCACTTTCTCCTCATTGTAAGCAATCCTAGTACCTGTTGTCTTTTTCTGAATGCAGTGCCTGTATATAGCAGTACATTTCAAATGTTATCTTTAAAGACATCATTAATCCTGCTAACTGAAGTTTACTGATTTCTGTGATCAAAATTTCATGATACTCATCTTACCATTTGATTTACTGATTCAAGTTTTCAAAGATTTGCTTCATTACTTCTGTATTTTTCACAGTACGATTACAGCTTTAGAACAGAACAGAGTGCTGCAGCTCGCCTTCCACCAAGTCCCACTAAATGTCAACAACCTTCATCCTGAAGATGGACCTTAATTGAGTTGTTGTAAACTAAGGGACAATATCTACTGGAACAGCCACCACGCGAAGCAGTTTTGGACACTTTGCTTCCTTTAACTTCTACTGAAATGGTATTCTTGTACTAATGGAAAGGACAGTATTTCTAATAACCAGCAGTCTACCTACAACTTAACATTGGGTAAAATCATTTTGTACATGGAGTTTTGTAAATACAATGTTTAATGTGACCTTTATTTGCAAATCTTCTAGCCTTGAATAAGGTTAATCATTTTAATAATTATTAAACAAAGGCTGGATATTTTTGCTTTCTTGAGCCATAGCTTATTTTTGTTTCTCCTTTTTTTTTGTCAAACTGATTTTGCACACTTCAGAAATGCTACTGGTATTGGCCATTTTCGCAAGCTATGCATCGTTTCAGTTAATAGACCTTTAGCCATTTGTTTTCACTTTGAGATTAGATGTATTTTTAAGGAAATAAAGTTTTGAAATATCATGTATAGCTGATGTTTTAGTTTTATTTCCTGTGTCTAACAAGTCAAATTTCAGTAGTACTGAGAAGAATTTAGTAATAGTTAACATCAAATTTAGGAAAGTCAAAGTAACTTTTTATTCAGATCAGAGAATTGGGTGCTAACTTCTATCATAACATCTAGAAATCTTAAGATTTACTAAGCTATTGTTTCCGCACAGATATTCTACTTTTATGTAGATTTTCCCTCTAGTCAGTGGTTGTTTTCTCTTTTTTCTGACACAGAAAATATCATAGTTACCTGTTTTCCCTTGGAACATATCAAATTTAGAAATCATTATCAGAATTTCACAAAAATTAAGTTGGTTTTTTGATATTCTTCTCTGTTACGTTCTCCCTTGTCTTTCCAATTCTGCTTAATTAGATATAATCATGAAGCGTTTTTGTTGGAATTCTCAGATTTTCTACATCAAAGCCTTCCAGCCTATAAATATCTTGCTATACTTTAAAGCTGTTGTTTATGGAAAAACAGTATTAGTTATATCACAGTGAATGAACAAAAATTACAACAGGCCTTCCTTTTTGGTTCCTTTGTTAACAAAGGACATTTCTGCTATCCGAATGCAATATTTGTTAATGCAGTTTTTCTACGGTTGCATAAGGTATGATTCTGTGGTTATAATCTGAGTGCAAGTGTAGCTTTGTCAAAATGCACTGATTTGCTTTGCACTGCATTTTTAATGTTTGGGCTTTTTTTAAAATGTGGACCCTTGCTATCTGAAACTCTTTTGTATGGTTTTTAACATGCTTGTGATTCTAAATTAATGTTAAGAAACACCTTAATTGTGTAACACTGTAACACTCTTGTTAAGTAGCAGCTTTTCTTTAAACACTGCCATGAATCTACCAGCCTTACCTCAATAAACCTAACGGCTACAACCTCCTTTCAGGCTTTGTGATCCATACTGAGAGAAATCGACGTTCAAAACTGCATTTACTGCAGATACAAGAATGTAGTGCTTTTATTGAATGGCAGCTGCTCAACAAAAACAATCTATGTTAGCAGGTTTACACACTATATGTAAAGCAATTATTTATTTTTTCTTCATTTTCATCTTTTTCTCATTTCCAGTGCAAAACAGATGCTACTTAATATGTAGGGCAAGGGTAATCAGATTAATAATGCCAGTGTTTAGAATTACAAGTTTGTCTTTTTGTCTGTTTAGCATAGTACTTCAGACTGTCATGTAAAACAAGTGTTCTGATCCATTGGCACTGTTTGAAATGAACAAAATGCTTCAGACATTGAATAATTGATTTTCAATGTTGCATGAATAGTGTGCTTAAGCGATTAATTCAAGAAACATAATTATATTTTCTGTCTGTTCTGTAGAAATAATGTAAACCCATACCATTATCGTTTCTGTAAAGAAACTAGGCATTTATCATTTATGTATGAATATTGGCTGCATCTAAATGTCTGGTGGAGCTCTATGAACTTAAAGATGATAGAAATGCATTCTGCTGTTAAATGATGAACGTTCTTTGCAAAACAGAGCGTAGAGCATTGACAGTATGACTAACCATTTCCAACTCATCCATTTACAATTTACTGTGAATAATTAAAGCATGGTAACATAAAAGCTGCAGAACTTCCACCCAAGTGCTATCATCTTTAAAATGTTGAAAAATATTTAACTTTCACCAGCCATACAATTGTAATAGTTCAGTTTTATTTTTAATTGTGTTGGAGATTTAACTCACTGCTCTTAAAGTGTTCAGAAATAAAAACTTCCTGTATTTATTGTAGATTTGTTTCCTGTAGTTACAAAGGGAGGTTTACAATTTGGTTTATTGAGTCTGTATTAATAATGTGACCTGTTAAATAAAATATCTGTTTTAACTAGCTTCTTTTATGGATGCGCTTTCATGTTGCAATATTAGAAACACAACAATTGCATTAACTTAGTATATTTTGCAACCTCAACCTCCTAAAGCATTTCACAGTGAAGAATTTATCGCGTTACTACATTATAGCTGAACATAATTTGTGCAGTCTTTCCCACAAACTGCGTGAGAACCAAATAGCTGATTGTCTCTGTAGACAGAAAGGTGTTGGCTAAGGGAGAAAGAGTACAGCCTCTGAAGAGACATAATTGCCTCAAATGAAGCATGATGCCTTCAACAATGCAAAGTTAAAAGTCACACAACACCAGGTTATAGTCCAACAGGTTTAATTGGAAGCATACTAGCTTTCGGAGCGCTGCTCCTTCATCAAGTGGTTGTGGGACAGCAGTCCTTAGCATTGTATTGCAGTGTCAGTCTATTTTGTTTTCAAATCCCAGGGTGGGGCTTGAACTCTCCATTGTTTGACTTGGTGCTGAGGATGTGGTCTGATTGAAAAATATCATCACGTTGTTTTAATCAATAATTTTTTTTAAAAACTGTTATGCTTTACACACTACAAAAAAAAACTAATCAAATTGACAAACTGCACATGTCAGTACCTGAAAAGAAACTGGGCCAGAAATTTACTGCATTCACATTTTCTTGTCGTACATATACCTTCGGTTCTTTTGCCTGAGAGTAATTGTTTTATTATGTTCTAATGAGCAAACAAGGCTCAATCATCAATATTATCTGTAGAATAAAGGAAAATTGTTTCTCTTAAACCAACTATTACAAATTTTTACTTGAAGAAATAAGTTTTAAATTAAAATGTTTTTTTCTTGCTTTTCCTTTCTGATATTTTACCCTTCAATCCAGTCCTTTCTCTCTCCATCTTTTACTGTCCCTGATTGACATTGAATTCTTATTTGACTTAATTTGACTTAATTCTTATTAGTCCTTTCTTACTTACCAATCCTTAAATCCCAATGATTAATGGATAGTCTTGTTTGTTGACTTGTTCACTCAGCTCATTGTGGGCATTCCTTATCAATGAAAATACAGCAACCAATCTATTTAGGTGCCGTATCTTCACTTAGTGCACATTTGCTGATTGACAGTGAAAGCAATCTTTAAAAAGCAGTTTCTGTTGCAAAGTGTACCACATGAAACTGTCATGTGATACTGTGGGTGGCTGTTTTCAAAATTAACACATGTTGCCAAGCTCCTGTGGCCGTTGATGCGGTGATGCATACAGGCAGACAGGAGAAAGTTTCATAATTTCTCTCACCAGCTTGTGACATCCAGGTGTACCAGTCGATGTTCAGCATTTTCATGTTACACATGGAAGAATCCTGGTGGCTCAGCAGTTAGCATTGCTGTCTCACAGTGCCAGGGACACTGGTTCAATTCCTGCCTCGGGTGACAGTCTGTGTGGAGTTTGCACCTTCTCCCCCTATCTGTGTGGCTTTCTTCCCATGATCTGAAGATGCACAAAGATGCTAAATTGCCCATAGGGTTAGGTGCATTAGTCAGGGGTATACGTAGGGGAATGGGTCTGGTGGGTTACTCTTCAGAGGGTCGGTGTGGACTTGTTGGGCCGAAGGGCCTGTTTCTGTACTGTATCAAATCTAAAGCAGAGCTGGGTCATCTGGCTCCAGCACCTCACCACACCAAATGTCCTTCAGTGTGAGGCTGCTGTCTATCTTACATATGTGTATGAACCAGTGAAGTTTGCCATGTTTAATATTGCCAATATACTTCACAGAATTGTTACAGAGCAGGAGAAGGCCATTCATCCTGGTATGACTGCTCTGATATTTGAACCCAGGTCTCCAGGTAATTAGCCTGGGCCCCTAGACGGTGTAGTCCTGTGATATTAACACTAATTCCTTATCTCCACTTGGGACCTCGGCCTTTGAGAGGATGGCTGCATTTGTAATTTTGTCCTGCCAAGGTATATTCACAATGTGACATTTCACTGTCATACAGCAAGTTGCTGAGAACACAGATCTTCTAAACTGTCAATCAGGTCATGAATACCCTATTAACCCTGACTGTGTAGCATCGCCTTGGACTTCCAGCAATCCATGCGGGCCAGCAGTTTATCAGCTGAAGAGTGCACAGTCATCTCTCTCACACTAACTGCAGAAAATGTGTTGCCGGTGAAAACTGCAGCCCAGGATCTCTCGTTATTTGATGATTGAAAGATTTGTTTCATTCCTCAAAGTAAAAGAAAGGATTTCAAAGGCTATCGAAATGGAGAGAACTTCCGTTGTTTTCTGAAAATCATCAAGCTTTGCATCAAAGACAACATATCCAGAAATGACCTGTTTGCTTGAGATTTGACTAGATTCCCTACACTGGTGGAAACAGGCCATTTGGCCCAACAAGTCCACACCGACCCTCCAAAGAGTAACCCACCCAGACCCATTTCCCTAACACTAGGGGCCTGCACATCTTTGGATTGTGGGAGAAAACCCCACACAGACAGTTGCCCAAGGTGGGAATTGAACCTGGGTCCCTGACACTGTGAGGCAGCAGTGCTAACCACTATGCTGCCCCATTTACTGCCTGTAAAGTTAGAGAATTGGCCATTTAACATACACTTGAAGATGTTTCGACAATGCATCAGCCTTGACATTTTTTTGAGGGAGGAGGTTTTGATAGTATATGATCCAAGCTCATGAAAGTATTCTGAGAAAGTGATTGGCTTATTGGTACAAATTGCACTTGCATTCTCTCACTGAACTTAAATAATGATGATACAAAACGATGCATCAATGTACTTATTCATTTTGGGTGTTATGGTTAGTATTCTTTAAATGGATGTGAAGTGCCTATTGTTGGATATTAAAATGCTGTTTCCTTGGATTTTGTTTTTGTTTTAAGCATGTGTAACATATATCCCTAGTTTCAGAGCACTAACCCATCAACAACATCTGATTATGCAACTATGGGCACTAGGGTTTAAATGGAATCAGAAGTTAAAAGGATCTTTGAATGGATAAATAATTCTGATTTCTGTGGAACTTCATAATCCTTCATTTGGTCTGTGAAAACTGCGCATGTACTTGGTTAAAAGTCAAGTCTCTTTTGGAGCATGTGTAAAAGTGTCACTGTATTGGGGTAGTTTGAAAATTGCACTTCCGGTGTGTTTGGGTTTTTCTGCTGTGAGGATTATATATTTTAACACCTACTTAACACACATACAGTGGTCTAAGGATTTTGAGGATTCTTTTAAGTCCCATGAGAATGGTTCTGACCCCCCACCCCCACCCCCCCCACCCCCACATTAGGAAAAGCTTTCCTACTTACTGTGGATATAGCCAAATTACCAGGGTGGTTTATAAGTTTTGATTGTGGTGTTGTTTGTAAAATTTATTAATTCAATTAGCTACTCTATTGTGACTGAGTAGGGTAAACTGTATTGTCCGCTCAATCTAGGCATGCATGATGACCCATTGTGAAAAATTCCATTAAACTTACCAAACACATATTTAACTTGGTTTTATAGGACATAAGGGTACGTTTCGTGGAATGTACATCTCTACAGGTTTAAAATTGCTCTGCATATTATCAAACCCCCTTCTTTCAATAAAATGTCGAAACTGATGCACTTGAAGATGTTTCGACAATGCCCCAACTGATGCAGATTCAACTGTTGTTTTACTTTAAGTGTAGGAGTCCATTCGGCCCGTCATGTCCATACATTGTAGCCCTAACATTTGGATATGTCTTCCCTCTCCTTCCTTGGCGTGAGCTCGACTGAAAGGTTATTGAAGGAATGTGATACATTCCGCCAGCATTGTGGCTTCTGTCGTTAATATTTCACTTTGTTTCCCAACAACACGCCTCGATAAAGTCAGCCATATCCTCCGAGACTTGGCGAGAACACTGGGCTTGATTAAAAACACAATGAAATGCTCAGCGATTCTGCCAGGCACCCTCCCTATTGACGCAAATGAGTCGGGACAAGCGAGTTCGAGTTGTGGTCAATTTCCTATCTCCTTGTACGTTCGTTTTCTGTGATGAGCCTCCTGGCCCCAGCGTCTGTGACCAGATGTACTTACAACTTCCGTACTGTATGAGGATGTTCTGTATTGTCCTGGGAGCAGTTGGACGCAAAACACTGCACTATATACAATCACTAAGAGATTACATGGTATCCCCCAATCAGTATTCGAAGACGCAACTGGGTAATACTCTCATAAGCTGAACCAACACTGACTAAGATAATTTATAGGTTCATTCTTTTAAAAAATGTTGGAACCTTAAACAGCCAGCTGGCGTTTACTATTGGAGAGTGAGACCAACCATTATGTACCCGGATTGGCAATCGTTTGATCGTTTCTTGAACTTAATCCCCCTTCTGTTTTGTGAAAGCCAGCTGCTTCTTGTTGGCCCTTAACTCCCGGACAGTTACATCTAACCTCGCTTTTTCTGAAGTTGAAGTTCACAGGTTGCGATCCATGGTAATGTAATAATGGAGCCTCTAGCGTTGCCTGGAATGGTATCTACGAAGATAACCATATGAAATAATTTGAAGACTGAATTGGAACATTGTTCTGTTTTCCGCACCTCCCTTGTGTTCCCCCTTATCTCTCCCTTCTTTATAGGTGATTGAATGTAATTAAGAATCAGTTTCTCCTTGAGATTGTTCATTTCCTGTACTGGTTTGAGTACCCTTTCACTGGATGGACTGGCGAATGATTCTCAGAGAAGGCTGTCCCCCAGGCAACTACTGAACATCCTTACCCACAGTGAGATGTAACCAGTCCCGTTAGGGTAAGGATAAAACAAAAAACCGCGGATGCTGGAGATCTGAAATAAAGCCAGAAAATGCTGTGTTTCTCTCTGCACAGACGCTGCCAGACTTGCTGAGTTCCACCTGCTCTGGCGCAAGAAGATACTGAAAGGCAGTTTCTGTTGAGTTATCCTGTCCTCATCCCTCTGAAGAAACTGGCTAGTCTGATATGGATGTTTTTTTTAAGAAAACATGATTTCTGCTTCTCAATACAGTCCATACGCAAGCGTTTCCGGCCTGGGCTGGAAATGGGCTTCACTTATTTAAACATAATTTCGAGGTCACGGGGCTTGCACTTCTATTTGTTTGTAACACTTAGATTTTTCAAAACAAAAACAAAAATCCCCTCAAGTTTTGGTCAGAATTAAGTTTGCTCCCAGACATTCAAATATTTCTCCCTTTCTACCAGTCTTCGGAAGCAGCAGCAGACCGCGTCTGAGTTCAGCTCCTAAATGTTCTTCACTCACACAGACACCGAGCAGTAATCCCCGACGCGGGGCTGAGACTTTTACCGGTCCAAAGCGTTTACACGGAATGAGAATTTCAATCTCGCCGGTTGGTGTACACTAACTTGTGTTTTTATTATGAGCATAAAGCGTGAACTTTTTCTACCTGGGATACAGAAATGAGACAAAACACAATCAGCATAGAAAGCCCAGGGATCGCCTTAACTTAAAGGATACAGTTGATGCTAGTGAACCAAGGCAGGGGCAGTCTCTCAGTCTTAGCAGCGTGGGTTATTCAGTACCGACCCTGTTATGTATCCTGTCCACAGGTAAATGCGTTTGAATAGAGGCATCTAAAAAGAGTTCAATACTTAAGTGAGAAATGTGATTTTTTTTAAACGGTATTATCTGTGATGTTTGACTTGAACTGTCTATTCATAAAGTATATCGCAAAAGTAAATTTTTGCAAGGAACAGTTCTCTCTGTAGATGCTGACTGACCTCCTGGAGCTCCCAGGACTATCCTGCTGTGAGATTAGATTGAAGGCATCTGCTGTATTTCACTTTTAACTGAAACTCCTTTTTTTTTAGGCCGTGCTAACCCGTTTAGGTACTGATAACTGATTCTTACAAAAAACATATAGAGGGCGGCACAACAGTTAGCACTGCTGCCTCACAACGCCAGAGACCCGGGTTTAATTCCCGCCTCAGGCAACTGTCTGTGTGGAGTTTGCACATTTTCCCCGTGTCTGTGTGGGTTTCCTCCGGGTGCTCCGGTTTCCACCCACAGTGAATTGGCCATGCTAAATTGCCGTAGTGTTAGGTGAAGGGGCAAATGCAGGGGAATGGGTCTGGATGGGTTGGACCTGTTGGGCCGAAGGGCCTGTTTCTAATCTAAAAGATCTAACCTAATCTAAAAAGATCAGCTAAAACAAAGAACTACAGATGCCAGCGAATTGAAACAAAACAAACAGAAATTGCTGGAGAAACTCGACAAGTCTGGCAGCATCTGTGGAGAGAGAGAAACAATTTCTGCTTTTGTCATGAATTCAGCATTGTGTTTTTCTTCTATCACCCAGACTCTGATCACCAATTAGCAGCCCATGTTAGGATATGCTGTTCATCATAAGGCGTTCTAAAGTTCTCGAGAATGCTGAAGAAATCGTACTTCACTCGAAACATTCACTTTGTTTTATTCTCTGCAGACAGGATGTTTCTTCAGAATTTTCTTTTTACTTCAGATTCCTAACATTCGCAGTATTTTGCCTTTAACATTCTAGCTTTCTCCTTCAGACCATTGTCACGTGCTCCCATCGTTTATTTTTAAAAAAGTTTTACGAATAATCCTGTACTTATTGTGAAGGGTTATTCAAGTTGGTAGTTCACGATTGTGATAACTGCTACATTTGTACTAAGCTGCATCAGGCACACAGACCTCAAACCATGACTCGAAGGCTGGGAGGGCTTTGCAAAATGTCTTTTTCAGATGGTTTTATTTTTGTGTGTAAGTACCATCTTTTGTTCTGATGATTGAAAATTGCCTTAGACCACAACATAAACATTGCAGAATAGCTTACATTTGATGAAACTCTGAAACAAATTGTCTTCGCCTGTACAGTCAAAACAAACAAACCACACCCTGGAATTCTGAACACCTTGTCAGGGATGTAGCTCTTTCCTACCCTAATGAACGTTAGAAACATTCAGAATTGTTTCCACAGCTTCGGTTGGTGTATTTTAATGTATTTTGAAACAAGGCAGATTTTCTTTATTAAATTTAATAGGTAATGATCTCATCTGCTTCCAATATTTATCAGACTATAGAAGGCCATTAATTCTGATCGGTTTGAACAGAACCATCTGTTATTCCTCTCCAGTTGATGTGCTTTAGTTTAAACGCACCTTTCTTTTGCTAGTGAACACAAGACTTATTAATAAAAAGAAACGAGTTGCACGGAAAAAGTTAATTTATTCAGATGTCCACCTAGCGTTGCATTTGAGATACCAAGCAGCTGATGTGGGCAAGACACGTATGTGATGAGTAAAACATGTTTCAGAGTTTAGGGGAGTGTACCTTTATTGAACAAGAATATGGAGCGAGTATTTTCACACACCCGCGTGATTTCCTCTTAATTACGAGCCAAGTGACCAACCCTTTTCTCGGCTTGAATTGTATCATCTCGGCTGAACTCCGCCGTCACTGTCACACTGTATCAGCTGGTCACCAGATGGAATAGCCTGGAGCAGAGCTGGGAGTGGAACATAGGTTAACATTGAACAACATACTGGCCCTGGGGCACCGTTGCTGATCTCCAATGCACCAACAACTTTACCGAGTCCCTTTCCAAAATAACTTCCAGTTTTTATCTACTAAATTCCTCATAACACAGCGCGACAGATTGCTCGCACCGTGTTTCTTTTTTTTTAACAAATGTGCAGGTTCACAGTAAAACTTCGATTGGAACCAGTAAATGGACGCAGCAGTGAACACTAGGGAAAGGAAACTAATAATTCGTGAGTTAATTATCCTCTCCGTCCCTTTGAACTTAAAAGAAAAACACGTGTGCGGTAAGAGGACTGGACAGCCCCCAATTATTGTAATTCATTTTCAAGCAGTTTTCTGCTCGTTACAAATGAGCTGGAGTCGAAGTTAGTCTGGGGAAGCAATGCGGATGAGAGTTGTGGTTAGCTGCACCATCTGAATGCTGTTGGACAGCAGCTGGGTGGAGAAGCACGGGCAATGCTCGAAGAGATTTGCAGTAACTATGAACACTTGCTGAGGGGTGAGGTGGCATTTACTAAAACAAAGGGGGGGAAGCTTCATAACTGAAATGAGTGCAGGTCTCAAAGCAACAGGCTTGTTAGTAAAACTGATCACAATTTTTTCATCCCCAAGAAATGGGCTTGCTAGGGGCTCAGTGGTTGGCCCTGCTGCCTCACAGTACCAGGCACCTGGGTTTGGTTGCTGGCCTTGGGCTACCATCTGTGTGGGTTTCCTCTGTGTGCTCCGGTTTCCTCCCACATTCCAAAGATGTGCAGGTTAGGTGAATTGGCTGTGCTAAACTGCCCATAGTGTTCAGGGATGTGTAGGTTAGGTGTATTAGTCAGGGGCAAATGTAGGATGGGGGAGTGGGTCTGGGTGGGTTACTTTTCAGAGGGTCAGTGTGAACTTATTGGGCTGTAGGGGATTCTATGAAGAAGCAAAGTCAGAGTTGAGTGTTTTCAGCGTTTTTCTCTTTTTATTCCAGTTCCAGACTTGGCATCCTTTGAAATGGAGTGGTAAGGGTTAGAAAGGAATTGAGTGATGTTAAACAGTATTGAATGTATTCAGTACTGAGTAAACAGTGTTCAGTAAAATGTATTCAATGAACAGTGTTGAATGAAAGCATGGAATTAAACAATGAACTGCATTACTTAGCTTTCCCATCTGAGATACCTGAGTATCATTAGACTCTTCTTTATCTCCCAGGGTGACCAGGAGTTGAGACCATACAGCATCGGAGTAGAGGGAGGCCAATCAGCCCACTAAGTCTGTTCTTGGATGATCTGATAATCCTCAAATCCACTTTCCTGCTTTCATCGCATAACTCTTGATTCCCGTGTTGATTAAAAATCTATCTCTGCTTTGAATATACTTAGCAACCCAGCATTGTCAGTTCTCCATGGCAAAAGATTGCATAGATGCACCTCCACACAGAGAAGAAATTCCGCATCTCTGTCTTAATTGGGTAATGGGTGGCTCCTTATTCTGAGATTATGCTGTCTGGTCCTAGACTTTCTCAAAAGGGAAACTATCTTTCAAAACTTACTCTGGCAAGTCCATTAAGAATCTTATATTTTTTTCAATAAAGTTTCCTCTCAACCTTCTAAGCCCAACCTACTCCAACCTTTCCTCATAAGAAAACCTATGCATGCCTAGGATCAACTTAGTGAACATCTTGACTGCCTCCAATATCTATATATCTTGCCTTAGATAAAGAGATAAATTTGTTCACAGTTTTTAAGGTGTGGTCTAGCTAGTGCCTTGTATTGATAGAATAATACGTCCTTACTTTTATACTCTATCCTTTTGAAATAAATACTAATAATCCATTTGGAAATGGAGGTAATGGGATGGTGGTAATGTTGCTGGATTAGTAACCTGAACTCCAGGTTAATGTTCTGGGTACATGGATTCACATCCCACTATGGCAAATAGTGAAATGTTAAGTCAATAAAAAATATGGAATAAAAAGCTTGTCTAATGGCAACTGCTGTCAATTTTTGTTTAAACTCAATCTAGTTCAGTAATGTCAATCAAGAAAGGAAATCTGCCATCCTTACCTGGACTGGTTATATGTGACTTCAGACCCATGGGAATGTGGTTTGACTCATAACTGCCTGCTATGGAATTAGAAATAAGAACTAAATTCTGGCCCAGCCAGCAATGCCCAAATGAAAGTAAGAGTAAAAAACATTGTCTTTCTTATTACTTACATGGTAGATTTCTGCAATTTATGCTAAAGGATTGCCAACTCCCTTTATGTTGCTGTTTTCTGCAGTCTTTCTCCATTTAAATAATGTTATGCTCCTCTACGAAAGTGCATGATGTCCCATTTTCCCATATGGGATGTCATATCCCATCCTCCAAAGTTCTTGCTCATTCAATCTGTTGATATCTCTCTGCAGACTTTTTGTGTCAACCTCAGTATACATCTTCCCATCTATGTTTGCTTCATCTGCAAAGTTTCACTTCTCTTATCCAAGTTATTAATAAATGTACTGTAAGTAATTGTGGTCCCAGCATTGGTCTCCCTGACACTCCACGAGTTATTGGTTGCCATCTTGAAAATTCCCCCTTTCTTCTATTTAGGTAACCAATTTTATGTCAATGCTGATATACTATTCCAACACCACAGTCTGTTATCTTCATTAAGTAGCCTTTTGTTTGGTATCTTTTTGAAATCAAAATATTACATTTACTGATTTCCCCCAAATCTATTCTACTTGTTACCTCAAAGAATTCTAATAAATTGATTAGGCATGATTTCTGCTTCATGAAGCTAAGTTGACTCTGGTTAGATTGTGTGTTTCCAAGTGTTCTGCTATTAGATCATTCATAATAGACTAACATTTTCCAAATGATAGATATTAAGAAAATTGGCCTATAACTACCTTGAGTTTTACTTTCCTCTCTTTTTGAATAAGGGGATTACATTGGCAGTTTTCCAATCCTTTGGGGCTTTTCCAGAATCAAAGGATCCCTGGAAGATTACTACCAGAGCATCCACTATCTTGAAAGCTATTTTCTTTAATATTCTTGTTGGAACCTGTTAAAACCAGGAGAGAAATCAGCTTATAGGCCAATTAGGTTCCCTCGTCCTTGTGGTCTGGTGGTTTTTATTGTGTTTATCTCCCCTCACCCCACATTCATTCCCAAATTGTCTTGTATTTTTTGAATATTTTTGTGTCTTCTCCAGTGAATACTGATACAAAGCATTTATCCAAATCCTCTGCCATTTCCTAGTTCCCCCATTATGATTTACCAAATGTCAGTTTCTAAAGAGTCTATGTTCACATTAACCTGTCACTTCCTGTTTATATATTGAATGAAGCCCTTACATTTTCATATTACTTGCTATTTTTTCCTTCAAGTTTTTTTTTCCTTCTTTATTAATTTTTGTCTTTTGGTGGTATTGAAAACTTTCCCAATCCTCTGGCTTACCACAAATCCTTTCCACACTGTTTTTCTTTCAATTTGATGCAAACCTTAACTTCCTTGGTTACTCTTGCTTGCTATATCCCCTTCCTAGAATCCTTCTTACTCACTGCAATATATCTTTGTTGTACGTCATGAATTATTTCCGTAAACATGTGCCATTCTTCACTCCTTTCTAGTCCTTTCAGCTTTTTTGGTACCAATGTAGATGTCAATGCCACCCTCTGGTTTTCCATACCTGCTTCACCTAGAGTCACAGCCTGCTGTCCCTAATCTCGAACCAAATTTGAATAATCTAATCTGAGTGATGTGACCAATGTGTCCACGTAACTTCCCTCTCCTTGATGTAGTATAATGTCTGTAGGTCAGATTTCAGTCTTTCAACTGTGATTAGAAGTTCCTTGATCTTCAAACACATCTTATAAACATGTTTACTCTGAACCACATTGGTGTGCAGCAGTTCCTATATGCTGCAGCTGCAACACATCACCCGCCCTGCCACCACCAGTCATATTTACACTTTATTGCTATTTCTTTTACAATAGTATAAATTTTACATTTACCAAACAATTTAATGAAGAGAGGAAAAAAATACAGAAGACTCTTAATACAAACTAAAGACTTTACTTTAAAAACTAGAATTACTCACCAATCAGTAGTTTTCCCTGCACTGTATTGCTGATCTCACTGCTTCACTGTTAGGCCTTTTCATCCATGCCTTTTCTCCTCTCATGATCACCTATCATTCTGGAGACATAAGTTCTTGCACAAAAGTAAAGTATGTAAAGTCAACATAGTCCCAGAAGATCATTAGAACCAAACATTACTTAAAGCATCTTTGCCCTCATTCCACTGATTTCCCACTTTGAACCAAATTTCCAGATATACTCAGTCAGCCTCTGTCTCACTCAGGTGAAAGCTTCTTCAGTCCGGCTGTGCTCCTTGCTGCCCATGCAGTATAAAAATCCCTTTCTGATATCAAGCTTGGATGATTCACTTTATTCCTGATGAAGGGCTTATGCCCGAAACGTCAAATTTCCTATTCCTTGGATGCTGCCTGACCTGCTGTGCTTTAACCAGCAACACATTTTCAGCTGATTCACTTTATAGCTTTACCTCTTGCTACAATAATCTACATTCAGCCAAGGGATTTCAGGTTTTCAATAGATATATCAGGCAGCTGACTTTCTAATTAGTTTATTTGAACTTAAAGGCCAATTTTTCTCCATCTGGATCTGACTTTTACTCTAAAATTGGATTTGGATAACGATTTACCAGTTGAAATCCCACTTTGAAGTAATTTTCCAGATATACTCACTCGGCCTCTGTCTCACACAGGTGAAGTCTCCTTCACACTTCAAATCAAGAATTGGAGAATATTCACGAATCAAATAATTTAATTATAATATATTTAACATAAATTCATTAATCAGCCTGGACTCTATATAATATAATAATGCCAAATTGTGGCCACTTATACTGTACATATCTCACTGTATTTTCATAAATACAAGTGACAATGAATTGCTATTTTGTCTATTCTAATTCTGTGGTGTAAATACTCACTAGAGTTGCTCCAAGTGTCCAAATGAAAAGAAGATTAATCAAGTCAAGTTTCTTGAAATTCCAATAATTTCTGTCAGTTACTTAAGTTAAAATTTTTATGGTAGCATTTTTGCTGCATTGTGAAATGTCATCCTTCAAGCACGATTTGTTCCAATCTCTCTCTGACCACATGTTAAAGCTGTTGTTAGCTCAATGAGTACTGGATGTACTTTACAGCTTATAAAATGTGGACATGTAGCATGTGCTAGGATAATATTTATAAGACTGGTAAACATTTCTTGAAGTTTCACCCGTGAGATAAACTACTGGTCAAGTGTCAGCTTGACATCCCAGGGCCTGTCAGAGATGTTCCATAAAAACCATTCTTCCGGGACTTGTTTTTGAGTTCAAATTTCTCAGTCTCACTATATTACAAGTTTCTCAAGTGTATTCAACAAATTATGTATTTTGTTTTGTTTTGAAATATTTTTAGATGTATTGAATTGTGAGAGGAAATGTTTCAATTAAACTGTTTTGAAGTCATCATATTTATTCACTATTGAACTAATGTTTATTTAGAGTGGCTTCAATAGGATTGGAAGACATTCACTGTTCAGATATGATCCAGGAATTGAGCCAACTATCCCACACTATTTTTCAACTAACAGTATTTAGTCTATCTGGGTCATATATAGCCATTTGGTTTTAACATTGAGTTCCATTCAGCCAACCAGATGTGACATATACTTTTTGTACATTAATAACAAAGTGGCAGTCCTCAGATTGTGTACTGAACTCAGAAGCAATGCATCCAAAATTATTCAGTAAGACAATATATAGGCTGTAAACTTGAATGACTTTTAGGAAGTTACATTGCCTGAGTCCATTAAGTATCCTTTTCTGTGTGGTAATTGAGTTGTTCACCATCAAATTTTACAGAAAAGCATTTTAAAGTCTCTTTTGTTTCAGAATTGCAGCTTACCTGAAACTTTGCCCTGCATGTGAAAGGATTTACACATGCTTTTTATATGCAGTTTAAATAGTTTGGGTTGTGATCTGTGTGTATACAAGCAAGGAGAGGTGATGGCCTAGTGGGATTATCACTGGAGACCAGGTAATGTTCTGGGGGCTGGTTCAAATCCTGTTGTGGCAGATGGTGGAATTTGAATTCAATGTTTTAAAAATCTGGAATTAAGCCTCTAATGATGATTATGAAACCAGTGTCAATTGTCAGAAAAAAACCCATCTGGTTCACTAATGTCCTTTACGGAAGGAAACTGCTATCCTTACCTGGTCTGGCCTACACGTGACTCCATACCCACAACAATGTGGTTGACTCTTAACTGTCCTCTGGGTAATAAATACTGGGTTATCCAGCAGTTCCCTCATCCCCTGAATAAAAACAAATGGGTAACTTTGTAAACCTTATATGCTGATACTAAATCTAACAGACAATTTTTTTGTTCCATGCAAACCTCTTGTGAAGCCTGACTTTACCTATCCAAAGGGTATGAGCAAAAAATAAATACAAAGTTTAACCCCACTATAAAGTCAAAACCCACCACTTAAGTCTTTGACACATCACATTAGTCTTCTTTCACCAATTCCTACAAATGGTGAGTACCCAAAAAAATTCAAAACTTTACAGATGCCAAACCTCTCATCTGACAAAGTAGCATCAGGTATCAGTCCTGATTTCCTGTCAATGATCAGTAATCTTCTGTCTGGATCAAAAAACAACAAGTGTTAAAATATGCCAGCTTTTCCTTACATTTTTGGTAGTTATGGTAAAACATTGTTCAGTCTGTGAAAGTTTAAATGGAATAGCTAATCTGACTGAAAATGAAAAGCTTGCTACTGAGTGAAATACTATAAAAGATTCTATTGAACCATGAGAACAGATCCTCTAGTCCAATTCTCACATTTATTGAGCTGAGAGTCAAATATTCTTTGTAGTTGAAACATTAGATTAGATTGGATTAGATTACTTACACTGTGGAAACAGGCCCTTCGGACCAACAAGTCCACACCGACCCGCCGAAGCGCAACCCACCCATACCCCTACATTTACCCCTTACCTAACACTACGGGCAATTTAGCATGGCCAATTCACCTGACCCGCACATCTTTGGACTGTGGGAGGAAACCGGAGCACCCGGAGGAAACCCACGCAGACACGGGGAGAACGTGCAAACTCCACACAGTCGCCTGAGTTGGGAATTGAACCCGGGTCTCAGGCACTGTGAGGCAGCAGTGCTAACCACTGTGCCACCGTGCCGCCCACTAGCGTTTATCACAGAATTCCCAATATATTGGGTTAAAACCAGATTCACTCAGCAAAAATAACCCAGCTTGTTTTGATACACCATAGCCCCAGAAGTTGTTTCTGGTTAGGAATCTAATTCAATTAAAATACAAGGATTGTGTAGGTTTTGTTTGAGCAGGTGTTTAATTGGTAGCTCTTGTTGAATTTAAGAGACACACATTTAAAGTGACTTCTGACTTGGTTGCAAATTTGAGCCTGATAGGAGGGAGCACTGGTGGAGACTTGAGGCAGAGTTAGTGGAGAGACAGCACCAAAATACTCTTGAACTGATAGAACTGTATGCTAGCAGCAAAAGTGAGACACAGAAGATTTAGCTCTTCCTCCAATCCGATATCAAATTTAAGAGAAGTTAACAACAGGGGTAGTTTCATAAGAGCTTAAGAACTCTTGGCTGACAAAGTTTGGGGTAAGAGACTGTTGCAGCCATTGAACAGTTAAGTGCTCCTTAACTTTTTTGTGTTTGAATTTAGTGGACATAAAAAAGCAAACTATGTGTATAGCTCATAACTGACAGATAAAGAGTAGCTAACCAGTTGCAAAAAGGTCACTGGAACATCCTGGAAAATTAGTCATAGATCAAATTCGGAAATTGTAGCCCAAAAAAAGGAAGTAAGGATCAATGCCAATTATTGTGAATAGTTCTGAAAGTGACAGCTCAGGGAAGTGTTCATCAAATCCATATAGCATGGAAGCAGACCAATCTGACCATTGAGTCCACACTGACCATCTGAAGATCAGCCCACCCTAACCCATATGCAAAGGCCAATCCACCTAAACTGTGCATCATTGGATGTAGGAGGAACCCTACACAGACCTGGAGAGAATGTGCAAACTCCACACAGTCAGTCGCCTGAGTCAGGAATTGAACCTGGGTCTCAGGCGCTGTGAGGAAGCATTGCTAACCACTGTGCCACCGTGCCGCCCACAGGGTAACCACTCAGCCAGCTAAACACTTTGTGACTTCACAGGAGTTGGAAACTCCATGACCAAATGAACAATTTAATTACTCACCCTTTGTATTTGGGGCAATGTTCCTGTGTTCAGCCTGTGCAAATTGGCAGCTAATAACAGGATGCAAACAAGCACTGGTATGACACTCTGTACAAGGTTGTGACCAGTATTTGAAGACTAAAGTCTCAGACATCAGTGGATGTACCGCTCCTCAAACTACCTTGTGATTAAAAGTGGAAGAAATATTGATATCAATGCACATACAACTCAAGATTCCATTGGTGATCTGTAGATACATCTTAGCTAAAGTAAAGTTACTAAGAATAAGGGTGGGTGGGAGTCATCTGGAGTATTTGCTCAAATGTCAGGAATTGCCCATTAATTAAACTAAGCCAAAGAGATTGTCGTATTCATTGTGTCACGGGACTAAATGCACTGATCGGTCCTGATGTACTTGAAGTTCTTGCTGATAAACTAATGACAGAATATGTAACAATTAGCTGCAAGGGGACCAAAGGTTATATTGTGATAGTTTACAGCAATCAGCCAAGGGATCTGAGTGGTATATTCTAAAGATGGACAGAGCCTTTGTGGATGGGCCTCATGTTTGAGGGTTTAGACCACTCCAGGTGTAATTAGCTCCCTGTCTGAGTGATTAGTTACAAAGAGAAGCCTTTAATGTATAATTATAAACCAGTGTCACTTAATGGACAGGAAATGAAAGAGTTTCAACTGACAGTCCCTAATGCATGTATCTGAAAAATTGTATCCAATGCTAGCTATTCAATGATATTCCTCTTCAAAAGAAAAAAGGGAAAAACACAATAAGAATAGATCATGACGTCACTTCTTGCAGGACTATTATCTTGGCTGAACTTTTGGAAGGTGATCGTTAGCATTCTAAGTCTACTCAATCTTAACAGTTCTTTCAAAAGGATTGACAGGAATTTTGTAGGTGTCATATCTGTCAAGAGTCAACTGGGGATAGGTATTCAAGTTCAGCAGCTGTCATGTCAGTGGGTGCAGATGTGCAGCTGATGTATTGTTGTAAACATTCATTTGAAATCAAGTTCCTCAGAAGAGATTGTGTTCATCTGGGGCTAGGTTTATGCGCCTGTTAGTTAATTACTTGTGGCAACATTGCCAAATAAAACAACTCTGATCTGCACTGCACCATTCTCAGCTGGCAGCGCGGTTTAATAGCAGACTTAAATGCTGCTACATCCACAGAACTGAGTGAAACTGGAACCAACCATAATTATGTGGTAGGATTAGTTCGAAAAATCAACAGAAATAAAATGTGAGAGAGATCAAAAACATGAAGAGGAAAAGAAAATCTGCAAAACATCTGCAGGACCCAACTCTTGCCTCGTTGAACTGATCCCCACCTGACTACCAGCCATTCAATTAACTTTTCCTTTCCTTAGACTTGTTAATCATTGTTAATGACACTCTATGTTCAGGTACCACCCCCTTTCTTTTTAAACTGCATCAACACCCCTTCTTCAAAATACTTAACTATGCTGTCCCCTTCAATGTCTGTCCCCTTTCCAGAGTTTTCCTAATTCTTTGATAATGCCATGACCGACCAGCTGTAAACGCACTGTCCCTGATATTAAAGTTCTTTCCGTACGGCTTCTGCTGCACTCACAATACAGACAGCAGCCTGGTCAGTGTCACAAATTACATCTTCTATGAACCTGAGCTCAATGTGTTATCTCTCCTTGTTCTCAGGTGCTTAACTGATAGTACACTCGCCTGTGAGTCACACAGTTATGGGTTCAAGACCTACTCCAGGGCTTCAGTACAGAAACTAAAGTCCACCCTATGGTGGGCTGCACTGTCAGAGTGTTAAAATCAGGACCCCTCTGCTTGCTTGGCTGGATGTTAAACCTTCTGTGACATTATTTTGAAGCAGAACTGGGGAGTTATCTCTATTGTCCTGGCTGATTTTTACCCTAAATCAACATCACAAAACAGATCATCTGTTTTTGGGATCTGGCTGTGTGCAAAGTGACCACCTCATTTGCTCTCATATACTCTCCTTGCCAGGTTCCTGGTTCCATGTTTCATAAATACCAAGTCATCTGTAGTCAAAAAGTGTGGTGCTGGAAAAGCACAGCCGGCCAGGCAGCATGCGAGGAGTAGGAGAATGAGCCTCATTGCTGACGTCGGGCTTTTGTTTGAAAAGTTGATTCTCCCGCTCCTCAGATGCTGCCTGACTGGCTGTGCTTTTCCAGCTCCACATTTTTTGACTCTGATCTCCAGCATCTGTAGTCCTCTCTTTCTCCAAGTCAGTTGTAGCTCCATCACTCACATCTTGCATTACGTTAATTCATCCATCACTCCAATCCTGGCTCCTTCTGGTCTCCCAGTGCATCGCATATGGAACACTCAGCTCCAAAATGGTCAATGTCTTTACCCTATCAGAATGCTCCAACCTCCTCCAGCAGCGAGTCCATCTCTGTATTCACTCTCTAATCACATTTACCCCAGTGTTATGGTGTTACCTTCATTGTAAAGATCAAGGAACTGATTGCTAATGTAAGAATACATTTCCTGAGGTATCACAATTTCCTACTGTGCTGCAGTCATGGGGTGAGCAACAATGGATCAATTCTATAACCACAGAGAGGACAGCAAGACATACACTTAATGAGGCTCCAGCATTTGGCATTTAAAGTGTGATTTTTCTTTTACTTTCAGGAAGCAGAACACAGTGGTAGTTGGTGCAAATTTAATGTCGAAATAGATTAAAATGACCCAAATTAGGGCAGGGCAAAGAGAAAAACCAAGTGAATCATACAAAACCAAAATGACACCAATGAGGCAATACACACAGCTTCAACCCATAAGGAACTGAAAGATATTTGCAAACATTAAACAAAAGTTCAGACTGACAATTGGTAACTTTCAAAAAGGTGCTAATGAAGATGGCAAGAGAGAAAGTGTCACACTTGTTGAGCTGGGAGCTGAGTTAAGATGACAACAGAAACCTTGACAAAATCTTCGAATAATTCAGCAAAAATCTCCAACCAAGTCATCGGACCTACCAACATAAAATTTCCAGGCTGGAGGCAGGAGACAGGTGAGTCCGTTGACAATTTAAGGTGAAAAATGCCAATTCAAAGATGTTGGTTCAGCTCAGTTGAAACTCTATATTCCCTGAAAACAAAAAGAACTGCTTGGGAAAGATTATATCAAGCTGTAGACACTGCAAGAGCTCATGAGGCCATGAGTAGGCAGTTGAAGATGCTGGCTACCTCAGTGACGAGGCTTCACTTCAGTCAAGAGATAGACAATAGTGTTGATTCAATGAAATAGCAACAAAGGAATGCACAGCAGACAGGCAGAATGACAGTACTGTGGATGACCCTGGAGCTCACAGATAGAAGGAAATATCATGTACAAAGATAAAACTGCAGAGCTTGTGGCAAGTCTAGTCACAGGGAAAAGGTGTGCAGGATAAAGAAAAAATATGGTAAATGAATCAATAGAGACAAAACAACAGGGAGAATAAGAAGTACAAGAAACCCAGACATCTCTAGCCTGATGGTGAATTTGCCTAAGCAATGGGCATAAGAATTTGTGTGGAATAGCTGGATGTGACATTTCTCAGAGGAGAGAAGTTCACACAAACATTCAGATCAGAAAGAGTGTAAGAAATGAGCCCACAGCCATATATTCAAAGCCTGATACCAGAGTAACTCAGACTGCACCAGAAAATCTTCCGTGAAAAATTTGGAAGGAAATGGGTATCCAAGGAAAAATGCTCTGAAAGTAAAGAACTGCTGTGGTAGCAGCCTGATGGGGAACAGAGATTCGAGAGCTAGAAACAACCCAAATCACAGGGACACTCAAGAGAAAATGTATTAATTGCAAGCTCTATGTCACAGAAAAAGATGGCCCTGCTATTCTGGGATTGAGCAATTGTGAAGAGTTGCAGTTCATCTCAATGAGATGAGAGATTGAGGTGCAAAGATTCATTACCTAGTGAATGGAAGACCAATGAAAAAAGTAAAATTAGAGTTGAGACAAGCAAAGACAAAGAGTTACATAGAACATAGAAGGATACAGCGCAGTACAGGCCCTTCGGCCCTCGATGTTGCGCCGACCGAATCCTACCTAACCTATACTAGCCCAATAACTTCCAAATGCCTATCCAATGCCCGCTTAAATGACCATAAAGAAGGAGAGTTCACCACTGATACGGGCAGGGCATTCCATGAACTCACAACCCGCTGTGTGAAGAATCTACCCCTAACATCTGTCCTATACCTACCACCCCTTAATTTAAAGCTATGTCCCCTAGTAACACCTGACTCCATTAGCAGTAAAAGGTTCTTAGTATCTACCCTATCTAAACCCCTAATCATCTTATACACTTCTATCAGATCTCCCCTAAACCTTCTCTTCTCCAATGAGAACAGCCCCAAGTGCCTCAGCCTTTCCTCATAAGATTTTCCTACCATTCCAGGCAACATCCTGGTAAACCTCCCCTGCACTCGTTCTAAAGCTTCCACATCCTTCCTATAGTATGGCGACCAAAACTGCACACAATACTCCAGATGAGGCCTCACCAGAGTCTTATACAACTGCAACATGACCTCAGGACTCCGGAACTCAATTCCTCTGCCAATAAAGCCCAGTACACCATATGCCTTCCTCACAGCACTATTTACCTGGGTGGCAACTTTCAGAGATCTGTGTACATAGACACCAAGATCCCTCTGCTCATCCACACTACCAAGTAGCCTACCATTAGCCCAGTAATCCATCATCTTGTTATTCCTACCAAAGTGAACGACTTTGCACTTAGCTACATTGAATTCCATTTGCCACATTTCCGCCCAGCTCTGCAACTTATCTATATCCCGCTGTAACCTACCACTTCCTTCCTCACTATCCACAACTCCACCGACTTTTGTGTCATCCGCAAACTTGCTTACCCAGCTTTCAAGTCCTTCCTCTAGATCATTTATAAAGATAACAAAAAGCAATGGTCCCAAAACAGATCCTTGTGGTACACCGCTAGTAACTGCGCTCCAAGATGAACATAATCCATCAACTACTACCCTCTGTCTCCTTCCAGCCAGCCAATTCCTAATCCAAACCTCTAATGTATCCTCAATGCCATACCTCCGAAGTTTTAGCATTAGCCTACCATGGGGAACCTTATCGAACGCCTTACTAAAATCCATATACACAACATCTACTGCTTTACCCTCATCCACTTCCTTAGTCACCTTCTCAAAGAACTCAATAAGGTTTGTGAGGCACGACCTGCCCTTCACAAAACCATGCTGGCTATCCCTGATCACGTTATTCCTACCCAGATGTTCATAAATCTTATCCCTTACCATTCTCTCTAAGACTTTGCCCACCACTGAAGTCAGACTCACTGGCCTATAGTTACTAGGGCTATCCCTACTCCCTTTCTTGAACAATGGGACCACATTCGCTATCCTCCAGTCCTCTGGTACTATTCCCGTTGACAATGACGACATAAAAATCCAGGCCAATGGCTCTGCTATCTCCTCCCTAGCTTCCCATAGGATCCTGGGGTAAATGCCATCAGGCCCAGGAGACTTATCTATATTCATCCTTTCCAATATTCCCAAAACCTCTTCCCTGCATATTTCCAGGGCATCCATTCTAATTATTTGTGATTCCATATTCACATCAGCAACAGTGTCCTGTTCCTGAGTGAATACTGATGAAAAGTACTGATTTAATGTCTCTCCAATCTCCTCCGCCTCCACACACAACTTCCCACTACTATCCTTGACTGGACCGATACCTACCCTAGTCATCCTTTTATTCTTGACATACCTATAGAAAGCCTTTGGGTTTTCCCTAATCCTACCAGCTAAAGACTTTTCATGTCCCCTTCTCGCTTCTCTTAGCTCCCTCTTTAGCTCCTTCCTGGCTACCTTATAACTCTCAATCGCCCCAACTGAACCTTCACGCCTCATCTTTACATATGCCGCCTTCTTCCCTTTCACAAGGGACTCCAATTCCTTACTAAACCACGGCTGCCTCACAAGGCCCTTTACACCATGCCTGACTGGTACATACCTATCGAGGACACGCAGTAGCTGCTCCTTGAACAATCCCCACATCTCATTAGTGTTCTTCTCTTGAAGCCTGTTTTTCCAATCCACACATCCTAAGTCATGCCTCACTGCATCATAATTTCCCTGCCCCCAGCTATAGCTCTTGCCCTGCTGCGCACGATTATCCCTCTCCATCACTAAAGTAAAAGTCACCGAGTTGTGGTCACTGTCCCCGAAGTGCTCACCTACCTCCAAGTCTAACACCTGGCCTGGTTCATTACCTAGAACCAAATCCAATATAGCCTCCCCTCTTGTTGGCCTGTCAACATATTGTGTCAGGAAACCCTCCTGCACACATTGTACAAACACCGACCCATCTAATGAACTCGAGCTATAGCTCTCCCAGTCAATATCTGGGAAGTTAAAGTCCCCCATAACAACCACCCTGCTACCTTCACTCTTTTCCTGAATCATCCTCGCAATAAAGTTATCGATACTGTCTCAGCAAGTGATTCTACGACAGCCTGATAAAATCAGTTTCAATAAGATCCATCTCATCTCACTGGAAAATATTGTTCTGATGAAGATATATGAAATACACATGGAAGTGGGAAGTATAAATTCAGAGTCAGATCGTTGTGTACTGAAGAAGTATCTACAAACATATCAAAGGATTGGTATCTCCATAGAATATATTCCTGAAAGACAGAAATGCATAGCACTCAGAGATGATGTAAGTTACAGCTATTTTACTCTCATACAATCAAGAATTGAATCTCATAGTTATAGAATAATTGTCAAACTTCTCTGGTTATCTGAAAAATGACAGCATTACAACAATCACCTTTAGCAGGACAAGTTCGGTTCACTAAAGAAGGGATTCCTGAAAAAGGCACGTGTGACATTGGGACCCAGCTCACCTCCAGAGAATCTAAGGAATGCACTGAACAGTATGAGCTCAGTATCAACACCTTGTCATCGCATTATCCAAGGGGCATTGGTTTATAGAAAGATAAATCCAGATGGCAAGGGGATCCTTGTGAATTGTTTAGAGACAAAGTAAGACTTAAACCTTGCCTTAATCTCACTCTTTACTCATCTCAAGTTAGATAGAAGAGCTATTGAATTGAAGAAAGTATAAGACAACTCTGCCAAGTAAGATACTTCCTTCTGGTCACTTACAAGAAGTAAGACTGCTATTCACTGCTCTTATAGGAGGAAGTCAACACTTCAACAAGCAAGTTGTATCCTTGCCTGAGCTGCTGAATGGACAAACTGTCTATGTACATGATTTAATCATGGAAACTCAGAACCTAGCAAAAGCCATTAGAAAAGTTGAGATCTAGGGTCATATTAAGGCTGAAACAGACAGGCAATTGAGAAGGAACAGAATCTGTATCCAATCTACACCGGAGCTGGAGAAGCAGGGAAGACGACCACAAACATCAGTAACATCGTGAACAACAGCATCCACAAGCAATGCTATATCAACAACATTGCAAACAGACAACGCTAGCAACATCAAACAGGATTCCTATAACACTTGGAGCAACTTCCAGAACATTGCTTATGTGGGGTACTAACTCACCATTGAGAGTCTACGCCAAATCCACAACATAGAGGCACTACATTCAATATCTAAACACCATCTTGAATAATATTTACAGAAACGATATAAAAAAAGTCTTTTTGCTTGCTTTATTTGTAAAAGTCAGTTGTTAGTCGTCTTTAGTTTAGAAATAATTAGTAGAATCATTATATTGGTATAGGTATATACTTTTTAACGGAAGGGGAACATATTGTTATGAAGGTGGGCTAATGACAAATATTGATTTTTAATGAATTGGCTGGAAATGGATTAGACTTTTAAAAATTCTCTGCAGACTAAATTGACTTCAACATATATCAAGGCTATTCAATGTTCCAATCTCAATGTAGAAGAGATGGCAAGTCTACAAATCTCACCAAAGATAGTGACCCCTGACAGTGACTTTGAAAGTTAAAAATCACACAACATCAGGTTATAGTCCAACAGCTGACTTTTAACTTTGTCGACCCCAATCCAACACTGGCTCCTCCACATTGTGACTGTGAAAGACCTTCTTTCCTACTCTCATCACAACATGTGCATGGAAGATTAGATTACTTACAGTGTGGAAACAGGCCCTTCGGCCCAACAAGTCTACACTGACCGCTGAAGTGCAACCCACCCAGACCCATTCCCCTACATTTACTCCTTCACCTAACTCTACAGGCAATTTAGCATGGCCAATTCACCTAGCCTCCACATTTTTGGACTGTGGGAGGAAACCCACGCAGACACAGGGAGAATGTGCAAACTCCACGCAGTCAGTCAGTCACTGGAGGCGGGAATTGAACCCAGGTCTCTGGCGCTGTGAGGCAGCAGTGCTAACCACTGTGCCACCATGCTACACACAGAATTTGACAACTGAAAACAACAATTGTTTTGGACAAAAACATCTGGAGTTTTAAGACAGTTTTCCAGACAAATTGCATTTGGAATCTAGAATTAGGTTTTAATTACTGTTAGTTGGAGAGAGATCGCATAACCAGTCCTAGTCTTTTTCAGGATTTGACCACACATTGTTCTGAGCAGAACTGAGCCAATCATAAGGGAACCAAGTGGGACCTTTTCCATTCTGCTGGCAAAACTCAGATCCTATCTTCTAATATGACTTTGTCGCCATCTTCTTTCTTAAAGAATTTAACTCACAGCAGCAGTACCTGGAAGACAGAAAGACCAGCCACAGTGTTAATTTGTCTCAGCACTGAAAATGACTCAGCTGGATTTGGCTGCAGTCAGCGGATACACTGAACTATAAACTATGAACTGCAGTCTGTACTTTGTGTGCATGTGGAAGTTGTAATTTATTTTCTATTTAGATCAGTTTAAGTATAAACAAACTGATCTTTTTCTTTGCTAAATTAAAGAAAACCTGCTTTTTTTTATGATTATAGCGCATAAATGGTTAAGTACGCACTGAATTATCCAAGGATATGCTTACCTAAAAGAACAAATCCTGATGTTTCTAAGTAAGGGCTGGAAAAATTGGATGAGCAATTCAACCACTTCCACAGTTGGTTTTAACATCATGTGTAATGAACTCAGAATTAATTACTGCATGCTACATGACCTGACATGCCACATTTTACTCTTTGCACTGTAGTCAAGTGCTGAGTAACAATCTTCCAATCTCCCAGCTACACAGACAGCAGCAGGAAATCTCCTCAATGATACTCCGACATCTTGAACTGGCAAAACAATGACCATGTCAAAGTAGAATTTCTAGTTCAGTTTCAGAGTGAGAAACTTGGGTTAGAAACAACAGTGTTAAATGTAAGTAATATATGACTCACAACAAAAAAAAAACATATCTCAGTGAGATATATTCTTGAAATGGGTTAAATCAACCAAAGAAGTTAAGGATAACATCACGATGAATGAAAAAAATGTGACAACCATTAGTGGTAAACCAAAGGGTTGGGAAGGTTTTTGATACCAATAAAGAATCACCTAAAACAGAGAAGGAAATAAACTTTGAGGATAAATGAGGAAGTAACATCAGGATAGACAGAAGAGCTTCTGTGACTATATCAGAAGGAAGAAAGTGGCCCACGTGGAGTGTAGACCTCTGAGAGAATGAGGCTGGAAACATAACGGAGAAATATCGGAGAAAATACTTTGCATCACAATAGAAGACACTAATACCATCCCAAAAAAATTTGGGTGGAAATCTAGAGACAAAAAAGGGAAAGGAGATAAATACAATAATGCTCACTAGAGAAAATGTGCAAAGGAGACTCATGGAGTCATGTTCCTTGGACCTACTGGACTGTGTCTTAGGATGTTTAATTGAATAGAAATCAAGATAGTGGAGACACTGGTTGTAATCTTTCAAGAAACCTTTAACCTAGAAAAGACCTAAAGGGTTAGAAAATTGCCAATGTAACATCCTTATTCAGAAAGTGAAGTAAACAAAAAAACAGGTTACCTTATTATTTGTTATTATAAAATGTTAGAGTCTATTATAAATAACAGAACATTTAGAAATGTATTGTTCTAATCAAGCAGAGTCAGTTTGTCTTCTTGAAGGGCAAGTCACGCCTGTCAAATTTATTAGAAGTCTTTAAGGAGATAACAAGCAGGGTAGATAAAGGGGTATTAGTAGATATAACATATCTAGCTTTCCAAAATGTATTCAGTATGGCACTGCAGGTTATGCCACTAAAAAGTAAGAGCCTACTATGTTGGGACAAGTATATCAGCATGTATGGAAGATAAACAAATTAAAAGAAGACAAAGTGTTGTGATAAGTGAGGCATTTTCAGTATGGCAACCTTTAACTTTAAGAGTGTGATAAGGATCAGTATGGAGACCATCATTATTTACAATATGTATGAATGATTTGGATGAGTAAGGTGAATGTACTATCATCAGGTTTGTGGAATGGACATAAACTTGGCAACCGAATATAATGTGCAAAACTATAAGTTATCTACTTTGGCAGGAAGAATAAAGCAGCTGAATATTATTTACATAGAGAATGACTGCAGAAACCTACAGCACAGTGGGATTTGGGAATCTTCATACATGAATCACTAAAAGCTAGCTTCAAATTCAGCCAGTAATAGGGAAGGGAAATGGAATGTTGGCCTTTAATTCAAAAGGAATATAACTAATGTGAAAACTATTCTATTCATTAACACACCTAGAATATTGTGAATAGTTTTGTTCCTCTTGTCTAAGGACAAATATACTGGCATTGGAAGCAGTCCAGAGAAGGTTAATGAGAGCATGGAGGTATATTTGTATGAAGTGAGATTGAATCAGTTGGATTTGTACTCATTAGAGTTCAGAAGAATGAGAAGAGGCATTCTTGTAAACGATTATTACAGAACTTGACAGATAGGTGCTGAGAAGCTGTTGCATCTTGGGAAGAGTCTAGAATCAAAGGAGATTATCTCAGAATAAGGGGTTATCAATAGGCTGAATGACTAACTTCTGCTCCTACATTTTATAGCCTTTTACATACATCCTGGTGTAGTTGGCCTTGAACTAATCAAAACTTAGCAGAAAGGGTTCAACAGTATGAATTGGGGGTTAGTGATCAGATGCTAAATTGCATTGTAAATTTTAGATACCACCCAATGTGTTTCTTACAACTTTGATGCCAGTTTTTTTTGTATTTGGCACTGTGGTTCAGTGGTTAGCATTGCTGTCTCACCGCACCAGGGACTTGGGTTCGATTCTCTCCTCGGGCAACTGCCTGTGTGGAGTTTGCACGTTCTCCCCGTGTCTGCACGGTTTTCTCCGGGTGCTCCAGTTTCCTTCCACAATCCAACAGTAGGTGAATTGGCCACGTTAAATTGCCCATAGTGTTCAGGGATGTGTAGGTTAGGTGCATTAGTCAGGGATAAATATAGGATAGGGGAATGGGTCTGGCTGGGTTACTCTTCAGAGGGTCGGTGTGGACTTGTTGGGCTGAAGGGCTTGTTTCCAAACTGTAGGGATTCTAATCTTCTAAAAAGGAGCTGCATTCAGTAGCCTCTTGAAGAGTTGAGACCAGCAGCAGGGGGAGGTTTTACTCACCAATGTCAAATGTATGAAACTCTGGAATGTCCTAATGTAGGTGCTGACAGGAGAAAAGCCAATTCCATTCAGTATAATTCGTGGTAATGTCCCCACTTCTGTAAATGTTTTGGTATTCAGGATAGAAAACATTTTAATTCCACATGTACAGTACAATAAACTATACATCAAGAATGATAGATTATGTAAAATGTTCTAATGCCACTTCATACATATTTAAAATATTATCCTTTGCATCTAAACACCCTTTGGAGATGTATGATGTTGTAGATTGAAGCAGAAAATATGATTTAATTTCTCCTTCCTCTGATGCTGCGGTTTTGCATTCCTTAAAACTGCATCCCAACCAAATTTTGTTCGTGCCGGTACAAATGATTTTGAATGAAGTTTAGAGTGATGAGCTTTCAGCATTATCATGTAACAAATTAAGTGGATTGTGCAGCTTCTTTGATTTATGGCATTATAGCAGAATAACTGGAGGGGCAGAATATACTGGTTTGTTAATATTCTTGCGATGACTCTTTAGAATTGAAACCAACAGGAAATAAATTATGTGCAGACAATTGAATATCTATCCTGGACCTACAAGAAAACACAACAGTAGGTAAATTATTGGAAAGAAAACAAATCTGGTCACATTATGAAATAAATGTAATAAATTGATTGACAAAAACATTGAAAGTGGCTTTGAATTTGGAAGACATAACAGCATTATATTTTTAAAAATGAAAGAAATATAATTTAGAAATAATGGTGAGACACTTTCTGTGGAGAGAGGCACAGAATTAATGTTTTATGTTGATAATTGAAATCTTTCTAAAACTAATATTACATAGCTTCTACTGCCTACTCAGGCAATCTTTGCTGATATTGATTGATTGTTTTTATAGTTTGTGATTCTTGAATCAATCAGTTCAATTATCAGAGGTGCAGGTACTAAACCATGTTATCATCATGTCACGGAAACATACGACATACGTTTGCTCAGAGGCTTGCTATTCTTGATCACTAACTTGAAAAAAAATTCTTTTGATTTAGTACACCTCTTTTTTTAAAAGCTCCTACCAACCCAAAAAGTCTCAGTCTGTCATGCCCCAGTAGCTAGGAATATTGACTAGTAAATCAACAGAACATCTCTGTCCTCTGCACACGATATCGAAGTACTGAAGCATAAACAGAGGATGTTGGAGAAGCTCAACAGATCTAGCAGCACCTGTGGAGAGAGAAACAGAGCTAAACAGACCTTCAGAACCATTGTTCTGATGAAGAATCATATTGGACTCAAAATATTACCTCAGTTTCTTTCTCCAGAAAATATCTCCTGTTCTTTTTCACGCACCTTCCATTTTCCACTATTTTTCAAATTATCTCTTCGATTTCCCCTTGTACTTCTTCTGTTTCCCTTGTTGATATCCACTTTATTGTATTGCTCCTTCACTCTATCTGCTCCCTCACTTTCATCTCTAGCTGCCATTTTCATCTCCCCTCATTCACACACTTTACTCTCCTTTCACTATTCTCTTCTCTTCTTCATAGCTGCTTCACCTTTAGGCCTTGTCCGTTCTACTTCCAGCAGCCCTAGTGCTGCCAGCTGGTCTCACCACATGCAGTATAATGATAGCACCAGACTAGTCTCTGAATAAGACATGGAATTAAAACTTCATGGGAAGAGATAACATGAAGATAAATGCTGATTGAGACTTTTCACAGGGTCAAAAATCAGTAAATTAAACATCTGACTCTTTAATTTTCTACTTGCTTTAAATTTTACATTTTTGAAAAATATCCAAGTACAATTCAATATAGTAACATTTAGTCATAGAGTCATAGGGATGTACAGCATGGAAACTGACCCTTCAGTCCAACTTGTCCAAGTTGAACAGATATCCTTATCAAATCTAGTCCCATTTACTAGGATTTGGCCCATATCTCTCCAAACCCTTTGTATTCATATACACATACTGATACTTTTTAAATGCTGCAATACCAGCCTCCCCCATTTCCTCTGGCAGCTCATTCCATACATGTACCACCCTCTGCAAGAAAAAGGTGCCCCTTAGTCCCTTTTATATCTTTCCCCTCTCACCCTAAACCAATGCCCTCTTAGTTTGGACTCCCACACTCCAGGGAAAAGACTTTGTCTATTTATCCTATTCATACCCCTCATGATTTTATAAACTTCGATAAGGTCACCCCTCAGCCTCCGACACTCCAGGGAAAACAGCCCCAGCCTGTTCAGCCTCTCCCTATTGTTCAAATCCTCCAACCCTGGCAACATCCTTGCAGATATTCTCTGAACCCTTTCAAGTTTAACAAGAGCCTTCTGACAGGAAGGAGACCAGAATTGCATACAATATTCCAAAAGTGGCCTAACCAACATCCTCCACAACATGACTTCCCAACTCCTATACTCAATACTCTGACCAAAAATGGAAAGCATATCAAACGCCTTCTTCACTATCCTATCTACCTGCAACTCCACTTTCAAGGAGCTATGAACCTGCACTCCAAGGTCTTTTTGTTCAGCAACACTCCCAAGGGACCCTACCATTAAGTGTATAAATCCTGCTAAGATTTGCTTTTCCACCTCGCATTTGTCTCAATTAAACTCCATCTGCCACTCCTCAGCCTATTGGCCTATCTGATCAAGATCCCATTGTACTCTGAGGTAACCTTCTTCACTGTCCACTCCACCTCCAATTTTAGTGTCATCTGCAAACTTACTGACCAAACCTCCTATGTTCACATCCAAATCATTTATATACATGATGAAAAGTAGTGGATCCAGCACCGATCCTTGTGGCAATTCACTGGTCACAGGCCTCCAGTCTGAAAATCAACCCTCCACCACCACCCTCTCCTCTACCTTCAAGCCAGTTCTGTATCCAAATGGCTAGTTCTCTCTATATTCCATGAGATCTAACCTTGCAAACCAGTCTCCCATGGAAACCTTGTCAAACGCCTAACTGAAGTCAATATAAATCACGACCACCGTTCTGCCCTCATCAATCCTCTTTGTTACTTCTTCAAAAAACTCGATCAAAAGTTTGTGAGACATGAATTCCCATGCACAAAGCCATGTTGACTATCCCTAATCAGTCCTTGTCTTTCCAAACACATGTAAATCCTGTCCCTCAGGATTCCCTCTAACAACTTGCCCATCACTGACGTCAGGCTCACTGGTCTATAGTTCCCTAGCTTTTCCTTACCACTTTTCTTAAATAGTGGCACCACATTAGCCAACCTCCAGTCTTCCAGAACCTCACCTATGACTATTGATAATACAATTATCTCAGCAAGAGGCACAGAATCACTTCCCTAGCTCCCCACAGAGTTCTAGAGTACACCTGATCAGGTCCTGGGGATTTATCCTCTATCAGGCATTTCAAGATACCCAGCACCTCCTCCTCAGAAATTTGGACATTTTTCAAGCTGTCACTATCTATCTCCCCACATTCTATATCTTCCATGTCCTTCTCCACAGCAAAATACTCATTTAGTATCTCCCCCATCTCCTGCAGCTCCACACAGAGGCTGCCTTGCTGATCTTTGAGTGGCCCTATTCTCTCCCTAGTTACCCTTTTGTCCTTAATGTATTTATAAAAACCTTTTGGATTATCCTTAATTCTATTTGCCAAAGTTATCCCATGTCTCCTTTTTGCCCTCCTGATTTCCCTCTTAAGTATACTCCTACTGCCTTTATTCACGTCTAAGAATTCTCTCCATCTCTTCTGTCTATACCTGACATATGCTTCCTTATTTTTCTTAATCAAAGCTTCAATTTCTTTAGTCATCCAGCATTCCCTATACCTACCAGCCTTTCCTTTCACCCTAACAGGAATATACTTTCTCTGGGCTCTCGTCATCTCATTTCTAAAGGCTTCCCATTTTCTAGCCGTCCCTTTTCCTACACACATCTGTCCCCAATCAGCTTTTGAAAGTTCTTGCCTAATACCCTCAAAATTAGCCTTCCTCCAATTTAAAACTTCAACTTTTAGATCAGGTCTATCCTTTTCCATCACTATTTTGAAACTAATAGAATTATGGTCTCTGGCCCCAAAGTACACCCTGACTGACACCTCAGTCACCTGCCCTGCCTTACTTCCTAAGAGTTGGTCAAGTTTTGCATCTTCTCTCGTAGGTACATCCACATATTGATTCAGAAAATTTCCTTGTATGTGCTTAACAAATTCCTCTCCATCTCTTATTTAAATTCCTCCAGGCAGCCCGTTATTCAGATTCTTGAAAAATGACAAAGAGTTTTGTCATCACCAGACTAAAGCTCCCATACCATACGTCATGCTGAAACCCTTGATTATCCAACCCATAAGGCCTCTGGCACCTATATTTCTATTCATGTTCCCCTTCTTCAATCTTCAGTTGTCTCACTCTCATTGAATTTCAAGGACATTAAAGTGTGGAAAAGTCTACTTTTTTGCAGAGATCCCTTGATAATTCTTAAACCATAGGGCCAAGATTTGTCAGTATTAATATCAAATTAAATACTAATTTTAGCAAATGAAATATTTCCATGTCAATGTCGGATAGTTATGGAGTCAAGCTTCCTTCCAGATACCTGAGTGCATCATCCAGGTTAACTTTCTGAGCGTGCCTGAGCTGTAATTCCACTTGTACACAATGGGGCATATACTTATCTTTCCTCAGTTAGTTTAACAATGCAAGATTAGTGATAAACAAGTTCCCAACCTGAAGTCAACTGAACTTGGCTGCATTTCCAGGTTTTAATTAGTTTAGATGTATATTTGGGACTGAATTAAAATTCACTTCGGTGCATATTCAAATCGAGTGGTGATGATTAATATGTTGCTACAGCTCCTAAGGTGAAGATTGCCTTGTTGACTAACGCTTCTGTCAGCAGCAAACCCATGTTTGCCAAAAAGAACCCTGCTGTATCTCAGAATGTTTTGCATGCTGCTACCTTCTGCTCCACAACTACTCCCTGTGAATTAAAATTGCTGACAACCTAACAATGTTTAATGTCTAGTATTGGTTGAGGTGGAGTGAAAAGAAGTTTGTATTATTTTATCCTGGCCTCTATTCAGTTTTGTTATTGGGGAAGACTGTGACATCATGAAAACTAGCAATCCAGACAACTAGGTTAATGAACTGGGGCCATACATTCAAATCTTACCATGGTAACTGGTAATTGAATTGTTCATTTCAATTGACAAAGTGAAATCTGGAATTGAAAGCTAATCTCAATAACGATTTCCAATAAAAACCCACCCAGTTCACTAATGCTGTATCAAGTCACTCAGTTCAACAGCAGTGATAGGCACCAAATACTGACCTTGTCAACAATGCCCACCTCCCTACAGAGAATAAACCAAAATAATGTGAAAAGCACAATGTCACTTCCATATTACTTAAATAGTCTTGCATTTTCCTGCCTGTTGCTTTCCAACCTGTTTATCACAAGAAGTGCTGTCCAGGGATATGCAAGTTCTGTGGATTAGCCATGGGAAATGCAGAGTTACAGGGAAAACATAGTGGTGGGTCTGGGTGGGTTGATCTTTGGAGGGTTGGTGCAGCCTCAATGGGCCAAATGGCTTTTGTATGCACAGAAACGATTCTGTGTGCAAATGGGATTTTATTGCATTGTCACTCACTTCATCCTCTGTGGGCATTACAAAGCAGAACATGGAGTCCATGACTGATCTTAATGTGAACATCAGAGTAAGGGGAACAATAAATGAATATTTTGCAAAACAGCTCAAACATAAGTATAGAATAAGCCCTACCAGTGTAAGTGGAGGATCTGATATTTATGATGATTGCTGTTAAGGAAAATATTTTGCTGCAAATTACTTTGCGAACGACAGCAATAGTTGCCCTAGTCGGCTCACATCCACTGGTTTTACTATTCATCTGGTTTAGTCTGCACTCCCATTAAATATTCTCTTCATCTCAATGCACTAACCTTACACAAAATCAACGCATGATAACACATGGGGTTATGTGTGGCAGAATTACTGTAGGTGAAATCATTATTCTTTAAGGCTAACCACAGTGAAATTAAAATTCAAAGATTTAGACTGAGTAATGTTGAAGAATACCAGGGAATCTCCTGTAGTTGATTGGTTAGTTTGTGACTGGAGATGATTTGAGCTGCTTGACAAGGTAAAAGCAGCCTTTGAAGCTTACTCCTGTTCCATGTACTCTGCAGGAGTGATGAGAATACTGCCATGCCAGAGATTTAATAATTGAATAATAAATAGTTTAAAAGCTTTTATTAGCCATGCTTTCCAAATAATGGTTTGCAAACTGCCTGGCATGTGAAACTGTTTGATGGTAATTTAATCAGGTAATTAGGTGTTGCCGGATTACTGGCCTATTGCAGTGAAGCTGAGGCAGTACTGTGCTATAATGTGGCCAGATCCTAAATGTTGGAAAAGAATCAAGAGAAATGAACATTTTCAGATATTAGAGTGGGCTGGACAAAAAAAAAGTACAACTTGATTCTTGTTATCCTGGACAAGTGCATGGGATCCATCTGAAGACAGGTGCACTGACCTGATACACCCTCTAAGGTGCTACTTGCTCTTTATGGGACATTTATTACAAGTGCTTGCCTTTCTTGAAGCACCTGCATGCAATAAAAAATTACATGTGTGAGGGCCTTTCAGGGAAATTAATGGTACCTCTCAAGGGATGCATATTTTTAAAGATGTTTATTAAAGTTGAAGTGGTCCCTGGGTGAAAAAAATTAACATACTGAATGCAGACTTAATGCAAGTAAAGCTTTCTATTCCATCCACTGACCAAAATAAACTAGCTTTCAATTAACCCACTAGGTTCCAAATTCAGTTCTTCTGATTGTAAATGAACTGATTTTGACCTCTTTTCAGGGCCATTAAGTTTTGCATTCAATATTTATCACATCTAGTGAACAAACCAAGTTTAGTTACAGAATTTGAATACAATGTTCTTGATTTTCATTCTTCAAACAATGATTGAGGCTTTTAAAACTGCCAGATCCCCTTTTTCCCTTTTCTAAGTTGACATTGCAATTGCATGGGAAGAGTTAAGAAAACACTGCTTATCTGGAACTATTAATACAAACCAAGCAATAAGCCCAGGTGGACTGTGTTAATAACTTTGTTTAAATTATTCCTTTCCTTTGAGAGGCAAAAAGCATCTATTAATGCATTCATTAGAGTTTATAGCAGGGCTCTGGTTTTCTCTCAGTGACATTAACCAGGCAACGTCAAGTTGAACTAATTCACCCCATCTGTCTCCACCATGTTAAATAACAAGTGCTCGGTTCAGCAGTGATTTCTTCACATCTTACTCACTTTTCCTCTAATTACAGTATGACTGTCTTCTGTAGATCACTTTGATGTGCAAACATGCTTTCCTTGTTAGCCATCATTTACAACCCAGAATTGTCCCTTGTTACTTCATATTACCATCTTTATATCAAGCCATGCTTTCCCAATCTAAGATCTACATCTCGCATTGTTAATAATAACTGGAGCTGTGCAAATACTTATAATGCGTATATGATATTATGAAAGGTTGCTATTTCCTTAGGATTACAACAACAATTTCTCAGAAGTTTAATGCAAATTGTACTTGCAGCATAATATGAAATTTCTCAACCTATAAAATAAAAATGAACAATGGTCCATCTCTGCTAAACCGACAAATTTTAAACACAAAAATAGAAAACATTTTAACTGCACAGAGACGTTAAGCTCAGAATTCAACTGTTGGGAAAGATTACCTTGCTGCCTTGTTCTTATTACACAAAGTACTGAATATTTTATGGGACTTGTATCAACCTAGAGCTACGATGAACAGGGAATCAGGGATTAAAGGTATTGGTGTCACTGCACATACCAAAGTGCTTTTGATTTTTGAAGGAATGTCCAAATGAAAAAGACAAGCTACTTTGCTTTAAAACTACCTTTGCTGGGATGATTTATTGCACCAAAAAAAAGAAAGAAAAACTGTTAAAAGACTAAGGTCAACATAATAAATTGTGCGTTTTATCTCCACAGGATATGCTTTGGCATAAGGCATGATAACACACATCTTACAGTTCATTATTAGCTCCTTTGGTGGCTGTAAACCTTGAGGAAAAGAATGAGGGGCTATTCAGTTCTACACATAAATCTCAGTAACTAGTAAATGTATGTCAGTCATATAAACTTACTCTTGTATGGTTTCCTCTAATTCCTGAAATTTAAAGGTTTCCATACTGTATGGTGTGAATTTGTCTTCACATACAGTAATAACCAACATTTTGTTTGATTTTATTTTGGAGGGAGAATTGAATTTCAAATGAGAGCATGTTTTAATTAACCACTTCAGGCCGTTAGGTTAAGTAAATGTATGGAAATTTCAGCAAGTCGACTTCTTCTTGTCCAAAGCCTGTCATACTGACCATTTGTATCTGAAAGTTACAAGTCCTGATTGTTCGAAGCAGGATTAACATTTCAGACTGTGAAATTGTTTGGTTGTCAATAATTACTGCAGAGCAAACAGTGTTTTAGTGATTTCAGTGTCTGATGCTTTTCACACATAACATTTACTATGATCTATTGTCACTCTCGATGATAATGTATTGACATAGTCCATTGCAATTTTGATATTCAAATTTGGTCATTCAAATAATGTGAATACTGCTACCTACAACATTTCTCCCTGCTGTATCTCTTCCCACTCTTAATAGATTTACTTCTATATCTGTTTCTTAATTACTTTCTGTTTTATTTTCATTCCCACTGCAACTTTTCTCACCTGCTTTTCAATTGTGAATGTCTTCTTGAGGTACAGTTTCTGAAGTGATAATCTCTCTCTCGTTCTCTTGGATTTCTTTCCCCTATCACCACCAGGCATGGGCAAGCCTCGCCTACAAGTTTTGGCAACTATTTGTTCAAGGGAGGTTTAGAGCCAGGCCCATTTTCATTCCATTGGACATACAAGGTCCAAATTAGCATAGACCATGAGATAATAATGATCACCAACACAAACTCTTTTTAGCTCTTCTCTCTCTCAGCATACTTCACCCACTAACCATGCCCAGAGTGAGATCAACCTTGTATCTTCCCAGTTTGTGGCTCAGCTATTCAGTGAGCTATGAGGAATCTCTTGGCTGGAGTTTTATTTTATCCATTAGCTTTACCAATGTAAATCCTTCTGAAAATAGTCATTCAGTATTCTTTTACTAATGTTCTGCACTGTAAAAAGTCCACTTCCCAACAGTCTGCTGAGGATAAATAAAAATTTATGAAGCAGACTTGAAATTGTTAGGGAAATTAAACCTTGGAAAGGGATAGGCCTATTTCAACATGTAAATTCTGAGCAGCTAACTTATTGCTGTGGTTTGGCTCAATTTTAACATTCTTTAGCTTTCAATAACCAACATTTTTTTTGTTTTGCATCTGTACACAGCTAAGTTTTTACTTCAATTCATCCAAACTCCCACTGTTGTTCCTCCGTGAAACAATAATGTTAATGATTTTAATGTTTTTCATCCAATCTGTTTCTATTTGTGTGAACCTTAACAATAAATTTTCTAGTAATATCTGGCATGTAAAATTGAGGAAAAGACCCTTCCAACTGGTCATGCAGAAAGAGCAATTACTCACTTTCGGAGGCAGTTGTTAGAATTTTTATGTAACCACTGCTATGAGTTCAATTCAGAAATGACATTGTTAATTTACCTAAATGACATTTTTCGTGCATTTTTTAAAAGTACAGCACTATCTAAAATAGCATTCTTTAAACAAAATATTTTAGCTTATTGACTGTATTTTACAAATGACTATTTGAGAAACTGGTAAATAATTAACTGTGACTGTTCTAAGTTTGCACACTGAGATAAAACAATTAAAAACTACTAGCTAGTGAACAGGAACGTAAGGGAGTTCTGCATGTTTGATTCCCTGGCATTCAGTTTATCAACATTCATGAAGCAAATCATCAGACTGAGCTCTGCAGCAAAGGGATGCACCATGTTTTTGGGTCGAGAGTATAGAGTAAATAATTTAAGCCAGATCTCCTCACAGCTAATAGAAAGGTTTGCACTTTAATAGCATCTTTTCATACCACTTGGAAACTTGTTAGAGTGCAACATGCAATTGAATATTTTGAAGAGGAATAACTATTGCCGTGTAGCCAAATACTGTCCCCATCTTGTTCAGCACAAGGTCCATTTGTAAGATGAGATGATGAATTTTCCTTCAGTTATGAGGGAAATGTTTATCAGTATGTTAGGAAGTTAGGCGTCAAGTAGGTTGTCAGAACACATAGGAGTGACCTTACACTGCATACATTGGATTTTATAGTCAAGAGGTTCATCTCATGTGATGATGCAAAATGGGTGCTATTATGTTGGCAGTTGGTTCTATGCTCAATGAAACTAAATATCAAGTGCAGTGTTGAATGGTGGCTTATTGGGCAGTCATGTTCTGCAGCACCACCTGAAAGGTATTTGTGTTCCTTCAGTTGTGATGGAATTGGCTGATTCTGGCACTTACAGAAAACACAGAAAAGTATTTCGTGCCCTAACACTTATTTATCTTAACTTGTCAACACTAACTTTCTGTAGTTTAAGTTGAGTTTGTTGAATCCAAGAGGGTTTAATTGTATATAAACAAACTAGCTAGAGTATCTTTTGGCTCAAGCAATTAAGCACAATGTTTGTTAATGATTTGAGTTGAAGCTGCTGTAAGTATTTACTACACTCTATTAAACGGTACAGATTAATCACTAACAGACTGATGAAGGAGCAGCACTCCAAAAGCTAGTGCTTCCAGTTAAACCTGTTGGACTATAACCTGGTGTTGTGTGATTTGTAACTTAGAAATAGATCAGTTATTTAAAGATGACCAATAATATATCCCCAGCAAACATCACAAAAGCTGCTAATTCAGTCATTATAACATTGCTGCTGGTGGGAACTTGCCAATCAGCTGTAGACTTTCCCAGGTTACAACAGTGACTACATATGAAGGGAACTTGATTGGCTGCAAAAGAGTTGGTGGTCATGATCAGTGATGTATAATGCAAATCTTTTTGTCCTTTTGGACCTCCTTTGCAGTTAACCTGGGAATGCTTTTGGCTAATTCACTTCAGAACATTCCATGGGCGTTCCTTTTTGGTTGTTAGGCAAATTCTTATCTTACTTAGCTTTACAAGCTTCAGTTCTGAGAACAGGAATAGAACCGAAACATTAACTCTAATTTCTCTCCATGGACGCTGCCAAACCTGCTGACTTTTTCCAGCAATTTTTGTTTCTTCTTCAGAAGCTGTGATTCTTTCATTTTTATTTTAAGCTTACCTGTTGTTCTAGGTACTTCCACTACTTAATATGGAAGTGAATCTGATGCTGTTTTGGATTGAGGCTTGCAGTTGGGAGCATTAATGAACTGGAAGGAGCATTTTTTTGCATCACAGCATGCTTTGTTCATGGTGTTCTTGCAATAGTTGTTAAAAATCTATTTAATGAGATTGTTATTGTCATCGTTCCCAATTTTTTTTTCACAGAATTGAGTTTGACTTTTACATCGTGCCACAGTAGTTTGTCAAAGTTCATCAATACAGCAAACTTATGTTATTATCTTCCTTCAGTAAATTACTCTGAAGCCATTCTTGTACTGAATCCTGAAGATAGTATAATATGTTAAACAGCAAGTCCGATGTTTTCATTAAAGAAACCACAAACACTGGTTTTGAATCTTTAATAAATGAAATAAGTGTTAGACAATCAGAAAAGAATAGTCAGCTGAGTAGCATAGAATCACTGGTAAATGTTCCAGTAATGATGAACAACGAAGCTTCTGCAGATTAGATGCTACATTGTTTAATCTCATATTCAAGAAACTATTGACAAAGTGGTAACCAACTTCAAAAGTTGCCATTATTTCAATAGAGATTCAGCGGCGGATTATCCCAGCAGTGATTCTACATCAACAAGTGCATTGGTACATCGAACAACTCAGTTTGGTGACTGATATTTATTTTAATAATGCAATGAGTTGGAATGCTCTTACTAAAAGTTGTAAGGATTTTAGGAAAAAAAAATCAAACATCACAACAGCTTTTATTTTGTACTGTGGTATCCCATCAAATTTGAACAGCTACTAAATTTAGGAAGAGCCGAAATTTTTCAGGAGAAGACTTCTCTTTTCAATATAATAAATACCTCGCTTAGTGGTCTTTCGGCTTATTCAGTAAACCAGAGCTGTTTATTGCAGTATTCACCTTGGGACACTTGGGTTTTTCACTTAAATATATTCTTATTAGCTGTAAGTGAGCATATTCCATTAGGGACTTGAGGAGTTTATTTCGGTGATATTTGAAATTATGTTTGTTGGTAGACTCCAAAAACACATTATTTTTAAGTACAAGGTTCTAAGAAGTAGAAAGTATGAGTTGTAGTGGTTCCTTTCCTAATTAAAATCTACATTAAATTAAACTCCCTTTAACAAAATATATAAACAGCATTAGATTTAAAGTTGGTGAAAGTCATGGATGATATAAACAACCAGTGTTGTTAGCTATCCACTTCTCGAGAGCTTTTAATTATTTCTACATTTTCAACAAAATCTGTCCAGTGTTCATGCCTGAGTGTGTGTGTGTGTAAATGTGTGCGTGTGTGTGTGTGTTATTGACACGCTCACTAGATCCTGCTACATTTACTGACATGCTTCTGGGGACTTCTCGTTAATGCTGAAAAACTTGTGGAGGAGCCCCAACTAAACTCCTGCAAGATCAATTATTTGCAGACATATTTTCATGAATATACAACAATGGAAATATTGTGCCAGTAGGTCAACAAACATAGACAAATATTTTTTAAAACCTGAAGACCTCATGGACATTCCAATTTTGAAAATGCTTGCCCAACCTCAGGTCATACACATCCTTCTAGTTGCTGGCTCATGGAGAAAGCACTTAATATTATGCACATCCACACTCTATGATGTTCCAATTGTACTCAGAAATGTTACTACTGAGGAAATGTTAAAAAGTTAATTCTTATTCCCTTTACGTCCATCAGGTCATATGGCTGATTTGTCAATCAAAAATCATGGATTGGAAGCATTTCTAAAACAATTTTTTTTGCGTACTTTTTTTGCAGCTCTTAATATTTTCATTGTGTGCTGTGGAGAGATTAGATTTTTAAGTATGCTGTCCTTAAAATAATAAAAAGGCAAGGAGAAAGTCAGTCAATGATGAAGGTCTTTAATCACTTGGTAGTATTGAATTTGAGAATTACTGAAATAAAAAGAGACATGCTGTTGAAGTTTTGGTCCTGCACTCATCAGGACAGATGTAAAACATGAGAAAATAAGTCATTGATCCCAAAACAAATTTTTATCGCACCATAGAAGTTGTTCTTCCCTTTAAAACGTGGTGTTCTTGCAACTGTCCTGATGAGATGAGATGAAAAGCTTCAACAGCATGTCTCTTGTCTTTCAACCACCTTTAAGTTTTGATACAGTAAATAAGGTAGGAATGGTAGTAATCAGACGATCTGGGTTTTAAGTATATTTGTTAAAAAAAAGGTGATAAAGGAAGAGTTATTTTTATAGATTGCAAGTTCCTTTGATCTTTAAAGCTGCTTGGAAGAGTAATGAAGTAAATTCAGAAGGAGATTTCAAGGAGAATAATTTATATATTTAGAAAAGAAATATACAAGCCACAAAGGTAAAAGCAGGGAATAGGCAGTAATTGGGTGGCATTTACAAAGAGCCAACACAAGACTGCATGGCCAACTGACCTCTTGCTCCACTGTAAAATACAATCAAACTGCTTCACATCTTGCCAATCACATCCTAGAACCTACAGGATTTCAGTAAAAGTTTTGTTTATGTGTTATTCCAGAACCCCACAAGTTATAATTGTTTTCAGAAATGTTATATTTACTGCTGTTCCTCATTTTGAGGTGATTTTCAAAATTCAGCAAATCAACTCAGTTTAAACCTGCAATGCAACCTTATTTTATTCCGTAATGTACCAATATTCAGAGCTGAACCAATGAAGAACAGATGGATTATGAAAGACAGGATTATGTTAAATATTCAGGCAAATTATAAAATAAAGGAATCTTCAACATAGCTCCGCATTAGCCAATCTAATATTAGGAACTTTATTGTAAATACGGTGTGGTTTTAAAAAGGAAAAACACAAATTATTTATAGTGAACTAATAGATCATATATTTGAGAAGCATTCTGCAACACTTTAGACCTTATGGCTTGATGTAAAGAAATGAAAGACCACGTTTGGTTTGAATTTAGTTTTTTTTTGTTGAAAGACTTCATAATCTATCATGTTGCATATTTTGGAACAGAATGAAAGCTTTAAAATTCAAAAAAGGAGCTTTGCTTGATGAATCTGAGGTGCTTTAACAAAGCGTAGGAGAAAGCTGCATTTCTGCAACATGAATAAGCTGCTCATGAAACGGTGTGAATGATTGCCTGAATATGAAATCTGTAATTTCTGACTGAACAGTTCTGTCATTAATGGTGAAGAAAAACAATCGAATATTTGGGTAAAGACAGATTTCACTAACATAGACTGATTTACAAAGGATTTCCAGTGCTTATGATTTTATAATATTGTTTTCAGCAATTGCACAGGGCATATATTTATCTGAAAAGGGATATAGGTCTGGTTATACTGGAGTTACTCAGACCAGTAAAATAATTTATTCATTCATTTTCTGACATGGTAAATTGCACTTTGATTTGTACAACTCTTACTACACTTCTTTCCATTTTACAGTGAGATTAGTCAGCCTAAGTTGCCAGTGAGCCAACAGGGTGATTTTTTTTTACAATGCCAACTTTATTATTTTCTTTCCCTTTCTCAGGATAGAAGTTCCTAATCATGAACTCACCCATCAACCCAAGACAGACCTGTAGCCAGTCAGCCAAAACATTTTGGAAATGTGTTCACTAAGGTGCCACATGGATTGTTGGCATTGCTTGAATCATGCCTGATTAGAACTGTACTTGTGCAGTGTAGGCAAAAGCTCAACATCTATGGAGTTGATCCCCAGAGGGAAAAATTGAAGTGGTTAGAAATCAGGGAGGGGAAGAATCTCCGGTCTTGAGCCATTTAAATTAAGGTTGCTTACTTTTATAAGAGAGTCTAATGGCTTTACACTCCATGTGGTGTTGACCTGAGACAGTGTGCCATTATCCCCGAGGGAATCACACTGGTCAGGTCAGGTTCTGACTCCAAATTAACACTGCCAGCTTAGTGTTGGGATGGAGCTGAAACTACTTTGCAACTACACTAAACCTTGAAGTGAAAAACCACCCTTTAAATAAGGCCACATTGAAGGCCATTGGACAGACATTAGTTTTTGGGTCATATCTGTGGAAAAGCAGACATTGTTTCATTTATTTAATGCCTGTAGAAAGGGGGGGGGGGTGAGTTGTTGTCATAGTAGGAAAAATAATATTGCATTAACAGTGAATAACAGACCACAAATAAGTGCAGCTCACAAAACTTTAACAAAATAATTCGAAAATATCAAATTATTAATTTAAATCACAATGATCACAAATGTATCTTCACTTCAGTCTTTTTCTGATTGTGGAAATAAAATTCTCTTTAAGCATAATAATAGTTGGAGAGTTGTAAGTTGTTGAATTGATTGCATTTTGAACAATGTTATGAACACTGAACTGTCTGCTATTCCACAAATTTATGCTTTTTGTAAAAAAACACTCCCCAGTGTGCTGTTATTCCCCATTCTTCTTCATAACTGAGTAAGTATTTATTTGCTATCACTGTTTAAATCCTTCACTTCTTCGGGGTTGAAATACAAAATATTGTTTTCTTTCCTTCTGTAAATTGTATCAATGCTGCACCTGATTAAATTAAAGAGCCAATCCCAACACCCAAGAGCATTTTGCTATGCCACATTTTAGAATTTTATTTTTGAAGAAATGATATGAATGTTACAGTTATTTAATTTTAAAAGCGCCTTTCGTTGTCTGAACAAAAGCAACCTTACCTGGAAACTGTTCTGCAATTCATTAGTTGTTCAAAACTTTTTGACTATGGACCACAGTCAGATAGATTATTCTGTGTCTTAGAGGTGCATCATTACAGTTCTATAAAAAGTTCCACCTTACTCAACAGTATCATTGTAATTCTGGATCTGCCTCAGATGTGTTGCAACAAAGAAGAAGTTTCAGTTCCAAAGAAAATGCATTTGACCTCCAGAGAAACTCCACAGCAATGAGTAGATAAGAGCATTTTTAAATCTTAAATGCATAAATTCATAAAATTAAGCTGTGACAGAACTGTGAGTTTTTCGACTGTACAGAGACTGAGTGCCTGCTGGATCCAAAACTCCATCTAGACAATTAGAACAAGGAAAGCACAACTTACCTCGTTACTACACGCCGTAATCATTCCTCATCACCTTTTTAGAACATAATGAAACTAAGAATAATTTCTGCAGCAATTACTGATTTTACAGAGAGCTAATATTACACATGACCAAACTGTCAGCCCCGAGTGAGAATACTGTATGTATATGGTGCAGTGCGCCTGGCTTAATAAAGTAAAACTTTACAGCCTAATGCTTTCTTATATTAGTATCTCCTGGGACCTTACTATGGACTGGCACATAAAGAAAAACACATGGAAAGTGTTTGAATAGTTCTCAGGTATTCCTCCGTGCACCAAAAAAAAGAGCAAATACCAGAAACTCCAATAAAAGGGAAAACCAGCCTCTGGGGGAGCAGGATTACAAAATAAAGGAAAATAAAAATACAGCAAGGAAAATGTAACCCTTTCAGTGCTGTGTCTCTTTGGGAATATTGAAAATCAGCACGGGTTTATCTTTGATCAGCTACAGATGTGATTTCTTTATATATCTTGCGGTGGCAAGCACAGAGCTCCAATTCTCCAGCAACTTCGGTTTCAATTTTAGGACAGCAAGGCATGGCTTTTCCTTTCTGAGAATGTTAAAAAGACTCCATGTTATGTTTATACAGTCCCAAGAGATCACAGGGCTACCTGAACCTTTATAAACGAGGCTTCACTCCACAGTTGATTTATACTTCACCTTTCTTTGAAGGCCAAGGAGTGGGGATCTGTGTCCTGAAGGATTTAATGCAGCTTGGCTTTAATGCTACTTCAGGTATCAAATCTCTAAGCAGACCTGTCATTTTCACAGAGTCATACAGCATGGAAACAGACCCTTTGGTCTAACTCTCCTCTGGCGCACTGAGCCACTTCTAAGATGCTTTGCGCAAGTCGAAATCTAACTAAATCCTGAGTCCTTGTTATTTAATCATTCCACAACTTTCAGTTTAACCCAGGCTTTGGGATGAAAGGAGTTGCATAGCTTGAGTGCTGATCCAATCATTGGCTCTTGAGCCCACTGCAGGGTTGTGAGATCACCTCCAGGATGCCAGACTCATATTGGACACAGTATAACTCCAGTTCAGTACAGAGCTAACTTTATAAAGTGGCCTGGTGCCCCCCCCCATTTAAGTGCCTATCAATGTTTCAAACTTGCCATGCAGAATTTTAATGTTGGAAGAAAATGAATTCTCTCTCTCTCACACGCATGCGCGCGCGCACACACACACACACACACACACGCGCGCACACACACACACACACACACACACACACACACATTCAGTGAGCTACCTTTGGTCTCTTGCACATCTCTTGTTGTCATGATTACACCAACAGGAGCATGTCTTCAACTGCTGAAGCCCTGAACTCTAGAATTTACTCATTAAAGCTCAGCCTGTCTCTATCTCACTTTCCTCCTTTCCGATGTTCTTTTAGAACTTCCTTCCCTTGACCATACCTTTGGTCACATGTCCCTACAGACTGAACTTTTCTGGTCACATTAAAGCAGGATAAGGAATTAGGATTGGGAGTGTGACTGGCAAAGAGCAGTCTTACAGGTGCTGAGGTAGACATGGCAGCAACGACCAACTCAACAGGGATTGGTGACCATTGTTAGATCAACTGGAATACAGACATCACCACTGCCAGGATACAACTGAGGCTGAGGCATGGTGGGAACCATTGAGCCTCTTTTCTATCTCCCATTAGATGAACACAAGTGCCTTCAAAGGGATGGCAGCAGCAATAAGGCATCTGTACTTTTTACAATTTGGTAACACCTCCATTTTGAAGAACTCTCATGGTCTCCTGCTGGTTTTGGCAGTACCCATCTCCAGCTATGGGACTGGCTCGATATCGCTGTTGGCTCTCTGATTAGGCTCCCTTCTCCACTGATCTATCACTGCCCTTAATTGGATGGGGTTCCTGGAGCTAGCATCCTGATGAAGGGCTTATGCTCGAAACGTCGAATTCCCTATTCCTGAGATGCTGCCTGGCCTGCTGTGCTTTGACCAGCAACACATTTTCATCTTTAATGGTTGCCTCTGGGATATTCACAAGTGATAGCCCATCGTGGTCATTTCCAACTTCCTGACACTGAATTAGAAAAGGTTCACAAGCATATACAAACATATAGATGAGGAACTGGAGCAGGCCATTCAGCCCCTGAACCCTGCTCTGCCCCATTGTATATGATCATAGCTGACATGACAATGACCTTTATTTCACATTCCTATCAAATCCTGATAACCAGCTCATTTTATTATGTTCAAGACCATAAGATGTAGGAACTAAAGTGGACCATTCAGCAAATCAAGTCTGCTCCCCCATTCAATGAGATTGTGGCTGATCTGATAATCCTCAACTCCACTTCCCTGCCTTTTCCCCATGACCCTTTATTCCCTTTCTGGTTAAAAATTTGTCTCTATCAGCCTTGAATATATTTAAAATAGTACTTTATCAATGCAGTAGCAAAACTCAGGGTAAGCAGCCAACCGAACCTCATGATATACAATTATCAGAGGTGGAATCCTACCTCAGGAGCAGTGCTAACACAGGTAGCTTTACCTGTACATTTTCTAAGCAAATTTCTGTCATCAAATGTTTCATCTTTAAGAGGATGATATAATTCCCAAAGATTCCATAAAAACACAAAAGCAATAGAACTAAATGAGGCAATTAAGAATCTAAAAGCCTTGAACATTGGAAGTGTTTGCAAATACAGTATTTGTATTGTGTTAATAACTTGTTGAATCATCCTGCTCTGCTACACCAGTTCATGCAGTAGCATGTTTGATTTGGTTGTTTATATAAAAGAGAAGTGGATTCTTGTGCCTCACTAGTCAACCTCTGCCAATGTTTACTGGATCTTCCCAGACTCTTTCACTTCCCACTCGAAAGGAAACTGTGGTTTCTATGGTATAAGTCCAGTCTGCACGCAAGTGAAATATTGGGAGCATTTAAAACACATGCAGGATTCAGCTATAACTTTTATTTCAGTTTCAAATATGTCAGAACGCTGCTGAGGGCAGCATTTCTGTCATTTCCCAGCCTTTCAGTTTGTATTTGAGTGCAAGATTTAATAAGAACCTCATGAAGGTCCTTGTTAATATGAACAGAGAGGGCAGAAGTATGATTGACTTCAATCGTATTTTACAGAATTATGGTAAACACTTGCCCTTTTGAAATAAATTAGAACAGTTTAACTATTTCAACCGAGACATGTTAATTTTTAATGAAGGGGTTATTTTGAAGGCCAATGTGCTGACCATTTTTCGAAACTTATTCATTGTTCCTTCCTTACTTTTGAATATGAGATCTGATTTTACTCACCTTATTTTCCAATCCTAGTTGCGAATTTTCATTGCTGCAATTTAACGAGCCAGGTATGTGATCAAAAAATCCATGGTCGAAATGAGAGGCATGTATGCATGACGTCTGTTTTCTCCTCTATGAGACACTTCATCCATCAGGTCTGAAACAAAGGTATTTCTGGCCCACTAGATTCAGGTTGGGGCCCACTTCACAAGAATGTGCTTGTGGCTTTGAGTTCTACTGCTGCCTGACATTTGAATGCATGAGGCATTTTGTACTTGCTCTAGTCCCATGTGATTGGGACACCAGAACTGAGACCTGGGGGAGGCAGAAACCGATTCCCCCTCAGAAGATCTTGGAGTATATCCTGTCTGTTAGAACCCACCCATGAAACAAGGAGCAAAAAACAGTCTGGAATGGAGTCACTCAGTCCTTCTACAATGTGCAATGTAAACATCAAAATTCTGATTGCCTGAGAAGGATTCATGCAATCTCCCAATAAACTGCAAGGATAGTTGAGCAAAATACTTATCAATCTTACAATTTTATCATCTCAAGGATAATTAAGGATAGACATTGTGTGAACGAATAAGCCCAGATTTTTAAAAATGCATTAACACATCATTTCATAATTTAATAAAAGTTAGTAATTAATTGTTATGAAGTTGAAGGTGTTTACTGTACCTTTAAGAGAGAGTGAAAATTGAAAAGTTGGCAAGCACTAATCATGTCACTGACTAGCAAGCACAAAGTGTACTGGACAATTTTTAGATGTAACATTTGGTCTGTAAACTAGGTACATGAGTTGTTTTCACAACAGTTCGAATTTAACCAAACAGTTAAAATTATGCTCCAAGATACTAAAACCCAATCGATTTTGAATTTTACTGTTTTGACAACATTGAACCAATGAGATGATCTGATGTTGGGGTATAAAAAGCCGATATTTTGGACAGCCAGAGAAAGAGCACCTATTGCCATCAAAAGACTGCTTTTCAAAAACGCTCTCTATTAGAGGTAACTTTTTCATATGAAACATCTTTACAGCAGAAAACCGAAGATGACCCAAGGAGATCTACAAACAAAGGAGGATCGACACCGAAGACAACAGCCACTGTCTGGTTTTGAAAATTGATTTGCTGTTAAGTTGTTAGGGGCTTTATCAGATCAGTATATTGTTATAGAGTGGAAGGTAGTTAACAAATCTTTAAGACAAAGGAAGCTTAGAGTTGTAAATAGTTGTTGTTTAATGTTCACTTTTGGTGTTAAAGAATAAAATTGTTATTTTTTCTTTAAGTAGTAGAATTTTGGTAGTTCTCTGTTACTCATACTTTAGAGATTACAAGGCGAGGTGGGCTTTTCTATGTGTTTGGTTTAATTAGCACGAAGAGTCATAGTCATAGAGTCATAGAAATGTACTGCACGGAAACAGATCCTTCGGTCCAACTCGTCCATGCCGACCAGATATCCCAACCCAGTCTGGTCCCACCTGTAGGCACAAGGCCCATATCCCTCCAAACCCTTCCTATTCATATACCCATCCAGATGCCTTTTAAATGTTGTAATTGTAAATAGCCCCCACCATGTCGTCTGGCAGCTCATTCCATACACGTACTACCCTCTGCATGAAAAAGTTTCACCTTAGGTCTCTTTTATATCTTTCCCCTCTTACCCTAAACCTACGCCCTCTAGTTCTGTACTCCCTGACCCCAGTGAAAAGACTTTGTCTATTTATCCTATCCATGCCCCTCATGATTTTGTAAACGTCCATAAGGTCACCCCTCAGCCTCTGACGATGCAGGGAAAACAGACCCAGCCTGTTCAGCGTCTCCCTATAGCTCAAATCCGCCAACCATGGTAACATCCTTGTAAATCTTTTCTGAACCCTTTCAAGTTTCACAACATCTTTCCAATAGGAAGGTGACTAGAATTGCATGCAATATTCTAAAAGTGGCCTAACCAATGTCCTGTACAGCCACAACGTGACCTCCCAACTCCTGTACTCAATACTCTGACCAATAACGGAAAGTATACCAAACGCCTTCTTCACTATCCTATCTGCCTGCGAGTCCACTTTCAAGGAGCTATGAACCTGCACTCCAAGGTCTCTTGGTTCAGCAACACTACCTAGGACCTTACCATTAAGTGTATAAGTCCTGCTAAGATTTGCTTTCCCAAAATTCAGCACCTTGCATTTATCTGAATTAAACTCCATCTGCCACTTCTCAGCCCATTGGCCCTTCTGATCAAGATCATGTTGCAATCTGAGGTAACCTTCTTCGCTGTCTACTACACCTCCAATTTTAGTGTCATCTGCAAACTTACTAACTAAACCTCTTCTGCTCACATCTAAATCATGTATAAAAATGATGAAAAGTAGTGGACCCAGCACCGATCCTTGTGGCACTCTACTGGTCATAGGCCTCCAGTTTGAAAAACAACCCTCCACCACCACCCTCTGTGTTCTATTTTTGAGCCAGTTTTGTACCCACATGGCTAGATCTCCCTGTACTCCATGTGATCTAACCTTGCTAACCAGTCTCCCATGGGGAACCTTGTTGAATGCCTTACTGAAATCCGTTCTGCCCTCATCAAGATTTATCACCATGTCATAACAATTTAGAAAAAAAAATTAGCAAAGAGGTTAGAATTGGGTTTAACCAAGAACAAAAGTAAAGCTAAAATTGTAAGGGAGTTACTTAAACACTTAGGTGTGTCAGAAAAACAGACAAGTGCAGTAGAGTTAGAAAAACTTAAATTACAATTGAGGAAAATGGAGTTAGAAGATAAACAAAGAGAGGTGTAAAAGAAAGGGAGCGAGAAAGAGAAAAAGAGAGAGAAGAAAGAGAGAGAGGAAAAATAAAGAGAGAGAAGATTCTTAGCTGAGCAAAGAAAGAGAAGAAAGAGAAAGAGAGAGAATTTGAACTTCAGAAGTTGCGATGTAGTCAGCAAAGTTAACAGGATGGAGATGAAAAGAGAAGGTCAGACTAAACTGGTAAGAAGGACGAGTGAGCTATTTGGAGTGCTGTCAGATGAAGGGTCAAGAGATTATGAAGAGGTCAAGCAGGCTATTTTAAGTGCTTATGAATTGGTACCAGAAGTGTATAGAAAGCAATTCAGAAACACAAAGAAGGAACTTAAAGATTTATGTTGAGTTTGAAAGAATTAAACATAGTCATTTTGATAGATGGTTGTGAGGCTTAATGGCTCTAAGAGAAATTATTCTGCTGAGAGAGTTTAAAAACTCACTTCCAGAGATGAGAAGAACAGAACGTCCAAGAAGTGAAAAGAGCAGCAGAGATACCAGATGAATGTACATTGGTGCATAAGGCAAAATTTAGTTCCGGCAAGAATTTCATCCTGTGAGGGATAGAAATTGGGAGAAGGGGAGATCCTACACTATAAACCAAAGAGTAGAGAACACTGGTAATTGTTTACCACAGGTTAAAAAAAGAAGCCCAAGAGGATGGAAAGGAGGTGAAAGGCTTCATGTGTTTTCACTGTAATGGAGTGGACACAGAAAACTACAGTGTCGGTGGTTTAAGAAGGCATTGGGAAAAGGTGTTTTCATGGCCAGAATGTGAGGCACGCAAAGTCACAGTGCTGGTCATTAAAGAAAGGCACTGTGGGAAAAGATGTGGTATAAAAAGCTAAGCCAGTGGCATTCATGAAAGTAGTAAACAAAACCCCAAGAAAAGTCAAGGAGCTGCAGGAGAGTGCACAGCCGAGACAGGGGCTGAGTGTGGAGTTACTACCCGATCTCTATGAAATATTCGCCTCTATGGGCAATGTTTACTCCAAAGGAACAGGGGGAGAAGGGAAAGAAGTTAGAATTTTGAGAGATTCAGGATCTAACCAGTCTCTAATAGTAAGAGATAAATATATTCGCACTCTTTCTGACCTGTTCCTTAGAGTAGTAATTTGTGGGATAGAAGTTTCGCATTCCCCTATGTAAGATCAGGTTTGAGTGCCAACTCAAGACTGGGGAAGTAACAGTGGGAATGATTGACAGAATGTTAGTTCCAGGAATATAATTTGTTCTTGGGAATGATTTAGCAGGATTCAAGGTGGGAGTGACACCCCTTGTTGTGGAGAACCCCAAGGAAGATCAGGGAACTAAGGAGTTAAAAGAAAAATATCTTTGTATTTTCCCAGACCATGTAGTAACAAGATCCCACTATCATAAATCACAGCATGAAGCAAAGACTAAAGAAAAAGATGAAGGAGTTGAGATTCAGTTAGCAGATTCCCTATTTGATGTAATGATACAGGAAAAACTTGAAGAGGCAGAAAGTCAGGCAGAAGTCTTTAGTTCTGAAAGGTTAATGGAAGACGAGACAATCAAAGACATATTTGTTAATGCATACTCTGAAAAGGAGGCAGGAAATATTCCTTAAAGATAGAATCCTAGGACAAAAATGGAGACCATGGCAGGTTAGTGCAGAGAAGAAATGGGCAGAAGTGTGCCAAATTGTGTTGCCAGTAGCATACAGACAGGAAGTGTTATGGGTAGCACATGAACTACCAGTAGGAGGTCACCTAAGTGTGTGGAAGACTCAGACTAAGGTAAAAAAGCATTTCTATTGGCCTGGACTGCACAAGGACGTGGTTAATCTTTGCTGTGTGCCAAACGGTAGGTAAGCCACAGACAATAAAACCAACACCTTTGTTGCCAATTCCCGCATTCGAAGAACCTTTCACACATGTTGTGATTGATCTTGTTGGTCCCCTCCCAAAAACTAAAAGTGGGAGCCAGTACTTGCTAACCATAATGGATGTGTCTACCAGATTTCCAGAGCCAATTCCATTATGGAGTATTAAGGCAAAAAAGATGGTAGAGGAGTTAATATCTTTCTTCATGTGGTATGGGCTACCCAGAGAGATTCAGTCAAACCAAAGATCCAATTTTCCTGCTAGGCTGCTTAAGGAGGTTATGGATAGCTTAGTTATATAGAACTTTAAATCCAGTGTGTATCATCCTGCATCCCAGGGAGCTTTAGAAAGGTGACATCAGACCCTGAAGATCATGTTAAGAGCGTACTGTCAGGATTACCTGAATGATTGGGATAAAGGTATCCCATTCGTGTTGTTTGCCATTAGAGATGCCTCAAATGAATGTACTCAGTTTACTGTCTTTGAGTTAAGATTCAGACATGAAGTGAGAGGGCCTTTGAAATTAATTAAAGAGAAATTGACACGACCAAAGTTGGAGATCTCACAGATTATGTTTCGGAGGTAAGGGAGAGATTAAGTTGGGTAGGTAACTTGGTTAAACTGCACCTGAAGAGGACACAGCATAGAATGAAGCAGGTGGCAGATAAAAACTCTGAAATTCAGATGTTTCCCGTTGGGATGACGTATTAGTAATGTTACCATTTGTAGGAGATCCCTTCAAAGCCAGGTTTAGTGGTCCTTGTCAAATTGAGAAGAAGTTGAGTCAGGTGAACTATTTAGTAAAGATGCCAGATAGGAAAAATCGGTATCAGGAATGTCATGTGAACATGAAAAAAATTACCCATTTTAATAGAGAGAAGGAACTGGAGAAACAGGTGTTAGTTACCCCCCACAGAATGAGGAATCAAATCCAGATGCTGTAGAATTTGATGTGCCTCAAAATGTGTTAAACAATGAGGAAATCCTTGAGGAGTGGGATAGGTTAATAAACTATCTGTCTCAGAAGCAAATAATGTAGTTGAAAGGTTTGTTGCAGCAATATGAGAAAATATTCAGGAATAACATGGGGAGGACTAATGCTATTGTGCATGAGGTAGAAGTATGGAATGTTTTCAGGTAAAACAACACGCCTACAGACTTAATCCTTTCAAAGCCACACAGGTCCAGAAAGAAGTAGATGTGATGCTCAGCGGAAATATCATCAAACCAGGTCAGAGCACCTAGAGTCCACTGATTGTGTTAGTTCCCAAACCTGAGGGGACTCAATGATTTTGTGTGGACTATCATAAGGTCAATGCTGTAACAAAATTGGACTTATACCTAATACCAAGATTGGACGACTTTTCAGAGAAAGTTGGTCAAGACAGTTACATCACAAAGTTGTACTTAATGTGTGGCTATTGGCATGTATCTTTATCAGAGATAAAGAAGGATTGAATCACTAGTTTCCATGGCCCACATTACTTTGCTGTTAGGTTTATTAATCAGGACCCCTATAAACCATGCATTATTGGAATTTACATTCACAATCTAGAAGCTACAATAGAAGGGAATGTGTTTTAGAGATGGAGACACAGTATTGTGAGTCTAATTCACTGACTTATGTTTACTGGAGATGCCTCTTCCACTAGGAGCATTAGATTACCCTTTGTAATTCTTTTGTTCAATAGAATGTGAAGATTGCAATTTAAATACATTGATACAATTCTCTTTCTATATATATTAAAGCTGATAATGTTACATATTTCAGAAAACATAAAATATTAAAACATTATGGCAGTAAACCATATATGAATTCCAACGTCCACATTTTTAATAAAATTGACTGTATGAAATTTTTCACAATAAATATTTCTTCCAACCATTCATTGTTCAGTAGTCATTCATTAGTAAGTATCTAGCAAATTTTACCATGCCCTTTAATAAGATCACAGTTGATCTGATTGTGATCTCAACCATCTCTTTTCCTCACTACTGATACCCTTTGACTCACTTGTTAGTTAAGAGTCTGAAATAACTCCACTAAGGCTGGGTGAAATACTCTTTCAGGGGTCGTTGTGGACTTGTTGGGCCAAAAGAACTGTTTCCACACTTGAGGATTCTATACTGCAGAACCATTTCTCCAGCAACCCTACATCTGCCGTGATCACAGCTTGTGCACCAGCTTGGTGAAGATGCCATGCCAACTGAGGGACGAACACATTACACCAAAGAGGGCATGTCTATTGCGCTCTGACCCTCTTTCTATCCCAACCCACATCAACCATTCAACCAATTTTCATTGCATTGAGTAAAATCCATTGTCATACCTACATGAATTATGATGCAGCAATGTTCCCCTCCTTCTACAGCACCTTTGCACAAATGATGGGGCATGATGGGGCATGATTGCCCATCATTCGCCTGCTTTTAAGTTATTGCTGCTAATGTTTGCTTCACTGAGATGACACTAGCACCAATGGCATGGTGCAATCTTCTTTTGACCGGCATTTGATGCCAAACACATTAACTCTTCATGCAGTGCATATGCGCAAAGGATTGTTGGCAGTTGAAATGTAGTTGGAGTTTGAAAACCCATACTTCACACATTTGCCCCTTTGATGTCCTAGCATCTTGCAGACAAGGATCTTGTGTGATCAAAGAACAGTATAGCACAGGAACAGGCCCTCTGGTCTACCAAGACCCATCACCCATCATAGTGATACTGATTCCTCACATCTATGGCATGATCCAACCATTTTTCAGTTGCAGTGCATATCTAGTGAACAGCAAGTGTTGGCAGGGAACACATTCACAGTAACCCCTAGACTGGTGGTGGCTTCCACACCCTATGCCTAAATTAGATTCTCTATATGTGGAAACAGGCCATTTGGCCCAATAAGTCCACACCGTGCCTCTGAACAGCAACCACCCAGACCCATCTCCCTCTGATTAAGTGCCTAAATGCTATTGGCAATTTAGCATGGCCAATTTACATCTTTTGACTGTGGGAGGAAACCAGAGCACACGGAGGAAACCCGCTCAGACACGGGGAGAATGTGCAAACTCCACACAGACAGTCGCCCAAGGAGAGAATCGAACCCGGGTCCCCAGCACTATGAGGCAGCAGTGCTAACCAGTGAGCCACTGTGTCACCTCAGCTAGATTGGGGATTAATCTTTACCAATTTACCAACATGATCATTTGATTGAATAAGCGTGCAGTGCGTTTGCCACAACCTCAGCTGGCACATGTGCTAAATGGATATCTCAGTGTGTCATATAGCAGGATGGCTCCCATCCACTCACTCCATCACCCCAGGAGATCTGTTCTGACAAGCAGCCTGCCTGTACATTTGCACGAAAGAGCTCATCAGTACCGCAGGACGGATAGTCTCTCACTCTGGCTGAAGCACTGACACAGTAACTGGCATGGCATGGCATGGCTGGCAAGGCATGATGCTGCGAGTGTGCAGGTCGGTGCAAAGTAAGAAAGTACTAAAAGCACAATCAAGCAGCATGAAATGCAGCCGACCCCAGTTTGTGAGCTGAGTGCCTGCTCTCGCACACAAAATGACCCAGCTATAGCATTTCAATGTTCATAGTGGGTGGCACAGTGGTTAACACTGCTGCCTTACAGCGCCAGAGACCTGGGTTCAATTCCTGTCTTAGTTGACTGACTGTGTGGAGTTTGCACATTCTCCCTGTGTCTGCATGGATTTCCTCCCATAGTCCAAAAATGTGCAGGTTAGGTGAATTGGCCATGCTAAATTGCCCGTAGTGTTAGGTGTAGGGGAGTGGGTCTGGGTGGGTTGCTTTTTGGAGGGGCGGTGGGGGTTTGTTGGGCCAAAGGGCCTGTTTCCACACTGTAAAAAATTTAATTGTCGGCAGACCCTGAATGTAAAAGTGGGTTTCCTGAGCAGCCTGCAGTTGGAGAGGAGAGATGTTCTGTTGGTTGTGATGGGTTGACAATTGTCAAGTGCCAGTGTCCATGGATGAGCTCATGTCTGTAGATCATGCCCTGAGATGCAGTTTGGTGCTAAGCAACATAGACACTCCACTGAAGTCAGCAGTTACCCACTCTGATTCCCATGATTCACTTGGCATCTGGATGATTTGATGCATTCTGTAAGACAGGAGTGAATATTAATGAGATAGCTTAAGCCTTTAACAAGGTGTATAACAAGCTCTAAACCTCCTTAATTGGCAATTTTTCTGCCAAAGGAGAAACTCGCATTGCCGCTCGGCAAAACCATCAAAGATGGAGCGAGACAATCCAGATGGTGAGATAAACCCCACCAGATTTCTTATATGACTCCACCACAGATTTCACACCCTTTCAGAGATTCCGCCCTGTGAAAAAACAAAGCAAAACAAAACTGGAATTAAACAGGTGAACTGGAAGGTCACGTTAAAAATGCTTTGTGTTCACTCTATCCAATTTTGTTTCGAAATTGCAAGTGGATTTTAAATGACAGCATGCTTTCTGAATGTTTTATCTCCCTTTCCTTTCCTGCCTGATGCTACAAAATGGTTTCAGGTGATCTTAGAAGCCGATCGATTTGCAAAGCATTTCTGGCTCTTCAGCCCCTACTTGTGGTGTCATGTGTATTCCGAAAATCACCATGATGCCAATGGTCTATGCAGATAAGCTAGTCTAGCGACAAAGATTTTCAACTGCAATCTATGTTCAATTTACTGGGAACACTTAATCCAAACTTCACAAACAGTTGAACAATTGATTATTTGCACATGTAAAATTTGTGAAGTACAACGGAGTCTTAGGATACAAATATGTGAATGCGATACATCTTCTTGTGTACGAAAGAAAAGACTTACAAAGGGTTTAGTTTTTTTCTATGTGTTGCCTGCAAAAAGAAATCACATAAAAACGTACCTGGTTATGTTGCTTGCAACCTTCAACACCAGCAAAGCACATCAAAGTAAATACTTTTGTTCTATTTCTTCACTTAACCCACAATGCTTCAACATAATTTGTCTTCAAGTTATGCATATAATTCTCTACCCGACTGAAGTATCAAATTGAACACAGGGATTTATGGAAAGCTGATTTGCCACTATCATTATAAAGGTGTGCACCCATTGCATAATGCTCTTACATACGAGCTGTTTCCCTAAGTAATTGTTCACTGTTAGTCAAAGGATTACCACATTTTTAAAAAGTTCAAATGCCAGGAGCCCAACTGCTGTATATAGACGTTTTTGTCCTCAGGTCAGTTAGGGATAATTGAGAGGCTCCTTTTCTCTTTTTATACATTTTTTGGCGTAAGAATGTAATTGTAATCTGTCAACTTCAATATCATGAATTATGTTTGAAGTTGATGGGTACACTTTCAAACTTTTATATCTAGTTGGAGTTAAAATAATGTGCAAAACTATTTTTTGTACAGCTACAGAATAAACTCATCTCATAACTGCAAAACATTAGTTTGGATTTTATTTGAAGAATTACTATGGAGTTTCCATGATTTTAATGTCAGGTTTTACCTTTTGTAAATTGCAAACTCAGCCATCATATAATGTTAGGCCGTGTAAGAAAATCTTCAGGCCTCAATTCTAAATTTACTTTAATGTTTGTCAATAAAGTTTTGCTCACCTATTTATTTACAAACACTTTTTCAGTGACAATCTCCACTTGCATGTGAATTTCAGCACCTCATTAGTGGTATACATAAACTGCACTTCCCCATTCACTACTTGTACAGTGAATCCAATCAAAATCAATTGTATTGCCTATATCAAGGCATAAACATTATTATTTTAAAATAAAGCAACATTATAAAATGTTAAGAATATTCACATATTTGTGATCCAGCAATTTTATGCTACTAGTCGTGTTTAATTTGACACTCATTAAATTCACTTGGATGAAAGATAATAATCTTTTAAAATATCAAACAGACCGCTGAAGTCAGAGGTTACTTACCTAGCTGCCCAGTTTTGGACATCCACTATTGGTGTTATGGACCCCCTTGGATCATTTTAAGAAAGTAGTCCGCAACTTAACTTTACTCATTGTTTAAAGCAGGTGTGTAGTGGATATTCCAGGAGTGATGCAGCTGGCCCACATACTTAGTTTTAAACAAAACAGAATTTATTTGCAAGATTACCAAATGAAACACAAACAAAAGAGCACAGAATAGATAATAACTTAACCTATCTGAAAACACAGCAGATTATACCTACTTAATGATGTTGCTTCAAATACGTGCAACAATCTCAATTAAACACCCCATGGCAAAAATGTAAAATCAAACCCAGGGTCTTACAGGAGAGATATCAGAGAGACAGAGGATCAGCAAGGACCTGCTTCTCTGGGTCCAGCAGCTTCACAATGACTGACTGCTAAAACTAAACCCAAACCCAAACCAGAGAAAAGCTGAACTGGGAGAATTGGCCACTCCCCTTTCATTGTACAAATGTCCTTTTTTTAAACTTTAAAGCTTCTTTAAGTAGATCAACCCCAAACCTGTTGGAAACAGTGTCTTTACAACCTCTTGAAAAAAAAACAAAGACAACATAACCTCATTAAAGGAGCAGCATCATCACACCTGCCCTATCAAAACAAAACCATCAATATCCAATTACGGCTTCATTTTAAAGCCCCTTAATTTTAAATTGTTAGTACGCTACAACACCCATACACCAGTCAGACTGATATCCCTCTTCATCTGTGTGTATGGATGGATACTAGTGATAGTTGATCATGCCTTTTGGTGGCTAGTTGGTGCTCATGTTTCCTGGTGGTTAGTTTCCTGCCCGTTTGTCTAATGCAATATTTATTGCAGTTCTTGTAGGGTATTTTTTATATGATGTTCATTCTGCTGGTTGTTGGTATGGGGTCCTTTAAATCCATCAGGAGCTGTTTCAGTGTGGTGGTAGGTTTATGGTCCACCATGGTACCTAGGGGCCAGAGTGATTGGTCGTCATCTCTGAGATATCTTTAGTGTATGGCAGGGTGGCTGAAGTCTGTGGGCGCATTGTATCTTCTTGATTAGGTCTGTTGTGCAGGAATTGGCAGACTGCGCTTATTAGGTACCCGTTGTTCCTGAATATATTTTATAAGTGTTTTTCCTCAACTTCTCGTAGTTCCTGGGTGCTGTAGTGTGTTCTGGATAATTTAAATAATGTTCTGATGCAGATCCATTGGTGGGTGTTGGGATGATTGTTCCTGTAGTTGAGTATCTGGGCAGTGTGTGTGGCTTTCTTGTAGACTTTGGTCTGCAGCTTTCCATTGGCTTTTCATTCTACCGTGACATCTAGGAAGGGGAATTGTTGTTGTTCTCTTCTTCTTTGGTGAATTATATACCAGTAAGGATGTTGTTTATGTATTTGTGGGTTTCTTCTAATTTGTTGCATTTCATGATGACAAAAGTGTCATCCACATAGCGGACCCAAAGCTTGGGTTGGATCGTGGGAATGGCTGTTTGTTCTAACCTTTGCATAATTGCTTTTGCTATGAGTCCTGATATTGGTTATCCCATAGCCAACTTGTTGATTTGTTCGTAGGTCTTGTCATTGAAGGTGAAGTGGGGTGTGAGGCACAGGCCTACTAGTTTGAGGATGCTGTCCTTGCTGATGGAGTTAGTGCTGTCTAGTGTTTGTGTCCTTGGTTCATCTGGAAGTGAGGCCAGTGTTTGGTTCTTCCCTCTGTGTTGTAACCAATACCATGGTCTCCTTTGGCCTTCCTTCCCTGTCAAAATACCTTTTGAACATATTCACATGACACACTCTGTGAGATTTCTTTCTGTCTGGAGTCCTTATCAAGTAGTTCACCTCTCTCAATTCCCTTTTGACTTCATAAGGTCCACTAAACCTTGCTTTTAAAGGTTCACCTAACACTGGAAGTAACACTAATACCTTATCCCCTATAGCAAAATTGTGAGTTTTTGGTTTCTTGTCTGCTTCCTTTTTCATTGTAAGCTGTGTTACTTTTAAATGCTGTCTAGCCCACTCCCCTGCTCTATTTAATCGTCCCCTAAAATTTGACACATAGTCCAATGATATGGTTTCTGAATTCTTAACTTATCATTTTCTCCTTAATTAATTTTAGCTATCCTCTCACTTTATGCCCAAAGACTAATTCAAATGGACTGAATTTGGTTGATTCATTTGGTGCATCTCTGATCACAAAAAGTACAAATGGAATTCCCTTATCCTAATCATCTGGATAGTCTTGGCTATAACCCCTCAACATGGTCTTTAATGTCTGATGCCACCTTTCTCGCGCTCCCTGTGACTCTGGATGGTACGTAGTAGATTTAAATTGTTTTATTCCTAAACTGTCCATAATCTGATTGTATCTCTGTGGGTAGTCCATATCTAGTGAAAAATTGGAGTCACTCCTCTACAATCCTTTTAGCTGTGATATTGTGTAATGGAACAGCCTCTAGAAATCTAGTGAACACATCCATTATTATTAACAAATACTGATTCCCACTTTTCGTTTCAGGTAGGGGACCTACACAATCATTTAAGTCTCTTATAAAAGGTTCCTCAAATGCAGGAATAGGTATTAACGGTGCAGGTTTTATTACTGCCTGTGCTTTTCCAACTACCTGATATGTGTAACATGTCTGGCAACATTCAACTGCAACCTTGTGCAATCCAGGCCAGTCAAAATGTTTTTGTATTTTAACTTGTGTTTTTCTCACTCTTAAGTGATCCCCTAGTGGTAACTCATGCGCTACCTGCAATACTTCCTTTTATATAACCCACAGGCAATAGGACTTGATGAACGTCTGCCCATTTCTCATCTGCCTGAATATGTGATGGTCTCCATTTCCTCATTAAGGCATCATTTTTAAGATAATAACATTCAGGGATACATTTGGATTCTTTTTATCTGTATGCCTTTCGATACAATTACTTTAAATATTCAACTTTCTGCTGTAACTCACTTAATATAACTGAGCTAAAGATGTCTGCTGTGTCATCTATCTGCTCCTGGTTTGCATCAACCATCTGATCAAACAGGGTCTCTGCTAATGCCACTCAACTTTCTTATCTGTATTTTTTGATCTCTCCTGTTTCAACAGGTGACTTTGTGACCTTGTTACCACACAGTCGGAAAACAAATCCCAGGATACGTGTCTTGCAATAGTTCAGTTGCCTGAGTTCCCACTGGCCTTTCAACCACAGTAAGCAGCACTCCTACTTGTAAACCAGCTAGATCATTAGCAAGGAAAAATTGTATTCCTAGAGCTGAGAGTTTGTCCAGTACTCCAACCACGACTTCTACACTCTTCACTGGAAACTCTAACCTCACTTTACATAATTGAGAGCTTCTTATCTCAACGTGAATTCCTGTTATTAGTATATTTTCTAGCAATAGTTCTTCAGAGGTAAATATCTCCTCATCTTTCAGCATCAAAGATTAAGAGGATCCTGTTCCTGTTAACATTGTAGCTTCTTTACATGCTGTTCCTGGCCTATGTGAATAAACTTTACCTTCACAGGTCAGATTGTACATTCTGGTGCAGCTTTCTAGCTCCACTGTACTTTCCATTAACACTCTAACAAAATTCACTGGCTTGTCCTGTTTTCTGACATCTGGCTTCCTAACCCACCAACACTGTGATTTCATGTGACCTACTTTATTGCAGTGAAAACTCTGGAGCTTTTTAACTTCTCTTTCTCCTTCAAAGATTTCCTTTTTACCCTGTGGTAAGTTATCCTTGTGATCTTCCTTGCCACATGAGGGTTTCTCTTTTCCCTAATTTCTATCCTCAAGGATTGAGATTGATGTTGGAAGCCAAACTTTGATTTATGGACCAACTCATAATCATCAGCCATTTCAGCTTCTCATTTTGCTGTTGTAACTTTCTGCTCTTCAACATAAGTTCTCACTACTTCAGGAAGTGAATTTTTGGAACTCCTGTCGAAGTCGCAACTTCTGAAGTTCAAACTCCTTTTTCTTCCTTTTCTCTTAGTCCTGTGCTTTCTCTTCTCTTTCTCTTTCTCTCCCTTCTCTCTGCTTTTTAATTGTTATTTAAACCGTTACATTTCTGTTGCACTTTCCTTGTCTTTTGCCTCTCACTCAAGCTGTTCCATTTTCAGTTGAACTTTAGCCATCTCTAAAGATTGTGATGGTGTTTCCAGCAAATTTAAATGTCGAACTATTGCTGTAATTATCTCTCCTTTCCTCACGGAAGGAGGCAGTTCCAGCTTGTCTCCCAATTCCAGCAGCTTCATCTTAATCACCTTATGCAAAACTCACAAAGTCACTTCTTCCACTCCCAGTAAACACTTGGTGACTGAAAGAGTCATTGCCGTCCCAAGCAGTGTTTAAACCAACCAAATTCAACACCTGGAACAAACAACACTAACACCTACCACTCACTGCCTTCGAATCCAACAGCCCCAGTCCCAGTATGGAACTCCAGTGGAGGACACAAGAATCTGAATTGACTCCTGGTGGGATGTGGACTTTCTTTGTTATTCCCCCTCAGTTCATGGAAGCAGGAAGAGGATAATCTCTAAGGATTGGGAGAAGGGAATTAGCTACTCCATTTCACCAGTGGATTTTTGATAGGGCACACATCTTTGTTCCTTGGAACCTGCTACAATAAAATAAATGCAAATTACTCTTACAGGTGGAAATATTGCAGAATGTTATATAATGGTACTCTTTAAAATGAAATTTATATAGAATATCCTTTCAAACTGTGTTACTAGACATCATTAGAACAATAAAAAGCACACCTCTATTGTAGGTCTTACTTATTAGTATCAATACTATGGTAGAGATTATGACATATCTTTTTAGAAAGAGAACATCGTTGAATCATTTTTTAGAGCATAGGTTCACTTTAAGGAGACCTGGAAATATTGCTCCTTTCGTGTTACAGTATTATAACATTATTATAGGCGACATTTCAGATAAGGTATATTTCCTAAAGCAGTGGTTTGTAATGCTACTGCAGTGATGTATATGTTGTTTACTTACATTTCAGTCTGCATTTGCTCTAAAGAAAATGTAATAATCCAATCATTTTGACTAACACTGCAGATTTGAAATTTATAAGTTACTTTGAAAACCTTGTTCATTTGAATTGAGTAGGCTACGTGGGCTTAATGTTGAGTACACTATGCTCTCCCTGGAATGCTAAAACATCAATGTGACTCAGTACAAAAAGGGGAGGAATGGGACACTAGGATTCAGTGAAGAGAAATCAAAAGGAGGATTGTTTTTCTAATCAAGGGATTGGTTCAGTAATTACTGACAAGCATACAATTCAGAACATATTCAACTTCAAATGAAAACACAAAAATTGATTTTTCAAATTTGAACAATTGCTCTGTAGTTACAGATTAGATTATTTGGTTAATTTTGTTGCTTGGACAATGATCCTTTGGAGCAGATCACCCATTCTTTAATGAATCCATCCAACTCTCAGTTCAATGATATTAGAGTTGAAGGTTCATCGTGATATTTTATAATTGCTGTCTCAGCATTAACCGATTTAATACTTCTCACCTTATGAATGACAAACTTTATTCCTGGGCTTTAATTCATCTCTTCTTCAAATATCATTATATGTGATAACAATAAATGCATATTATTTAAAGGTTAGGGATTTGTTTATGTTAGCTCTATGAATGTGAACATTCACATTTCAGAGTAAATCTCCTTCAGGAACATTTTCAAATAAATTAGAACACAAATTCCATGACTTCTCAACAGACATACCTCAAACCTAGCAGGTAAGTTTGGATTTTATGGAATATTAGTGTGCTACTTTAGAAAAGAATTGATATAAAAGAATTTTGCGTTTCCCAGTCCTTGCACTTTCTCCTTTCCATTGTTGGTTAATCCCATAAACTACAGCTAATTTCCTGTCCTCTCCAATCACCAAGCTCCATTGGTGTGTTGGGTGGTGCACACAGATTACCAGATCCAAACAAACAAAGGGTTTTGATCTCAATTGAAGAACGGTGGGTGAGTGCACTTAATATGTTTGCTGTCCATTTTGCACCAAATGTAAAAATTGGCCTGAAATCATTGGCTCCCCGACTGAATTGCATTCTGTTCTGGATGTTAGCAAATTGCGATTTTTGAGAAGATTCTACGGACTACCTGAAGCACACCAACCAGGGCCCCCCCCTCAGACCCATAGTCTCGCTACCTGGAACACCGACACACGGACTAGATAAAGAAATCCACTGAAAACTAAAATACCTGGTAGAAAACTCATGCCACTCCATTCACTCCGCCCAAGAATTCCTGAATATTGCCAAAGACACCAAGATAGAAGAGGATGAAATAATGGTCTCCTTTGATGTAACAGCCTTGTTTATATCAATTAACGTCAACCTGGCCAGAGAAACACTGACCGCACTACTCGAGGAACCAAGGACCCAAACACCATACGTAACCAACTTCATCAGCAAGGACAACATCCTCAAGCTAGTAAACCTATGCTTCACAACCCACTTCACTTTCACTGACGAGACCTACAAATAAATCAACGGAACGCCCATGGGATCACCAATATTAGGCTTCTGAGCAGAAGCAGTAATGCAGAGACCTGAACAAACAGCCTTCCCCACTGTCCAACCCAAATTTTGGGTCTGCTATGTAAATAACACCTTTGTCATCACAAAACAGAACAAGTTGGAGGAAATCTACAACATCACCAATGATATCTTTACTAGCATAAAATTCATAAAAGAGGAGGAGAACAACAACAGACTCCTATTCCTAGATGTCACAGTGGAACAAACAGTTGATGGAAAACTTCAAACCAGTGTCTACGGGAAAGTAATACACACAGACCAAATACTTAACTACAGAAGCAATCATCCCAACACCCACAAACAGAGCATCTGGAAATTGCTTAAATGGGCCATGACACACTGCAGCACCCAGGAATTATGAAGAGCAGAAGAAAAATACCTATACAGCGTATTCAAGATGAACGGGTACCCAATAAACACAGTCCACCGATTCCTAAATAACAAAACCAAGCAAGCAGACACAAGGTGCCCAGAAACTCTAGCTACATTACCATACATCGAAGACATCTCTGAAATGATTACCAGACTACTCTGACCCCTTGGCATCATGGTAGCCCACAAACCTACCAATACCTGAAACAGTGGCTGATGAACCTGAAGGACCCTATATAAACAACCAGTAAAATGAATGTCATTTATGAAATACCATGCAAAGACTGTACCAAAATTACATCAGACAGCCAGGCAGAAAACTAGCCACCAGGGTATACAAATACCAACTAGCCACCCAAAAACATGACCCACTATCACTAGTATTCTTACATACTAGCTCAGCAAGGGGATGGGAACCTATGGTGTAGTTCCAGTGTTCAGGAGGATGAGAGTAGGGAGGACATGGACATGATTTCACGGTCACAGAAGTTGTTCGCAGACAGCAAATGGTTTGAAGTGTATCTACTTCAACACCAGGAGTATCTGGAATAACGTAAGTGAACTTGCAACATGGACAGGTACCTGGGACTTCGATGTTGTGGTCATTTAAGAGACATGGAGAGTGCAAGGTCAGGAATGGATGTTGCAAGTTCCAGGGTTTAGATCTTCCATTAAGATCAGGGAAGCTGGTAAAAGAGGGGGAGGTGTGCCTTAATAGTCAAGAACAGTATAACGGTGGCTGAAAGAACTTTTGACGAGGACTCGTCTACTGAGATGGTATGGGCTGAGGTTAGAATCAGGAGAGGAGAGGTCACACAGCTGGGTGTTTTTTTTAGGCCTCCGCAGAGTTCCAGGGATGTGGAAGAGAGGATTGGCAAAACAATTCTGGGTAGGAGTGAACAATTCTGGGTAGGGTGGTCATTACGGAGGGCTTTAACTTCTGCAACATTAACTGGAAATGCTATAACTCTAGTACGTCGGATGGATCAGTTTTTGTGCAATGTGTGCAGGAGGGTTTCCTGACACAGTATTTCAAAGGGCCGACAAGAGGGGAGGCCACACTGGATCTGGTACTTGAACCAGGTCAGGTGTTTGATTTAGAGGCAGGTGAGGGTGACCATTTTGGAGAGAGTGACCATAATTCATTTACATTTAGTTTAGCAATGGAAAAGAATAGATACATGCAACAGGGCAAGAGTTATAGATGAGAGAAGGGCAATTATAATGCGATTAGGCAAAACTTAGGAGGCATAGAATGGGGTAGCAAAATGCAGGGGATGGAGACAATGGAAATGTGGAGCTGGTTTAAGGAACAGATATTGTGTGTCCGTGATAGATATGTCCCTGTCAGGCAGGGAGGAAGTGATAAGGCAAGGGAACCGTGGTTTACTAATGAAATTATATCTCTTGTTAAGCTGAAGAGGGAGGCTTATGTGACATAGAGACAACATGGTTCAGATGAGGCGATGGAGAGTTACGAATTAGCTAGGAAGGAGACTCTCAGATGGTTTGTTGCCTCCCAGGTGCCAGGGTCCGAGACGTCTTGGACTGTGTCTTCAGAATCCTTAAGGGGGAGGGTGTGCAGCAGAAGTTGTGGTGCACATTGGCACCAATGACATAGATAGGAAGAGGGGTGGGGAGGTCATTCAGGAGCTCAGGGAGTTAGGTTGGAAGCTAAAAGCTAGGACGGACAGAGTTGTCATCTCTGGGTGGTTGCCGGTGCCACGTGACAGTGATACAAGGAATAGGGAGAGAGTGCAGTTGAACACGTGGCTGCAAGGATGGTGTAGGAGGGAGGGCTTCAGGTATTTGGACGATTGGACTGCATTCTGGGGAAGGTGGGACCTGTACAAGCAGTATGGGTTGCACCTGAACCAGAAGGGCACCAATATCCTGGGAGATAGGTGTGCTAGTACTCTTCGGGGGGGTTAAACTAATTTGGCAGGGGGATGGGATCCGGACTTGTAGTCCAGCAAGTAGGTTAGCTGTTTTTCAGGATGTTCAAGAATGTAGGGAGGCTGTGGAGAAGGTAGCGCTGACAGGGAATACTTGTGGACACAGAGATGGGTTCAAGTGTGTATACTTCAACGCAAGGAGTTTCAGAAATAAGTTGGGTGAACTTAAGGCGTGGATCGGTACTTGGGACTACGATGTTGTGGCCATCACGGAAATGTGGATAGAAGAGGGACAGGAATGGTTGTTGGAGTTCCTGGTTACAGATGGTTCTGTAAGATTAGGGAGGGTGGTAAAAAAGAAGGGGGTGTGGCGTTGCTAATTAGAAATGGTATAATGGCTGCAGAAAGGCAGTTCGAGGGGGATCTGCCTTTAGAAGTAGTATGGGCTGAAATCAGAAATAGGAAAGGAGCAGTCACCTTGTTGGATGTTTACTGTAGGCCCCCCCAATAGCAGCAGAGATGTGGAGAAACAGACTGGGAAACAGATTTTGGAAAGGTGCAGAAGCCACAGGGTAGTAGTCATGGGCGATTTCAATTTCCCAAATATTGATTGGAAGCTCTTTAGATCAAGTAGATTGGAGGGGCGGTGTTTTTGCAGTGTGTCCAGGAAGCTTTTCTAACTCAGTATGGAGATTGTCCGACCAGAGGGGAGGCCATATTGGATTTGGTACTCGGTAACAAACCGGGACAAGTGATGGGCTTGTTAGTGGGTGAGCATTTTGGTGATGGTGACCACAATTCTGTGGCTTTCACCTTGGTTATGGAGAGAGATAGGTGCGTGCAACAGGGTAGGTTTTACAATTGGGGGAAGGGTAAATACGGTGCTGCAAGACAGGATCTGAGGAGCATAAGTTGGGAGCATAGGCTGTCAGGGAAGGATGTCATTGAAATGTGGAACTTTTTTAAGGAACAGATATGACGTGTCCTTGATATGTATGTACCTGTCAGGCAGGAAAGAGATGGTCGTGTGAGGGAACCTTGGTTGATGAGGGAGGTTGAATGTCTAGTAAAGAGGAAGAAGGAGGCTTACATAAGGTTGAGGAAACAAGGTTCAGACAGAGCGTTGGAGGGATACAGGATAGCCAGGAGGGAGCTGAAGAAAGGGATAGGAGAGCTAAGAGAGGGCATGAAAAATCTTTGGTGGGTAGGATCAAGGATAACCCCAAGGCCTTTTATGCGTATGTGAGAAACATGAGAATGAAGAGAACGAGGGTAGGTCCAATCAAGGACAGTAGTGGGAGACTGTGTATTGAGTCGGAAGAGATAGGAGAGGTCTTGAATGAGTACTTTTCTTCAATATTTACAAATGAGAGGGACTGTATTGTTGAAGAGGAGAGTATGAAACAGACTGGTAAGCAAGAGGGGATACTTGTTCGGAAGAAAGATGTGTTGGGCATTTTGAAAAACTTGAGGATAGACAAGTCCCCCGGGCCTGACGGGATATATCCTAGGATTATGTGGGAAGCAAGAGAGGAAATTGCAGAGCCGTTGGCAATGATCTTTTCGTCTTCACTGTCAAAGGGAACTGGAGAGTGGCGAATGCTCCCGTGCTCAAAAAAGGGAACAGGGATAACCCCAGGAATTACAGGCCAGTTAGTCTTACTTTGGTGGTAGGCAAAGTAATGGAAAGGGTACTGAGGGATAGGATTTATGAGTATCTGGAAAGACACTGCTTGATTAGGAACAGCCAGCACGGATTTGTGAAGGGTAGGTCTTGCCTTACAAGTCTTATTGAATTATTTGAGGAGGTGACCAAGCATGTGGATGAGAGTAGAGCAGTGGATGTAGTGTACATGGATTTTAGTAAGGCATTTGATAAGGTTCCCCATGGTAGGCTTATGCGGAAAGTCAGGAGGCATGGGATAGTGGGAAATTTGGCCAGTTAGATAGAGAACTGGCTAACCGGTCGAAGTCAGAGAGTGGTGGTGGATGGTAAATATTCAGCCTGGAGTCCAGTTACAAGTGGAGTTCCGCAGGGATCAGTTCTGGGTCCTCTGCTGTTTGTAATTTTTATTAATGACTTGGAAGAGGGAGTCGGAGGGTGAGACAATACGAAGATTGGTGGAGTTGTGGATAGTGAGGAGGGCTGTTGTCAGCTGCAAAGGGACTTAGATATGATACAGAGCTGGGCTGAGGAGTGGCAGATGGAATTCAACCCTGTCAAGTGTGAGGTTGTCCATTTTGGAAGGACAAATAAGAATGCGGAATACAGGGTTAACGGTAGGGTTCTTAGTAAGGTGGTGGAGCAGAGGGATCTTGGGTCTATGTTCATAGCTCTTTGAAAGTTGCCACTCAGGTGGATAGAGCTTGTAAGAAGGCCTATGGTGTATTAGCGTTCATTAGCAGAGGGATTGAATTCAAGAGTCGTGAGGTGATGTTGCAGGTGTATAGGACCTTGGTAAGGTCACATTTGGAGTACTGTGTGCAGTTCTGCTCGCCTCACTTTAGGAAAGATGTGGAAGCTTTGGAGAGGGTGCAGAGGAGATTTACCAGGATGTTGCCTGGAATGAAGAATAGGTCATACCTAGGTCTTAGATTGAGAGTGCTAGGCCTTTTCTCAATGGAACCGCAAAGGATGAGGGTGACTTGATAGAGGTTTATAAGATGATCAGGGGAATAGATAGAGTAGACAGTCATAGACTTTTTCCCCGGGTACAACAGAGTATTACAAGGGGACATAAATTTAAGGTGAAGGGTGGAAGGTATAGGGGGGATGTCAGGGGTAGGTTCTTTACCCAGAGAGTGGTGGGGGCATAGAATGCGCTGCCTGTGGGAGTGGCAGAGTCAGAATGGCAGGTGACCTTTAAGCGGCAATTGGATAGGTACATGGATAGGTGCTTAAGCTAGGACAAATGTTCGGCACAACATCATGGGCCGAAGGGCCTGTTCTGTGCTGTATTGTTCTATATTCTATGTTCTATGATTTAACGAGAGAGTTAAGAAGATCAAGGAGGGGACATGAGCAGCCTTTAGCAGTGGGAATAAAGGAGAACCCTAAAGCTTGCTATAGGTATGTGAGGAAAAAAAGATGACTAGAGTCAGAATAGCGCCAGCCAAAGACAGAAGTGGAAAGTTGTGTGTGGACCCTGCAGAGATCGGAGAGTTGCTAAACAAATATTTCTCATCTGTATTCACTCAGGCAAAGGTGGATATTGTCGAGGAGAAGACTGAGATATGGGCTATTAGACTAGAAAGGATCGAAGTTAATAAGGTGTTATCAATTGTAGAAGGTGTGAAAGAAGGTAAGTCCCCAGGGCTGGATGGGATTTACCCAAGGATTCTCTGGGAAGCTAGGGAGGAGATGACGAAGATGGGATAATATAGGGGGATTAGTTCACAGGTCAGTGCAATACCAAGGGCTGAAGGGTCTGTTATGCGCTCTATTGTTCTATTCTGTCATTCTATTCTATTCTGTTAAATGCAGACAAGAAGGACATCACTTCGACTGGGACAGCACATCCATGCCAGCACAGCCTAAACAGAGACACACATGGGAATTCCTACAGGCTTGGCATTCAAACCGAATCAATAAATACATTGATTTGGACCCCATTTACCAATGTCTAAGGAAATGATATCACCCACCTGAAGAGACCAAGACATATAAATAGGAAGTGGGACAGTATACCAGTGCTTCATTAGAGGCTCACTGATGATGCTATTTATCATGGTAACGAAACATCTGAAACAAAACTACCAGCTCAGCAAAAAAAGTTAGCAAATTGTTTTACACCAGAGGTATTCCATTTTGCAATCAGGAATCTTGTGTTTATTTGTGGATCTGTGGATTGCCCACAGTGGGGATTTTGAGCATGAAAGTGAGAGACTGGATAAATCCTAAGAAAGTACTCAAAAAAAAATTGATCCCATCAATCTCATGGACAATTTGTTTCATCATGAACTCTATCCAATGTACATAATCTCTGAAGAAAAACTCCTACCTCTTCCCAACATAATACATTCTTCACAACTACAATTTTTAACAGAGCTTTGGTGTATATGTTTTGTCATCAATGGCTGGAATGGTATTTTGGTGGAGTGTATGAGCCATCTCATAGAATTCCTACAGTGTGGTAACAGGCCATTCAGTCCAACGAGTCCATACCAACCCTCTGAAGAGCATCCCATCCAGGCCCATTCCCCTACCCTATCATCCTGCATTTCCAATGGCTAACATACCTAACCTACACATCCCTGGACAGTACCTGGTAATTTAGCATGGTCATTCCACCTAAAATGCATATCTTTGGACTTTGAGAAGAAACTGAAACACCCAGAGAACACCTGTGGGAGGAATGTGCAAACACCACACAGACAGTCACTGAAGGGTGGAATGGGACATGGGCCCCTGACGCTGTGAAGCAGCTGTGCTAACCACTGAGCCACCGTGCCACTTGTTATTGAATGCACAGGCATTTCATTGCATCAATGCCTGTAAAAAGCAAGTGACTGATACAGGGTTTGAAGATGAAATTTACCCATTTCAGTTCAAAAAAACAACTCAAAAATAGCAGGGATTAATTGATGAGCAGCAGAGTGGCACAGTAGTTAGCACCCCTGCCTCACAGAGCCAGGGACCCAGGTTCAACTCCTTAGCCAACTGTCTTGTTGAGTTTATACATTCTCCTCATTCATGGGTTTCCTCCAGATGCTCCAGTTTCCTCCCAATGAATAAACACATACAGGTTATGTGGATTGATGCTGCTAAATTGTCCATAGTTTGCAGGCTAGGTGGATTAGCCATGGTAAATGTGGGATTACAGCGATTGGGGGGGATTCTGGTTGGGATGCTGTAAGGAGGGTCAGTGCATATTCAATGGGCCAAATAGCCTCTACCTGTACTGTAGGAATTCTGTGAGTCATGTTCCTTATCAGTGATGGGGACACTGTGTAATGTGGGAATATATAATTTGCGCAAACTCATTTACAATGAAACATCTTGTTGATTTTTCCATTGTCACAGAAAACACAAAAAAGATTTCTCTTAATAAGCGGAAAATCCAAAATAAATTTATGCATTTATTCAAACAACAAAAAGCAGAAATTAAACCAGGAATTCAACACTATCAGGTTAAACAGACTTTTCTTATCACAGAAATTTCATTCAAATTTTTTTCCCTTTTACATACTGTGACAATAATATGGCTTTAAGGGGTGTATTTTGTCCTGGAGTTTTTAATGAAGAAAGGTTGGGATAGTAGTGCTGAGCTGTTTGCTCCAAACCAATAGAATAAATATCTTGTGATGCCTTGTTTTTTAAAAAGTTGGAACAATAGAAGCAGCCTGAATGGGTGGGGTCAAGCTCCCATAGACCCAGAATTTTTAGATTTAGCTTTCAGCAGTTGAAGATAGATGTGGAAGCTTTTATTCCTCTTTCTGTTACAGCTAAAAGCTGGGGCTCTCTTCCTGCTGCTAGGATTGTATGTGAGACAATCTAGTTTACTGAATTTGTCTTTGCCAAGGGTGTGTTTATGGGATGTTATGATATTGGAATAATTAGTAGTAGTTAATATTTGTTAAGCATTTCAACAGAGCTACAGTTAAGCCAAATGTTTTATTTTGTTTTTGTTCTGACCTATTTTAGTGTATGAATAAAACGTGTTTTGTTTCCAGCCTGGTAGTTTGATCAACCAAATTGCATCTGGAACACAACGCCTTAAAATAAGGTAAAGGTAATGTCTAGACTATTTTTAAAATATATTTTGAGGGGGTTAGGTCTGGTCCATAACAATACTGGTAATATGCATTTCTTGTTGGAACTTCATCTTTTGTGAAGTCCTTACTGAACAACACCAGAAATATTAAATACAGATCATGCTGCTACTTTATGACACCAGAAAAAGACTTCTATGAAGAAACAATTCTGGAAAATGGGCAAATACAGTGGAGGACATAAATGAGTGCACTATTTGTATACAGTAAGACTTGGTGGTCAGACACTATTTATGTAATGCCTCAATGGCTATGCTGGAATCAAGTCCAACAACTCAGTTATTCTTCTTATTTTATATATTTATTTCAATTTGACCCTTGAAGTAAGGTTTTCAGAACTTAAGTACAACACCCAGAACAAATGGATGATATTATACTCATTGCCATTTTTACTCAATAATATGTCCTATTATTTCCCCCTACTTGTAAGCAGCATTGTATAATTAATGTGATAACCTCTCTGCCCTGACGTTTTCACCTCTTAACTGTTATATTTCATGGTTGTTAGCTCCATGATGGTAGAGGAATTCCTCCACTCATTTCCCAAACTTACTTTCATAGAATCATACACAGAAGAGGCCCTTTGGTCCATTGAGTCTCTATTGCCAAAACTATTCTAAATCTACAATGAACCCGTTCTTCCAACACTTGACCCATAGCTTTGAAATGCTATGACATCTTTGTTATCTTCTTTCTCATAAGGAATGATTAATGGTTAAAAATGTGGATTAATTGTCTTCAAATATATAAACAAAATTCTTAGAAATCTATGATTTAGGATTTTGTATCAAATTATAGTATACAAATTATACTCTTCAACTTTTAATGCAAATGGTGGGGAGGTGATTGCCTAGTGGTGTTGTTAATCCAGAGATCCCAGGTAATGTTCTAGGGACTCTAGTTCAAATCCCACCATGATAGATGTTGGAATTTGAATTCAATAAAAGTTGACCATGAAGCTATGGTCCCTGTCTAAAAAAAGGGTGGCACAGTGGCTCAGTGGTTAGCACTGCTGCCTCATAGCATCAGGGACCAGGTTTGATTCCAGGCTTGGGTGACTTCTGTGTGGAGTTTGCACATTCTCCCCGTGTCCGCGTGGGTTTCCTCCAGGTGCTCCAGTTTCCTCCTACAATCCAAAGATATGCAAGTCAGGTGAATTGGCCATGCTACATTGCCCATAGGGTGAGGGTAAAATGTAGGGGAATGGGTCTGGCTGGGTTACGCTTCAGAGGGTCGGTGTGGACTTGTTGGGCTGAAGGGCTTATTTCCATGCTGTAGGGGTTTTAATTCTAAAATTCTATATAGTCAATTGTTAGAAAATCCTATTTGGTTCACTAGTGTCCTTTAGGGAAGGAAACTGCCATTCTTACCTGGTCTGGCCACAAGTGACTCCAGACCCACAGCAATGTGGTTTACTCTTAATTGCTATCAGTGATGGGAAACAAATGCTGGCCTAGCCAATGACACCCTCATCCTAAGAATGAATTAAGAATTTTGAAAACTGAAAGCGGACAATAGAAATATATGGCACGTATATTATGTTCACCGACATGATGTAGTTTAAGTTACATGCGGTTAGTATTTTAAAACATGTGTTGCCCAATTTAACTGAAAAAAGTGGAAAGAAATAAACACACATATACCACAGCTAAAGTTATTCTGTGCGATTGCACGGTTTCCCACATTGCAAAATGCCTCGTTTAAGATAAGGGTGGATGTGTATTGAAGAAAAAGGAGAATAAAAGACTATGGGGACAAGAATTAGGAATATCTCTCATGTGAGAGATAAACACCATTACAGAGCGAATGAATCAAACATCGATTTTGTAGGTTCCATTAAAATAATGCAACTGGTTTTTGTTTTGTAGGAAACACTTCTTTTTGAACTTCTGTTCCAATCCCTCAACTCTTGCCATTGATACAGAAAAGCATCCCACGTGACTTCATGAAGAGTAATTAGACAAACATCAATGCTAAGCTCAAGGAAATAGTTGGTGGGGTAATTAAGAGCTTGGTCAGAGTGATAGGCTTTAAGGAGGATCTTGGTGAATCAGCAAGGGATGAAGAAGCAGAGACGTTTAGGAGGAAATTTTCGGAGCACGAAATCTAAAAAAAACTGAAAGTACAGCTGCCAATGGTGAGATGAAGGGATTGAAATATATAATTCAGCAGGGGGTACTTCAAAACCAGAAAATCTATTTTAATTTTGACCACTTTATAATGCCAATGCAAATTGTAAATTAATTGAAAAACTGTCAGAAATACCCAAGAGCTGGCTTGGCTTATGAGTCTGTTATAGTGATATTATATGGTATCATACAAGGGATCGGGCATTAAAGGAAAATAGTTAAAACATCTGACGCAATTTGATCATTTCGAAAGCAATATTTATTTTTAAGCTATTGCTTTAATGTTATAATGGAAACCAGCCAGCAAAGAATATTGCTACAAGAATGAACAGGGATTTTTAATTCCAGAGCCATGTTCTATAATGTGTTTGTTCAGGCATGAGATTTAGCAAAACCACTTTGCCCATTCTCTAAGCAGTCTGTGGACACTCATGTTCTTGCAGGCAGCTGTGGTTAGCTGTCTGTGTAAGGAATGCTAATTGTAGCTGTCGGCTACCAACGCTTGAAACAACCAACGCTCACATAAATGGTATTATGTAAATCATTTACTCTTACTCACACATTTGATTGATGGTATGGGCCAAATTTTGCTGCAGATCCATTTTCCTTAACAAGTAGTGCATTATACAATGCTGGTTTAATTCATGCGATTGTTCATGACTTTCTCTCTCTTACTGGGGAAGTTACTGTTTAGCTCATTATTGCTTTAGAATAATAGTAGATACTATTACGGTGGTGACACTTGTAACTCATTGAATGCTCATACAGCACTGTGGGACATCCTGAGGCTATGAGGCATTCCATAAATGTTGAATTTGACTCTTGATTCAATTATATTTTACACACATGAACACAGATTTTTCACCTAAAAGCTGCTTAGCTGAAGATGGACCCAATTGTAGTTACACACACATAGCTACTCAGTTCTTCAGTTATCCAAGATTAGAGTGGTGGGCTTGTCAATTTTCCTGCTCCTCAGATGCTGCCTGACCTGCTGTGCTTTTCCAGAACCACTCTAATCTTGACTTTAATCTCCAGCATCTGCAGTACCCACTTTTGCCGAGTTGATTCTTATCCAGTCACTCCCAGATAAGTCAATCCACCTTAAAACCCCCTAACAAAGAGAGGAAAGTAGTTAAGTCAGGCAGGTTTGTTGCCCCCAGTTTTGATTCAGGGAAATCTTGACTGAATGTCTGAGGGTGGATCCTCGTGAGAAACATTTGCTTGACTTATATCTCTCCCAAATGACATAAACTGGCAACAGCCTTCAGGAGAAGGGGAAAGAATATTGGAAATAAATAGCAAATTAACATGCTCTCAAGACTACAGATTTTGGACATATCTTGAAGTGTTACGAGGCAGCAATGCAATAGAATTAGGATGACCCTGTAAAATGATTTGTCTTTATGATTTATAGCAACATTAGATTGGCTCACTCGTAATGCAATGATAGCACAGGAAAGCCTTCCTTCCTTTTGCATAAAGAAATGAAAGATTTCATATTGTATGGTTTGGGGGCTTCATTATCAGAAACCTAGTAGCCAAAACATTGTAATGGCTTGTTGAAATATAATTATCTGTCATCAGGAGCCGCATGAGTTACGTTTTCTAATCTTTTAGGTTGTGCTGGTCAAACCTGTTCAGGGAAAGATAGTGCAGAGCTAAAGAGAAGAATTGGTATTCCAGCAGTAGGTACTTGGTTTTCTTTCAACTCTGAAAATAGAATATTATAAAGATACAGTCAGCTTTTATGACAGCCTATTCTGATATTCATGAAACTTCGATTTTTAATTCCTTTATATGAGTGCATTTGTGTGCTGAGCTCCAAGTTATGTCCTGTTTTATGCATGAGTCCTTCAGATATGTGAACTGCATGATTCTGACTTTGGCTTTCAGATAATCTTCACTGAAGGGTAACTGGGTGATTAAAATATCTATGCACAGTGAAAAAAGTTGTATTGTAACTGTACACTCCAATTTAAATGTTCTGTTCACTCAGTAATAAACTGGTGGAATTGATTCACTCCAACACTGTATGCAGTATTAACTTACAAGGGGACTCATTCTGATTAGGTCATTGAAGGAGAAAATGATACAAGTACGATTAATAAAAATTCTGCTGCCAAAGTGTGGCAGTGCTTATACAATTCAAATAATAAAACAATGCAGACTGTGGATTATTTACAAATAATTCAGAAATCCTCAGCCAATTATTTGAAGTCTTTAGTAAACTGAAATTTTAAAGATTTTTTTCCCTCTCACCCAATACACAACAAGCAATTATACACCTCGTAAAACAGCAATGGCTTATATTTATGTAGCACCTAAAATGTAATAGCCATTTCAAAGCAGTTTAAAGCAGTGTTATGAAACAAACAGCCATTGTGCCACATAAGACCATGTTTGGGGCAGGTGGCCCATATAAATTGGTCAATGACGTAAGTTTTAAGGCGTAGCCTGGAAAATGAAAAATAAGTAGAGAGTTGCAGGGATTCTGGAAGCAAATTCCAGAGCTTAGAGTGTGGAAATCTAGAGCCATAGCCACCAATGCCAGAGGTACTCAAGAAGAGGGAATGAGAGGATCCCAAATGCGTTTGATATCTCAAATAAAAACAGAGAATGCTGGACAAGCTCAGCAATTCTGGCAGGATCTGTGGAGTCCAAAGACTTTTCTGAACTCACCAGGTTGTGGGACCGAAGTGGAGGGGCAAAGCCATCAGGCAATTGCAACAAGGAGGAATTTTCTAAAATCAGGGCTTTACTTGAATGGGAGCGAGCATAGATCAGAGAGCACACAGCTGAAAAGCGAACAGGATTTGGTGCCAATAAGGACAAGCAGAGTTTTGGCTGACATCCAGTTTATGGAAGGCGGAATGTGGTGGCCAGCCAAAATTGCATTGGAGTAGTCAAATCTAGAGATAACAAAGGCATGAATAAAGGTTTTAGCAGCAGGTAAGCTGAGGCATGCAAATTCAGGTGATTTTATAAAGGTGGGAAGAGGTGATTAGATTAGATTACTTACAGTGTGGAAACAGGCCCTTCGGCCCGACAAGTCCACACCGACCCGCTGAAGCGCAACCCACCCATACCCCTACATTTACCCCTTACCTAACACTACGGGCAATTTAGTATGGCCAATTCACCTGACCCGCACATCTTTGGACTGTGGGAGGAAACCGGAGCACCCGGAGGAAACCCACGCAGACACGGGGAGAACGTGCAAACTCCACACAGTCAGTCGTCTGAGTCGGGAATTGAACCCGGGTCTCAGGCGCTGTGAGGCAGCAGTGCTAACCACTGTGCCACCGTGCCGCCCTTCAGATTTTCATCTGAACAGTCTGGTTTATTCTCAGATAGTTGGTAGGGAGAGTCATGAAATTGTGGTTAGGGAATAGTGTTTGGAGTGAGGAGTGAAGACTATGGCTTTGGCATTTCCAACATGTGATTAAAGGAACTTTCTGATCATCCAGCTCTGGATATGGGATAAACAATTTGATAATTTAGCAATAGTAGGAGAGTCAATAGAGATGGTCATTGGGTAGAAGTGGGTATCATCAGCATGTATGTGGAAACTAAAGCTGTGCCTTCGAATGATGAGGCAGCATGGAGACGGGAAACACAAAGCATCAATGGTTAGATTCTGCAGGGGGTGGGGAGGGGAGGGATAGTGGACCAGAGGTAATGGTACAGAAGCAGAAAGGAAAGCTATGGTAGTTAGCAATGGAAGCACTTGAGTGCAGTTCCATCTAACTGGCACCCAGTGGAGAGGTTTTGGAAAGGATGCTGATATCAACCATGTTGTATGTGACAGACCAGTTGAAAAGAAGTGGGGGGGGGATAGTTTATCTTAGTCACACTCGCACAGGACAGAAGGGGCAGAAACCACACTGCTGGATCTAAACATGGGACTTTTTCAAAGGCTACCACATGGATTTGGAGGCAATGCACATTCAAGTACTTTGGACAGGAAAGAAAGCATAGAGTCATGGGTGATAATTCACAAAAATGTAGCCATTATAGACACCATGAATGGAACACTTGCAAAAGGCCTGGGTGCAGTCAATGACAAGAAATGCTTGATTCGTTGTAAAGAATGTGTATTTTGATTTTTCTGTACTTTTGATTGTTGACTGAAATGGCAGGGTAAAGGGCTGTTTTAAAACCAAGGATTGTGAAAGGGATTGCTGCACATTTTAAAAGAAAGTTTCTCAATTGTAAGTGATGCATACATCTGCTGCTTTGTTCAACCTCTGGGGGAGGTTACTGCAGACAGGCTGGTACCGGGGGTTGGTTTAAGGGGTGGGGGTGGGGGATGCTACACAAAGGGAGGTGTGGTTGGCAACAAGGAGCTGATTGATTTGTGGATTGCTGACCAGTTGTCAATAAAGAAAAGTGCCAACATCAATGTGATTGGCAGCTGCATAACTGAACAGCTTATGGGTGTGAACGATATTGCCAGAAGCCTTTGAACCAAGAATTTGTACTCCTCTCTGCAGTAAAATGCATAAAGCCTGAAGAATACCAGCTCAGTTTCCCTTACCAGTTGCTGCAATCTGTTACTATCAATCAACAAATTAATCCATATTTTCTATTAATCTGAGAGTACAAAAACAGGTAAATTGGATACTTTGCATGTTTTGATAAAATCTTTAACTTCAGTGACAACTTGGGGAATGTTTTCCAGCATGCTGTTTCAGTGGAGTGTGAACATGCTTCACTCACCATAAATATACTTTGGAGCAACATGTATAGTCTGTGCTGCATCTACCTTATTAATCAATTAGAAGCAATCATGTAATATTTTGAGAGTATGGTGAAGCCATCGGCTGTTATCCAGTTTTGACATTGAATTATGATGCACAAACCTTGTTCCTTTGAAATCCTTTCAGTACCTTAGTTTAGCTTTTTGACTGTGACACAATTATAGTTAAATCTTGTTTTTCCTATATTTCACAATGAAAGCAGCTGAGTATTATGTTGAGAATCTGACGTACTCTCCAAAATCAAAACTGCATATTGTATTGATACTTCTGAACTACTCTCTCTGCTCCGAAGATCAGATTCTGTATCTTATCCAGTTCATATTTTATTGGTGCCTTTTCATCTGACAATTAATAGCTTATTGTTGGTTTTAAAATATTATGTCCGTCTTTGGTAGGCAGTTAAAGACAATGAGGGCTCGGCTGCTGACCAAACATCAAAATCAGCTAAATTCTGGTATATCTTAATGACAGCCATTTAAGTTACTCTTTCATTTTACTTATGCCAACCCCATAAACCAGAAGGTAGTACCAAGCACTAAGGCATTGCGCTTGTCTGAAGGGTTCTCCAGGTCTTAGATTGAAAATCCTAATTCTTGAGCTGCCGATGTTTCACTGTCCAATCAGGGATGGCACGTGATACACAGCCATGGGAGGGAAAGTTCAAGGGGCTAAAGGGAGGGCCAACTGCAGCTCATTCTGAAAGCGGGGATGGCCCAGGCAAATGAAGAGAAAGAAGATGTCAGCTAGCACAGGTGTGGTCAAATAGCATCCTCCAAATGTTGGCCAGAACTTTCAGGGATCTGTGTACCAGGGCAAATGGCTGCTTCCCTGACACCAGTAGTGGCTCAGTTGTCACAACTCTTGTCACAAGGTTTTAGATTCATGCTCCATTTCTGAGTTTCTGCATGAAAACCACAGCTGACAATGTTGTACTGAGGCAACAGTGAATGGAGATCATGTCTTTCAGCTCTATCTCTTCAGTCAGGAAAATGTGACACTAATTTGATGGAGAGCAGTGGATCTTTCCTCACTGCCATATAAATAATCACATTCAAACAACACCACATAATACAGATTACCTGGTCATTATCACATTACCGTTTGTGGGAGCTTGCTAAGCACATATTGGCGAAGAAGCATCCAAAAGTGATAAAAAGCGTGATGTAAATGTGGGCCTCTCCATTTTTTTTCTTTTATACATGTATCAGCATGTTTCTGCCATGACTCTCCTGCCCCAGATGCTGATTGAGGTCAGCAACATAATGTTGTCAAGTATGTGACATAGCAGAGGTATTGGCAAACCCATCTTCCTATTCGGAAATCACCATTATTCCTGACCTTAAAGGCTCAATACCTGTACTAACCATGGACAGGCAGGTAGCCATTAAAATTAGGAACCCATCTCCAAGAAATACCATTGAACCAAGAACTGACCTGACGTATATTTGCACGAGTTGGGGAATTTCTCACCAGGGGATATAGTAACAGAATAAGAAGCACTCATTTAAAACTCAGATGCAAAAGAATTTCTTCTTCCAAAGGATCGTGAATTTCTGGAATTATGTATCCCAGAGAATTGTGGAGGATGGATGACTGTAAGGGGTTAAAAAGGAAGAGAGTGATTTTTGAAATGCCACATAGTAGTGGGCTATTAGGAGCTGACATGAAAGAGGAGTTGAGACTTGGGGCAGACCAGCCTTGACCCAGAATGGCAGAGCAAGCTTGAATGGCCAAATCTCCTGCACCTCCTCCTACTTCTTATGTTTATATCTCTCTAATTTTCATTCCAGTTCTGCCTCAATGATCTGACTTTATTTCACACCTGACTTTGTAGAGGCATAGAGTCATAGAGATGTACAGCATGGAAACAGACCCTTCGGTCCAACCTATCTATGCCGACCAGATATCCCAACCCAATCTAGTCCCACCTGCCAGCACCCAGCCCATATCCCTCCAAACCCTTCCTATTAATATACCCATCCAAATGCCTCTTAAATGTTGCAATTGTACTAGCCTCCACCAATTCCTCTGGAAGCTCATTCCATACATGTACCACCCTCTGCGTGAAAAGATTGCCCCTTAGGTCTCTTTTATATTTTCCCCTCTCACCTAAATCTATGCCTTCTTGTTCTGGACACCCCAATCCCAGAGAAAAAGCTTTGTCTATTTATCCTATCCATGCCCCTCATAATTATGTAAACCTCTATAAGGTCACCCCTCAGCCTCCGACGCTCCAGACAAATCAGCCCCAGCCTGTTCAGCCTCTCCCTATAGCTCAAATCCTCCAACCCTGGCAACATCCTTGTACATCTTTTCTGAACCCTTTCAAGTTTCACAACATCTCTCCGATAGGAAAGAGACCTGAATTGCATGCAATATTCCAACAGTGGCCTAACCAATGTCCTGTACAGCTGAAACGTGACCTCCCAACTCCTGTACTCAATACTCTGACCAATAAAGGAAAGCATACCAAACGCCTTCTTCACTGTCCTATCTACCAGCGACTCCACTTCAAGGAACTATGAACTTGCACTCCAAGGTCTCTTGGTTCAGCAAAACTCCCTAGGACCTTACCATTAAGTGTATAAGTCCTGCTAAGATTTGCTTTCCCAAAATGCAGCACCTCACATTTATCTGAATTAAACTCCATCTGCCACTTCTCAGCCCATTGGTCCAATTGGTCCAGATCCTGTTGTAATCTGAGGTAACCCTCTTCGCTGTCCACTATACTCCAATTATGGTGTCATCTGCAAACTTACTACCTCTTATGCTCGTCATCAAATCATTTATTTAAATGACAAATGCTACAAGCTGTCAGAATTTGGTGATCATTATGATTGTCAGACAGATATCAAGAATAAAACATTATTATGAATGTCGCCTTCAACCTCTTTTTTCAGCACTGAGGGTTATTCAACACTTGGTGCCAGGGTCATTCTCACCCCGACTTGATGTAAAATGATTTAAACAAGTTTAGCTTAAACTTAGGATAATTGTTTCTAGCTAAAATCTTTTAACCTACAAATATTTGTGTCAATAAATGAGCAAAATCTGTAGTACAGATATATTATGTTTGAGATTACTCAAATTTATTAATAATGCATACAATTTTGATAAATGTATGAATAAAATAGGATAAAATACATAAAATGTATTTGAAACCTGCTTTAGCATCTTGCAAACAAAAGGTGTGGGCTATTTCAATGTAAGCAGTTATTTTGTCAAATAATAACTATAGTTCTTAGTAAAGTCTAACAATGGTGCAGAAATTGTGTTCCTGGACTGAATATCCAGAAAAATCAAGCTTTTGCACGAAATGTCAGTTCTCCTGCTCCTGGGATGCTGCCTGACCTGCTGTGCTTTTCCAGTACCACACTCTCAACTCTATTCTCCAACATCTGCTATCTCCAATTTTGCCCTGAATATCCAGAAATTTGAACGAAGAATCTTGAGAATGAATTAAAATTCCATCATGAAGTTACAGGATATTAAAGCAATTTAAAATTGCATGGCCAGCTACTCATGTTAGTTCACTATTTTCTCAGGGCAGTTTTATGTAACAACTAGGAATTCACATTTGCCAGAAACAGACCTTGGAATTTGCAGATGAGTCAGAACCATATGAAATCCTCAAATTCAGATTCCTGTTGCTGACTTTAGCAGAGTCACTTCACTGGTATTATAAGTTAATGGTTGAAAAGTATGGTGCTGGATAAGCACAGCAGGTCAAGCAGCATCTAAGGAGCAGGAGAATCAACATTTTGAGCATAAGCCCTTCATCAGGAATGATTCTCCTGCTCTTTGGCTGCTGGCTGAACTGCTGTGCTTTTCCAGTGCCACACTTTTCAGCTCTGATCTCCAGCATCTACAGTCCTCACTTTCAACTTATAAATCAATAGTCTGACTACCAGTCGTTTAAAATATTATATATTGAATATATATAGGTTTTCTCAATACACAATATCTGATAGGTTTAATGTGATTGTAAAACTTTGCTTCCACCACTGTAATCTTACAGATCATATATTTGTTAGTTGTCTCCAATATGAAAGGACTTGACTCTTCACTAATATTAAAAGTTATGATAGTTAATATTTAATATGGACTTATGATTACTTGTGCAGAGCTCTGTGCAAACTGGAAGAAAAGACTGTGCCTGGCACCAAGAAGTGGTGCGTGTGGTGCACTCAATACAGATTACTGTCAAGGTGGGAGACTTACAGTAATGTCTTCATCTGAAATGACACATAGCAAGAGAATCCTGAGCTAAGAGCTGAGTTACTAATATCCTCCTCTTATAATGTCTTAGAGTTATAGCGTCATCAAGTTATACAGCACAGAACAGACCATTTGGTCCAACCCGTCCATGCTGACCAGATAGCCTAAACTGATCTAGTCCCCCTTGCCAGCATTTGGCCCATATCCATCTAAATCTATTCATGTACCCATCCAGTTGCCTTTCAAACCTACCTCCACCACTTTCTCTGGCACCTCATTCCATATACACACCTCTCTCTGCGTGAAATGGTTGCCCCTCAGGTCTCTTTTATATCTTTCCCCTCTCACCTTAAACTTATGCCCTCTAGTTTTAGGCTCCCTTACTTTGGGAAAGCTCCTTGGCTATTCACCCTGTCTATGCCCCTCATGATTTTATAAACCACAATATGGTCATCCCTCAGCCTCCGACGCTTCAGGGAAAACAGCCCCAGCCTGTTCATCTTCCCCCTATAGCTCAAACTCTCCAATCCTGGCAACAGCCTTGTAAATCTTTTTTCTGAACTTTTTCAAGTTTTATAGACATCTTTCCTATAGCAGGGAAACCAGAATTAAACACAATATTCTAAAAGTGACCCAACCAATGTCCTATAAAGCCATATAGGACATGACGTTCCAACTCCAATATTCAAGCACTGACCGATGAAGGTGAGCATACCAAACACCTTCTTCAACACCCTATCTATCTGCGACTCCACTTTCAACGAACTATGCACCAGGGTCCCTTTGTTCGGCAACATTCCCCAGCACCTAACCATTACCTCTATAGGTTTTTGCATGTTTGCTGTTTAAAATATATTTGTTTTTGATGTATTTGGATTTTTAACATAAATGAATGCTGTAATTTTGTCTTTTAATTTATTTTCTCCTTGCGCTAAATTTGAGCCACCTATTACACTTGTAAAAATGCATTGATGCCTTTATATTATCATGCTGGTTGTAACAAGTTACTGTTAGTTAATTATTTAGCTACAATTTCACTGGCTTATATTTCTCCCTAAACTGTATACCTGTCTAGGAAGTTGCTGGCAGACATTAAATGTAACTGGGAGATCCAGTTGGATTCTACACAGGTTTGGTCATAATGAAATAAAGAAATGACAAAGAAACTTTATGCTTAAGAAATAATTGACTTGAAAACTGGAAAATCTGTTAGCCATCAGTGCAATACTCTATATTTCCTGCCATGGCAAAATCCATTTTACGTGCGTGAATAGTCTTGTACAGACATAACAAGGCAGTCAGATAATGGCCTGTAGCAATTGTATCAGGCCAAATTCCACTCATAGTTGTCTGTATTCAGAGAGGTCATTTGTCCTCCACATCATTTGTTACAGAAAAGTCCACGTCCTGACTGGATCAGGTTTTGGGATTTTGGCTCAATGAAAATCAGCTGACCCACAAGAAACCCTAATTGCTTTTTTTTAAAATCAGAAGTCAGATTCGTTGACACATTATGTATGCCATGTCTAGTGGAGTGGGTGTTTAAGAGGATTTAATGTGTCCTCTGGAGAAAAAGTGATACTGGAGAGTGTGTTGCAGGGCAATAATTTTCAAATTTTTCAAAAATTTCAAATAATTTCACAAACCTCAAAGGCCAGAATTTAAATGGCTTATAACTGTCCTCCCCACCTTGAGTTTAGGTTACAGAGTTGAACTGATTCCCAGCAATTTGCATGCATTTCCTGCAAACTTTTAAACTGTATCCATTTTCTCAAGACAGAGGTCTTTTTGTCAGGGGTATGTGGTGCAAGGTAGATGAATGCTTTGTTGAACTCCTCATCCTGCTCCAAAATGTATCTTTTGTCAACTGCCCATGCAATTCTCCATTGGACTTCTTTCAAACCTCCCTGTCTTTGGTTTTCCATATTGCTCCAACGAATATGACCAAGGAATCGCAGTTATATAACATCTCTAATGACTACAGGATGACAAATGTGTTATGGTTGAAATGTAGACACTGTTGTAATGTAGGGAACAGAACAGCCAGTTTGTACAGAACAAGCTCCCTTGAGTGGCAATGAAGTAAGTGACAAAATAATCTGATTTCTGTTTTTTTGCGATGAAGGATGTATGTTGAGCAGGACGCTGGAAGTATTCTACTCGTTCCCTTTGACGAATACCACCTTTTTGACAAATGTACCATTGGAGTTCCCATTTATGTTTCAAACTTGTAGCTGTGATCCTGTGTACGTTCAAAATGATGGATGGTCTTCTATGCGAAACAGGCATATACCGAATGCCTTTCTCCAGAATTTAAATAGGTTGGAGGCAGTCAAAGTACCAATGTCAAAGGGTGTTTAGTGGACCCATCTCCATTTCAAGTCACTGCTGCTCTGTATGTGTCAAACGAATGTATTTACAACTGGCTCCATTGTATAGTAATATCAAAAACATGGGAAAATTAGATTCTCCATGTTTACATGTAGCCAAATTAGTCATAGTTAAGATTATTTACTCCAAATTAGTCATAGTTAAGATTATTTACTCCCTACCCAAAATCAGAATTATTTGATGGAGAGAAACGATGTTAATCTTTTTACACACACTGAGTCATGAAAAGCTTTAACTGCATTAAATTATATGGGATGCAATTTTATTAGAAATCTCTCCACAATATTAATAAGTAAACTCAATATATCTACCTTTCTCTAAGTAGCATATATAAATTTGTGTTACTTTTTGTTAACCAAGCTTTCTTGTCATGTGTGATATTTTGATTATGTAATTACCAACGTGAAGAATGTTAGCATTGGGAAATTGATCATTTTCCAATTTGCAATCTAAGTTGGAAATACCTGCAGCATAAAGCTCCCTGCGTTTAACCTCAGCAAAATGATTCCGTTTCAGTCATGAAAGCGTTATCTAGTACTGATCGTTTCCTTATTCCATATTGTTTTCTTTTGCTATTTATTAAAATATCTTTGATACAATACAGAGGCGCTAGTATTTGGATATGCTTGACTAACTTAGGTCCTACTTGCACAAGATGGCTGATTTACATTCCTTCTATCTGAACCTGATTTTGTACATGTCTCAGAGGCTGAAGCAATGTTGACCTATGTGCACTCTCTGGTGTGTCAAAGACTTCCCACCAGCCTGCAAACCAAACTTGAACCATATGCACGATTGAAAATGGCTCCACTGCTAGAGAACTAACCAGTCAGTATCCCAGCATCGCTCTGAATAATTTCCCATGCAACTGCAAGACACTGCTGTCTAGTATGTTGCCTTTGGTATTGGTGCATGTACTGATTACATTCTCATCTTAGCTCCTAATTGCTTCTATTGCCCCCTCCTCAGCTTTGCTTCTCCCTTTTGCCTCTATTTTGCTTCAGAGTTTCAGATCAGCAGATGATGCCTTTTTGCTGTTTCTGGGAGTACCCCGTCCCTGCACCCACATACCACCATACCACCATACCACCAAAGCAGTCATTCACTAGCAATATCCCATTGTCGAACTCTCACTGACCTTATGTGTGAGAAGAGAATTTGAAATGAGGTCCCACATGTAAAAAAGTTAGATGACCCCAGGCTAAACCATAAATTTACACCTTCTTATCACTCAAATCTATGTTTCAGAAATTGAATACCAACTAGTAACTTTGCTTAGCTTTTAATTAAATGTAATATTTTTCTAGCTATCTAAAAATGAGAGTGTTGAAAAGTGAAGCATTTTCCCACTATTTGCGCACACTGATACTGTTCTCAATAATAATCAAGCCATAACTTGATGTAAGAAGCACCCTCTCAAACTCTACTCTCTCTTAATCCAAGTGTGTGTTTAATTGCTGTCCCACTCATTAGCTATTGAAGTAGTTCCTGGGTAAGGTTTACATTATATGATTCCTTTTGCAATTCAGTGAAGTGATGATAATTAATGAGACAGTAGCTGTGTAACACAAGCATTCAGTCTGTATTGTAATCCCAAACACCATAAAAGCAGGGTTTGTGAGGCTAATCTGATAGATAATTTCTTTCTATCTTTGTCTAACCTGAGGAATAGGACAAATCCAGCTTGGTGCATCGTCTGGATTTGTTCAAACTCATTACAATCAATATTTAACATTTCCCCAGAAAGTCCACTGGGATCTCTTGAGGTCAATGCTAAATTTGGTTCAGCTTTTTCCTTCACTCATAATTAATATTGACTATCCAGGAACACGAATTATTGCTCCAAATTCATAGCTGAGGAGCTGTTTTGTCTGTGAGCTCAATACAAAACAATAATTCATGTCTGCTCGTATCTGTGAATAACTACACCAATCTGAGTCAGGTATTAACAGGGCAATAAGAAAGTCCTTATATTTCTGTAGCATCTTTCGTAACCTCAGCATACTCCAAAGCACTCTACAACTGATGAAGTGCTTCCTTTTAGATATAGGCAATACTGTAGTGTTGGAAATGTTGCTCGCAATTTGTATAGCCTAGGGTACCACAAGCAACAATGTCACAAATCACCAGATAATTTTAGTTTTGATGGATAGCCATGTTTAAAAATTCTCTCACAGGATATGAGTGTCAGTGACAGGGAGTGTTTGATGTCCATCCCTAATTGCCATTAAAATGAGTAGCTTACTTGGCTATTTCAGAGGTCATTTAAGAATCAGCTACTGTGGGACTGGAGTCACATCCAAGAACAAGTAAGAATGTGAAATTACCTTCGCTAATGATATTAATGAATCAGATGGGGGTTTTGCAACAATTAGTAGTGGTTTCATGGTAGCTGTTAGACTAACCTTTAATTCCAGATTGCATTAATGAAAATCAATTTTCATTATTTGCCACGGTAGGATTTGAATCCCTATTCTTAGAATATTAGCATGGATCTCTGCATGACTGTATCAGTGACAACACCACCACCTCCATTTATGAAACACCAAATTAAAAGTGTCATCTGCTATGGATCCAATCCCTGTTACAGATTGCTCTAAAAATATCTCAAAGTTAAGAAATGTGGGACTTGTACAACCAGCAGAACAAGGAGGTATTCATTTTGCCAGTTCAGACTGGATCTGGATCTACATCCCAGATATGAAAGCGCAATGTGCTAACCTGAATGAAAGTCAGTCCTCTTGCATTTCACTTTATGTTTATCAAAATAATTGAAGTTTCATTCAACAAAGAAGGTGGCTATTGGGCTCAACATATCTTCAAAGGGCAAGTTAATTAGCCCCACATTCCTCTTTCTCCCCCTTGCAAAAGTCTTGCAATATTTTTTTCTCTAAAACAGCAACACTGCATAAATTGATTTTCTATACTTTTCATGACAAATGTATAATTCCATAATCAATTACACATCAGTTGTTTGGGTATCATTTAATTTAGCTTCTGCTGACTTTATGTTATTGAACACAAATGATTTACATCTGACATATTAATTAATCATTGAGTGTGTTAAAGCAACAAACAGTTCAGGTAACTTGCAAGTAACAACTATGTATTTATAAAGTGTGCAATATAATGAAGTGGGAAGTCTCATATTTCTAGATTATCACAGATAAGTCCATGTGAATTAAGTTAGCAAGTTGTACTAACTCAGCAACATAGTAATTAATGTCCTTATTATTCTGGGACTATGCACCTTTGCATTCATGTTGGTTAATAGAATAACATTGAACATGGAATCAGAAAACTCCTCTTCAAAACAAATCCTTGCGTTCCTTTTGTCCACCTAAACAGGTCTTTATTTCAAAGAGGGCACCTCCAGTCATGTAAATGGAGTGAACCGTGATAATAACATGTTAGCGCAGGTAAGTGTTACCCAGTTTTGACTGATTAAGAATAGATCCAGGTTTCTATAAATAATTCATTGAGCTTTAAGAGTCTGTGTACACAAATTACTAAAAAATTGCTGTCATGTTAAAAAAAAGTTATGAAGTTTTGGTACACTTATACAAAGCCATATCTGAAGTATTGTATAGTATTTTAGGTATTGCATCTTAGAAAAGATACCTTGTCCTTGGAGAGGATGTAGCCCAATTCATCAGCATGCTACCTGGGTTTGGGTAGCTTATTAGCTTATATAAACTACATTTGCATTACCTGGAATATAGGAAGGAGATTAAATGATGGAACAATTGAAATTTTTACATTTTGAAAAGAAGAATAATTTCCCCCAATGTTGGAGGAATTTAGGCGACTAGGAAAAGAGGATACATAAAACTTGAATATCAAAGCCAGGCCAGTCAGAGAGGTTTGGGAATGTGTCTCCTCACCAATGGTAGCTGTTTTGTGGAATTCCCTTCCATAAAAGGAGTCGACGATAGCTCAATTAATAACTTGATGTAAGATTAATAAATTGCTACTTACTGAGGGTATTGACATGAATGGAGTCATATATGGAGCCAAAGATAATGGATTATGTTAGGATACAAATCAGATATAATCTCGTTGTTTGGCAGAAGAGATTTGAGGGGTTAAACAGCCTTCTCCTGTTCCTGTTATCACTCTTTTAGGTTCTCATTCGTCTGTTAACCTAAAAAAATGTGCTCAAGTCTTAGAATGATATTTGGACCTCTGATTCAGAAACAAGCATGCCACTGCTGAACAGAGCTGATACTCAATGTGAAAATATATAATACAACTTCTGAAAAAGAATTCAGGCAACACTTATTACTTATACCATAACCTCTTTTCCTTTTATAGATGTTGATTAGTGCTCTGTATATTTCCAATACTTTGTTATTGTATTTGGGTTTCATTTGTTTTATGTACGGCAACATGGTATGGAGAAATGTTTTTTCAGAAGATAATATCTGTCATGCACATATAGTTCTATCATTACCTCATGGTAAATTGGTTGAGATAAAATCTGTTTGACTTTTGTGCTTAAGTCTGCTGATGCAATCGAGAAACTAGGCATCCAGTTTTATTCTGGATCCTTGGTGCCTTCCCTACTTTGTACCTCATAAAGAATCTCAGAACCTTGCTTTTCTTTGTTTTTGCATTTACAGTAGAGCAAATGAAATTAAAGTTCCACTGCCAGTTCTCAAATCCTCACTGAATTGCAGCTCAATGTTTGCCATTTCACAAATGGTATGCTTCATGTGCAAGGGATGGTTGGCATTAGACTTCCCTCCTTACATTGCTACTGTTTTCAGAAACAGTAAATCATTCAGTCGTGCTTAATGTGTGAACTACACGAGCACCACTGAGTTAATGAGTAAGTTGAAGATCATTGGTTTTGTCTGATACCAGTTGCATTCAGAATGACTTGCTGTATTGATACATCAGGCATTGGTTACCCACTGATATTTAGCTGCCACTAAGTAGATTAGATTAAATTCCTTACAGTGTGGAAACAGGCCCTTCGGCCCAACAAGTGCGTGCCGACCCTCTGAAGAGCAACCCACCCAGACCCATTTCTCTCTGGCTAATGCACCTAACACTATGGGCAATTTAGCATGGCCAATTCACCTGATCTGCACATCTTTGGACTGTGGGAGGAAACTAGAGCACCGTGCAAACTCCACACAGACAGTTGCCCAAGGCTGGAATTGAACCTGGGACACTAGTGCTGTGGGGCAGCAGTGCTAACCACTGAACCACCGTGCCGCCAGCTTTTCTGACTAGGTGAAGAGTGTCAACTATTATTACAACTATTATTATAACTGTTATTAAACTACTACAAACTGGCTGCAACATATTTTGGCCAAGAAGCTAACCACAGTCATAATGGATATATACAATATTTTCATGAGGTAGAATTTTGTGTCAAACAGCAACAGAATTCTTGATGCCCTTTAGCTAGCCAATATCATAAGTGGATTAAACCCATTCAATATACTGGAATTATATTGTGGACTGGACATTAAATAAATTAAGGGTAGCCGCAAAAGAGCTCAGTGCACCCATACATTAGAAAAAATTCCATTTCCCAGGAAGTTCGGTTAATGATGAAGGTGGGCAGATAGAAATATTTTCATTTTCCTAACAGTTAAAATGTTAAAGTTTTAAAGATGACTTTGCATACAGAACTTATTCTAGGATTAGATTTTACACTTTCCTGATGGTACACAGCACTTTCTGTAAATGATGTCAGGTTGGCTACCTGACAAAGGAATTCAACCAAAACTGAAAACACAGATGTTGAGTCAGAATCAAAAGAGAGAATATTTCAAACACTCAGTGGACGTATCAGAATGTGTTGAACAACACCTTGCATTCACAAAACATTGCTAATGCAATAAAATGTCAGAGCATCTTTCATAGGCCAAACTAGGATTGACACCAAGCCACATAAAGAGCAAAAAGAACAAGTGTCCAAATGTTTGGTCAAAGAGATTTTGTCTTACATCGTCTTAAATGAGAAAAGATAGGAAGGCAGAGAGATTTCAGTTTGGCATTTCTAATTTCACAGTCTGGCTATAGTCATCGTTTCAAACTAATGGGGTGCCAATTAAGGCAGAGATGAGAAAAATGGTTTTTTTGCATGAATGTTTGGACTTCTTTTCCTGAATAGGTGGTGGAAGCAGATTTTGTCAAGGTAGAGGTAGGTAGATTCTTCATGGCCACTAATGGAGAGACAACAAATTGGCCAAGTGTGGGTAGTAGGTCTGAGATAGGGGGATAGAAAGGGAACAGAGAGATATCATAACAGAATTTGAAATCAAAAGTATTGACAGAAGAAAATCCAGTCTGCAAGCACTTGGATGAGACTTGGAGCAAATTAGGATAGAGACAATAGGCAATTTGTCATTTTAGGTATGAGCCCTTCATCAGAAAAGCATATTGATGTAGCTGCAGTAATGCAATCAGTCTGCGCGCAGTACCTATATGACAGTAAACAGGTTTGTGAAGTGCTGAGATCAGTGTTGGGACCCTGTTGTTTGTAATATATATAAATTATTTGAAGAAGAGCATAGGTGGCCTGATTAGTAAATATGCGGATGACACAAAGACTGGAGGAGCTATGGATTATGAGGAGATTACAGATAGGCTAGAGACTTGGGCAGAAAAATGGCAGATGGAGTTCAATCTGGACAAATGTGAGGTAATGCATTCTGGGAGGTCAAATCACAGTAAATGACAGCACCTCAGTAGCATCAATATACAAAGAGATCGAGGCATACAGATCCACAGTTCCCTGAAATAGTCAATGTATGTTGATAACGTGGTCAAGAGGCATATGGCATGCTTGTCTTCATTGGTCAGGATATAGAATATAAAAATTGGCATGTCATGTGGCAGCTGTATAGAACTTTCGTTCAGCCAAATTCAGAGTACTGTGTACAGTTCTGTCTCCACACTACCAGAAGGTTGTCGAAGCCTCAGAGAACGTATAGAAACTGTTTGCTAGATTGTTGCCGGTTGAATGGTATAAGCTACGTAGAGAATTTGGACAAACTTGGTTTGTTTTCACTTGAACGTCAAAGGATGAGGATTTACTAAAGGAAGAGACCATTTAATAAATTATGACAAGCATGGATAGAATAGATAGTTGGAGTCTTTCTCACAGGGTGGAAATGTCAATTACTGGGTACATAGGTTCCAGATAAACAGGGAAAGGTTTAAAGGAGATGAGAGAGGCATTTGTTTTGTGACACAGAGGCAGTAGGTGTCTGGAATGTGCTGCCTGAGGAGGTGTAGGGGTGAATACAACAGCAACATTTAAGAGACAACTTGACAGATTATGAATAGGCAGGGAACAGAGGGAAATAGACAGCGTGGAGGCAAATATTTTTAGTTTATAAAGGCATAATGTGTTGGCATGATCTTGTTGGTTTGAAGGACCTGTTTCTGTGCTGTACTGTTACACTGTTACTTGTTTTTATTCTGTGTTTTGTTAAGTATCTGATTTGCAATTTGAGTTTGTTATGATCTGGATTCTGACTTACGATTTAAACTGGCGGCTTTATTATCTGAGGTACTTTGACAATTGCTGTGCACTGACGTACCAATGTGAGAGTGAAATGCCTTGTTTAAAAAGGAAATATGTGACCTTTGTCATACTGGGAAAGTGGTTGACAGTGCAGGGATAATTCTGGACAATAGTTATGCTTTTAGATGCAAGTTCTAAATGACTATCAGTCAGTGTTTTTCTTTTGTTCACTGCATGATCTAGCAGATCCAACTCTGCATAATCTGAAACAGTGGTCCAATTAATCCCTACCCAGCCCTGCACTGCCCCCTGGGGGACAAGATACTTTTGTTCATATTTTGTTAAAAGCAGCATTTTGGAATGCTGGGAAGTCAACCTACTTTCTCAACCATTGTCTGTCTTATTACTACTTTGCAAATTAACTGAGTTAAATAGTGCTTGAAATAACCCCATGGAGGCTGGTATCCTGTCAGCAAGTCACCCTTTATTTACACATCCTTGACATTGATCCAGCTCCCTCAGAGCTCTCAGAGTGAACAGGATGTCAGAAATTCCTGGTTTATGTCTGTCAGCCAGGGCTCCCTGATTGCACCAGGTTAATAACACAATCAGGGACCTCATATTCTCTGAGCTCCACCTGGCTGAGCTCATTACAATCAATTCAGCCCTCCCCCATAGGCCGGTTCGTTTTTTTTGTAGCTCCTCCTAGAGTGATTTAGCATCAGGTCAGCTTCCTCCTACTCTGTCTCCGATATGGGTGACATGTGATGCACCATAACTTGCCTCTTATGCCTGAGCATCTTAGAAGAAGTTAATTCTCTTCTTCAGGCAGCAAACATGCTGAGGTATCTTCAACGCTTCATGGAGAGGGGGAACCCACTGGTTCCAGAACAGCTGGAAAGGCTATCGAGGAACCGGATAGGTTTTGCTCCTGTACCATTTGCAAGTTTGCAGCTTTCCTATGGCCCATGTGCTTGTTCTGGACTGTCACACTGACCTGAATGTTATACATCACTGGATGTGACCTCATGTCAACCAGGCCTCTTACCCAGACAGGGCCATTCCTGTGCCTCTTACACCAAACTCCGTCCCCAAAGCAAACTGTCTCTCTCGCTTTGTGGAATCTTGTGTCTTGCATTGGTGTTCCTGATGCCATTTCACCCTCTCCCCACAGATCCAGGAGGTTCTTTCCATTAGCGAATCTGCTGGAGCTGTCCCTGTAGTTGCACGGGGGGTGGTCCTGTGATTAAATAGGAACCGGCACAGTTTGGTATTGAGTGAAGTTGTTGGCTATTTCTTTAAGTCTGCCTTCAAAGTTTGGACTGCTCTTTCTACCAGATTGTTGGATAATGGATGGTGTGGAGCTGTCCTTAAATGACAAATACCATTCAACTTTAGAAAATACTCAATTTCCCGGCTGGAAAACAGTGGCCCATTGTCTATGACCAACATTTCTGGAAGGGCCAATAAAACTGCAGATGCTGGAATTCAAGTAGACAGGCAGGAGTCTGGGAGAACGCAGCAAACCAGGCAGCATCAGGAGGTGCAGAAGTTAACATTTCAGGCGTAACCCTTCTTCAGGACTTTATTGCACAAGATGTTTGCAGTTTTTTTTATCATCGCCCTCATGTTTAATGAATGAACTCCGTGCACATCCAGCCACTTTCAGTGGTCCTCCACAATGACAAAGAACGTTCAGCCCATGAAAATACCTGCACCCTTGATATGTAACCGAGTCCAGCGATTATCCGGCCATTTCCACAAATGTGGACAAGCTGTTGGCAGCAATCTTTGTCTTAGATTGCGGTCTGGGCACTGCCCCACCAACCCAGCTACGTCTGACCACTAGACCTAACTTCTTGCCAACACCTTCATTTTGGAAACCCCTGGGTGACCCTGGGAGAATTTGTTTAAAATCCCGATAAATGCTAACTGACTGGTCCGGCTTCACAATCAGTCCGACCAGTCATTCCACAATCCGGACACACTTCATTATTCCTTCTCATTCCAGCCTGATTTTTGCCTCTACTTTCACCTGTAAGGCAAATGGCACTGGACAGCCCTTGCAGGATCATAGAGTTGCTTCCTGGTCAATATGCAAGGCGGCCTTGTCTCCTTTGATAGTCCAGAAACCTTCTTGAAAAACTTCCATATATTTACTTAGGACTTCAGTCAGGCAACCATTTCTCAACTGAAAAATGTTGAGCTGATCGAGATTAATCTTTCTCAACCAATTTCTCACCATTAAGTTTGGATTTGAGCCTTTTACTACAATCACTGGTAACTGAACCAGCTGCTCCTCATAAGGAATCAGAAATGAAGTTGTCCCCTTAATCTGTAAAGTTTCCCTGGTAGAGGTTCTCAGTTTAGCTGAGGTCTTGTGCAAATTTATGGGTTGGAATCCAGAGTGAATTTTATTAAAGATTGGTTCACTGAAACGACCACACCGGTAACAATCTCTGTTAGAACTGGGTGACCATTTAAGCAGGCATTTATTTTGATTGGTTCTGATTTGGATGTTACCAAGCAACTTTACTGTTCCAAACCCAATGTCGGTGGACTTTCCAGGGTGTGCACTCTCCTAGTTACCACCCTATGAGTTCTCTTACCCAGTTTAGGTCTGGTGAAAGTCTTTTGCTGTCTCAAGTCCAAGTAGCAGCAGCAACTACAGTGACTTGCTCACCTGCAGCTTGAAGGAAATTTTAACCATTTGGACGAGGCTTGGCTTTGTTTTGGGGTGTTGCTGTGGGTTGGCCTAGATTCCCTCTGTTCACGATATGTCCTGAGTGAGACTGTACAACTGTCTTCACTCAAGTAGTGTTTCCCCAAGCTCAGTTGGACTGGCGAGTGTCTCCACTTTCATTGGAACATTCTAGAACTCCTATATTCCATGCCACAATTTCCAGTGAGTGAGCCAGTTGTTGTGCCTGTTTGGAGTCCAGTTGGGCTTCAGTTAGTAAGTTCTTTTGCATCGTTACATCATTAATCCCACATTCCAAATGGTTTCTCAGCACCTCATTAAGGGTTAAAGCAAAATCACATGTCTCTGCCAGTTTTCTTAACTTTATCAGAAATTCCGAAACAGATTTGCCTGCTTCTCGAATTGCAGAGTAAAACCGATAGCATCTCAGAATCAGAGGAGGCTTGGAGGTCACAATGTTCCTTAACTAAATCCATCAACTCTTGAAAGGTTTTGGTATCTGGTGCCTCGGGTAAGTTTAACTCCTATTAACAGAAAAAGCTGCGGATCCACAAGCTATCAGGAGAATTACTCACTGCATTTCATCTGCCCCAATGTCACTTGTCGGGAAAAATTAATGCATTCTTTCCACATTCTGGGCACAGTCTTCAATAGCAGAATTGAATGAGTCAAGCTTCCCAAGTAACAGCATAATGCCAGATATGCTTATCTCAACTCAAAGGTAAGTGTTGATAAAGAATTTCTTCGGGAGTGTCTATTGAAGGAACTCCAGAGAGGCACCAAATCCCCCTTTATTTAGACATGGAGAGTCCTTCACTCTGATCCAGCTCCCTCAGAGCCAACTCTCAGGCTGAACAGAACCTCTGACACTCCATTTTTTTTTGTGCAGGTGGAGGATACAGTGAAGAACAATATGTGTGTAAATCTTTATTTATCTTCCACCACCCAGAAAAAACAAAACACCTGAGTGGCCAGTGACAAGCAATTCTCTTCTCATCAAAGGACAATGCTGCATGATCAGTGAGGGGGAGGGCAGGGATAGAATCAGACTGGGAAATAAACCATTCCATTCCCCGCGGTGCCCACCTCTCCCTGAACAGCTCAACTGTGTTGGTGGACACCTTGTACTCCTTTTCCAGGGACACCCGGGCTCTGACATAACCATGGAAGAGGGACAGACAATCGGCCTGAGCGACCCCCTCCACAGCCCGCTTCAGTTTGCCCAGGCCCAGGAGCAGACCCATTATACCCACACACACTCCTCTTTTTTTTTATTACACACTGACAGTGGCCCAGCCAGCACAGATTCAGTCCCCTAAACTGAGGAGTTTCTAAATCTATTGATTATATTTGTCTTTTTCCCTTTTCTCCCACACTAACAGCGGTAGTGCTTATTTTTCCCCAGTACCCATGTCATTGTGTGTGCAAGTGTCAGACACAGTGAAAAACAACAAGTGTGTAAATCTTTATTTATATTCCACCACCAGGAAGAAAGGAAACACCCAAGTGGCCAGTGCCCTTCACATCAAAGGGCAATGTTGTGTGATCAAACAGGGAAGGGGAGGGCAGGGATTAAATCAAAATAGAATTAGAGGGGGAAATAAAACACCACTCCCTGCAGTGCCCATTTCTCCCTGAACAGGTCAAGGATATTGGTGGACACCGTGTGCTCCTTCTCCAGGGACACCCGGGCTCTGACATAACCACGGAAGAGGGAGGGGCAGGCATTCAGCCCTAGCATCCCCTCCACGACCCACTGCTTAGACCAGTTTATGGCCAGTTTGGCCAGGCCCAAGAGCAGACCCACGAGGAGGTTCATATTTTTATTTTTGTTTTTTTTATTCTATGGACATTATTAGCATTTGACCTGCAGCAGTGCTTCAGGCATTGAATATCACACTGTTGGTGAAATAACTCCACAGAGGCTGCCATTCCATTACCAAGTCACCTTAAATTTAGAGAGTGGCGAGTCCTTGACACTGAAACAATGATGGATCAGCAAACATTTCCCAATTGGTTTCAATTCCATTTTAATTTTACAGGAACAAATAGAGTCAGAGATGTAAAGCATGGAAAAAGACCCTGCGGTCTAAGTTGTCCATGCCGACCAGGTATCCTGAATTAATCTAGTCCCACTTGCCAGCACTTGGCCCATATTCTTCCAAACCCTTCCTATTCATGCACCCATCCAGATGCCTTTTAAATGTTGTAATTGTACCAGCCTCCACCACTTCCTCTGGCAACTCATTCCATATGTGCATCACACTCTGCATGAAAAAGTTGCCCCTTAGGTTCCTTTTAAATCTTTCCCCTCTCACCCGAAACCTATGCTCTGTAGTTCTGGACTCCCCCACCCCAAGGAAAAGACATTGTCTATTTATCCTATCCATGACCCTCATGATTTTATAAACCTCTGTAATGTCACCCCTCAGCCTCCGACCCTCCAGGGAAAACAGCCCCAGCCCATTCAGCTTCTCCCTGCAGCTCAAATCCTCCAACTCTGGCAACATCCTTGTAAGTCTTTTCTGAACCCTTTCAAGTTTCATAACATCCTTCCTATAGGAGGAAGACCAGAAATGCACAAAATATTCCAAAAGTGGCCTAACCAATGTCTTCTACAGCCGTAATATGACCTCCCAACTCCTGTACTCAATACTCTGACCAATAAAGGAAAGCATACCAAACGCCTTCTTCACTATCCAACCCTACCTGCGACAACACTTCCAAGGAGCTATGAACCTGCACTCCAAGGTCTCTTTGTTCAGCAACACTCCCCAGACTTTACCATTAAGTATAGAAGTCCTGCCCTGATTTGCCTTTCCAAAATGCAACACCTAGCATTTATCTAAATTAAACTCCATCTGCCACTCCTCGGCCCATTGGCCCATCTGGTCAAGATTCCGTTGTACTGTTTATACAGTTAGTAAAAGTTTAAGCATTTGTTGGATTTACAATATGTCACTAACTTCTGCCGTGCCAACACCTTGAAACATTTTAATAGGAAAAATCAGTATTGAGGTACTGTTGGCAGCTTAGTCAGTTGCAGTACAACTGTATCAGCTTTTAAATAAAAATGGAATGTTGTTTTAAACCCATTTTTGTTGGTAGCTTCATGTGTGAGAACTATGTAAATGCTGGAACAGAATGGAGCAATTGTAATTTTGTTTTTACTGCCGGTTATTTTAAACAGTCAGGACATGAATACAGTAAAATGCAACAACAGTACTGCACATCGCCAGGAGATGGCACCAAAGGAAGCGGAGTAAAGCAATATGATGTGCAGGAGCGGTCCAAGAATCCTGCGTTCATTAGTTTTGGAAAATGTTTCCTGCCTTTATGGTTTAAATGTTAAAACAAATGGTATTGCACTTACTTGGGATCGATTGTCAAACGAAATGCCAGACATTTAATTTTGAATTTAAACATCAAAAGTAGAAGGCTTGTGTCTGTTAAACCCGATTTAGAAATAACTTAGATTTAACGTATTAGTAAAATGCAATACTTAGTGGACTTAGTTTCGATTTATGGATCAGTGTGCCCCAATTAAAGGCTGCTTTTAAATACTTCATATTTTGGTTTTTTTTTGTTTAAGTATTTAAACAGAGCTTTGCTGTTCGATCACTGCTAGGGAGCAGGTGCACGATACGTTTGAAGTGTTCGATTATTTTTTTTATTTTAAATGCCGGAGAAGTAAATGAAAACGGAGAGCAAGGAACTATTCTTTGTCGTCCCAACAGCGCACCACATCTCGCACTCACTGTGTGAAATAGTTGCAGAATGTGTGCTATTTACTTCCACGTTGAAAAGCATGCTTTAAATTCCTGCTCGCGCCTCAAGGTGGGGAAGGTCAGGATAATAATGGTGGTTAAATATGAATTACTAGTTAGGTCACAAATCACTCTGAAACTTCTCCACTAAGTCACTAATGATGCGGATCACCAATCGTTTACAATCTGCAAAAATAACCCAGTGAGCTCCTTTGATCGGAGCTTCAGCGTTTTAACCTGTGAAAGGTACAAGACAGAAACTTACTCTCATGAAACCTCGCTCGCCACATTCAAATCTTATTCCTTCGCCCCTTTCCTAACTGTTCATTTTTTCGTTTTGAACTAACGGGAAAATGTTTTGCAGTTGAGCCGGCGGCAATGTAAATGTGTGAATTGGACGTTTTGGGGAACGCAGCGTGTTAATATCTTCAGATTCACGCGGGGGTGGGGGACATTGGATTATCGTTGACCATTATTTTTAAATAAATCTAAATCGCAGATCGGTTTATCGGCGCGTCTTTGGATTTCGTTCGCTGGTTTTCGAACACTTACACCAACAGTGACGATTTCAGCCAATAATCCTAAGCAGTCTTTTAAAAATAGAAATCACATTTTCTGGGGCGCTAACAGTTAAAATTCGATCAAAAGGCATTTGGATTTTCAATCGTTGATATTCCCAGGATGTGGGACTAAAATCAGTAGAAGCTTTAACTACAAGCGTGGAATACTATTAACAAAAAAAGCTTATTTTAAAACGTTAACAAAAAAAAAGTAATTTTAGTTAGATGGTCCGCTATGAGATATTGAAGGAAATCACTAGTAATAGTGGAGGTAATGTGTACAGATTCCCCAGGCAGGAATCTGGAAAATTATTGTCCAGGGGAGTTTAGTTTAGCATTCCATACAAATTGGTACTCGTTAAGGTGGGAACGCTTATTAAAATTTAGTCAACGCTTAAAAACCTTTTAACCTTTATTTTTGTTTGGAATAAGCTGAATCCATCCAGTGATGGAATAAAGTGGATTTCCAGTTCTGACTGTACATTGAAAGCAAACAAAACGATGTATTAGAGAAATTCAGCAGGTCTGATAGTATCTGTGGAAAGAGAACAGAGTTAACATTTCGAGTCCAGTGACCCTTCAGAAATCCAACTCTGACTTCTCTCTGGACCGGCTACGTTTCTACCATAAGCTGTGTTTTCCGTTCGCGTTTCCAACATCCGCAGTTGGATCTTGGACCCCGGGCGCATGGTTTACAGGTGAGAGCCGCAGTCTGAAGCAATGTGACCCTGCAACTGGTCCCGGGCTCCTGAGCAACGCAGAGTCCATCAGCATTTCTCAATGAGGACATTTCGATGTGGCTTCACTGGGGAGTGACAGCAGTGCACGCTTTACTGAGGTAGGGGCCATTTTTCTTGCAATCGGGACGATAAGTGGCCAATTATGGTTCAACTTGGATTCGAAACACGATTAAAAAGGCGCGCTTCCCTTTGAACGCCAAGTAATGACCATTATTAACCGGCGGGATAATCGTTTGAGCTCCAACCGATTAATCACTCTGTCTGGCCTTTGCCTTCCCTTCTTAACTGTGTATTAACCCACCAGTTATTCTCGTGTGGCGTGGGGCTGGGTTCAGAATTAGGAGTTTGTGTCTGTTTGTATTTACCATCACCTTCCACTGAGAAATATTTAAAATAAATATTCTTGGAGTTCCAGAAATGATCAGGTTTGTGATTCAAACCAATGTCCTCAATAAAACTAGACACAGGTTGGAGACTTATATTGGGAGGGGAAATCTAATTACCTTAAACACCACCACCCACCCCCCCCCCCCTTCCCAAACAAATTCTTTTGAAGTCGAGACGATCTCAACGAGTAAAAGAAATGATCTAGAGGTTAAAGCCGAAAGTTCATCCTTAAAAACATTACTGCCAACAAGCAGAGGGTTAGACGTCTGTAAATCCATCTCTATGTCCGGGGTCAAATCTTACATCATTTTCACAGCGGTCCTGATCAAATGCAAAGTTACAATGTGTGTGTGTGCTTTATTTTAAAGCCTGCCGTTTACAGTGCAACTAATTCAAACCGAGCTGGTCATTGAATGGCGTTTGATCCATACATCCATTAGCGAGCTCTGGTGAGGGGGCTGCAACTAGCACGTGGGAATCCGAGCGGCCTTTGAGACCGGGGGGGTGGGGGGAGGGGAGGTGTTGGGGTGGGGGGGGGGTGGTGTTGGGATGGTGGGTGGGGGGGGGGCGGGGGGTGCAGTTGGAGAGGATCACTGTACAAGTGGCTCAGATGGATGGGGTCTCTGGGAAAGGCCAGACCGTGCCTCAGGTGGCCCACCCTGAACATCACTTGGTGCCGCGGTTCACCCATCGGGAAGGTGGCGTCAAAACAGAATGTAAATCTCCAATGGTAAGAGTGACTATGGGCGCGATATTTTTGCTAACAAGTCCCCTTATGTCCCTGAAATCTGACTGAAAGTGTTTTTTAAAGCTATTGCAGTCGGGGAATAACTAATCTCAAATGAGATAAGAGTGTATGGGTCCGGTAAAGTACGGCGGTGTTATTTTTGTTTTAACTGGTTAATGTATTGAATTCTTTCTGCTTATAAAATTGGGAGGGGGTGCTAGATATAGAGCGGTTTACTTAGTAAATTAGGTTTAAAAACCTTCGAGTTGAGAGCGATTTGTACTTAAGTCAGGGTACTGATTCACACTCGCCACAGAGTGGTTTGGAGAGGTCTTGTTTTATTGTAATGTCGGGTCCCAGTTTCGGAACTAACTTCACAACCTGCAGAATCGAAAAAGGGGACAATCAAACGGATTCAAATGTCCTTTCCTGTCATCTTGTTTGGATTTAAAATGTACGGATTCCAGCGGCATGTGGGCGTTTGTTTCCCAACACCCCCGTTTCCCGATGGGGGGAGGGAAGGAGGGGCGTGTGAAGGTGGGGGAGTACCCGGTTTATGGGATTGCTCAGGTTTGGGGCATACTGTGAAGGTGTGGGGTGATGATGCACCAGCTGTCTGGGCAAAAGAATCCATCCTGTATATAACTATATACTGACCAGGGATGTTATAACACACAGCTCTGGAATAGGAAGGAGTTAAACCCGGGCTTCCTGGATAAAAGGAATGGACACTACCAACGCTCCATAAAAGAGTTCTTGGACTCTCGCTGTGATTATAAAGTGTTTTATGCGCAGCCGGGACTATCATTAAGAGCAAACCATGATGAGCTGAAAGGTGAATATTAAACAAAATTGTGTGTAGGAGTAAATTCCTGCAGCTGTTAGAATCTGCACTGAAAACGACAAATGCTGGAGATCACAGCGGGTCAGGCAGCGTCCATGGAGAGAGAGCAAGCTAATGTTTTGAATCTAGATGACTTTTCAATATTGTTTGTGTGTTTGGGGGCAGGGGGAAGATGTGAAAACCAGTTCTGACTGGGAGATACACAGACTGATCCCAAAGCGAAGGGAGAGCTCCCCCAGGCAGCCCACACCACCAACCCAGAGAAAGCCAAACATATAAATAGAAAGTAGAGTTCACAATGACTGTCCAATCGATGGCACACTAAAGTGCCCACTGAGCTCTTTCTGTTGAAAGTTACCCTCACTCACAAGTAATCTTCAAATCATTCAAAGAGGACGAGGATTCTTCCATTTGGAGAGATCTGGAAAACATCCACTCTCTGAGGTTAGGAGTTGATGGATTTGGTTAGGAACTGACTGGAATCTGACAAGGTTAGATTCTCCCTGGTATCTGGCAAACAGCATCAGGAGGGAGAGGAACACAGCAAGGCAGGCAGCATTAGGAGGGAGGGGGACACAGCAAGGCAGGCAGCATCAGGAGGCTGGGAGAACACAGCAAGACAGACAGCATCAGGAGGGAGGGGGAACACAGCAAGGCAGGCAGCATCAGGAGGGAGGGGGAACACAGCAAGGCAGGCAGTATCAGGAGGGAGAGTGACACAGCAAACCAGGCAGTATCAGGAGGGAGAGGGACACAGCAAACCAGGCAGTATCAGGAGGCTGGGGGAACACAGCAAGGCAGGCAGCAACAGGAGGGAGGGGAACACAGCAAGGCAGGCAGTTTCAGAAAGGAGAGGAACACAGCAAGGCAGGCAGTATCAGGAGGCTGGGGGAACACAGCAAGGCAGGCAGTATCAGGAGGGAGAGGAACACAGCAAGGCAGGCAGTATCAGGAGGCTGGGGGAACACAGCAAGGCAGGCAGTTTCAGAAAGGAGAGGAACACAGCAAGGCAGGCAGCATCAGGAGGGAGAGGGACACAGCAAGGCAGGCAGCATCAGGAGGTGCAGACGTCGACCTTTCGGGTGTAATCCTTCAGGACTGGGCAAGATGCTCTGCCACCCACTGATCTCGGCAGCGAGAATCTTCACGGGTGAATTTCGTGACCCGAATGAAAAATTATTAAAACAATAATGCATGCAGAATGGTTTGTATTTTTAGAAGTCGAGGATTCTCCTGCTCCTGGGATGCTGCCTGGCCGGCTGTGCATTTCCAGCACCACACTCTCCACTCTGATCTCCTGCACCTGCAGTCCTCACTCTCTCCTCCTTGTATTTGTAAAAGCCTTGGTAAATTTAATCAGATAATTAATCCTGGAACTTCCACACCTATCTCTCCTCCCATCTCAACGCGTAAAGCGCAGGGTAAACCTCACTTCTCATGAATAGATTCCACGCTTATTCCCTTGGTCTGAAGTTCCTGGTTTGGACAGACTTGTGGACAGATAAAGGCTGTTTTGAGGTTTGTCTGGGGGGACAGAGTAAGGCAGGAGAGATGGATGAGTCTGACAGTGAGCGGCCCAGGGCAGCACCACCCCCATTCCCCCCAGCTCCTTCTCCCCTCTTTCAGAGAGAGGAACACAAGCCCTTTTTGCTAGCGCTGAATTGTTAAAAACAGAACATCTTTAGCAGAAGCAGAAATATAACCGAAAGGGTGTGTGTGGGAGGGGGCAGTTGCGAGATTTCGGTTTGATGTTTGCACCAAGTATTTCGGAAATGGGGAACACTGGAAGGATTTTGGGAGGGGAGGGTGTACCATCCCTCGGTGATAGGGAGGACGAATTTAGGTACTCGAGTCTTGCCTTGTTACAGAATGACAACCCTTGCAAATATAACAAAAAACAAGTCTTAGGCGTGATTATTGTTGTGTGACCCATCGGCCGGATTGGTTCAGGGCTGGGTAAAAGAGTTTATGGGCAGCTGGCTTACACGTGATGCAATTTACCATCATCCGACCGAGAAACAAACACGTTTTTGATCGCCTTTTTGAGGATCCCTTGTTTTTTTTTAAGTAAATCGGTGGTGGTGACTGATTGTGTTCGACACAATGCTGTGTTAAGTGAAAACTGAACTCTGGGGAAACTCAACAGGTCAGGCAGCACCTGTGGTGAGAGGGGGGTGGGGTTAATGTTTTGTATGTCATAGCAACCATGTTGGACTCAAAACATTAACTCTGTTTCTCTCTCCACGAATACCTGTTGGCTATTGCTAGTGTTATTTGTTGTACTTTTAAAAACAAGATTTCCTGCATCCGCAGTATTTTACTTTTGTCGGTTCTCTATGGTCGTGGGAGGGCTCTTACGGTCGATTGGCAATGTCCCCTTCTCTGGATCAGGAGGCATGGGTTCAAGTCCCACCTGCCCAAGCGGTGTGTGGTAGCATTTTTGAACAGGTTGATCAGAAAATATCTGGAATCCGTTTTGACTAAAACAAGGAAATCATTTACATTGTTCTGACACTTTTTTTTACAAAAAAATCTTGGTTTCAATCAAAAAGTTCGAAATGCGAACTACATATTTCAGATCTAACGGTTTGATAAGACAGAATATAGAAACTGTAAACAGAACTATTTATCGATCATTTAGCAGTTTAGATGTCTCAAGTTGGCCCGTGATTGTGACAGCTAAGTTATCATCTTCGATCTTGTCTGAAAAGACGAAGGCACTATGATTGCGGTGGGTTAGAATCATCGAGTCATTTAATTATTTTTTAAAAATCCTCATTCATAAGAATTCAAATCGGCGCTGCTGGATTCCAATTGCTGCTTTTCTAAAAAAAAGACGGTCAAATAGGTTTGACGGTTTGTATTCTCAGTGGAGTTAGTTTTCCTCTAATTGATAACGTTTTCTCACTACAGTACAATGGACTTCTCATGGGCTGGACCGAGAGCCAGGAGGAGGGTAGGGGCGGGCTGCCTTAGAGTGGCCGGAAGGTGGGAGGGACGGGGGCTTACTGGGTCTGTATTGTCTGCACTTTCCTATGTAACAGGATTGTCTCATGTACAAATGTCATTGTTGCTGTCTTGTCATATGTGGAACTGGGATTTGAGGTTTGTCCTCATCTCCCTGTAAACTGGTTGAACCGGTGAGGTTTGGGGCCTGACTTTGCTCCTCTCCCTTGTAAAATTGCTGTTGCATATAGCTGTAAATGTTACCTGGAAAATCTGTTGTAATTGTTTAATAAAATATAAAAAAAATACAATGCACTTCTCTGCGGTTTCAGTCACCAAATTGAATTCTGAACGCGGATTCCAAACTCTACCGGGAAGATTCCCAGTTTTAAAAATTGAATTCTTTTGGCGGGACTTTCCAGGTTATAATCGAGTACAAATGTGTGGAAGCGGCGCTGATTGGCAGCTCGGACAGGGGTGAGGTGAGAAAGAAACAGCAAAGTTTTGGCGGGAGCGGGAAACTAAGACTGCTAGATCCCCATAAGACAGCTCTCCGCCCAAAGACAGCCCATGGCTGAGTGTTCAGGTGGGCGCACCTGGAGAGCTCTGTAACCGTCAGCATATTGCACTGATCTCCTGGACATCTCGCTGCAGCAGGGGACTATCCGCAGTATGTTACAAGGCCACCAAATGTTTTAGCTCCCCCACCGCCACCGGCAGAAGCCGTCAGCATCATCACATCTCGGCTGTCACTCTCCGAGTTGTCACCCTAACGTGGATGAAGTGTTAATTAGAGTCCCCCTCCCGCCGGGGCTCATTTCACTGGATTTTTTTTTCAGCTCGACTCTCTGTCGAGTGAAAGGAAAGCGGGTCTACCAGAGGAATGAGGGTCACTTTTGAAAACAGTACAAGGCAACACTCCCCAGAGTCAGAGATCAGATTTCGATTAGGATCGAATATTTTGATTCCCAGAGAATCTGACCTAGGAGCATCTGTGGAGAGAAACACGGTTTACCTTCCAGGTTCCTCCATGTTCTGTTTGTCTTAGATTTCTACCGTCCGCAGTAATTTGCTTTTATTCGGGAGTTAAAGCTCAATCTGCTTGGTCATGTTATGGCCCACGTTTGGGGAAGCAGGTGGGACTTGAATCCCCGGTCCAGAAGTACGGACACTACCCCAACGCCACAACACAGTCCGCCCTGATCCTCAAACGGCAATGCGTGGCCTGACTTTCAATGAACCTCTTCCCTCCAACTATTAACACACTCAAAACATGAGGTAGCCCCAGCCCAAACAAACGCAGACCAACAAAATGTTGACAGGGCGTGTACGTTCGAATTCTGTTGCATGTAAGGCGGTGGGTAAGATCTATCCGTTTCTAAATACTGCCACAAGTCAACTGTTTTAGTCTAAACCAACTCCTGACAACATCGAGGGGCGCAGTCTCCTGTTGTATAGATTGGGTACAGAGTGCTGTATGCAGCTACGAAAATGGCAACACTTTTGCCTTGAAGTAATTCTGTCAAAAATGGAGAAATCTGCAGCATTTGTTTTTTTTTCAAATGTTAGATTGGTTCATGATCATTTCGTGTGAAGCAGCTCGGGCCGTTGTCAGTCCATCTCAACGGTTTTACACCAAAAAAAATAAAGCTTTTTCCAAGCACGTCAGCCTCACCGCGCGTTCAGCTCGGGGGCTGAAATCCTGACTAGGGCAAAGCAAAATGAAAAATAACGCGCCCCGTTCTGTGTTGCAGAATCGCTCCGGAGACGGTGTTTTGAAGGTTTGTGAATGTTTAATACGAGCTCGGTTTCCAGTAGCCCTGACGGACCCCTGTAAAGCACAGCTTCAATGAACCAGCCTGCTAATGTACTTGAACTCGGTCGCAAAGTCAAGTGAGTGTGAAGCCAGTGTTATTAACTGTGTTTCAGTTTAAGACTCGAGGAAGCCAGTGTGGGTGAAAACTGTACCGTCTGCCCCGTTCTCCCCGTGTCCAGCACAGAGACTCACTCCCTGCAGCATACTGACCCCAGCAGCGTCTCCCCGCTAACCTGCAGGCAAATGACGGCTAGAGGTTCTGACAGCTTACTGGCCTGATTTGTAAACCCTTGTGAATCCAGGAGATGTATTTGATAGGATGAGAGAGCGCGCAGACAGTAAAATCGGGCCCAACGACTGTTTTCAACTCCTAAGATTTCCCCTTGACTCTGTCAAATTTTGTTCTGCTTCCTTTTCTATTTGTAGTCCACCCTGACAGCAGGGTGTCAACAATGGATTAGATTCCCTACTGTGTGGAAACAGGCCCTCCGGCCCAACAACTCCACACTGACCCTCCGTAGAGTAACCCAGCCAGACCCTCGATTTGCCCCTGATTACTGCATGTAACACTATGGGCCATTTGTGATTGTGGGAGGAAACCCACGCAGACAGAGGGAGAATGTGCAAACTGGAATCGAACCGGGGTCCCTGGCGCTGTGAGGCAGCAGTGCTAACCACTGAGCCACCGTGCCGCCTCGATAGACACGGGAGTTCATGTCTGAGGCTCTGGTTAACGATCATTCACGCTCAAACCCAGGGAACTGTATCCTTCCTGTGTACACAGAAACAGGTCGATCAGGTCTATGCCAATGGGTATGCCTCTTGTGCACTTCCACACCTCCCGCCCCCACCCCAACACCCCCCCCCAACCCCAACACCCCCCCCCCCCAACACCCTCGTATACTTGTCGAGCTATCTCTGAATTATATTATCGCAGGCCCAGGGACTGGACTAGCTTAGACAGCCCCATTAATTCGTTCAACCCTTCATTTCGTTCTCTCCTGGGGACCTGGATGGTGAATGTACAGAGCAGTTGACCTAAGTTGCATGATCAAATGGTGAGGCAATGTGTTAATGTCACTGGACCAGCAATCCTGTAACCCTAGGCTAATGCTCTGGGGCCCTCGGTTCGAATCACCCCAAGGCCGATGATGAAATTTGCATTTAAATAAAAGTATACTATCCGTTGCTCTCAATTCGACTCGCAAATACCTTTTAGGAAGGAAATCTACCGTCCTTACATCTGACTTCAGACCCTGTAGTTGACTCTTAACTCTCCTCTGGTCAATTTAGGAATGGACAGTAAATGTCAGTTTAGCTAGCGATGCTGAATGGATAGTTTTATAAAATGCTGGAAATAAAACCAAAAAGTGCAGGAGAAAGCAGCGTTAACTTTTCAAGCCCAGTACCCTTTCTTCAGAACTGATATTTAATCCTAAAATTGAAACCTCTCAACAGAAGACCACCGTGGAAGTTGCGAATGCAGACTTGGATCTCAACGAGATCAAAAGAGTGCCGATTCTGAAGAAATCCTTTCAAACTGGAACCATTAACTCTGCCCGTCTCTGCGCAGATGCTGCCAGAGCTTCTCCAGCAATTTCTGTGATTTTTTTTGTTTCAAGTGTAAGCTCTGTCGGTTTCCAATCCTCTCGCCTTCTCATTCGCATGGTGTCCCGTCTGATTTCCAGACCATCCATCTCCCTTTTAAGGGCCTGGTCTGTCAATGTTCCAGGTGGGGAAACGCTCTCTGTAACAGGGTAGGGAGGTGTTGGAATGGAAGTCTAGCTCATGGCTTCAGTGAATTGGGGGTTGCTCCGACTCTGTTGGCACCGTGTGGCAATCAAAGATGTTTTTTCCAAGCCGGATGTTGTGCCGTACTGTTTAAGTGTCATGAAGACTTTGACTGTTTCCCTGACGGTTTAATCACATTGCATATCTCAGACTAGTTTGCATTGGCAAGGTGGGAAAGACTCAGGTTAATTGCATAGCCAGTATGAACGGCCACACGGTTCACCCGCAGTGACATGATTTTCACAATGTGCGACTGTAATATTGATAACCATCAGCTCTTGAATATCAAAGGGATCTAGGGTTACCTGGAGAAAGCTGGACTATGGGGACAAAGTTGTCAGCTATGATTGAACGGCGGAGCAGAAACGATGTGCTGAATGGCTTATTTTATGCTCCAATGTCTTATGGTCTTTCCGGCCTTAACAAAGTGTCACTTCCTTGGTGTTTCCAGGCAGATTTTTGCTGCGTATTGGAGCATTGGGAAGATATACGAAACGCCAGCGTTTCTGTTCTGTGAATAACGTTTCGTTCATGACCCGGGAAGGATTTACAAGGTAGACCTAGGTTGAGAGCAGAAATATTGAGCTGCTCGGCTCAGTCCAGAAGCCAACCAACAAGCCAGACCTGGACAACACGAACGAGGTAAATGCAGCCCGTATCTATATTTGTGAAGAACGCAACTCTGTCTCGACACAGACGGCCCAGTGTCACTGAACACAACTCGGGAAAACAACGTAGCACTTCTCAAAGTATTCTTATAGGAAATCTAATCAGTTGTTCTAAGTTTTGGAGATCCCTCGAAATTGGGCCATAATAAACCCCATGAGCTGGTGGGTGGGAACTGTTCCTGGAAATGTAGTGGAGGCAGGTTTAGGAAGGAATTGGATGTTTCTTCGGATGGAAATAGGCTGCGAGAGGAAGGGGCAGGAGATTGGCGCCAAGGCATGAAGCAGCGGGCCGAAAGGCCTCCTCCTGCACACTGAACCCGGCACGTGGCACGTGACCCCCCCCCCCCCCGGCTGTTTCCAGGGCAACGTGCCTCGGCGTTCCATTGGGAGACAGTCCCAGGAAAGGACAGGGTGCACAAGCGTGCAACTCTCTCCTAAGATCTGATCACCCCCCCTCCAGACCTGACCCCCCGCCCTCATCCGACCTCCTCCCAGATCTGATCACCCCTTCCCAGATCTGACCCCCCATGCCCATAACTAACCTCCTCCCAGATCTGATCACCCCCTCCCAGATCTGATCACCCCCTCCCAGATCTGACCCCCCATGCCCATAACTAACCTCCTCCCAGATCTGATCACCCCCTCCCAGATCTGACCCCCCATGCCCATAACTAACCTCCACCCCCAGATCTGCCCCTCCCCCAGATCAGACCCACTCCCCAGACCTGATAACTTCCCTCCCCCGGACCTGATCAGCCCCCTCCCCAGATTTGACCTCCTCCTCAGATCGGACTCCCTCCCTCAGAGCCCGGATTCTGACCCAGCTCAGAGCCCCAGATCTGACGCCCACCCCCACCCCCGCCCTCACCCACATGCCCTTTTTGATTTTCATGCCCATACCATCGATTAGAGGCAACAGTCTGCACTGGCTTCGTTTACTGAACTTTTGCAAAAACTTTCCATTGAGTTGATTTTGGAACATCAGATCTCAATGCACAAAACCAGCCACTAACCCGCAAGAGCAGTTACGGCGTTTCATCCCGGATATGAGAGATTTTTAAACACTGCATAGAAATTACATTTGTGCTGAGCGAATACATTTTGTAAATTAATAAATATCGTTCATTTGATTGTTGCGCTTTAATTTGCATAAAGTTCCTTTCGATGGATAAATTTGAACATACAGTTGCAAAGTCTTAGCAATAATTTTATGTGGGTGCTGGTTGATTGTAACCTGCACATCCGCCAATGAAAAGGGTACTGTTTTGAAGAAATGGAAAATGAACTACACAATATGGTGAATTGGCCACGCTAGATCGTCCATAGTGTTAGGTGCATTAGTCAGAGGGAGTTGGGTCTGGATGGGTTACTCTTCAGAGGGTCGGTGTGCATGTGTTGGGCCGAAGGGTCTGTTTCCACGCTGTAGGGAATCTAATCTAATCTAATCTAATATGTTATTGTCAAAAGTTTGTTCTAATAATATGGTTTGGACACAAACTTTCCAACTTTATCAAAACACCGTCAGTGTATTGATTCTGTTCACTGGCGTGTTTACTTCCCTGCAAATAGTCATTTTCATTCGTTAAAGAGATTGCGCCGGAATATGAAAGGTAACATCTGTCTTCTGCCCCAGACGTGACAGTCCCTCAGCTATTGCGACTATAACACTAGTACTATAGCTAGCTGTATCTCATTCATTCACTGACAGATATGAAGGACACATTAAAGTCTGTTATAACCAGACCTCCAAACCCGCGCCCAAGTGATGGAATTGAAAACGTTGCTATGTGTGAAATGTATAGGTAATTTATCTTTTAAGTCCCTTTTGGCCAGAGTAGACCATAGTTGGAAAAGCTAAGGGATCTGAACGCGGATACAATTCATTTTCAGCTTATTTCTTGTTGAGAGTTGCCCACGTGAGAGAAACTTTGCAGTCACTGACGGCAAATGGCTCGGCTCTCACTTTAGTAAAGCTCAATGCTCCAAACTGGAATACCCAATAGAGTCCCACTCACACTCTCTACCTTATCGGCTTCAGTTCTGTGTTTTTTTTCCCCCCATGCAAGACATATGCATGCTTGCCCGAACGGATTGATGGTGCGACTGTACCGCATATAATCTCTTCCGTCCAGGGGGTGTAGCGCCCCCATTCTCTCTCTTATACATTCACACAAAACGCCCTTTAGCATGCTTTTGCCTGAAAGGTTGTCTTCTTCCTTACATTGGTATGTGTGCTACAAAAGCAAAGCTTTGCAACAGAAGGGAGGCTGTCTTTGTCTTGTTGAGTGTTTTCTGGTGTACAAACCCTCTATTTCTATTGTTATCCGGACAGGTCGATGTATTGGCGACACAGGGACAGCGGGGGGCGCAGTGGTCCGGTTGCGCCTCGCTGGTATAGTTCAGTTACAAACCTGCCTGCGGGAGAGCTGATGCGGTTCAGGAATTAAGGTACTGTAATGCCCCACTTATATTCCAATCTACTTCGCAGTAAACCATTTTCATCCACATTTCGACTAATAATTCGCTCTAGTCCGAGCCCCAAAATAAACAAAAATAGTGTAAACATAGAGGTCAGTTCATACAGCTTCAGTATTCACGTCGGTGACATTTCTGTTACGTTCACTTGTGTGGATTGAGATGTTAAATAACAGCAATGGTCTGCAGTGAGAAACGTTAATTTATATTAACACTGTCGCTATTTCTCAATTGAGAACCGGTACGTTATCGCCCTCAAAATTGCAATCAAGCGTTTGAACACAAAAAGCAACAGCGCATTACACGTTTCGCAAACCGAACTAAGAATATATTAAGACAGTGAACAAAGTATTTAAAATCAAACACTGCAATTCAAATATTTACAAGAATAAATTAGAGGCTATAGCATTGTTTTATTCGCCTGCTTTCAGTTATGGTTCTCAGTTTCAATTTGTTAAAGGAATGACTGACTCTGAATCGAAACATTTCAAAAATGTAAAATCTAACGATAAAGAAAATCTCGCTCTGCCATTTCCTTGCACTGTAGTCCGTGTTATGAATTTTTGTTGTTAATAAAATGATTGTATTCGAATTGGCAATGAAACTACATCGCGGTGCTTGTAAATTTCCTTCAGTTGCTGTTAAAAAAAATAGATTTGCACAATTCGAAATCTCCAGGATTTTGAACATCTATTCGATGTCAAAACTAAATGTAATCGTACGGGGAAACAAGGCCGGGCACGTTTGCATCCCATAATCTTCAAACCCAGAAATCGAAAATTCCCTAAAACGAAATTTCTGGAATCTGAGAGATAAATCCATCTTGTGCTAATTTTCCCCGAATTTCTAACAGACACAGCAGTGGAATATTCAGCGTAGAATGTGGAGAGCCGGACAAGGTAACAGAACAATTATTTAGGAGAGTATGATGCACATATATAAAAATATATTTTGGCCTAGTTATTTTAAGCGATTTATTTTTTAATAAACCCCCTTATTTTAATTTAAAATGTTTCCTTCCATGGGCCAACTAACATGAAATTGCAAGTTCTAAATAATACATATTTAATAAAATCAATGTGTGATTTTTATGAACCTGAAATAAGCAGGCGATTTCCCCAGGATGCCAATTAGAATTTAATAATAACTACGACCCATTCGCTCCCGCGATTCCAACTTTAAAGCAGTTTGGACAATTTTGTGAGCCTGGATTATATTGAGATACGATCCGGAATCGTTTCCAATGGATTGTACGGCGATTTGACATTTGCAGACGAATGCTCCCATTCAGTATAATCTCCCATTGTGTGCGAGAAAAGTTTACACGGGCATATCAGTCTTATTCCGGTGCGCCTCTCGCGATGCGTGGTTTATAGGCAAGTAACGGAAAGTAAGTACATTTTAATTAAATAAACCCAATGGTTTAGCGGCTGAGGGTCACAATTCCCCACTGACTGTGCTCGATCGACTCAAAAGTTGCATTAGTCTTGGCGCGGTCAAATTCGCCTAAACTCACCTAAAAACGTGAGAGGCCACTTGCAGCCACGTCTAAAGGCGTGAAAGCGGCCCAGTGATGTGTGTATGTCTAATTTCTTTTTAAAGCCCCTCTTATTTAACGCTTGAGCACTAATGAAGGAAGACTCCGTGATCTTAACTCGCTCATCCTGCAACTTAGCCACATCAATCTCCTCTGGTCAGTACAGAGACCAGAGTCATTTTTAAAAATATAAATTGAGCAGGATTGGGACTGTCCAGTCCCCTTGGTGGGGCAATTTACACGCAAGTTAGTGAAGTCTGCCGCTAATAATCATTTCAATAATTGTTGTAAAAGATCCAGAGTCTGATCAGAGAAGAGGGAGAGATTTTCTCCAACATCATAACCAAGCCGCCGACACTGATCTTACTGAGAGCGGCTCACTCACACCTAAGGACATATGCCGTTGATGAAATTCAGATGTTATTAAAGGAAGACGAAAAATATTTTAATTGAGATATTACGACTTCAAAACGCCAACCGCGCAGTTGGAAAGAACATAACAAAACGTCCCAGAGTAACCGTTCAGATAGAAGATGCGTTCTTTATACATATAACCACTCTCAGAGCTGCTGCGCAGACTATTTTAGTGATAGACATTAGGACACACTTGCTGGCGGCGAGTGCAGATGTCAGATGAACCAAAAATCAAACGGGTGTGTGTGTGTGTGTGTTTGATGAGGAGGATATTTGCAGATGTCTCGCTTCGAAGGACCTGCTTGAATATTATCTCCAGTCCCTTGTTGCAGTCGAAAAGAGGGAGACAAACTGACAATGGGTGCCGGCTAACGCCGCCCGATATCTGAGCAATCTATCACTGCATATTTCAGCGCAGAGATACAGGCTGGAGCTGGGGCGTAGATATCAGGGTGCTGAGCGCAGCCTATCTCGCCTCTCTGCTCCTGGGGAGATTATCAGACGCGAGAGCCAGGTGCAAGGTTGGCAATTTGCTCAGGAATATAAAATAAAAAGAACCTCGTTCGTGTTCCTCGCTTTCCAACATTCGTTTTATTGTCAGCGAACATCACTGAGTTAATCATTAAAAATCTGATCAAATGTGAAGCCTCGCTTTTGTTTAACATTGTATTTTATTTTTAAAAATGTACTAGCAAGTCGTTAGGAGTGCGGACATATTGGTTTAAAATCTGAACGCGCATCAAGTGTCCAGGCTCGCCCGATGCCCTGCTGGAAAGACAGTCTTTGCTCGCTTTTGGGGAGTGCAATCTGGGGACTGCAGCCTTCGCTTTTAAACAAGTGTGTGTGTGTTCCAGTAAACATTTAACACACTTTGTATTAAGTGAAGTCAATGACGGCCACTCTTGTCAGTCACGGTACAAGCGAGTGGCCCGAATGAGACACCTTCGGTTCTCCTCGGTATCTCGGGGAGCTCTCTCGCCTTTCCCAGCCGGAGCGAAGTCTCTGGGCGGCAATTGGTCACATTTAACGATTTCCTCCCCTGTCATTTTAACATAAACAAAAACACGAGCGTTTCCGAAACCATTAACTCGTCACTTACGCCGGCTCACATTTCCAGGGCAGAAATATGCATGTCGCCAGGCTTATCCTGAAATACTGTCTCGTCAAACATTTTGTTTTTTAAGTTTGTGAGGAGGGGAAATGGGAAATCAGTGCTGAGTCAAGTTGAGGGAGTGAAATCAGGGTGCGTTTCGCTGTCAGCTTTTTTCGCTTTCATTATTATTGCCTTGAAGCTGGGAAGTTGCTAGTTTGAAGGGGAGAGTGTGTGTGTGTGTGAGAGAGAGAGAGTGGAGCTGCTGCCGGTGAGTGGGGACCGCACCTGGTCTCATGTGTGTGTGTGTGTGAGAGAGAGGGAGTGAGTAGAGCGGGCCCGTGGGAGGCGCAGTGCTACAGCGGCCAAGACAGCGTGCACAACCTGGGGGGGGGGGGGGGGAGGCGCATCTCCAGCGTGCTGGCGTATGTATCCGTGCGCCGGGCTCTCCAACCCCCTCCCCCCCCCTCTATCCCCCCCCCCCCCCCCCCCCCTCCCCCCCCCCCCCCCCCCCATCGTTCTCCCTGGCTCTATACCCACCCCGCTCCAAAGAAGGGTCCATGGCACATTCCCACCCGAGCACCCAGGGAAAACCTCAGCTTCGCTTCTTGGGATTTACTCCTAGCTCATTTCCTCCTTCATCATCCCTCAAAAAAAAAGAGAAATCACCCCGAGAAGATTGGATTGCAAGTTTTGTCCTGGCGAGTCTCAGCACTGCTCCCTTCCTCCCTCACTGGGTTCCCCCAGGTGCCAATAAGTAACGTCTTTACTTCAGAGCAGCCTTTATTTTTAAACTGAACCAAGTGCTGATCTTGTAAGTGCAACGATCAATTACTCACCAATACCAAGTTACAAAGCGAGCTGTCTGCCGCCTCATTTCCCCCCCCCCCTCTCTCTCTCTCCCTCCTGTGCATGTGAACGTGTGTAGGAAATAGTTTGTATCGATTGTGCTAAAGTTAGCATTAAAGTTGGGAGTTGTGGGAAGGTTGGGGGGGGGGGGAGGGGGAGAGGTGGTGAATGTGTGAGTGGACGCCGCTTGGTGCTTTCAGAATAGTAATCCTAAGGATGGCTCTCACTACAGGTCCCGAATCTCTGACCAGGGGCTTCAGCAGACGAGAACCCGAGTGTCGAAAGATGCTAGACGGCATCAAAATGGAGGAGCACCCGTTACATTCAGGTCCTGCTACCTTGGGAATGCTACTGGGTAAATCAAGTCTTTATACCATTTATACAGTCTCATTTAATTGAAAACAAAGTAAGCGCCATTTGTTGCATACCGTGAACCAAGCTATTGCTGGCTTTGTGTGCAACCTTTCACTGACTGAGTGGCCAGTTGTAGATGTGTCAAGTAGCTCTCGGACACTCAGTGAAACCGGCACTCTGTACAACAGGATTTATTTACGAAACAACGTTGGGGGAACCATCGCTGCCGGTCGATATGGCACTAACTTTCTCCAAGTTGTTCTCTGCCTCCGACAGCCCACGTCTCTTTTCTCAAGGAGTGACACATTCTCCCGAGCTGTCCCTGAACAAACCTTTGCCTGTAGAAGTGGGGAATCATTCTGGCGGGGATGAGGTGTAGGGGGGGAAGATACAGTACAGATCGATGCGCTGGGGAAGGGTCAATATGAAAATAGCCAAAATATAAAAAAAGCACCCATCATCCAGCAAGATATACTTTTCTCAATGCATTTTTTTTGTGTTTATTGCTGCAGGTTCTGACTGTAAACATAAAGAAGTATGCGACGGTTGTCAAAGACCTATCGAGGATCGCTTTCTGATGAGAGTGAATGAAGCCTCTTGGCACGAACATTGTCTGCAGTGTACCGTGTGTCATCAGCCTCTCACCAGGAGCTGCTATTACCGAGACAGGAAACTTTACTGCAAACAAGACTATGAACAGTAAGTTCGTGCCCATCTTGTTTAAAGAACACAGGGAGACTGTACCCCATTTAATTTTTTTTTCTTCTTCTGTAGTGAATAAGGATTGTTTTGAGGGATGGGGGGAGATACTGACGCCGCAATTTTCCAGATTACTTTGCAAAACACAAAGTCAGTTTCCATCACAGCCTCCCCCTCACCCCCCAAAATATTGCTTCCATGGTCACTATTATTGACGGTGAGTTTTTCTTTGTTAACCAGAGCTTTTGACTCAGGGATTTTTTGTTTTAAAAATAGGAATATAAAAGCCTGCTAGCAGAACAAAACCCGCGCATTTTTCCAGGCCCTATTTCTGGGGTTTCCCACGTTCTCTCAGGATATTTAATGCGTGATAATAACAAAACAAAAACGGCTGATTTGCAAATGTCAGTTTCGCGGCCTATATCTCTGGGCCTGCCTTACTCCGCCAAGGTGGAAATGTAATCATGGATTCGCTTCCATTTCACGTGAGGGTCGGTGCCTCCGAGATTCCGCTTGGAAAAGCCAGCGGAATCTTCTCTATCGTTTCTTTCATGCAGTTTGACCTTGTTCTAAGGTACAGTAACGGTGCCACAATAATTAGACATCCCCCAGCAAAGAGAACTTGGTCGATGTTCTATGTCAAGAATTTTCTTTTGTTTTTGGTAACTGTATTGTGTGTGTGGAACGATAATGAGAATGATATCGATATTAGCCGAGATTGGCAGTGTGACTGTGGATATGTGTGTTTGGAGCACAGTTTGTGGTATAGCTATGAGTACATATTTTAATACTCTCACCTTACTTTCGAAGAGAATAATTTTAACACATGAGGAATGGTTGTATCTAATTTTTTTTCCTCTTAAAAAAAAGCTCCGTTTATGTCTGGGTACAACATGACCACAAAACCCCAAATGATACCTCAAGTATTTCCCCCCTCGCCATCATTATCCTCAACAGAATCAACAATATGCATACAGCATTCGTTCATAATAAAGCAAGTGCTGCAGAAACAAATCGCAACTGAACGGAATCGAATGTATTGTGTGTGTGTGTTTAATTCAAATCCCCTCGTGCAGCAGTCCCTACCTCCACCCGGCTATTTGCCTGTTTCTCTCCATTTAGAACTTTGTTGTTATTTTTTTCTTTTTTTGGGGGGGGGGGGGGTGGAGGGTTGAAGGAGGGAGGGGGGAGTGTCACTGAAGGTGCCGGCAGTGTCATCACCTGGGCTACTTTAGCACTATTCTCTTCGCTGAAATTAGCGGGCTGCCAGATAAACTGCAGGTAGCTAAATATCAAACAAAACACTCGGGCAAAGTAATGCACACGCCGCCGTGGACCCGGGACAGCAATGGCAAGGCGCTACAATCCTATCGGCCTGGACCGTTTCAGCTTCCCCCAACCCCTCCTCAACACACACACAAAAAGCCCCCCACCTCAAAACCCTCCAAAGATTCGCTGTGATGGGTCAGACACACTGACCCACTGCTGTTGCATGAGTCGGATTGACACTTTGCATTGAGAGTGAGCGAGCTTCCAAATAAAAACCCCGTAAATCGGCCAGTGCTGATACATTTCTCTGACACCACTATTTTTCGTCTTTAATTAATACATTTTGTTTTAAATCAAAATTGCTTTAATGTTTTTTTAAAAAAATGGTGTTTGAGGTGTCACTTAGGCTTTGGGAGTTTGATTCAATCTGTAATTATTCAGTATTCCCACGTTTATGGGTCAGATGTAGATATTTGTACAAGTTCTAAATATGAGAAAGAAACGTGGGGGGGGGAGGAAATCAGCCTGTCCCGGGTCGGTATTTTTAAAGATCTTTCAAAATAATTTTTAAAAAGCCCATCCTTCACACATTTCCCAAACAGAGTCTCGCAGTCAGACCTGGAATGCAATGCGAAAGCTCCAGCGGTTTCACACAGGCCTTTGGATGAATACAGGTTCTGGGCAAAGTCACGTTGGACGGGTTTGGGGGGCACAGTTTGAACTCAAAACCAAGCGCCCGGATTTGACCGGTCCAACATGTGTGTTCGCCGGCCTGGAAATCAAAGCAGCGTTTACAATTGACTGCCTTTGATCGGCTGGAAAATGCCACCGAAAGTATTTATTATCAAAGACAAATTTAGTTTTTAATATTGAAGGGCGATTGTGCCATCTTCCCAAATAGTTGTTCAAGTGGGAAAGGGACAGAGTAGGCAAGAAAAGAAAGCTGATTGTGAATTCTTGGCCTTGCTGGATCCTGGAATTTTCATTTTCTAAAACAAAAGTTAGTTACACTCCGAACGGAGAGCTCAGTGGAGCTTAAAAGTTGCGTTTTATATGCACGCATTGGTTTTTGTTCTCAATTATTAACAGCGTTCCTAAACATTGCGCCCTTACTTAAATAATCGTGAAGTTTTCCTTTCGCAAACCGCGCTCTCCATTTCCCACCCAACAGTCTGGAACAGAAAAGGCTCCTTTATGGAGTTTAATTCCGGCCAGACCATCCCAGAGCGTAGGGTGGGAGAGGGGGAGAAGGTGGGGGCGCGCAGAGGAAAAGCGGACGATGAAGTGTTGAAGACGGAAGGGGGGAAGGTGGAAGGGGTGAGGGGGGGTGGGGGGTGGGGAGGTGTGAGCACAAGGTAGGAAGAGAACAGGCCAAGGTGGGAAAAGAGAGATGTGAGCGCGAAGGAGCAAAGGAAAAAGAGGGACTGCAGGAATGAAGGAAAGAAAGAAAGGGGATTGGGAAGGAGAGATAGAAAATAGGGAAGAGTAGGAAGGGGAAGGGGACAGCAGGGAGGAGAGAAAAGCAAAAAAAAGAGTGGGAAGAGAGAAAGGAAAGAGAGTGGGAAGGAGAGAAAGGCAAAGTAGGAAAGAGATAAAAGAAAAAAAGTAGGAAAGACAGAAAGGAAAGAGAGAGGAAAATGGGAGACTGAGAAGAAAGGGAAAGTAGGAAGGAGAGAAAGGAAAAAAAGAATGAGAAAGACAGAAATGAAAGAGAGTGGGAAAGAAAGGAGAAAGAGTGTGGGAAAGAAAAAGGGGAGAGTGGGAAGGAGAAAAAGAAAAAAGGGGAGCAGGAAGGAGAGAAGGGGATAAAAGGGAGGGAGGAACAAAAAGGCAAGGGCGAGAAGGAGGAAGATAAGAAAAGGGGGAGAAAGATGTGTAGACTCATAGCAGAGTGCGGTCCATCTTGCTTGCCTGAGTGGGGTTTAATGGTGTGAGGCAGTAGAAATGCTGGAGGAGTTTGTTGCAAGTGTTTTGGAGAGTTCACGTGTCAAGTTGATGCACAGAGGCGGCGCCTTTCAGCCCAGGCACACACTCTGACCGGGATAGTGCGGGAAAGGCAGCACGCGTCATTACAGCTGGCTGATTTATTCGGCCTCTTGACTAAACAAAAAAATTCAACCTTTCAAAAATGACATGATTTATTTCTGTCTTTTCACTTTTTTTTGTATTTTTTTTGAAAAAATAAAGGCAAGTTACGGGATGGTGTGTGTGATCTCTCTGCAGTCTCCGCAGTAACAGGTGGTAGGGCAAGCAGACGCGAGGGGAAATCCAGAGCTCCCAGCTCCCTGTCAGACTGGGTCTAAACCTGCCCTCTCATTAACGTGTGTCTGTCTGTCTGTGTGTGTGTGTGTGTGGCGGGGAATACTTTTTTCGGGGGTGGGGAGGGCAGTTTTTTCAAAACTCGTTTGAAAGTTTGGTCACTGCGGTTTGAAAATTTGAGCAGTCAACTGAAGTAGATTAAAAAAACTCCCCAATTTTACCCTCGCCATGCACATATCCCTCAGAGAAATATTCCCCGCGGACTATGTATTAAACACTTTCGGCACCACGAGTTCTCAACACATCTTGGTGCCTTCAGTTTTTTTTTGTTTTGACGCGGTTGGTGGGATTTTAATGTATAGGAATGTATATTTAAAGTGTAGGAATTAGATGGTTAGATCGAGAGCCGACGGACTAACCCTCCAGAGAAATAAACTTACTGCAGTGCTTTGATTTCTACGATATCTCTTGTAAAGTGAGAGTTTGAAATGCTCGAGAAGCTTCCGTTGGTACGGTGAAGTCGACCTTAATAAAACCTTTAGGCCCGAAGCAGTTTTGAAAGAATTTCGTTTTTTTTAAAAGAAAATCAACCATCTCTGAAGTGCAATTGTTGGACTGTGTGCATTCTATTACAGTGTCAGGGAAGGTATCCCGTTTGGATCGGAGAAATTATATTTTGCGTGAATTCGGTATAAAACAAACGACAACATTGCAAACGAACGATGTTATTTTCAACGACGCAACTCCCTATGAAATAATAAAAATGAACTCACACGATTGCAGATAAGGGCTGTGTTATAGTAACACGGGAAGCACTACATTTACTTTCGGTAGTGCTTCTGAATAAGACCACGCGTTTGAGAGGTTTAGATCACTGAGCTGTTGTGTTCCGTTTCTATTTAATTCAATTCAAGGCGAATGATTTGAAACGATTTTGAATGGCTACAAATGATTATTCTGTCTGTTGCAGTCAGCTGGTGTAAATTGTTTGCGACTGAGTTGGTGTAACGGCTGTCAGAAATCAAAACGAGCCCCATAGAAATGATCACGTTGCTAAGCAGAATTTTTTTCTTACAGTAGTTCCTACAATTGTTCCTGTTTGGAACACGCTCATTTGCCAGTTCTCTCAGAAGTGTATGCTGATAACAGTGTTGTCTCTGGAAGTTAATTGCAAAGAAATCAAAATTGCCATCATATGATATAGGTGTACAATTTATGTTTGGGAACATTCGTAAGGTTGTAATTTAATCAAGGGATTGATACTGGTTTTCAGATCACCATTGCAAAGCTTTAATATTAACTTGCTGCTTAAGCTGTAACATTTACTGAGATACGTTACAAGGAATTGAGAGTTGTGGAAACAGCAATTCTGTCAGCCATTTAGTTATCGTTGTGGACAGTTAACTCACATAATCAGAAAAGAAATCGCCTTTGGTGGGAATTATCATCACTCTATGATTGTGTAAAATATTCATTTACAATGTTCTGTCTGGAAGAAATTTATTACAAGCTGTATTTTTTTTTGAAAAAAAACTTAATATAAACCTTATTAGGATTTCTCTGCTACGACCAAATTTGCATTACCGATATGTCAGAATTGCCCAATATTCACAAACATTTACCTCCACCAATCTGCTCCTTCCTGTCTGGGCTGAAATGCCATTGACTGATACAGGTTGACTACTTATTCTGGGGTTTCTGATCTGAAGTTCCCACTTGTGACCAATTCTGTGAATTCATAGCACAAGGGCTCAGTTTGTTTCACCCTTATGTGAGTTTCTGAGTTAAGCTTAGCCCTTAGTTATTTTAGTAAGACTTTCTTTCACCAAATTTTGGGCTTTCCAGAGAGAATCAATGTGATGTCATTCTTAAAAAAATAAAAGGTCTACCCCACATAGCTGTCCACTGCATTATCACACTTCATGCCTGTCACTAAAATTTAGGCCCTTTTTATATATAGGGTTTTAACATGGCCACTTCAATCACTGAAGCATAATAGTACTCTGCTAGAAGCCTGGCAACTAAACAAAAGACAACAACTATTGCTTTGCATCAACTTTTGTCAGGCATTCACTAGGCTTCCCAACAGGGCTTTAAGTGGTTAGTGGCAACAATGTGAATTTCATAGCTACAGCATGAAAATCCATTGCCATGGATACTGGCAGTAAATGCTTACATAGGAAAATCTTTGTTGAGGTTATTGTGCTTATGAAAGGTTTACTTTTAATGCAAACTGGTATAACATTACATTTCCTCAACACTGGCTGAGGTCTCTGCTCACTCTATTATGCAAAGTTTGAAATACTAAAGTTTGATTTACCTGAGCAGGGAACCTTGTGACATCATGTGGATCTGATGCAAAATTATTTAAATGTACAAATAAGTTATACATTGACCTGGCATGTTAAATGGTGCAGCTGAGATGTGTAAACTGTTCTGTAGCAGAATACTTTATACTTATTAACCTCGGTTGAATCATGATACCTGGTGTGACATGACATGGTAGCCTGCTGTGAACGCCACCTCAGACTGACAGCAACAAACATTTAATGAGATGGGATGCAGCCACATAAATCAACAGCCCTTTGGAAGAACCCTGTTCTGAAATGCTTTTATAAGTAGGTATGTTCAGCATGGTAACCCATAGTTTTTTTTCTCTCTACCCTTTTATCGGACCTTCTTAAACACGAAAGGCACCCTACAAATTGAAACGTTGTATCCTAATCACTTTTTTTTCTAACATTACAAAGAAGCTGGTGCTTTATCATTGGAATTTTTTGTCAATTGAGACCACAAGGAAAAATGTTACATAAAGTGTGGAGTCAAATTTCTTTACCCACTTTAATTTGTTAATTAGGATTACAGTACATGCTTCCTAAATTATGGGCACTGCTGATTGTTATTGTACCCAAAGACTTGTCTACATGGCCTATTCTTAAAGGAATCAAGCCCAGAAACCATGCAATTTTTACGAAAAACTGATTTTTTTCATAAATGCTGTGTATTTAATATTATTTTTGTTGTAAAGAGCAAGTGAACAAAATGCGTAATATCTATTTAAATGTAAGTTTCTTCAGGATATTTAGTTTCTAGTAAATTAAACTTTTAATTTTGTTTATAGTAAGGCCATATAGTGGCTGAAATAAAGGTATCATACCAGAAATGTATACGATTTACCCTGTTGTCATTGCTGAATAAGACAGGAATTTAGTTGGTGTGTATGCAGTACTCCAGCATGCAATTTGTCTTAGGTTATACCTTATGATGAAGTCTAAAGTTACAGTTGCACTACTATCTTTATGTTTCACAGTGATGCAAATGCGGCAAAGTAACTGTAAAGTCAAGTCTAGACGTGATTCTGAAGGGGAGCAGTGTGACACACCTTGAAAAAGGTCATCTCCTGTTCCTTATTATAGCTTCAGAGCAGTCTAACGCCCAGTTTTAAAACATGCTGATGAGTTCATTAAAGGAAATCGTAGCTGTGGCATAATTGCGTAAGTGTTGGTTAAATTCTGGAAGTATCAGTGCTGTCATTTTCTGAGAGCTAACAAATAAAAATACTGTTTTAGGCAATGAACAATTAGATTTGTATATGTTTAATCTTGAAATACCACAATGTTGGGAATGCTGTTTTGCTTCTGTAGAGATTCTAAGATTTGTTGGTGAAGCAAGTATTGAGTTGCCCTGATAGTTGTGTGCACCAGCAATACCTCCAAGGAGAGTTTAATTCTTTATTGGTGCTATGTTTTACTGAAAGAGTGGTACAGTTACCTTCAGAGTATCAGATTAGAACAAGCAGTCAGGGTCCACTTCTGCCTGCTGTTCATTGAATACTGCTGGATCTATCTGTGCATGTAGATGTCTGGTAAGGACAGCAGTGGACTCAGCTGTGATGTTCAGCCCATTGGGAGTAGCTGGTTGACATCTCCACTCTACACTTGCACATGAAGCAAACCAGGTACCACGGCCTGCCATGTCTCGCTGTAAATCACTCCCCTCAGGAGATGGGGGGATATAGAGGGGGAGAAAATTGGAAAGAGAAAGCACATGTGTATTTCACTTTTAAAAATGCAGACGATTCTGTAATTTAATCTTGGTAACACTTTGAGGCTGATTTCCCTTGTTTTCTCCGAGTAGAAAAGTATGAAGATTACAACTTAATAGAATGGTCATGTCCTTAGAGTGGAGTTAATAGTGGTCATGTCCGTGGCGCTGGTGCTAATTTGAAAGGGACTTACCTTAGAATCTTCCTGTTTCAGGCAGTAGCCAATTTCAATATGCAATATGAGGGCTTTGATTGTGATTTCAGTTTGGAAATGGTTAGAACATGTGCTGTGCAACGCTCCATTCATTACATGGGTGATTAGAAAGATATTATAAAATTGACAAGGAGCATCATACAGGATTGCAGCTCTCTGACATTAAGCAGCCCAATGTTGGTAAGCCTTAATCTAACAAATGGCATAATGTTTCTGTTAAGTCATCCACTCACTGGTTTTATTTACATGAGGCTGGTGCCACAAAATCATGGCTCTCTTTTCACCATGGATACAAGCAAACTAAGGTTAGCTTCATTCCCTTTCCAAAACTCCACATCTTTTTCTAGCTAACTCTCTAGAATTTTGAGACTTGAATGAATGAATGAAAAGGAAGCATGAAGGGAGTTAGTAAAATATTGAAATTAACAAATGCGATAAAAAGAAGCTTATTAGAATTTTTGGATCCTTTATATTTTGTGCTTTAAGCATGTCCTTTATTAGATAATGGAGATTAGCTTATAATACATAACTGCATTTACCTTTCTAATCAGTGTTCAATCAGTTAAATTAAGTGCAGTATTTACAAGTGTAATGAGGCATTTCATGCTTTGATTCATACGTTCCAATGTTAGTCCACTTTTACAAACAAAACGTACTAACATTTGATAAAGAGTCAAAATTTAGCATTAAGCTGGGGAGTTTTTAAATGCCTTTTACTCATTTGAATGGCAACTGCTTCTTTATCATCAGTGCCATTCAATACTGAGTGACAGCAGCATCTGCTTTTAAAGTTACTAAACATTTGCAGATTTTCTTAACCAGATTTTGATTAACCTTCATTTGGCTTTTCCTTCTCCCCCTCCAGTCATCCTTCGTCTTGTACAGCAGCTGTTGAAGTGCTGCTTTAGCGGTGCAAAGAATCTTTGGGGAGAGCATGTCATTAGGGAACTGTGTTAAGATTGGGAGGATCGGAATACACCCTCATTCTCTCTGTGTTTAGATTGCTGATACTTAAAAAATATTCCTCAGTTTACTGAATAAATAGTGGCCTCCTATTTTCTGGGAAAATTAATTTTCCCATCAGTAAAATGAAGGAAACAATATGGAGGTGACAGACTTATCTTTGTCTCTCCGTAACCTCAGCAGCTGAAGAAATTAAAATGAGGACAAGTAAATAGCTGAAGCATGCAGTATAGACTGATTCCCACTAATCACTGTTGTGTATGTTTAACACCAAGGAATATCGGCAACCAATAGTTTGTCTCCTATGCTGTTAACCTGCCCATGTCTTCCTTCAGACTCAAGGGCCAGATTGTCTGGTTTCACATATATCTGCTGCCACCATAGGCATGATGCACTGAAAGGCCTCCTTCTCTGCTGTATTATTCCATTATTGATGTTTACTTTTATCTTCTTATCCTTAATGGCGTTAACTCACAATAGGTCACGATGTTGCAGATAACAGCCTTAATGTTGAGTTTCAGAGACTTGTTGAATCACGAAGGTCATTGGAATCAAGACTGATAGTGTTCTCCCTCAAAGTCTACCCAAACGCAGCCACTAAATGACTTTATTTTATCTTGGCCAGAGGATGGAGTGAGGAATAGTAGAACTATTGGTACACTCGCATGCCTTGCCAGCAGAGATTGTCTAAGCAAGCAACAACAGGATTGGAACTGTCAGTCCGCTGGTCTGTATGTCTCTGTGCCATATGCACAAGCTTTGATCGATGACAGGGGTGGATCTTTCTTGTAAATTATTCCCCCTTGCAGACAAACTGATTACTTATATGTAGGAGAAAATAACTGGAAGAACATCACAGAAGCTGCAGTATTTATTGTTTTGCAAAATTCTTACAAATAATGCATTATATTTTTTAATGCCATCTCTAATGGAAGAAGGTTTCAGAAGGAGTATTATGGGGTTAGAATAATAAAACTGCACTTGTTTTTTAATTGAGTCATTTTCTTGTAAAAGAGACACTTTTGTGGGAGAGATAGCAGTTGGAACACCCACACATTATTTCCATCATGTTCAAGCTATGCAGCGATGTGGATTGCATCCTCCTATCTCATTGTTTTGGAAACAAGAAGATTTATCTTTCATAGATTGATCTGTGCTCAGATATTATTACACATTCACGATTGCCTACTTAGTGAATCTTGATCCTAGATGACTACGGGGGAAGTATTGGACATGTTGCAGGTACGGCTGGGAGGGAAAATTAGAAAATGGTTTGTATGGTGCACTTCCTCGTAACTACTTAGGGAGTAGTGTTGACAAACTGCTTTATTCAGAGAGTGATGAATGAACTGCTAGAGGGACACTGTGAGGCCTGACTATACCAATGAATTCTCAGAAGACTTGGAACAGATCCTAGAGGAAAAGCGATTGATGAATATGAGAAGTATCATGTTTGTTAGACATTGGCAAAGGACAGAGAGGCATTTTCTATGGTTGTTTTTTAATTTCAAGGATTCCAGTGTTTCACTTCAGATAGTAAATAATCTCATGTTAAACTAAAACCCTGTCTATTTGTTCATTTCAATATAAAGCATAGAGTAGCCTTATTTGAAGAAGAGCTGGGAATACGCCACCAGTTTCTGACCATCACTCATCAAACAATTGCAAACAATTAGTGCAAAAACACATCAACTGGTTAGTTATCTCATTACTATTATTGAGACACAGAATGGAATGCTTCTCATAGAAGGAGGTATTGCCTGTCTGACACTAGCACTCCGCTATAAAAAGTCAGATAGTCCCACTCCCCAGTCCACTCAGTGGAGCCCTGCAAATATTTTCTGTTCTGGGCCTAGCTGTGTGTAAATTGGCTGCTGCATTTGCCTGCTGAAACTAACAAGCCAACTAACAAGTCAATGGTTATGAATTATCTGTGCAGTGTTATTGGATATACTGGGGACTTGGTAGATGGTATATAAATGTGAATTCTTTCTTTTCCTTGTCAAAGGCATGGCCAGGAACTTCACAGAAGTTTTTCAGAGGGTAGGTCAGAAGAGGGAGAGAAAGATCAGGTTGAAAATGTCATCTCTCCAGTAGGCTTGTTTGGACAGGGAGGGTGGAATGTTAATGTCCCAGTGAGATGACCTGGTAGGCAGGCAGATTGGGGCAGCCATGTCAGAACAGTTCCCAACATAGTCCCATCTCAGCAGCATTTTCCCAGTTATGTCTGGCTGAAACCTGGCAGCACACCAAACATGCTAGGGCAATGGGCTGCTGTTCCAGTAGGGCGAGAAGTTCCATGGTTCACATGGCCTCCAGCAGAAAAGGCATAGGTATAGTTCATATATGATTTAGTTACATTGCATCTAAAAATTAAGAAGATGATCTCTTCTTGCATTTTAAAATTAGTCTCTTTTTCCCTTATAAAATTACCTCCATGGTTCTTAAATTGACCGCTAAGAACGTCAGAGCATTTGGTGAAATTGGCACTGATCTTGATAAACTTGTATGCTATTCACTAATCCTTTCCTTCAATGCATGTTATGACATTGCTGCACTAAGATCTGTGGACACATGAGATTTGCTTTAAGCTATGTATGTTAATCCTTTTGTCTCAACTGCGTTCTGAATTTTTGCATGCTTTAGATGGTAGAAATCTTCAGACTGTGCCAAATTATTTCAGCAATTCTACCTTGCAGGTAATTATAGGAGTGGATTTCAAAAGACAGTATTAAAATTAAGGGCATTGTGTGAAGACAGTATTGACATTTTGCATTGTTTTTTTAACAATCTATTTATTAAAAATGTTCTGATTAGATAAAATCAGATTCTATTTGTGAGCTGTTGATTAGAAGTCTTATTCACCAAAAAAGAAGCAAGAGTTAGCTTATTGTTGCAGGTTTTCTACACTTCTATCATTACACACTACATGAAAAAAGACTCATTACCTTTTTAGAGTCTTAGCATTGTGTATACACATTTTATGAGGCTGATCTGATTGAGAATGCAAGAGTTTGGTCAGTTTTAAGTTTGATATGATAACCTTTTGCTGTAAAGGGTGGCTGTGCCTTTATAAGGCTAACAACCTTCATATTTATAAAAGATAAATAGCCCAAACCTCATTAGTCTCCTGTTCTCATTGTCCAGATAATCCAGTAGGGAAACACAACATATAGTTTGGTGATAAGCCATAAACACCAGAAAGTGTTCAGTTTCTGTACCCATACTGTGCTGAGTTTAATTATTATTGGTTAGAGGAGAAAGAGACCATTAAAATTGATCTCCTATTTTTAAGCTTGCAAAGGAGAAAAATGACTAGATTTTGTACTTAAGGTGAATAGCAGCACATCATCCTTCTTCAGGAGGCAAAAAGTAATTTAAAGTTAATTATCCGATGGTCTGAGTTGTTGTCCAGTGCTGAATTCTATTCATTACATCATTCTAATTACTTGATAATTCAACATTTTTAGTGCAACTAGTGACTGAATTATCAGCAATGGATTGGAGAATAGGAATAGATTAAATGTTGAAATAGAACCTGTTCTTGTAAGTACATCTTGCAATAAACATTGGATGTACCTATGACCCACATTCCAAATGTTAGTACAAATGTTGACTAAATTAAAGAGTTGAAGCAATTTAGTTGTACAGCTAGTAACAGCATAGCAAACCTTGCTGATTGTAACCTCTGCTAATAATGGCTGTAAGCCCCTTCCATAGTGTCTTTCCATCACTCTTAATTCAGTTCTAAGATATTTGTGTGGTGTACCTGTGATGACAACTGCCTGATTCCATTTCATTTCAGCCTTTTGGCATAGAGTGGCATAGCCATGATGGGCCAATGGTCTCCTTCTCTGTTCATTCATTCCATGTTGATCCTATGTTGCAAGTTACCTATATCTGAAAGCAGAGTGTACTCACACATTGGCTTGACCCAGCTACAGAATGTGTCTTCTTTGCTGCTTTTGTGGTATAGCACAAAGTTAATATCCAGTTAATTTTCCATGCATTGGAAAAAGGAAGAAAAACAAAGAAAACTTCAAAAACTTGATTTTTAAAATGTATGTCTTCCTGGGAAATAGATGTCACTAGCTAGACTGGCACTTATTGCCATCCATTGCCCTTGTGAAAGTGGTGGTGAGCCAACTTCTTGAAGCACTGAACTCCATGTGGTGTAGGTACTTCCACAGTGCTGCTAAGAAGGGGGTTACAAGCTTTGACCTCACAACAGTGAAGGAACATCAGTATAGCTAGAACTCAGATTAGTATGTGGCTTTAAGAAAAACTCACTGATAGAGGTATTCCAATGCATCTGCTGCCCTGGTCCTTCTGGATGGTTGAGGTTACCAGTTTGGAAAGTGTTGAAAGGAGCCCAAATTAAATTGCGGCAGTACATCTTGTCGATTTCCATTCACTCCAGTTTTGCTAAGGCTATTTGATGCCATATACAGCTAAAGGCTTCTTACCCATCTAATTTCAACAATGTCTCATCCCATTTCTGGAATTCAGCTTTTTTTGTCCAGACTTGTACCAAGGCTGTAATGATATCAGGTGCTGAATGACCCTGGTGAAAACCAAACTGAGGATCAATGATTAGATTATTGCTGAGTATGTATCACTTGATAGCACTTTGATGACCCTTTCCATCACTTTGCTGATGATCTAGAGTACACTGATGGGGTGATCATAGGCTGGGGTGAATTTGTTCTGATTTTTGTGAACAAGACATTCCTGGGCAATGTTCCACATTGCTAGATAGATGCCAATGTTGTAGCTTTACTGGAACAACGTGACTTGGGGCACAGCTAGTTCTGCAGCTCAAGCCTTCAATACTATTGCCAGAATATTATCAAGGTTAAAAGCCTTTGTAGTAGCCAGTGCCTTCAACATATTTTTGATGTTATGGAGAGTAAAGTGAGTTTTCTATAGTCTGGCATCTGATGCTGTGGACCTCACGAGAAGGTGAAGATGAGTCATCGATGTGACATCTCTGACTGAAGATTGTCGCAAATACTTCAACTTTGACTTTTGTACTATTTTGCTGATCTTGACCATTATTAAGGAAGGGGATATTTGTAGAGTTTCCTCCTCCTCCTGCAGTTGTTTAACTGTCCACCACCATTCATGACTGGATGTGGCAGGGCTGCAGAATTCAGATCTGATCTGCTGTTTGTGGGTTCACTTGTTGCATCAGCTGTTCGGCATGCAAGTAGTCCTCTGTTGTCAGTTCACTAGGTTGACACTTCACTTTCAGGGATGACTGGCGCTATTCCTCAAATGCATTCGTGATCTCTTCATTGATCCATATTTGATCTCCTGCCTGTTGGTTCTGCTAGAGTAGGGAATATGCCAATACATGAGGTTACAGATTGTGGCTGACCACAGTTCTGCAGCTGATTGCTCACAGTGCCTCATGGCTATCCAGTTTTGAGCTTCTGGATCTGTTCAAAACTATCCCATTTAGCAAAGTGCTAGTGCCACACAACACAGTGGAGGTTATGCTCAGTGTGAAGATGGGTCCCTCATCATCTGTCACAGATCCAGTCTACCAGGTATGACCTTTAAGAGTTGGCCAATTCAGTCAGTTGTGGTGTTACTGAGTCATTCTTAGTAGTGGACATTAAAGTCCACCATCTAGAGTACATTCTTCTCCCCTGCCACTCTGAGTCGTAATTCCAAGGAGTGTTTAACATGGAGGAGTTTCAATTCATCAGCAAGAGGGTCAAGGATGATGGGAGATAATCAGAAGGAGGTTTCCTTACCCACGTTTGACCTGATGCCAAGAAACTTCATTAGATCTGGAGTCAATGTTGAAGACTCCCAGTGCAACCCACTCCTAGGTGTATACCACTATCCTACCATTTCTGGGTTGCTGGTGGGACAGGGAACACCAAAGAATGGTGTTGGTCATTTCTGGAACATGGTCTGTATGATTGCACATATAATTCCATGGGTGCTTGACTAGCCTGTGGGTCAGCTCTCCTGATTTTAGTACTGTTCCCAGATATTAATGAGAAGGGTTTTCCAGGGTCAACAGGTCTCTGTTTACCCTTTCCTTTCTGGGTTGGTGCTAAGTGGTCCATCAGCTTTATTCATTTATTTGCACTTTGCAATGGTTTGATAAAATGAGTGGCTTGCTCAGTCATTTCAGAGAGTGGTAGTTGCTGTGGGACTGGAGTCAAATGTAGATCAGACTAGATAAGGGTGACAGATTTCCTTTGCTCAAGGGCATTGCAGAATCAGTTGAATTTTTAAAATGGAAATTAACAGTGGTTTTAATTTCAGATTGTATTCGCCATCTGCTGTGGTGGAATTTGAACAACATCTAGGCCTCTGAATAATTGTCCAGTGACATTACCACTGCCTCCCCATAAATGTTGTGATATAGCAAACTTAAACGGGGCAGACGGACTTGGATTTTAAATATGTTGGAAGACAAGCACATACACCGAAGCTGACAGGATAGTACAACAGCCAAATGGTTACCTTGGCAAGCAGAACATTTGTGAAGTATTTAATTATTTTTTCAGATGACAGTTTACAAATGAATCTAAAATATACAAAAGTTTGTAATGGTGGAAGGAAGATTAAGCCATTAAGTATTCTCCTCCTTTCATTATCATGAATTTCTACTTCAGAAGACTAGTCTGCTCAGCTTATGAGACAATCCCATCTAAACACCCACATTCTAGAGATTCTCTCACATATACTTTACATTATTTTTAATTTAGGTACATCTCCCATTGTAAGATCTCAGCCCAAGAGACTTTCCCATCAGGAGGCAAGGTGACTTACCTTGTGCAGCTTTGCAAATAGGAGAGCAAAATGATACATGTGTCAGTGTGTCTGCGTCCTTGCATGGAGAATTAAGCAGTCTCTCCTTAACAACCATCTCAATTGCATGAGAGAGAATATGAATTACTAGATGGAAAATCACAGAGGTGAACCCGTAGGATACCATTCAGTGACGCAGTCAAGGAAGAATTTTCATTATTTGAACAAATGAACTGAAACCCAACTTACACTATTTTAAACAATGTTTAATATATTTGTACCAGCAAATTGAGGCAAGATTGAGTTTGGGACATGTTAAACCTCGACATTCAAAAACAGCTCAGCTGCAGTTTCATAATCAGATACAGCTTTGAATCGAAGGAAAGACCAGGAGTACAGCATTCAGCCCTCAGACTGTACAACCATTCAATTAGACCATGTTTGATTTGTATCTCCACTACATTTATCTGGCTTTTCTCTATCCCTTGATACTATTACACAACAAAAATCTATCCAACTCAGTTCTGAATATCTTAAGTTCAACAGCCTGGTAAGAATGAGAACATGTGATTCAGTTACATGGGTAGGTAGGAAGGAAGAGCTTCTATGCAACACATAAGTAACAGTAAAGTTAACAATCATTTTCATCATAATAACCAGATGCTATAGGGATCACTCTATTAGATATTAGCATAATGGTGTTGTCATTGGACTAATAATCTAATAGCCTTGTTCAATGCTTTGTTGGCATGGATTCAAATCCCACCAGTGCAGCTGGTGGAACTTAGATTTGATTTAAAAATCTGCCATTAAAAACTTGGCTTGGTCATGATGACTTTCATGAAAGCCACTCATCTAGTTCAATAATGCCCTTTGGAGAAGGAAATCTGCTGCCTAAACTGGTCTGGCCTACCTGACTCCAGACCCACAGCAATGTGGATGACCCTACAATTGCCAGCAAGCTACTCAATTCTGTCAAGCCATGGCCCAAGTCTAAAAGGGATGTAGCAAAACAAATCTGGCCCATGCATCAGAAACAGCAAGCACAAGCCCAGTCCTGTTGACCCTGCTAAACCCACCTTACTTGCATCTGGAGGTTGTGCCAATTTTGACAGAGCTGCCCCACAGGCTAGTTAAGCTAAAGCCTGACATAGTCACCACATACTCACCAAACCATGCCTTAAAGTATCCTAGATATCTCATTAAGCTGAAAGCAGAAGGTGTTGAAGCAAAGCAGGAGAACTGGCAGCATATTTGGAGAGAGAAACGGAGCTCACCTTTCAGACCCATGTGATTCTTCACCATAAGGTCAGAATTAGGGTAGAAGCTGGGGATTGCAGACCCCTGAGATACTGAAGCATCTACCCATATACAGCAAAACCTCAACAACATCCAGGCTTGGGCTGATCAGCAGTAACAATTACTGCTCACAAACACCAGGTATACCCATCTCTAGTATAACAATTTAACTATCACCCCTTGACATTCAATGACACCACCATGACTGAAGGAAGAAGGATTCTATGACAGAATAAATCAGCCATGGATAATTGAAGCTGTTGAGGATAGTTTCAAAATGAAAGATAAACATACAACGTGCAAATATTTGCAGGAAACCAGAGGATTAGGAAAGTTTTAAAAAACAGCAAAACTGACAAAATAAAAGGAGTGAAAATAAATTTTAGGATAAACTTGGAAGTAATATCAAAATGGACAACAAGAGCTTCTTTAAAAATATGAGAAGGAAGATAAAGGTGAAAGTGTACAAAGGCCCCTTCAAAAACAAGGCTGAGGAAATATGGTGTACTGGAAATTGCAGAGGTATTTTTGCATCAGTCTTCAAGATGCAGGAAGACTAATAGCATTTCAAATGTACTAAATGATCAAAGGGCAAAAGGAGTAGAGGAAATAAATGCAATAACTATCATTAGAAAAGAAGTACTAAGGAAGCTAATGGAGCTAAAGGCTGATACATCCCCTGGATCACATGTCTTGCAGCTTACAATATTAAAGGAGGGAACACACAGCTAGTGAACAAGCAGGTAGAAATCTTTCAAGAATCCTTACAGTCTGGAAAAGTTTCAGAAGATTGTAAAATTGCCAATAGAACACGATTGTTCAAAAAGGTTGTGAGATTCGAAAAACAATACTGGTAACTACAGCTTACCATTTGTCATTGAGAAAATGTTAATCTGTTATTCAACATGTAGGAGCAGAGCAAATAGAAATGCCATTATTTACAATGTTTATTAGACACTCAGCCGAGGGAGGTGAATGTACAATCACCAAGTTGTGGATAACACAAAAATACAGGGTTAAAAATCACAGAACACCAGGTTATAGTCAACAGGTTTAGTTGGAAGCACTAGCGTTCAGAGTGCTGCTCCTTCATCAGGTGGTTGTGGAGTATAAGGTCATAAGACATAGAATTTATAGCAAAAGTTTACAGTGTGATGTAACTGAAATTATATATTGAAAAAGACCTGGATTGTTTGTTATGTCTCTCATCTTTTGGAATGAACACAATGGTTTCAGTTCTTTCATATGTAAATCGCAGAACTTTTTTAAAGTTACATCTTACATGGATTCATGCAGTTTTTGAACTAAATAAAATGTAATTCTTATGAATCCATGTAAGATTCTTTAAATCTGTTTTTTAGATTAGAATCGTGGGCGGCACGGTGGCACAGTGGTTAGCACTGCTGCCTCACAGCGCCTGTAGACCCGGGTTCAATTCCCGACTCAGGCGACTGACTGTGTGGAGTTTGCACGTTCTCCCCGTGTCTGCGTGGGTTTCCTCCGGGTGCTCCGGTTTCCTCCCACAGTCACAAAGATGTGCGGGTCAGGTGAATTGGCCATGCTAAATTGCCCATAGTGTTAGGTAAGTGGGTAAATGTAGGGGTATGGGTGGGTTGCGCTTCGGCGGGTCGGTGTGGACTTGTTGGGCCGAAGGGCCTGTTTCCACACTGTAAGTCTAATCTAATCTAATCAGTGTGAACATTGTGGCACAGACAGTATCAGACAGGGCATCTGACATCTCCAATGCATTATCTGGGCCAACATGACACCAATTGCTAAAGTTCACTTGAGAATATAACTTTAAAAAAGTTCTACAATTTACATATGAAAGAACTGAAATCAACATGGTCATTCTAAAAGATGAGAGACATAACAAACAATCCAGGTGTTTTTCAATATATAATTTCAGTTACATCACACTGTAAACTTTTGCGATAAATTCTGTCTTATGATTTTATACTCCACAACCACCTGATGAAGGAGCAGCATTCAAAAGTTAGTGCTTCCAAATAATCTTGTTGGACCATAACCTGATGTTGCGTGACTTTCAACTTTGTACACCCCAGTCCAACACTGGTATCTCCAAATCATGACAAAAATACAGGAAGGCGAATGGTGAGGGTGACACAAAGAATCTGTGGAGGAATATAAACAGGCTACATGAGTGAGCAACACTTAGCAAATGGACCATAATTTGGAAAAATGTGAAGTGACACACTTTGGCAGGAAGAATAGAAGAGCTGAATATCATTTAAACAGAGAAGAACTGTAGAATACTGTAGCACAAAGGGACTTCAGATCCTTGTATAAATCACAAAAAGCTTGCAAACAAGTTCACCATGCATTAGAGAAGGCAAATAGAATGTTGCGTTTATTTTGTCAGGAATGCAGTTTATTTCATAGAGGGCATTGTGCTTAGCACTTCTGACTCACAGCACCAGGGACACGGGTTTGATTCCAGCCTCAGGTGACTGTCTGTGTAGAGTTGGCATGTTGTCCCCATGTCTGCATGGGTTTCCTCCGGGTGCTTTGGTTTCCTCCCACAATCCAAAGATATGCAGGTTAAGTGGATTGGCCATGCTAAATGTGGGGTTATAGGGTTAGGCTGGGTCTGGATGGGATGTTCTTTGGAGGATTGCTGCAGATTTGATGGATCAAATGGCCTCTATCTGCACTGTAAGGATTTTATGATTCTAATATAAAAAAGAGAAGTCTTACAAGAACTGTACAAGTTACATCATAGATCACATCTAGAAAACTATGAAAGGTTTGTACCCTTATCTGAGGAAAGATATGCTAGCACTAGAAGACGAGGTTGATCCTGAGTAGGGAGGGATTTTGTACCAGGAGAGGTTGACTAGATTGGTCCTGTACTCATTGGAGTTTTGAAGATTTAGAGGTTTTAAAGGAAGCAGCTGCAGAGGCATTGATCAAAATATTCCAGAACTCATTGGATTCCAAGTGGGTTCCAGGAGATTAGAAAACCGCTAAATTGTTTCCTCTGTCAAGAAGGGATGGAAGCAAAACAGGAAGTATAGTTCAGATAGCTTAACATCTTTTCTTTGGGGAAAATGCTAAAATCCATTATTAAGGAAGAAATATCGAGAATTTAAATAAATCTTAACAAAATCAGAAAGACTCAACATGGTTTTGTGAAAGGGAAAATGTGTTTGACATAATTTCTAGAGCTCTTTGAGGACATAGCAAACAGAATTAATAAAATGGAAAGAGTAGATGTATTTCAATTTCTAGAACACATTTGATAAGGTACCACAGAACAGGTTAGTGCACGACTAACCTTTGGGGCAGCACGGGTGCTCAGTGGTTGGGCCACACAGCGCCAGGAATCCAGGTGCAATTCCAGCCTCAGGCAACTGTCTGTGTGGAGTTTGCACATTCTTCCCGTGTCTGCGTGGGTTTCCTCCGGGTGCTCTGGTTTCCTCCCACAATCCAAAGATGTGCAGGTCAGGTGCATTGGCCATGCTAAATTGCCCATAGTATTTGGTGCATTAGTCAGGGGTAAATAAAGGGTAGGGGAATGGGTGTGGGTGGGTTACTCTTTGGAGGGTTGGTGCGAACTTGTTGGTCTGAAGGGCTTGTTTCCACACTGTAGGGAATCTAATCTAATCAAGCTACAAACTCATGCTAGTGGATTAATGTATTAGCATGAACAGAGGATTGGTGAACACATGTGAGGCAGAGTTCGGATTAAAGTTGTTTTCATATTAGAAAGACGTAACAAAAGGATCGATGCTTGCACCTCAATTATTTACTGTCTGCATTATTGACTTGGAGAAGAGGGCAAAATGTATCCATATTTGCTGATGATACAAAAATAGGGGGTAGGGTATGTTGTGGTGAGAACCTAACTGACAAGGCATGTGGGTAGGTTGAATGAGCGGATGCAAACTTGACAGAGAGAGTTTAATGCAGGAAAGTGTGAAGTTATACATTTTGTTAGGAAGAACAAAAAAGCAGACTTATTAAAAGAGAGAGTGAGACTCCAGGAGAATGCGGCACAGAGGGATCTGGGTGTTCCTGTGCATGAAACACAAAATGTCAGCATATAGGTGCTACAAGCAATTGAGAATGTAAATGGAATTTTGTCCTCTATTGTGATTGGGTTGGAGTTGAAAATAGAGAAAGCTTGTTACAACTCTACAAGGTGTTATTGAGGCCACACCTGAAGTATTGTGTACAGTTTTTCCTCTTTGTATTTAAGGAAATGAACACTGGCATTGGAGTATGTTGAAAAGCGATTTACTAGATTGATTCCTAGAATGAAAGGGTTGACTGCTTAAGAACAATTAAACCTTCATTCATGAGAAGAATGAGGTGGTCTTATTGAAACATATAAGATTCTGAAGGGGCTTGATAGGGTAGATGTTGAGAAGGTCCACTAGTCGGGGAATTTTGAACAAAGGGACATAGTTACTCATTTAAAATTGAAGCACAAATGAGTTTCTTCTCCCAAAGGGAATGAACATAGGGAATTCTCTACTTCAGAGAATTATGAAGGTTTAATCATGTAAAGTATTTTAACACGAGGTCAATACATTTTTGAAATTTTGAGACTTTGAAGGCAATGAGGAGCTGACATGAAAGAGGAGTTGAACCTGGACAAGCTGGAGGGAGCTGAATGACCTCTTTCCGCTCCTAGTTCTTATGAATTACAGCTACATTGTAATGGGTAGGATTCTTAGAAGGCTTGATAGGCTAGATACTATGGGGAGACCCTCGAGTCAGATAGCATGATCTCAGATTAGCAGGTCATCCAGTTGGGACAGAGGTGAGGAGGGATTTCTTCTCTGAGGTTGGAAAACCTGTAGAATTCTTTCCTGTGTCCTGCTGAAGAGGACTGTTTGTTAAGTATATTTCAGACTGAGATAGACTGATTTTTAATCAGGAAGGTCATGGGGAAAAAGTCGGAAAGTTGAATTGAGGATGATCAGGTAGACTGTAATCTCAATGAATTGCCAATCAAATTCAATGGGCTGAATGGCTTACATTTACATCTGCATCTGATATCGAACAGCGCCTTCCAAATCTGTGACATCTACCACCTAGAAGGACAAGGGCATCTGATCCATTCGAACATCACTGTTTGCAAGTTCCCCTCCAAAACCATACATCTTGCAACTACTTTGCTGTTCCTTCATTGTCACTATGTCAAAATCCTAGAGATCCCTTGCTAACAATGCCGTGTGAGTCCTGACACTCAAGGACTGCAGCATTTAAAGAATGCTGCTCACCATCAACTTATCCCGACAACGAGGGATAGGCGTTAAATGCCAGTTTATCCAGCAACACCCACATCCAATGCACAAATAAACAAGTGTGTTATTTCCTTCTATGTTACTCACTCCTCCTGTTTTCTCAATACATAGATGATTCAGCAGTTTGGCAGTTGCGTAAAACTGTACAGAGACAATGAAATGGCTATGATATTTCATTGCAAGTTGTATGCTCCAAATTTTTATTTGTACATATTCACTTATTCTTCCTGTTGCTGAATATGAATAAATGTGATCTTCTTCAATCACAGTACATTTGGAAACTGACTTTTGGAAGTTAGCAACAGGAATATTTGAAAGAGATTTGGTACAAAAGCAAATTTGCATAGCAAAGGCTTTGGAGTATTGGCATGGATAAAATAGCCAATGAAAAAATATACTTCAGACTCCCATTTCTCTTTCTGAATTCTCTATTTTTCTGGGAATTTCACCAGTCATTCTCACAAGTGAATGGTATAATTGGTGTAATAAGCAGGATTTTACTCCGGTGTGCCACCAACAAGCTTGTGGAAGGATCTTGAACACAGTGTGCCAGCTGGATGCTAATCTTTTGTCTTCAAGATACTTCTGCCTTGTTAAGTACCCACCTACCTGCTCTGGGCCTCAGGCAGCACTGCCAGGGCTTTGCAGTCAACGAATATAGGACAACTGCCATGATGACGGGATTTCCACTGGGAGTGACCCAAGCCTGACTGACCCCAAGTAACTGGGCAAGATCTTCAGTGATGTGAGAGGTGTTGGCTGGACACCTGCCCCATCAGAGAGCACCATTATTGGAGGACAACTATGGTCACTGTGTACCAGAATGAGAGAGACCCGTGGCAAATTTGTAACACTGTCAAAGAGCAGAGCATCTTTTCAAGTTATTTTATGTATTAGAATTATCCTGTGCTTTCCCGTGGTCCAGGTTTGGATTATTTGGATAGAAATTGTGTGCAGGATTATGGGGAAAGGCAAGAGATTGGCACCAGGTAATAAAACGGGTGCAAGCACGATGACCCAAATGGCCTCCTTCTGTACCTAACAGTTCAGTCATTCTCTGATTTCCAGGAGGTGCTAGAGTAAAGCCAGTGATTTTGACTCACACATCACACAGTAAACGGGCATGCAAGGAACATCTATAACATAATTTACGGATTTGTAGATCTTAAGCTTGAGCTAGCTGTCTAGGGATGACAAAAGCACGGTGTTTGCAAATGCATCTGGAAGTATAGTGTATTCCTGTGAATTAGTCTGCTTCCTTTTGTTTTGTAACTAACTTTGGGCTTGATTTTTACCAATTACTTATCTTTTGAAAGATAAAAAAGCAGACTCTTTGGCTGAGGCCAGATTCAAAAAATGTGCCAATGTCCTTTGGATTCGAAAAGAATTGTGCTAAGTTCTAAATCAATCAAAATATATTTGAACATGTTATGCAATATTCTAGCATTTAAAATAATTGGCCTGACCTTATCTTTTAACACCTGCTTGACAATAATTGATTTCCACAACAATGCTGTGAATGAAGCTGACTTTTAACCCTTTACGCACAACAACACATTAATGGTATTTCAGTTCATTATAACCTTAAAGGAAGGAAGTAAGATGGACTGTTGTCAGGACGACATTCCAGAGATTAGGCACTTGAGAGCTGAAGGCAAGGTCACCAAAGCAAAATGATTACAAGAGGCCAGAATAAGAGGAGCTCTGTGATCCTGGAGGGTTTTGGGGATCAGGCAACTGTGATAGTAGCTCGTACAAGTTAAAACGCAGGTGGAAACATTTCATTTTCTGTCATACTTTACCACCCCCCCAACCAAATCAAAGTCAGTTAATGTGAATCTCTTGTTGACGTGGTGTCAGACAGGGTTGAAGCCATCTTTATTCCTGAGACAGCAGCATGCCAGCATTCCTGTATCAGGACAACAATATTGGGCAACTGTCATTCTTCTTGTCATTTGATCTATTGCAACAGACATGCATTTTTATTACAAGATGACCGTCAAACCTACAGAATGATTATGGTCAGCACAATAGCCCCTTGGGATGTTTTACTATTTTAAAGGTTCTATATAAATGCAATTAATTGTTGCAGAATGCAATCTGATTAAAAGCTGGTCTTAGCTTCTGCAGTGTCTGTCCAAGTGACACTGAAGTATTCCTTTTCGGTTGTTTGCTGTGACAATAGCATATGATTTTTTTTCCTGCTGCAACCCAGCATAATGAAGATAGCAATTTTCAATTGATTATTTTTAGTAACAGTTTGGATAACTTTGCATGGGTTTGCATGACAGGGCATCTTTCAGATTTACAAAACTAAGATCAAAACCAAATTAATTCAGACTTTCTGCAGTTTGTGCTGCCAATCATGTAACACCCTTGTTTAAGAAGGGAGGGAGGCCGAAGACGGGGCATTATAGGCCAGTTAGCCTGTCCTTGGTCATTAGTAAGATTTTGAAGTCCATTATTAAGGATGAGTATACTTGGAAGTGCATGGTAAAATAGGCTGAGTCAGCACAACTTTGTCAAGGGACAGCACAACATGTGTTAGAATTCTTTGAGGAGATAATGAGCAAGTTAGACAAAGGAGAGCCAGTGGACATGATCTATTTGAATTTCCAAAAGGTATTTGACAAGTTGTTGTACAGCAGGCTGCTAAATAAGATAAGTCCATGTTGTTAGGGTCAAGGTATTGGTATGGATAGAGGATTGGCTGACTGGCAGAAGGTGGAGAGCAGGTATAAAGGGTTCTTTTTCAGGATGGCAGCCAGTGACTCATGGAGCTCCACCGGGGCCAGTGTTCGGACCACAACTATACATTAACGATCTGCACAAAGGAACTGAGGATGTTGTTGCTAAGTTTACAGGTGTCACAGAGGTAAGTAGAGGGACAGGTAGTCTTGAAGAAGCAGGAAGACTGCAGAAGGGCTTGGACATGCTAGGAAAGTAGACAATGGAGTGTCAGATGGAATACATTGTGGGAAACTATAAGGATATGCACTTTGGTAGGGAAACCATTTAGAAATAGTGTAGACTATTTTCTAAATGGGGAAAACTTTGGAAACCTGAAACACAATGGGACTTGGGAGTCCTTGTTCAAAGTTCTTTTCAGGCGAACATGCAAGTTCAGTTAGCTGTTGGAAAGGCATCTGCAATGTTGGCATTATTTTCGAGAAGGCTAGAATACAAGAGCAGGGATTTCTTGCTGAGGCTGTATAAGGCTCTGTTCAGACCACATTTGGAATATTGTGAGCAATGTTTGGCCCCGTATGAGGGACCCAGAGGAGGTTTACAAGAATGACTCCAGGAATTAATGGGTTAGCGTATGAGGAATGTTTGAGGTCTCTGAGTTTGTATTCAGTGGAGGTTAGAAGGATGTGGAGGGAATCTCACTAAAACTCACAGAGTACTGAGAGGTCTGGATAAAGTGGACTAGGCGAGACCAGGACTCAAGGGCACAGCCTCAGAGTTAAGGTGTAACCCTTTCGATCTGAAATGAGGAGGAATTTCTTCAGCCAGAGGTTGGTGATTCTGTGCAACTCATTGAGACCAGTCATTGAGTGTATTTAAGGCAGAGATGGACAGGTTCTTGATTAGTAATGGGATCAAGGATTACTGAAAAAAGGCAAGAGAATAGGGTTGAGAAACATGTCAGCCATAATCAAATGGCGGAGCAGATATGATGGGCCAAACTGCTCCTATATCTTATGGTTGTGATTTTATCATATATAGTTCAAAGCCAGTCCAAAGAATGGCCAAACTGTGTTCTCAGTAACTGCAACAATTCAGTTTATCCCTACTTAAAGGATGACACATGTACACTGTCTTCATTGCACCTTTTGCCTTCAGCCTTCAGGCTCCACACAGCTGCATTAATATGTTAGTTACGTTTTCGAGGTGTCCAACTGAACATTCTGATATGCAGCTGTCAGAAATAAATTCATCAGCTGCCAAAATATGTGTCTGTATATTTTGTTCCAAAGGTATGACTCTAAACTCCCACTGTGAACCATGACTGGATTCTTGCTTGTAATAGCATTTACCAATAGCACAGTCAAATACAGACCAAATAAGGCTGGCAAGTATCCCCTAGCTTTCTGAGGATTGTATAAATTTGGTTGTCAGTGTTCAGCTTCTGCTAGGTCCAGGTAGCTGAGCCACATGATCTAAGTATAGTACAGTTGACGACATCTGTGCAGCACTTTGGTCAGACTGCACCTTGAGTGCTCTATGCAGTTCCAGCCACTGAGAAATAAATGGCAATATACAGGTATGAGATAATACAAAGAGTCACAGATGTTCAAGGACTGAGTTATGAGAAACGTCTTTCAAAATATTTGTGTTTCAGCTGAAAAAGGCAATATATAAAAAAATGACAGTATTGAAACACACAAAATCATGAAGAAAACATAAATCGTGAATATTGGTGACTTTTCAGGACAGTAAAACTAATGGATATAATGTCAAACTAGTGAAAAGATAAGTACCAGGAAGCACTTTCTAACACTTGGCATGAACTTATACATAGAACAATGTTCGCCGAGCTGGGAATTTGGGTTGCAGACATTTCGTCTTCTGTCTAGGTGACATCCTCAGTGCTTGGGAGCCTCCTGTGAAGCGCTTCTGTGATGTTTCCTCTGGCATTTATAGTGGTTTGTCTCTGCCGTTTCCGGTTGTCAGTTTCAGCTGTCCATTGCAATGGTCAGTATATCGGGTCCAGGTCAACGTGCTTATTGATTGAATCTGTGGATGGGTGCCATGCCTCTAGGAATTCCCTGGCTTTCTCTGTTTGGCATGTCCTATAATAGTAGTAATTGTCCTATAACACTACTGTTATAGGACAAGCCAAACAGAGAACAGCCAGGGAATTCCTAGAGGCATGGCACTGATCCACAGATTCAATCAATAAGCACATCGACCTGGACCCAATATACCGGCCACTGCAACGGACAGCTGGAACTGACAACCGGAAGCGGCAGAGACAAACCACTATAAATGCCGAAGGAAACATCACAGAAGCACTTCACAGGAGGCTCCCAAGCACTGAGGATGTCACCTAGACAGGGGACGAAACGTCTGCAACACAAATTCCCAGCTCGGCGAACAGAACCACAACAACGAGCACCCGAGCTACAAATCTTCTCACAAACTTTGAAGATAGAACAATACAAATAAAAAAAATCTGAAATCTATTCAGAAATAATTTAGCACTGAATTAGAAGGATTGTAGAATTCGTTTTGATGGACCACCAAATATCATCCTCAAATGAAATTATTTTGTCAAGACTTTGAAATCTAGGTTTAGAAGATTCAAATCTATAAATTGAAATAACTTCAAATTCAAACATATCATTTTCTTTTCCATCAGCTAAGTACATATTATTGAAACAGTTTGACTTTGTCATTCACAGTGAAACAAGTGAATGTTCATGGTATGTTTAATTTTTAAATCTATCCACAGTTGGCAGAGCAAGTTTGTACTAATATTTGTCCAGAATATAATCAACGGAAAAAATGCTTAAAGGCTCCAGATTGTATTAATATGACATATATTATGCTTCCTGTATGACTCTATGTTGGAAAAGCACAGCAGGTCAGGCAGCATCCAAGGAGCAGGAGAATCAACGTTTCGGGCATGAGCTCTTCTTCAGGAATAGGGCTGAAGAGGGGCTTATGGCCGAAACGTCGATTCTCCTGCTCCTTGGATGCTGCCTGACCTGCTGGGCTTTTCCAGCAACACATTTTCAGCTCTGATCTCCAGCATCTGCAGTCCTCACTTTCTCTTGTATGACTCTATGCCTCCACTATCAAACTTGCGGGAATGAAAATTCATACCCAATTGGAAAAAAATGACATGAAATAGAGAAGTTGTTATCTTGCACATCGTTATTGAGGGAGTGTGGTGGAGTCTTGGGACTGAAGTTTTCAAGGGGTCTGCTGAGCCCCATGGTCCATCTCAAATGTGGGCTCAGCAACCATAATGTGTGGAAAACAGTCACTACTGTGATTTTCCCCAAAGTGCTCTAGTCATGGCCACAGGGTGGGCTTGCTGTTCATTGAAGGACAGCCAACCAACTCTCAAAACCAGAGGGTCAATCAGAGGCCTTGAAAGCAGTAGCAGGATGCAATGGCAAGTAAGTGAAACAGGGCCCCCTTTAGAACCTGTTAAATGTTTAAAGATAAAATGACTTTTGCTACTAGGCCACCATTATAGTGTTCTTTGGCTGCTGTAGTGCCCAAACAGTCAGGCAGGGCATGTAGGCTTGCCTGGAGTACAGACACTCTGGATTGCCAACAGGAAGTTGCCTCCAAGCAGTCAAGTTCTTTCCCGGAGGGAATGAGAAAGCAAACTGGAAAATCTCAGTGGACTTCCTTTAATTAGCCTCCAACGGCCTCAGTTGAGCTTGTTTGGTACCTGTCATGTAGAGGCAGGTAACATTGTTGCTTGATCCCCAGTTGGCCTCTGGGATAGGATGGAAGTAGTGTGCTAGTACACAGGCTGCTGATGCCTTTTTTAACCACCTACCTCGGATCCGAACCCCTGAGAGTTCAAAACTAAAACCCTGGTTTGTTAGCCACCATCTCAGGTAGATGTAAAAGATCCCATGGCTTTATCAAAGAAGGATAGGAATTCTTCCTTGGCAATATTAATCATTCAACAACACCATTATAAGCAACTTATCTGGATCATTTTCAGATTGCTGTTCATTGGAACTTATTGTATGAAAATTGTCTGCCTATGTTCTATATTGGTAACAGTATGAATAGATAAACAAATCTTTTGACGTAACACAAAAATGAATATTGTTGAAAATCCAGACTAAAAACAGAAGATGCAAGAATTACTTGCTACATGGTAAGAAATAAAAATTAGATTTTCACCTCAGGGGAAGTCATCCCCACCGTGGCAAGATGCTAGAAGAAGTCATGAATCCCAATTCCCACTCATGAACCCAACATTTCTCATTCTTGTCTGATTTGGATTGGGGGTTGGCTGTGGTTATGTCTGTGGTTTTCAGAGGCAGTGGATTTCGGAATATCAGTGTCTGAACTCAAAGTGTAGAGTTTAGAATATGTCTATTCTCAGTGCCGTATTTCTGATTAGCAAAAATACCCTTGCAGATATGGGCTCTGGATCCTTTAATGGTGAAGGTTGGGCATTCTCTGGGGGAGAGTGGTGCAGTCAAGTGCTCTTTGGGACTGTTAACTGGGGAGAGGATTGTGTGTAAAAGGTGCAGAAACCCCTTGGAACTGTCCAATATATCAAACCATGTCAAGAAGTGACTAGGAGTGTCAACAAATGTTGACCTGTCAAGAAATGTCAAAATGTGTTTCTGTGAATGAGTGTAATGTGGAATGTAAATCTTTTAAGTAATATGTGATGTAAGGTGTGTGATTTATATATTTTAATATAAAATTAATATAATATTTTATTAGAATTCATTTTAAAGTTTGAATTTTGAATTAGTTGCATGTGGATTTTAGCTTTTGTGTATGAGAAGGTTTAATGATGAACTTGTCTATACTTAGTCATAGAGTCATAGAAATGTACAGCATGGAAACAGACACTTCAGTCCAACTCGTCCATGCCAAACAGATATTCCAACCCAATCTCGTCCCATCTGCCAGCACCTGGCCCATATCCGTCCAAACCCTTCCTATTCATATACCCATCCAAATGCCTTTTAAATGTTGCAATCCTACTAGCCTCCACCACTTCTTCTGGCAGCTCATTCAGTACACGTACCACCCTCTGCGTGTAAAAGTTGCTCTTTAGGTCTCTTTTATATCTTTCCCCTCTAACCCTAAAATTATGCCCTCTAGTTCTGGAGTCCCCCACCCCAGGGAAAAGACTTTGTCTATTTATCCTAACCACGCCCCTCATGATTATATAAACCTTTGTAAGTTCACCCCTCAGCCTCTGACGCTCAAGGGAAAACAGCCCCAGCCTGTTCAACCTCTTATTGTAGCTCAAATCCTCCAACCCTGCAACATCCTTGTAAATCTTTTCTGAACCCTTTCAAGTTTCACAACATCCTTCCGATAGGTTTAAGATAGGTTCTGGAGCCATAATTTGTTTTAAATTCGTATGAGAGAGGGAGTCTCTGGGGTGACAATGGGAATTTGCTTGCAATGGGAAAGGTTTCTGAATGTACAGAGTAAACATTGAGAAGCATCAGCTAATTTTCAGTTTGGAAGGATCAGGAATTTTTGTTGCAAACTTGTCCCAAACCATTAAACATAACATTCACAATGTACCTACAGCTCATCTATCATGATGGTACTGAATCTGGATGGGTTACATAGATTCTGATAGATTAATGCAAAGTCACCATGATAACAAAAGCAGCTTTATATCCTATTCCAAGGTTTGGTAACTGTACTGAGCAAATTAGAAACATGACTTCTCTAAAAGGTTGATGAGCTAAAAGTATATTTTCAAGTTCTGTTGACTGATAAAGCGAAAGAAATATCCCCTTTTGTAACACCAGAATAAAAATTGTAGCAGCATCAGTGTTCCAAGGTTAACCAATTAAGCCATTGAGTGAATCAGTATTTGTACTCTTCACATCGATGATTTGGCTGTTATTGGTCAACCTTGGTAGAATAGTTACACCACTTAACCGAACTGTTTGATTGGCTACAAAAAGCTGCTTTGTTTATAAATCTGGTTAAGAGTAAATTTGCCAAAACAAAAGTGACTTATTTCGCCCACACTGTTGGACAAGACCAGGTGGCACCTAGAGAAGTGAAAGTAACAGCTAGTTTTCCTGTGCCTCAGAGAAAATGGGAAATGTTTTGTTATGTTGGCATGCATGGATTTTATTGCAAGTTTGTTCTGAACTTCAGTACCATTGTTGTACCTTTAACAAAATTGTTTAAGAATGGCAGAAAATTTGAATGGATGCAAGAATATCAAAGTGCCTTTGACAACATAAAAATTGTGCTGACAACTTCATTGGTTTTAGCTGAGCTAAATTGTGAACAAACTGGCTGTGGATGCCAACGACATTGGTGTGGGGGGCTATTTTACGACAACACGACCCAGATGTAGATTGAATGCCTGCCAGTTACTTTTCAAAAAGAATGCACGTCGTCAAAAATATTCAGTGATTGAGAAGGAGTAATTGAATCTTCTGCTGACTGTACATCATTTAAAAATATGCATCATCAACAATTTGGAAGGAGCTGTTATTTATATGGACCACAATCGTTTGATTTTCATGCAAATGTTTTGGGACAAGAACTTACAATTATTTTAGTGGAGCATAATTCTCCAACTGCATAATTTGAAATTCATTCTTGTTCCTGGCAAAGAAAATGTTATAGTGAGTGCTGTATTGAAAGAACTCATGAAGGACACTAAGTGTTATGGTGTTGGTAGACTTCATGTGGTTATTGTATTGTGTAATTCATTGTATGTTTTATATGATTACTGTTAATGTGAATAGAAATAGTGTTAAGGTAATTTGAAGAGTAATGAAAATGCCTGTAAAATGTGGGAGGAGTCTTAGAAGTTCTATACATCCCCGCATCTATTTTGCAGTTTGGAGTTTGAACTAGAGGCATGTGGGTTTTGGTCTGTGAGCATGAGGGGATTTAATGATGAATTTGTTAGGATCAGAGAGAGGGTATCTGGTGTATTAATGGGAATTTGTTTCCATTGGGCGAGTTTTACAAGTAAACAGATTAAACAGTGAAGAGCATGAGCTTGTTTTCAATTTAGGCGGATCAGGATTTTAAACATTTTGCTTGGATAAAAAAGCCCATAGTTTGGAAAGTTTGTGTTTGACTTTAAGAATACTGGTTGAACTTAGACATACAAAATAGTTTTGCCTGGTAAAAAGAGTTAGTTTAGAAAAATTAACAATAGATCAGATCAGTATAATGGTCCTAATTGAAAGCTTGAGACCAGAAGTGTTTCGACTGGAACACAAATGGTTTATTTGAAGATGCAAACTCTAAGCTCGGTTGACTAATCACTGAAGAATCTACTAAATTTTCAAGACTGTGAATGAAAAGAAGCAGATAAGCCAAATCTGTTTAAGTATTACATTGATTTTTTTTGAGTAGATAGGATTGCAATTTTACTGTGTGTTTAGAAAACTTTAAATTTGTGTTACTTGTAAATAACTAGGTTAATTCTATTTTATCTTTTCTTTCAGAATAAACTGCTGTAAAATTGTTAAAACAAATCCACAGAATTGTGTACTTACATTTCAGTTAAAAACCACCACGTTAAAAAGACAATCACCAAGCCAAATTTCAGGATGGGATCTGACTTAGAGTCACAGAGATGTATAGCACAGTAACAGACCTTTTGTTCCAACTTGTCCATGCTGACCAGATATCCTAACTTAATCTAGTCCCACTTGCCTGCACTTGGCCCATACACCTCTAAACCCTTCCTATTCATATATCCATCCAGATGCCTTTTAAATATTGTAATTGTACCAGTCCCCACACTTCCTCTGGCAGCTCATTCCATACACATTACCACCCTTTGCGTGAAAAAGTTGCCCCTTAGATTCCTTTTAAACCTTCCCCCCTCACTCTAAATTTATGCCCTCTATTTCTGGACTCTCCCAATAGACAAAAAGACTTTGTCAATTTACCCTATCCATGCCCCTCATGATTTTATAAACCTCTATAAGGTTACCCTTCAGCCTCTGATGCTCCAAGGAAAAAAGCCCCAGCCTATTCAATCTCTCCCTATGGCTCAATTCCACCAACTCTGGTTGCATCCTTGTAAATCTTTTCTGAACTCTTTCAAGATTCACAACATCCTTCCTATTGGAGGGAGACCAGAACTGCAAAAGTGGTCTAACCAATGGCCTGTACAGTCGCAACATGACTTCCCAATTCCTGTACGCAATGCTCTGCCCAATAAAGGAAAGCATACTAAACACCTTCTTCACTATCCTATTTGCCTGAGACTCCACTTTCAAGTTTTATGAACCTTCATTCCAAGGTCTGTTTGTTCAGCAAAACTCCCCAGGACCTTACCATTAAGTGTATAAATCCTGCCCTGATTTGCCTTTCCAAAATGCAGCACCTCAAATTTATCTAAGTTAAATTCCATCTGCCACTCCTCAGTCCATTGACCCATTTGATCAATATCCCATTGTAGTCTGAGGTAACCTTCTTCACCGTCCACTACACCTCCAATTTTGGGGTCATCTGCAAACTAACCATATCTCCTATGTTTACATCCAAATCATTTATGTAAATAATGAAAAGCAGTGGACCCAGCACTGATCCTTATGCCACACCACTGGTCACAGGCCTCTAGTCTATGCTACTTTCTCCCCACCCCCACCTTCCTCTCACTTATCTCTCCACTCTTCAGGCTTTCTGCCTGTATTCCTGATGAAGGGCTTTTGCCCAAAACGTCGATTTTACTGCTCCTCGGATGCTGCCTGAACTGCTGTGCTTTTTCAGCAATACTCTAATCTAGACTCTAGTCTGAAAATCAACCCTCCACCCTCTGTCTTGTACCTTCGAGCAAGTTCTGTATCCAAATGGCTAGTTCTCTCTCTATTCCATGTGATCTAACCTTGCTGACCAGCCTACTGTAAGGAACCTTGTCGAACACCTTACATATGTCCATATAGATCATATCCACCAATTTGCCCTCATCAATCCTTCTTGTTACTTCTTCAAAAAAACTCAATAAAAGCTTGTGAGACATGATTTCCCACACACAAAGCCATGCTGACCATCCCTGATCTGTCCTTGCCTTTCCAAATACATGCAAATCCTGTCCCTCGGGATTCCCTCCAACAATGTGCCCACCATCGAATTCAGGCTCACTGGTCTATAGTTTCCTGACTTTTCTATACCATCTTTGTTAAATAGTAGCACCACATTAGCCAACCTTCAGTCTTCCAGCAGCTCACCTGTGACTATTGATCATCCAAATACTTGTCTTGCATTAACAAGTCGAACAATATTTTTTCTCCTAAGTGCATAGATGTTTGAGGATAATTAATGAGTTGGCACGATAGGTGAAAAGGTGATGTGCGGTCGTAAGTTTGCATTGGGGTTTGGGGGTACATTGGTTATGTAGAGGGTATTTGGCTTCATGGGTTCACAAGAGAGAGAATGAGGGTTGCAGGAATGTTTTATATTGTTCCTCTTTCAGGATCTGGTCCCAGGAAGTCCTTTGGTAGATGTCTTAGTGGAGGATAGGTACCCTTTTGGATTGTGCAAACGCAATTTTGTCTGTAAAAAGTGCATAAACGCATTGAAACTGTCAAGAAAACTATTTACAAAATATGTGGATTTTTTTAAGAAAGGCAATGCTCAGAGGTTTATCATGGAAACTGAGAGCATCCCTGAGAATTACATCTGCAGGAAATGTACACAGCCTCAACTGCTCACCGAGTGAGTGGATTGGCTTGAGTGGCCGTTGGAGACACTAAGGAGCAAACAAATGGCAGAGTGTGCCATTGATAGAAGTTATAGAAACATGATTACACTCAAGGTACAGGAAGGTAGGGGGATGAGCAGGCAGTCAGTGCAGGAGTCCCCTGCAGCTGTGCCCCTGTTAAATGAGTATTCTGGTTTGGATACTGATGAGGGAGATAGCCCATCGTGTGACAGCAGCATCAGCCAGAGCAGTGGCACCATGGCTGGTCCTGCTGCTCGGAGGAGGGAGGGACAGAGTATAGCAGAGCAATAATAATTGGAGATTTGATAGTCAGGAGCATAGATAGGTACTTCTGTGGCTGGGGAGAGGTTGCAGAATGGTATGTTGCCACCCTGGTGCCAGGGTCATAGATGTCTCTGAGTGGGTACAAGGCATCCTAAAACAGGAGGATAAACAGACAGAAGTCATTGTCCATATGACTCCAGGGAGGAAGTGGTCGAGTGAGTGAGCCACGGTTTACTAAAGAAGTTGAATCTATTGCTAAGGGAAGTAAGAAGACTTATGTTAGGATGAGATATGAAGGCTCAGTTAGGGCACTTGAGAGTTACAAGTTAACCAGGAAAGACCAAAAGAGAGAGCTAAGAAGAGCCAGGAGGGGACATGAGAGGTCCTTGGCAGGTAGGATGAAGAAAACCCCTAAAGCTTTCTATAAGTATGCCAGGAATAAAAGAATGACTAGAGAAAGATTAGGGCCAATCAAGGATAGTAGTGGGAAGTTGTGCCTAGAGCCCAAGGAGACAGGAGAAGTTTGTCAGTATTCACACTGGAAAAAGACAATATTGTTGAGGAGAATATTGAGATACAGGCAGCTAGACTAGACAGGATTGAGGTTAACAAGGAGGAGGTATTAGCAATTCTGGAAAGTGTGAAAATAGGTAAGTCCCCTGGGCTGGAAGGAATTTATTCTAGGATTCTCTGGGAAGCCAGGGAGGAGATTGCAGAGCCTTTGGCTTTGATCTTTATGTCGTCTTCATCTACAGGAATAGTGCGAGAAGACTGGTGGATAGCAAATGTAGTCCCCTTGTTCAAGAAGGGAGTAGAGACAATCCTAGTAATTATAGACCCATGAGCCATACTTTGGTTGTGGGTTAAGTGTTGGATAAGGTTATAAGAGATAGGATTTATAATCATCTAGAGAGGAACAAGTTGATTAGGGATAGTCAACACAGTTTTATGAAGGGTAGGTCATGCTTCACAAACCTTGTTGAGTTCTTTGAGATGGTGACCAAATCAAACAGGTGGATGAGGGTCAAGTGGTTGATGTGGTGTATATGGATTTCAGTAAGGGGTTTGATAAAGTTCGCACGGTAGGCTATTGCACAAAAGATGAAGGCATGGGATTGAGGATGATTAGTGTTTTGTATCAGAAATTGGCTAGCTGAAAGAAGGCAGAGGGTGGTGGTTGATAGGAAATGTTCATCCTACAGTTCAGTTACTAGTGTATTGCAAGGATCTGTTTTGGGTCCACTACTATTTGCCATTTTTACAAATGACCTAGGTGAGGGTGTAGAAGGATGGATTAATAAATTTGTGGATGACACTAAGGTTGGTGAAGTTGTGGATAGTGCTGAAGGATGTTGGAAGTTACAGAGGGCACAGATAAGCTGCAGAGCTGGGCTGGTGGCAAATGGAGTTTAATATAGAAAAATGTGAGGTGATTCACTTTGGAAGGAGTAACAGGAATAAAGTGTACTGGGCTAATGGTAAGATTCTTGGTAGTGTAGATGACTACAGAGAACTCGATGTCCATGTGCATAGATCCCTGAAAGTTGCCACCAAAGTTGATAGGGTTGTCAAGAAGGCATGCGGTTTGTTAGCTTTTATTGGTAGAGGGATTTGATCAGAGGGAAGAAGGTTGAAAGGTTACTGAGACATATATTGAGACATATAAGATAATCAGAGGGTTAGATAGGATGGACAGTGAGAGCCTTTTTCCTCAGATGGTGATGGCTAGCACGAGGGGACATAGCTTTAAATTGAGGGGTGATAGATACAGGACACATGTTAGTGGTAGTTTCTTCACTCAGAGTGTAGTAGGCGTGTGGAATGGACTGCCTACAACAGTAGTAAACCCGCCAACTTTAAGAGCATTTAAATGGTCATTGGATATACATATGGCTGAAAAGGGAATAGTGTAAGGTAGGTGAGCTTCAGATTGGTTCCACAGGTCAGTGCAACATCGAGGGCCAAAGGGCCTGTACTGCGCGGTACTGTTCTATGTTCTATACTGGCACAAATGACGTAAGTAGGAAGGTCTTAAACAACAATTCAGTGAGTTAGGTAGCAAACTAAAATGCAAGACCTCAAGGTAGTAATCTCAGGATTACTCGCTGTGCCATATGCTGTTGGGATTAGGAACAGAGTCAGAGCACGATTGGACACATGGCTGAAGAGCTGGAGTAGCAGGGAGGGCTTCAGATATTTAGGTCATTAGGGTGTCTTCCAGGGAAGGTGGGACCTGTACAATAATGGATTGCATCTAAACTCGGGGTGCACCAATATCCTGGTAGGGAGGTTTGTTAATACCACTTAGGAGGATTTCAACTAGTGTGGCAGGGCGCTGGGAACTGGAGAAGCAGGTCAGTAATTATAGAGACTGGGGAAGAGCTTGAGATTCTTGAGGCAAATATAGTTAAGAGGAAGAGCAGTCAGGGAGAAGTTGCTAAGCTCAGCGGAGGCATGGACTGCATTTGTTTCAGCGCAAGAAGCATAACACTTAAGATCGACAAACTTAGAGCCTAGGTTAAATGCATGCAGCTATGATGTTGTTGATATCACAGAGACATGGTTGAAACAGGGACAGGATTGACTGCCTAATGTTCTGGGATATCGATGTTTTAGATGAGACAGAGGAGGAAATAAAAGAGATGAGGGAGTTGCATTACCGGTTAGGGAGCACATCACACCTGTGCGGAGGTAGGACACCCTGAAGGGATCTTGCAGCAAGGTGTTATAGGTAGAGTTTAGGAACAGGAAAGGTGCGATTACAATACTGGGATTATACTACAGATGTCCTAGCTGCCAGGGCATTGAATATAAAAGGTGGCAAGTTATGTTAATGCTGTACAAAACTTTAGTTAGGCCCCACTTGGAATATTGCATGCAGTTCTGATTGCCACACTACCAGAAGGGACATAGATGCTTTGGAGAGGGTGCAGAGATGGTTTATCAGTATGCTGCCTGGACTGGAGGGTTTTAGGTCTGAGGAGAGGTTGGATAAACTTGGATAGTTTTCACTGGAAAGATGAAGACTGAAGGGCAATCTGATAGAGATCTACAAACTTGTGAGAGGCACAGATAGGGTGGATAATCAGAGGCTTTTTCTCAAGGTGGAAAGGTCAACTACAAGCAAGTCCAGGTTCAAGGTGAGAGGGGGAAGGTTAAGGGGTGAAGTGCAGAGGAAAATCTTTCACCCAGAGGGTGGTGGGCGCCTGGGACGCACTGCCAGTGGTGGTCGTAGAAGCCAACATATTAGCAAAGTTTAAGGTGCACCTTGATAGATAATATGATGTAAACAGAGGATGGATACCACACGTGGGCAATAAGTAGTGGTTCTAAATAAGGGTTAGGAAGCAGCACAGGCTTGGTGGGCCGAAGGGTCTGTCTCTGTGCTATATTGTATTGTGTATTGTATTGTTTCAGAGCCCCTGTTCACATAGGCCATTATAGAGTTTGCATTGCATTACTGATATCTTGAAGTATCATTTTTACAATTGAGTGCCAATTATTTGATCATTTTGATGGACAGCTGCAGCTGCTTATTAACTGAAAATGTTCCTTTACACAAGAGATTAATAAGTTGAAAGTTTGTTTTCATTATGGATTGGTTGAAGAACTTTCACTGTAGTAAATATGTTTCTGCAATCAATTAAACTGTATTTTTCAAATAGTGATGTTGTCAATGGATGCTGTCAGCATGCCTCATGATGTCTGTCCATGATGGGTTGGCATAGAGTGGGAAGGTAAAAACTCCTCTATTCCTGATGAAGGGTTTTTGCCCGAAACGTCGATTTTCCTGCTCCTCGAATGCTGCCTGACCTGCTGTGCTTTTCCAGCACCACTCTGATCTAGACATAGAGTGGGAAGGACAAGGACTGGTGTGTTGTGGGGCATGAGTTCATATCAGTTAGTATAGGGCTACAAAGAACCTTGGGACAATTAGGGACATAGGGTGCACAGGGTCTATGAATGGTTTAGGGTAGTGGGTAGATTGGTCATAAAGTGGCATGGGAGTAAGGGGCAGTAAGATTGGGTAGTTAGGCATAGAATTGAAGAGGGACTATTAAGGGCCATAGGGATGACTGGGACATATGATGGCACAGGGAGTATGAGGGTCCATGGGATGGGCAGAGTGGTACAGGCTGGCTTGGATGGGCATAGATTGTGAGGGTGTGAGAGCAGGGAGATGCTTTACCTTTCATCTGTAATTTAAACTTTAACCACAGTGCTGGAGGTAGGAAGGCTTTGCTCATGAAGGCTTGTGTCGGGAGCAGGTCAGCGACTAAGATGCTTCCCCAGTCTCCAACCCACTCCTCTCCCACATCCCCAGACCAAACCTCAGTAAAGTGTGTGGCCATTTTTAAAGGCCTGGTTCCCCAAGCTAGGGGTTCTCCCAACTCTCTATGCACTTGACCAGGGAAAGAATATCAGGGCTAGAGTTAAGATTTCAGTTTTTGGTTGAAAAAATATCTGGGGACCATGAAAGCTGCCTTTAAATGGTATTTGTTTGCTTCATTTTGCATATGTGTTCGAATATTCAAATTGTTCCTCCTAATTTCCACATCTGCTATACCTGTTATATATTACTGTCTGATGTCCATGTTGTCACATGTCCCTAATCTTTGGCTTCTTCACCTGCAGTTTGCGCACTCTGTTGTAACTGAAACAAAGGGCAAGGGAAGTCATTTTGGATGTCATTAGAATAAATGAGGCTGTTGGATTGAACTGTGGATGGTATGTGTGGGGTCCCTTGCTGCCTTTGTGCCTGTATCTGCAAGACTGGTGTTGGCACTTGAGCTCATACAAGCTCAAAGTTGAGAAGGAGCCACAGGAATGTGCATATCAGCAATTCATCACCACCGTCATTTTACACGGCATCTTTCAAATTAAGCTGCATCTCAATACGCCCTTCATCTCTACTCTTTTTAAAAGGTACATTTTTCATGGCATGCATCAGAATACAAACAGCCAGTTGCAGAACAGAGTTTAGCCCAATACCTGCCAGAACGCCTACTCCTTATGTTTTTCCACCCTTGCAGCAGCTGTTATCTGGGACCATCTTAGCTGCTGAAAGTGAGTTGTAACATAACACCATACTTAACATATTGCAGGTTCCTGCACATTTTCAGGCTAGCTTTATTACTTAAAATTTAACACGCAGCAGTAGAGAAAAGAGCCATTCAGTAATTAAATTGTCTTTACTGATCAGGCTGTAAATAGATATTTTTCTTTATGAAAAGATTGATGGAAGATGAAGGTGCAGTGTGTATAAAACATCCAAGTACAGTCTCTGAAGGTTGACAAAAGGAGCTAGTGTCTCTGTGTAATCTGATATGTATAGGGATGGTATCATGCAAGGAACGAAATTGTGGTAAGATTTTAATGATGCCCTGTGCATTATGTACGGTTTATTGTATTTACTGCTGCTTTTGAAAGCTTGAATGAACCAGGTAGAATTTTGCTTCATTTCTGTAATTATTGACCATTGCTTTTGTGACTTCGGTGAAAAAGGTAAAAAGTGCAAAATGTGGCAAGGTCTAACTCTGTTTCATAAGTAGACAGCCTAAAGGCTGAAGCTTTTGTATGATAACGCAAGGGAATTTTATACACCAATTCACGTATCTGTCAATGTTTGAGTAGGTAAAGGAAGTATGGTATAGCCACTGGGAATGAGACCATGAGTGATGATGAGACTGAGGGTGGGGGTGATTTAGAGATTGAGAGTTAGGGCAGCACTCGGGATTGCATTCTTAGAAAAATATAGAATTACACCCCAGTAACAGAGCATTCAGTCTAACAAGTCTCTTCTGGTGTTTATGAAATTCTGATGGAATTTGAACTCAATTAATAATTCTGAAATTGAAAACTCGTCTCAGTAATGGTGACCATTATTGATTGTTGTAAAAACCCTTCTGGGTTCACAATAATGCTTCAGGGAACAGAGTCTTTCTTCCTTACCTATTCTAGCCTACATGTGACTCCAGGCCCATACTATGGTGGTTGACTCTTAACCAACATTCCCAACCAGATATCCCAACCTAATCTAGTCCCATTTGCCAGCATTTGGCCCATATCCCTCCAAACCCTTCCTATTCACATATCCATCCAGATGTCTATTAAATGTTGCAATTGTACCAGACTTCTCCACTTTCTCTGGGAGCTCATTCCACACACACACCGCCCTCTGCGTGAAAGAGTTGCCCCTCAGGTCCCTTTTATCTTTACCCTCTAACCCTAAACCTATGCCCTCTTGTTCTAGACTCCCCCACACCAGAGAAAATACCTTGTCTATTTATTCTATCCATGCCCCTCATGATTTTATAAACTTCTATAAGGTCACCCTCAGCCTCCAATGCTCCAGGGAAAACAGCCCCAGCCTGTTCAGCCTCTCCCTATAGCTCAAATCCTCCAACTCTGGCAACATCCTTGTAAATCTTTTCTGAACCCTTTCAAGTTTCACATCTTTCCAATAGGAAGGAGAACAGAATTGCACACAGAATTCCAAAAGTGGCCTAACCAATGTCCTGTACAGCCGCAACATGACCTCCCAACTCCTATACTTAATGATCTGACTAATAAAGGAAAGCATATCAAATACCTTCTTCACTATCCTATCTACATGCGACTCTACTTTCAAAGAGCTATAAACTTTGACTCCAAGGTGTCTTTGCTCAGCAACACTCCCGAGGACCTAACCGTTAAGTGAATAAGTCCTGCTCAGATTTGCTTTCCCAAAATGCAGCACCTTGCTTTTATCTAAATTAAACTCCATCTGCCACTTCTCAGCCCATTGGCCCACCTGACCAAGATCCCATCGTAATCTGAGGTAACCTTCTTCACTGTCCACTACATTTCCAATTTTGGTGTCATCTGCAAACTTACTAACTATACCTCCTATGTTCATATCCAACTCATTTACATAAATGCAGAAAAATAGTGGACCCAGCACTGATCCTTGTGGCACTCCACTGGTCACAGACCTCCAGTCTGAAAAACAATCCTCTACCACCACCCTCTGTCTTGTACCTTTGAGTCAATTTTGTATCCAAATGGTTAGTTCTCCCCATATTCCATGAGATCTAACTTTGCCACCCAGTCTCCCTTGGGCACCTCGTTGAATGCCTTATTGAAGTCCATAAAGATTATTCCTGATGAAGGGCTTTTGCCCAGAACATCGATTTTGCTGCTCCTCAGATGCTGCCTGACCTGACCTGTGCTCTTCCAGCACCACACTGTCGACTCCACATAGATCACATCCACCCCTCTGCCCTCAACAATCCTCTTTGTTTCTTTTTCAAAACCTCAATCAAGTTCATGAGACATGATTTCCCACGCACAAAGCTATGTTGACTATCCCTAATCAGTCCTTGCCATTTAGGCCAGGCAAAGACAACAGTTTCCTTCCATAAAAGGCATTGGTGAATCAGATGGGTTTTTCCTGACAATCCTATCATTGGCATCATTCAATTCATAATTCCAGATTTTCATTGAATTCAAATTCCAACAAAGCAGGGATTTGAACCCAGGTCCTCAGAATCTGGGTCTCTGAATTAACAATCCAGCAAAAATACAGCTCGGTCATCACTTCCTTTTGTTCATTGGGGCCTCCCATTTGCATATCAGGCATTTCAGGCAGGGTGCAAAACACCTCTGCCTTTTCCAAAATGGTCAACAGAGAATATGGTGGCATCTGTGGTGTAAGTCTGTGTAAAATAGGCAGTGCATCAATTGAAGTTTTACCATCTTTGTTGATTTCTGTGCATAAATACGACAAAACAAAATAAATGTAGAAGTGGGAGAAATGGCTTAAATGAGCAATTAAATGGCGAGGTAGCATTCTTTCTGTAAACCATCCCCAATGTCAGTAAATATCAATATTCCACCCAAACATGCAAAATGACTTGTGTGATGTTACTCTTGCAATCTTCTGTTGAAATCTTCTTGTAGAAGAAAATGGAAATCAAATTCTTGCATGCTGAGTTTATGGCATAGTGATTAAATGCACAATAATTGTTTGGTGTGATTACGTTGTGTTGATCAGAAGATTTCATCTTATATTTGCTGAGTTGGTGCATTTTGGCTGTGCTCACTCTAAGGTGACACAACTAGTTTCACTATGCCAAGGCGAAAGTGGAAGATCAGTTTGTTTCCATTCCTGACTTCTGCTCTCTAGTCCCTGTTGGAAGTAAGCTCAGAAGCCACAGTTTGCCACAGATTTTTCTCATCATCCAGGTTCAGTCTTAATGATTCGGTTTTTGGGTGATTGATCCGAGACCTGTCGATGTCTAAGCATCTATACTCAATCTGATTTTCCATCGACAGGAAATGAGTACAGATAGAAAACTATATATATATATATATATATATAGATTCCTCAATGAGCTCATACTTTGATTTCAATATTTTGTGTTTATAAAAGTACAGTAGAACGTCATGCAATTTTGTCAAAGATTATTCTTTCCACACTCTTTTTGTTCACTCATGGACTACGGGTAGCGCTGGCTGGACACGCTTTTATTGCCCAGCCCTTGTTTCCCTGGAGAAGGTGGTGGTGAGTTACCTTCTTGAGCCAATGCAATACACTTGCTATGACCTACAATGCTGTTCCTTCCCATTGCTTTTCATCCTTCTTTTTGTCTGGATTTCTCTCCATTTATTTAGCTCCCATGACTTCCCCTTCCCTGGCCTCACCAATACTCTGACCACTATTCTAATTCGTATCCTGTGTCTTCTGTTCATGGTGGAATCTTCTGTAGATGGATGTGGTGAGTTTAAAGGGAGCAAGGGTATTTAGTTAAATGGGAAGGTGGTGTAGGTTAATCTTCCTGCTCCACAACTGAGGCCACTAAGCATCACTCAAGGATCCCTTAAGGTTTTTCAACCACTGCGACTATTTTATCACCTTGCAGAGGGGTGCAGATAGACATTCTGCGTTCAAAGGCACTTAGTATCTGAGGGATTGGACACAGGAATAGGAGTAGGCCATTCAGTCCTTGAGCTTGCTGTGCCATTCAACTAGTTAATTAGACATCAATGCCATCTTCCTGTGCCACTCCTATATCCGTGGATGATATTAGTATTCAGAAATCTATTGAGCACTGTCTGTCAAGCAATGATTGAGCATTCCCAGCCTCTGAGGTAAAGAATTCCAAAGATTCTTTAATCTCTAATGGACGAAATTTGTTCTCATTTTAATTTTAAATACTTTACCTCTTACACCTTTGGTTCTAAGTGCCTTCAACAGGTTAAAGCCTTACCCACATCCATCCTGGATAACAGTTTTAGATTAGATCTACTTACAGTGTGGAAACAGGCCCTTTGGGCCAACAAGTCCACACCAACCCGCCGAAGCACAACCCACCCATACCCCTACATTTACCCCTTACCTAACACTATGGCCAATTCACCTGACCTGCACATCTTTGTACTGTGGGAGGAAACCGGAACACCCGGAGGAAACCCACGCAGACACGGGGAGAACGTGCAAACTCCACACAGTCAGTTGCCTGAGGCGGGAATTGAACCCGGGTCTCTGGCACTGTGAGGCAGCAGTGCTAACCACTGTGCCACCATGCCGCTCTGTTGTTCCATGATTAATCTGTTAAAATAGAAACTGTAAGTGCTGGAGGAAATCAGCAGGTCTGCCAGTATCTGTGGAGACTGAAAAACTGAATTAACATTTTGAGTCTGACACTTCATTGGAATCAAATTCTGAAGACATGACCTTCTGTTTTTATTTTAGATCTCCATCATCCACATCTGTAAAGGCATAAGTTTAGGGTGAGAGGGGAAAGATTTAAAAGGGACATACAGGGCAACTTTTCACGCAAAGATTGGTGCGTGTTTGGAATAAGCTACCAGAGGAAGTGGTGGAGGCTGGTACAATTACAACATTTAGCAGGAATCTGAATGGGTATATGAATAGGAAGGGTTGAGAGGGAGTGCTTGCAAATGGGACTAGATTAGGTTTGGATATTTGGTCGTCATGGATGAGTTGGACTGATGTGGCATGTATATTCTTTCTTGGATAAGGAATCCAAAAGTGTCCACAGTTACTCCAGGCACGAGACTGTGTATGAATGTAACAAAACATCTTTATCCCTATATTCAAATCTGCTTGTGATGAAAGCCAAGATATCATTTGCCTTCTGAACTGCACATGCAAGTGATGAATCTCCCAGATCCTAATGGACATCAAAACTTCCCAATGCTTCAGCTTTTAAGAAACACTCTGTCTTCTCTACCAAAGTGATAATATTGTGTTTATTTGCATTATATTCAATTTATCATGTTTTTGCCCATCTTGCCAAACCTCCTCCAAGAGGGCCTGGTTTTGAACAATCAGCAAATATTGCCTTTGATCCACACATTCAAATCAACTCTTTAAAATTACTTTCCTAGGAGTTGGATATTACTGACAAGTCTTGCGTATATCACTCATCTGTAATTGCCCTGAAAGTGATTGGCTTGCTAGGCCATCTCAGAGAGCAATTAATGTTTTTGTGGATCTGGAGTAAAACTTCTTTCCCTAAAGGAAGTGAATCAAATGGGTTTTTGCAATAATCAGTGATTGTTCATGATAGATGTCATGGTCATCTTTACTGAAATTAGTTATTTAATTCTAAACAAACTAATTTAAATTCTACCAAAGATAAATTTGAATCTGCCTCTCGAAAGCCTTAGTCTCAGTATTACTAGTCCAATGATCTTGCCACTACACCATTATTTGATCTGACAAAGGACATCAAAATTGTGGCTCCAACACTGGTCCTTGTGGTCTTTAGGATTCAATGCCATTTGCCCTCTCACTATTGTTAGATGTGGCTATCAGTTTTTGCTCCTTCCAACCATCTTGTATTATCAAGTTATAAGCCCTATTCACAAACATTAGGACCTCAGCAAAACATGTTATTCAGCATGATAAGTGATTAGATTAGATTACTTACAGTGTGGAAACAGGCCCTTCGGCCCAACAAGTCCACACCGACCCACTGAAGCGCAACCCACCCATACCCCTAACCTAACACTACGGGCAATTTAGCATGGCCAATTCACCTGACCCGCACATCTTTGGACTGTGGGAGGAAACCGGAGCACCCGGAGAAAACTCACGCAGACACGGGGAGAACGTGCAAACTCCACACAGTCAGTCGCCTGAGGCGGGAATTGAACCCAGGTCCCTGGCGCTGTGAGGCAGCAGTGCTAACCACTGTGCCACCGTGCCGCCCTGATGTGCGTTCCAAATCCCTAACATAGCTTTGGGTTCAGGTGGCATTTCATTTTAACAATTTATAAGGTCTGCCCAACTCCTCGATGTATTCTGCCTGAGTGGAGTGTCCTCTGCAAGTCTTTTTGTGAAAAGAGAAAAGCATGAAAGCTGTTAAATTAAATGCTGGGTACATTAAGATGCGGCAGGAATGTGCTCAAGAGCCTGATCTTGCAGAGGAATAATTTCTTTATTCTTTTTTCTCTTGTTTATGAGGGAATAAAATGCAGTTTTGCAGAGTATTTGACAAGTTGCTGCTTCTTTACTGGGTGCACGTCTTGAAGATTTATACAGACGTGCTCTAAAAGAGCGGAACAAATAATTTTACCCTCTCATTGTCTTATTAGCAGCACCGTTCAGTTTGAAAGGGATAGTGTGCTTGTTAAGTTTAATGTGGCTTGTAGTGTGGGAGAAATTTGAAACCAAACAGCTGCTTTGTTGACTTTTAAAAAATAATCAGCAGAAATAATATTTATTTTAAATTAACTTTTATATTTGGCGAGGGCAGGGGTTGAGGCATGTTCTGCCATTTTAAGATGCTTCACCCATCTTGCTTTATAATAATTGCCTGTTGGTATTAATAAAGCTCAGTATCTGAATGACAGAATGATCAAACTCAGGCCAAAAGCCTTTTATGCGAAGAGGATATCCATCAGTTAATGATCGTAATGCCCTTTCTGTGAACTATATGTGCGGCATTCTGCCAAAAATGTGCTTTCAGTTCTTTAGAGTCTATAATGTCAGTATTATTTACCTGTTTGCAAGGTTTTATGAAATAAAGCATGACTTCTCAGCGCAATTGTCCTGTAGTGAAGTAGTCGACTATATTTTTGGTCTGCTGATACTCTATATTGTAAGAGGCACATTTTTGTAATCTGTGACGCAGACTGACTACTCTTAAAGAAAATTAATTTGTAATGCTTCCCTTGTACACAAGTCACAAATTATTCAGATGTCAGCATGCGTTTTGCAAAAGCAGCACATGTCCTATTAGTTTCCACTATGTAATTTACAAGGCAATATTAGAATAAATGAAATATTTAATATAGAATTAATTCTCTACATTTTGATATTTCCTTTAGTAATAGATATTACACTAGTTTAAATGGTTCAGATAGACCATAGAATCTTTACAATGCGGAAGCAGGCCATTTAGCCCGAGTCCACACCAACTCTCCAAAGATGATCCCACCTGGATCCACTCCCGCCCCTGTAACCTTACATTTTCCATGGCCAATCCACCTAACCTGTACATCTTTGGACTGTGGGAGGAAACCAGCATACCTGGAGGAAACCTATGCAGACACATCATCAAGATGTGCAACCCAAGGCTATTTGTTGCTTGAGTGCATCAACCACCAATTATGAGCAGTGCTGGACATTCTCAGATCAAGTGGAAATTAGAAATATATGACCTGGAGTTTCAAGTTATTTACCAGGGTTTTTTTTAAATGAGACTCACCTGATCTATTGGCCAAAGCATTGCAAATGATTGCGGAATTTTAAATGCAAATTGCTTTTAGCATCATTAAGTTTCCACAATCTTTTATGCTAGTTTTAAAATCATTTGCTGGGATCATCCCAGGCACTGAATGATGTGGACACTGGTTAGAAAGTTGGGAAAAATCACCTGAGATGGCTAATGAGGAATTGCTTGACATCAAGAGCAAAAGGTCCCATTTTCCAACCAAGCATTGAATGTAGAAACTAGACAGTGACAATTCCCAATATGAGAGTCAGAGCAATGACCTGGTATCTCCAGCTCAATGTGGTAAAAACAATGACTGCAGATGCTGGAAACCAGATTCTGGATTAGTGGTGCTGGAAGAGCACAGCAGTTCAGGTAGCATCCGAGGAGCAGTAAACTCGACATTTCGGGCAAAAGCCCTTCATCAGGAATAAAAGGCAGAACGCCTGAAGGGTGGAGAGATAAGCTAGAGGAGGGTGGGGCTGGGGGAAAAATAGCATAGAGTACAATAGGTGAGTGAGGGAGGGGATGAAGATGATAGGTCAGGGAGGAGGGTGGAGTGGATAGGTAGAAAAGAAGATAGGCAGGTAGGACAAGTCATGGGGACAGTGCTGAGCTGGAAGTTTGGAACTAGGGTGAGGTGGGGGAAGGGGAAATGAGGAAGCTGTTGAAGTCCACATTGATGCCCTGTGATTGAAGTATTCTGAGGCTGAAGATGAGGCGTTCTTCCTCCAGGCTTCTGGTGGTGAGGGAGCGGCAGTGAAGGAGGCCCAGGACCTCCATGTCCTCAGCAGAGTGGGAGAGGGAGTTGAAATGTTGGGCCACGGGGTGGTGTGGTTTCAACAGTTTCCTCATTTTCCCCTTCCCCCACTTCACCCTAGTTCCAAACTTCCAGCTCAGCACTGTCCCTATGATTTGTCCTACCCGCCTATCTTCTTTTCCATCTATCCACTCCACCCTCCTCCTTGACCTATCACCTTCATCCCCTCCCTCACTCACCTATTGTACTCTATGCTACTTTCTCCCCACCCCCACCCTCCTCTAGCTTATCTCTCCACCCTTCAGGCTCTCTGCCTTTACTCCTGATGAAGGGCTTTTGCCTGAAACGTCGATTTTACTACTCCTCGGATGCTGCCTGAACTGCTGTGTTATTCCAGCACCACTAGTCTAGAATCTCCAGCTCAATGCTAGTTCCTATAGATCTCAATCAGTTACCAACATCTCAGGGTTTGGTCTTTGGGCAATACCAACTCCACATATTGCCGCTCCCTCCTCAAACCCTTCCCCCACCTGCTAGGGCAACCAGATTGCTAGCAGTAAAGCAGGGTGCCAGTTACTCTCTGTCTGACATGCCCTAGGCAAATAAAACAAGAGTTGCAGGGCAGCTGTGGACTGCCAGTGCTTAACCAGGTTCACAGGTAGACTTTAAAGGTGGCAGGGGCTTGTATTTCTAACTCTGGTGAGTGGGAGAATATGAGAATATGGTGTACAACAGAGGTGTGGTGGATAGCTAATGGAACAAGTTTGGGATGATAGTGCAAGAGAGCTTGCTATTGCTCACAACGAGTGACCCTCCATTAAACTTGCCAAAAATGAGTTTAGAGTCAAGAGTGTGGTGCTGGAGAAGCACAGCAGGTCAGGCAGCATCCGAGGAGCAGGACACTTTATGTTTTGGGCATAAACTTTTCATCAGGAATGAGTTTAGGCTAATTTCTGGTGAGGTCCATTGTGCTAGAAGCTAGCCTTGCTGACCAAATTGGCCGTGCTTCCCTGGTGAATTAATCCCCACTGGGAGTTCCCATTAATTGGTCTCATTTGTTTCTCCTTCATGGAGAATCTGAAAATTAAATTGGAACTTTCAGTCCTGAGAATTAAATGGGTCTGTTTTTCTTGAAAACTTCCTTTATTGTTGAGAAACTCATGAATGTACCTCAATATTACTACAACAATTTGGTGGATTATCTGCGATAAAAATTGTAACTTTATTAATTGAACACATTTACAATCATTTTAATCAAATTTCATCACATTACCATTCTTAAGTTTATCAAAGGATACATTTTAAAGCACAATTTGTTTTCTAAGTAATTATTTTCTGTAATATCACCTGATAACATAAATTCACAGATTTGGAGATGCAGGTGTTGGACTGGGGTGTACAAAGTTAAAAATCACACAATACCATGTTATAGTCTAACAGGTTTAATTGGAAGCACACTAGCTTTCGGAGCGCTGCTCCTTCATTAGGTGATAACCTGATGAAGGAGCGACGCTCCGAAAGCTAGTGTGCTTCCAATTAAACCTGTTAGACTATAACCTGGTGTTGTGTGATTTTTAACTATGTTCACATAGATTTTGTGGATGTGCAAGTGAGCTCATGTGAAAACTAGGTGTGGAGCAAAAGTTGGAACAATTTTGGATGCAGTTTGCACCCATGTTGGCCAGTGTGCTCTAAGTGAAAATTCTGCCCCATCAACCACCCAGCTATGGGGGCTGGAAGTTCTCCTTGCAGGTGAGTTTGTGAATGACATCAAAATCAGTGATATAATCGACAGTGAAGAAGGTTATCTCAGATTACAAAGAGATCTTGATCAGTTGGGTCAACAGGCTGAAGAATGACCGATGGAGTTTAGTTTGGATAAATATGATGTTTGCATTTTGATAAAACAAACAACTGCAGCACTTAACAGTTAAACATAGGGCCTTAGGTAGTGTTGTAGAATAGAGAGACCTATGGGTTCAGGTACATAATTCTTTGAAGTTTGCATCAGGGTAGACAGAGTGGTTAAGAAGGCATTTAGCTCACTTACCTTCATTTCTCTGACCTTTAAGTACTGTATAGGAGTTGGACCGTCACGTTGAAAATGCACAAGACATTGGTGAGGCATCTTCTGGAATACGGCGTCCAGTTCTGGTTGCCCTGTCATAGGAAGGATATTATTGAACTGGAGAGGGTTCAGAAAAGATTTACCAGGAATGGAGGGTTTGAGTTATAAAGAGAGGCGAGGTTTTTTTTCACTGTAGCCAGAAGGTTCGAGTTTATAAAATAATGTGGGGTACAGATAAAGTGAATGGCAGGTATCTTTTCCCTAGGATGGGGGATTTCAAAACTAGAGGGCCATATTTTTAAGATGAGAGGAGAAAGATTTAGAAAAAAAAAGGCGCAATTTTTTACACAGAGTGGTTCATGTGTGAAATGAACTTCAAGGCAGGTACAGTTAGAAAATTTAAAGACATTTGGAAAGTATATGAATAAGAAATGTTTGGAGGGATATGGGCCAGCCACAGGCAGGTGGGACCAGTTTAGTTCGGGATTAGCATGGACTAATTAGACTGAAGGGGCTATTTCCATGTTGTATGACTCTATGACTTAGCGGCTATAAATAAGATTCAAAAAGCTGATAGAATTATTTCATCCTATTGAAAACCTAGTTTCTGATAACTAACTCTCAAGATCTTATTCTGCTTAATGGTGAAACGAGCCATCATGGTTGATAGGTTTTCATAACTTTGGCTGGTTACTGGAGAAAGAAAAAAGCAGCTGATTTGTATCCAAAATTGGTAATTAGTGAACTTGTATAGTTCTTGTGTTAATTGTTAAAGAAGAATATGAAGAATTTAAGAGAAGCATTTTTTGTAAGCTACCTGAAAACTTTGGCAAATGCACCATTATAAAGTGGTAATAGGTAGTCCAGATTGACAGTTTTTAAAAAGATGGCAAAATGGATGAGTTTACCTGAAAGTTCAAAAGGACAAAGTATAGAAGCCCCTATTAGTAATGCCAGTGGTTGAGTGGTTTGTGTCCAGGCATTTAGGGGACAGGGTCCCATAAACAGAACAATGGCACTGAGCTATAGATCAAATTTGGGCCATAAAATAATTTGAAAGTAGGAGTGGGATTTCAGAGTTTCAAGAACATGGTGATCGGTGATATATGGGGATTAAGTACCTTACTGGATGTAAATAATACAGTTCCAGTTGAGTTGCAGTTTACATCGAGTGGTGGTCAGAAAGCTGCTCAGGACAGTACCAAGAAATTTAGTCATGAGCTGAAAAGAGAGCAAGCCTGAAAGTGTCAATGGCAGTGAGACTATGATACAGGTATAAGCTGTTGATATTCTGCAGTAATGGGTAGGCAGTGTTGATAACGCATTAAGTGTAGTCTTGAATTTCAAACAGGAGCTTCGATAGAAATATACGTTAATTGCTGAGATTTAACCAGGCATAATAGCCATTTGTGCAATTGTTGTTAGCCTATAGGATTAAATTAAAAAAGATCCAACATCTTCATGGAATCAGAAAAACAGAGAATCTTGCAATATGAGGCAGATATTCAGCCCGTTTCTTTGAGAGAACTGTTAAATAGTCTGATTTATCAGCTTGTTGCTCAAAATCTTGCAAATTAGACTTTTGCAAAGACATACCCAGTTGCCTGTGGGAGCAGGTTCAATGGGAACTTTCCATCACTCTTTTCAGGTAATGCTTCCAGACTTTTAACTTCCTCTGTGAAAATGTTCTCTTTGTTTCCTCTCTATTGCTTTCGCCAGTTATTTTAAATCTAGGACCATTCGTTGTCAAACCATTTTCTAGAGGAAACAGAGCAAGGAGGGAGAACCTATCAAAACCTTTCATAATTTGGAATTGGTGTTTTGATCCCCTCTTATTACTCTGCTTGAAGAAGAACATCCCCAGCTAATTATTTTCCATCCAGTTGCCCTGGTGCTGGAAGCTTTCCTTCATTGCTGCAGTCCTCTTTCACATAATGCTCCCAGTGTTTCTTATCGTGGTGATTCATTGTGGTTTTTGATTTGAAATGACTGAATGGCTAGCTCAGCCACTTATAGAGTCACAGAGATGTACAGCATGGAAACAGACCCTTCAGTCCAATCCATCCATGCCGACCAGATATCCCAGTCCAATCTACTCCCACCTGCCAGCACCCGGCCCATATCCCTCCAAACCATTCCCATTCATATACCCATCCAAATGCCTCTTAAATGTTGCAATTGTACCAGCCTCCACCTTTTCCTCTGGCAGCTCATTCCATACACGTACCCCCTCTAGTGTGAACTGCTACCTGTGGATTAGAATCACCAGTCAGCCAGACCAGGAAGGATAGCAAGTTCCAATTTCTGCGGAACTTTAATGAACTGATTGGGTGGGACTATCAGATTTCATTTTCCTTAGCATTAGCCGCAATTTACTGGATTTATTGAATCTATTTTACAGTTTATCATGGTAAGATTTCAACTTACAGCCACTAGTTTGTTGGTCCAGTGCGTTAACCACAACATGTCCGTACTTACATTTGTGACACAAAGTCATAGAATAATACCAGTTTTTAGTTGAACACTGAAAATCAGAACTCAGGACAAAATATTTATAAAAGCATAGTTGCATTCATTGTTAAGTTTAGTCCTTCAGAAAAAAAGCTATACTTACGATGTCAGTTTAGTTGCAACTATGCTTGATACACTGGTGAGTTTTATTTCCCTTCAAAAGTGCTTCATTTAAGCTAATGCTTTTCTATGAGATTTGAGAGTCTCTAGAATTCCCTTATTCAAAAGGCAATGGATGCAGAATCTTTAAATATTTTTAAGGTAGAGGTCGATAGATTCTTCCTTATGAAGAGGATAAAAGATTATCAGGGATATGCAGGAATGTAGTGTTGAGGTTAACTTCAGATCAGCCATGGTCTTATTGAATGTCTGAGCAGACTGGAAGGGTTAAATGGCCTCCGCTCGGTCCTTGTTCATGTGTTTGAATGTTTCTTACTAGAAAATAAGATATTAAAGGGAATTGACAAGGCAACACAGGGTGTGTGTACTTATATTCTGAGTGATCAAGTTGTCAGTGGGCTATGTGAAACTGCTTTACAAGTACACTGTATCGCAGGAGAAACATAGGCTGCTTTTACATCCCTTCAGTATTCAACTTAAACCAAAAAAAACTATTAGAGGTGGAAACATGTGTGAGAATGTTGAACTCTCACAGATTCTTGAAGTTGAAATATTGCTTTTTGCAGACAACAAAAAGTGATTTATCGTAGGAATCATAACAGGGCTCTGAGCTCTGTTAAGTTGTATGTTTGGACATCCATAAAGAGTCCCACAATGTTGCACTTTTGAGAATGCTGGCATGCTGTGATTATTTCCTCAAACTGACCCTAGAAACTGCACTGTAACAGAGTCTGCTCAACATCAACCTTTACAACCTTGGAGAAGCCATTGTTGAAAATGAAACCTGTCTTTCTGCTCCAGCTTTTCCTTCCATTATGGGAAGATTTATTTGAACTGCGCTGCCTACTGTGCTGCCATTCAGCATAGACTTTGTACAGACTGGAAACATATGAGTGTTCTTATCGGCTGTTTTCAATCTGGAGAAGATACCCAGAAGGCTGATTTCATCCTGTGCATGTATTTGACCACAACCATATAGCTCTATCACTCTCTGCCAAAACCAATGTAAATAGGCAGTATGATGAGGTATGTTCCATTCACCACACTACATAAGCATGCCAGAATTAGAGTGAAAATAATCTTGGAGTGTAAGCAACTTTATTGGTGGAATGTTGCTATGGGGCATTGCCATTTTGCTCTTTGCACTCCTGCAGTGTTACCTATGCCTTGCATTTTTCCTACTATGTATCTACTATACTTCAGCAACAGCACCTGAAAACACAATGTCCAGTCCACATATATGCTGCCAACTCTCCATGCTGTCTCAATCTCTCAACTGCCTCTGACTTGGCAACCTACTTGTCAAACATTCAATATTGGATGAGCAGGGATTTCCTGTCACTACATACTTTAGCTTTAGTACTCTCCCTCCTTCCACTCCACAGACTCCATTCTCTGGTTATTGACTCCATCTTCATCTTGGGTCACTCTCTGAGCCTATATTAGAGTGCTCATAACCCTACCATCCAATTTGTTTCTGAGCTGAATTTTCCACTTTATATCCTCTCTTTTACCAAGAAGGTCTACTTCTACCTTTGCATTATTGTCCAACTCTGCCCTTGCCTCAACTTATCGATGGAATATAATATCCCCGACTGGCTTCTGATCTTCTACCCCTTATAAATTTTAGCTCATTTAAATTCTTATGTCCTAACATGGTAGGGTCAAGTCCCATTCACTCATTATCCCTGTACACAGAGACCTACATTGTCTGGCAACACCTCAAATGTAAAATTCTCATCCTTTTATTCATGTGCTTCCATGACCTCACTGCTCTATGTCTCTATAGTCTCTTCCAGCGCTGTAGAGTTTCTGCACTCTTCCAATTCTGGCCACTTCACATACCTAACTGCTGACCATGTGACAATTCACCTTCAATTTTTAAACTTTACATACCAGAATTCCGTCTCTAAAACCTTCTTTGACCCAGCTCCTCTTTTTCCAGTGCTGCCACTTTGAGCAAGTCTTTGGCCCCATCCCCAACTATATCTTTATACAGCACTATTTTAGACTTTGTTTTATAAATTTCTTGTGAAACCAATTGAAATAGTTTACAATGCTGAAGGTGATATATTAAGTGTAATTTACTGTACCTTTTTAAATATAGATCTCTAACTTATTTAATCTCTATTCTAGCAATCAAGGACTTTTTGCGATTCCTGTCAGCTGTTGGAAAGTTCTTTGTTTTAATTTTATTTTGATTTTATTGAGCAAAATGTGTTTGCTTCAAAACATTCTCTTAATTCTGTTGTGTATAGCAACTTAATTTCCTCTCCATCAAATTTACAGAGCAAAATGAGGTATAGAATCAAATGCCACATGACAACAGTGAGCTGTGGGTACTATTTGTACAAATATACAGCACATACTTCTAGAGCCTCTGTTTGAACTGGTGCTTTTCACTATTGACACAGAATGTGGAATTCTTTTTTAGTTAGAAACCAATGAACAACTGTCTTCAACCTTGAATTGCTTCCCTAGGTACTCCATCAATACGAAGTTGGCCTTATGTCTGTTAGTCCCTCCTGGGTCAGCCTTCTCATGTAAAATTGAATAAAAGAAAGAATTCAGTAAATGCAAGCATTTGTGTGGTTATTTCCATGACATTTAACAGTTATGCATGTCAGAATGAGTTCATCAAGATGATCTCTAATGCATTAAGGCATTGCTTTCTGAACAACCTCTGAAACATTTGCAGTCTGCTGTCGTTTCCAGCTATGCAGCACAATTATGTAAATTCATGAAAAACAATCCCAATGCAATGTAAAAATGAAAATTCATTTTATACAATACTATTTTGCCTGCCATGGTATATTTTATAAACCTCCACGTTTAGAGTTTGTTTCCAAATGCCCAAGTGAAATCATAACCCATATGGCATGTTTTATAAATAAAAATAACTGAGTCGGAAGTACATGAATAATCAAAGCTTACATCACCTCTCATTTAGATAATAAATGTAGAAGTGATGAAAATAATATCTAACTTAATAGTAGCTTAAATCAACACCAGATCCAGAATGGCTTCTTCAACTGATTAAACTAAAGACCATTTGTAACATGTCAGTCAAGCAACAATGCCTATAAACAATGGCAACTTAAAAGAGCCCAGTCCCAACCACTTGATTTTCACCACCCGAGGGTCTTTGGGGAGTCATAAAGGTTCATTTGGAACTGGAATAAGTACTTTAATTCTTAATTTTATAAATAACTGAAACCTGTGGAAAACTGAAACAAAATATATTTTAAGTCAGCTTTTAAAATGAAAGGATTTGGAAAAGAAATGAGACTTCATAAGCTGAACAAAGTTGACTAGGTGATGTTTGCCATTTTATCAGTTTACTGGACTGATCCCGATATGTCATAAGTGTCCTGTGTCATTTGATGCCAAAAACAACACAATCCTCCTCCCCAAAGACCTTTAGGGTTTTTTGTGATGAATGTTTATTTATTAATAATATACTTTAAAGAGCTCAGTCCTGACCTCAAGTCAGTAAAAAAATCCATCATCTTCTGGAAAAACCGTTCAAGTTTGGTTAAATGTTTGGGAAAAGAGGCAGCTGATAGGCAGTACATGCAGTGCATCTGCTAAACTGCTGCCTTTATCATAGCTACCATGTTTAGGTTATGTTGCATTATTGCTAACTTTTTATGAGGCTCTATTGTCCCATGAGTGGCTATTATTGTAAATTTTAGAAGGAATAGAGCTGATATTGACAGGACTTCTTCATAGTTAGTTGGAACTGTGTGCAATTGCATTATTTTAAAATGAAGCATCGAGATTATTTGGTTCATTTGTTCTTTTTTTGTATGGAATTGATTAATCGATTTTATAGACTTTTTATATTTGTACTATAAATGGGTTTTCATTTTTATTCTTTTGACCCCTGTCCTATAATGTTTTAAGGATGGCCATTGCAATGCAGGGATAATTTACCGCAAGAGTGAAATATACTACAATTTCTTAAATTGAGTGTTGTTGTACTGAGTGGAGAAATGTATTGAGCTAAGTTACATTTTTTGACTTTTGTAACAACTTAAGCATGTTATGACCTTGTTCTGAAATACAGGGCAACACTGTTATATTGCTTGAAGTAAACACCCTAACAAAAGGCTGTTTCTGTATATTTGATTTATTTTGTTGACATTTATGTGATTCTGTTTAAAGCAGGGAAAGGCAAAACACTTACATTTCTTTAGCAAAGTGGGATGCAGGGAGCCTTAAAACTGTCTTTAAGAAAGTTGTTCTAACCTGATATATTCTCATTTCAAAAGTACTGATTGATAATTAATTTCGACTTGAACAATTTTGGATGGAACTGGTTTTTTGATGACTTTGAATGACAACATCTAAATATGTGAAACATTTGAATTTTAAATCCTCTTACATTATTCTGAGTGCATTAGCAACACCCTTGTCGCATGACAACAGAAAAACAGTTTTGATTATTTTCCCCCTCTGCTCCATTCTAATTTACTGCAACCTCAAAACTCTGATTTTAAAACTTATCTGTTCAGGAAGTAGAACAGGTGCCTCTCTTTAATGTAGAAAGCAAAACAGCATATGGATGGAAAGGGGAAATAATAGGATGAGAGCAATTAAACTTAACTTTTCCATATAAAAGGGACTTTACTCTTTTATCCCCTAATAAGATTATGTCACAAACACAAGTACCTAAGAGAAACCTGATTGACAGGCCCCTGTACTTTTATCAGTAACTGTGACACTAAACCCCTAGGCTCTTTGTCCAATATGGTGATCTGACGGAAGCATGCCACCCTAATCCCCTTACTTGTGTCAGGCAAAGAAAAGAAGTCTGACTCACATTTGGATGGCATCAGACAATGGGGTTACAACCAAGAGCCAAATGAACAGTGGACAGATTTCCCCTGACATTGTGGGGTGAATCTTATTTCTCCCTAATCATGATGGGCATGTTTAACCTTTCCTTCTTCCAGACTGGCCATCATTTCTATTGTTTGCAGTGCTCTCTATGCAGTTAATTGGAGTGAGAAAGCTACAATGCACTGTAAAGTCATATTTCACTTACAAAACCAATTTCATGATCACAGCATCTGAACTACTCAATGAGAGAAATGCTCTTTTTCAATGTGAAGGATGTTCTGCAATGCCTCAGTGCCCAAATGCATTACATGGTTAGGTGGTGAACATACAGAAAAGAGAAGTCCTATTTGTTACCAGTGTGTGTGTCCAGAGAGAAGTTTGGTGAGTAACCTTGGTCCAGATTACTGTTCAGGAATTCTAGTGCGTGCACATGTCAGAGGATGGTTGGATTGGTCTTTGCATGAGGTGACACTTCACCAATATTTTGACCATTCAGACTTGTACACAATGCACAAATCCTAAAATGAGGGTCGAGAGAAAGAAAAAAACAGAACAAAAGGACCTGGAGTGCAGGTGCATAGTCAAAACGTGTGGTGCTGGAAAAGCACAGCAGGTCAGGCAGCATCTGAGGAGCAGAAGAGTCGACATTTTGGGCATAAGACTTTCATCAGAGCAGTCCTCACTCTCTCCTCTCTGACTTCTCCAGCATCTGCAGTCCGCACTTTCTCCCTGCACATTCATAGTTCCTTGAAAGTGGAGTTGCAGGTAGACAGGTAGCGAAGAAGGCATTTGGCATGTTTCCCTACATTGTCAGAATATTGAGTATAGGTGTTGGGGCGCCATGTTTCAGCTGTACAGGACAATGGTGAGGCTACTTTTAGAATACTGCGCATAATTCTGGTCACCCTTCTAAAGGGAAGATGTTATTAAACTTGAGACTGGAGAGTTTAAATTATATGGAGAGGCTGAATAGGTCATGGCTTTTTTCCCTGGAGCATCAGAGGCTGAGGGGTGACCTCATAGAGGTTTATAAAATCATGGAGGGGCATGGATAGGGTGAATTCCTGCAGCCCTTTTGCTGGGTTGGGGGAATCTACAACTAGAAGGCTTAGGTTTAAGATGAGAGGAGAATCATTTAAAAATGATCTGACGGTAACTTTTTCACTTAGAGGGTGACATGTATGGAATAAGCTACCAGAGGAAGTGGTGGAGGCTGGCACAATTATAACATTTAAAAGGTATCTGGATGGATATATGAATAGGAAGGGTTTAGATGGATATGGGTTAAATGCTGGCAAATGGACTAAGTCAGACTGCAATATCTGGTCAACATGGACAAGTTGGACTGAAGTGTCTGTTTCCATGCTGTATAACTCTAACATTGTAACTGCATTTATGTAACTTTATGGCCCGTAAAGCAAATCTGAAGGATAGTCACTGTGGCAATGTAGAAGACATTATGTAATTAGGAAACATTAAGATTTTCACACAGAACCATACCCCATTGAAGCAGTAGAAGAGGTTTTATAGGGAAGAGATTGACAAAATAAATTAATATCAACATAGAACATTTTTATTTTTTAAAAATTGTATACCTTTTTATATACCCCTTAAAATAACTATCACAGATGTGATTTGTCATCTTGTCTTTAAATTATTACTTTATTAGGTATAAGATATAAATTTGCATAAACTTTATGTTATATGATATAATTATTATACGGTATAAACTGTGTAATTGCATGAATTCCACTCCAGCAAAGATAACAAAATGTTCTCAAGCTCTCTATTGTTTTGACATTACTGATGAGTGGAAAAACTTCAAGCAAGTGCTGCATCAGTAGAGTTAAATATTACAATTTACTCTGTATCACCGGAAATAGCTAACTGTGATATGTCAATATAATGGTGGAAAGAAGACAAAATTGCACACTTCTTGCTGGCTGGTGTAACACCAGAATTATTCTCTGTGGTCAGTATTATACTTTCATAGCTGCAGCTTTTGACTAACTTAAATTCCTTTGTTCATATCCCTGTGGTAAACCATTTGAAATGGTTATTCCCTGGAGTGCTTTATTTACTTGTCCAACTGTTTGGAAGTCTGTTAGAGTAAAGATCAGATGCACTGAAACAAATCTTATTACCTTAACCAGTCCAGCAAATTCTTTTCTATCCTTTCTTTATTGACTTCTCTTCAGCTAGAACTAATACACGTACGGCAGGTGGGCAGGAATGTCTGCGTCAGCTTAGACTCTCAAATTTAATATGACCTGTTATAAATCATATAGTTTTTTTCTTGGAAAAGAGGCAGAACCAAAGGCTTTTTTTTTAAAAAAGCGACCTAAACATTGATAGATATGTCTGTGTGAGAGAGGGAGAGAGGGAGAGAGAGAGAGAGATAGAGAGAGAGAGAGTGTGTGTGTGTGTGTGTGTGTGTGTGTGTGTTCACCCTGTTCATGAAAAATAATTTTTCATGAGGCTGCAAAAAGTCAGAGTGACACAAACAAGACTGTGAGGTTTTGAGAAAATCCATGCCTTATTTGTCTGTCAGCAATCTTTTAATATTAAATAGTTAGTTATTCTGGGTGATTCCTGCCTTTTCATAAGGGTGAAACCAATAGTAAATAAAAGCATTATTATTGTCTTTTTGAATATCATAATTATTTGCTTATATTTTTCTGTTCAGCTTGGCTTGTGTGCTTTTGTCGCTCTTGTAGTCCATAGTAAAAGAAAAGTAAAGTTAGAAGTTGCATATTTATAAATGATACTTCTGCCAGCACAATCAATAATCATTCTGTGCATTTGTTTCTCTCTCTCCTCTCTCGCATTCAAATAGTGCAGAGCTGTCATGCTTAAATTTGTTGCCTCTCCAAAGCTAAGACAGTTTATTTTTAATGTTTCTGATACATCTGAAATTGGCACAGTGTGTCCACCTTCTATGGTACAAAGTTAAGGCAAGTGGAAGGAAATCAGGTTTTCATTAGGTAAACTTTAAAGCATTTTTGCTTGAGTGATAAAAATGACTGTGCTTCAAAACTTCTTGACCTGTTTACCACAGTGGCAGTAATTCATAAAAAGTGCCGCAAGCTGAGTGTTACACTGTAAAAACTAACTGCTCTGTTTTATTGGAAACTAGACAATGTTGTAAGTACTGCATCTATCAAAGTGAACAAAATCCAGGGTAAGTCATGAACCTTTGCCCAGCAGGGTGTGGAGCACACTAGCTATCCTGTGCTTTCGGAACAAGAGGTTTTGCAAACTGAAAGAACAACATTTGTATCGGGGCCCATTCCCTTGGACTTTGTTGTGGTGTTGCAGCTGATGGCAACTTGCTCTCTTGGAAAAGAAAAATAACGTTAGCAAACGTTTTCAGATTGAATTTCAGAGCCTCTGTTCTCTGTCCCCAACCCCCCACTATTAGGCAAGATGATTTGTGCTCAGAGGTCCGTGACCTAGGGAAGCATCAAACAGAGAAGAGGGGAAGCGTGTGGAGGTTCAGAGGAACAGTGGATGTAGCTGACCAATGTAAGACAATGCAGATGTTTCCGATCAGAACTGCCCACCGATGACAGGAAAAGCCACTGCACCAGGCTTACCACTTTGATTTTCAACCAATTTGAAATTGCAGCGAGTGGTTCCATTTCAGTTCCAGTTATTTGGGGAACTGTTAAAGGTAATGCCCATTCTCTTCAGCAAAGGGATCATGTTGCGTTCAACAAATCAAATTTATGCCTGATGATGTTTCCCATCAAAATAAGTCAAACAGTAAGAGTTTAAATCCTTTATTAGTATATTCTCCAAAGCCAAGAGTGTAGGAGGGAGTCAAAAGTCAATGGGTTCTGCTTCTGTAGGGACAAAGTTGCAATGAAATGTTAGTCTGATCAACAAAACATTATTAGATAATGTTAATATTGAAAAATGAGAACTAAGCAATTTCTTCTTATGCCAGCTTTAATGGGAATAATCTACAGTGATGATTGCTCATTACAATATAACTGTAGAATCTGCTGATGCAATATTCCAAATCTATTTGAATTGCACTTGTAACATTCCCTTATCTGCTCTACTGTGCTGGTACCACATGCCTTTGCCTATCCATTTATGTATATTTCATATCAAAATCGTCACAACTTGAGACATTTATACATGCAACAATTATACAGTTCTTTTTGTTCAAATGTATTTCATTATTGCTTAGTAGTCTTTGTATTGAATGGTTCCATTTATATTTGTAAGAAGCCAAAACCTTGCAACATGCTGATTTATGTTTTGAAAGGGCAGTAACTATTACTCTGTAGCCAAGCACAACAACAGTTCTCTTCCAGCAATGTCTGAGAAACGTCATTGAGAGGAATGGCAATTTGATTTTTTTTTAACAGCAGTATTTGAGAAGGATCGTTGGCAAAGTTACTGCTTTTTGAATAGCACTCTGAAAGATGGCAGATCTGACAGAGCAGCACTCCCTCAGGGCTGCATTGAACTACAGAACAAGATTGTGCTAGCCTCTGTCTCTGAGGAGGGAACAGTGCCAACTGAGGTACACTGGTCAAACTATGCTGTGCTTGGAAGATGGTACATAGTTTTATGTATCAGCAAATGCCCCATTGCATGGGTCTCTTGTTCAACAAATAACTGTGCTGATAAATTTTTAATATTTTATTAAAACAAATCACTTAGGAATTAATGAATATAAAGTTCAAGCTTGTTAATGAAAACTATGATATTACAATAGCCTTGTTAAGAAAACTCACTTTGCCATTCCCAGCAGTATCTTTGTGTATCATAGAGAATTATGATAAATACTTGCTAATGAATACCTTGGATTATAAACTTTGTTGGTCCCTCTGAGTTTTACTAACAACATGTTACTGGTGCAGTCGTTGTATTAGGGTTTTATGCTGTTGTCACTAGTATATCCTAGGGTGTAAAGAATCCCAAAACTTGTAAAACTGGTTTAAAAGTCAAATCAATATTATATACATATATATATATATATATATATACGTGTGTGTGTGTGTATATATAAATTATGAACTCTGACATTCTTTTGTATGCAACTACTTGTATCTAATAGGATTAGACATGTGAGAAAATGTGAATCTTGAAACCAAAGTGAACCACGCAGTTGTTTAGCTGTAGGGGCAATACCTGCTCACACATCACCTCTGTGGTTGAAACAGGTTCGTTTGGCACATGTTAGTGGTCTTACTTGCAGCAAGTGTGACAAGAAAACCTGTATGAAAGGAGAAATTCCAAAGCTGGAAATTTGAGGTGGAAAATTCATGGGAAATGAATGCCGGAGCAGTCAGCAACCGAAAGGGAAAGATTAATTTACAGTTCTGTGAGGTTCTAATTAAGGAAAGTTTATCTTACTGTTCAAGATGCCTACTGGTTATCATTTTCACTTCTTGCTTTCAGATGCATAGAAAACAAATTGAATGCAAAAAGAAACAAGTGAACGCTGTATGTTTCTTGGCAAGGTTCCAGGCACAAAAGAAATGCTTACTGCAGTTTGAATTACTATACCCTTGTTTTTCAAACAGGGTTACTGTACCAGTGTCTTAAATACAGTGTTTACAAAGTTGGCCATTCATAAGTGTTTCATTTCTATTTTTTAAAGCAAGTTTTTGTTTTAAATTCATACATGGAATGTGGGCGATGCTGACTGGGCCAGTATTTATCTCCCATCCTAAGTTGCCCTTGAGAAAGTGTGTTCCAAACTGTGTGCCAAGAATATTATTAATGATTTAGCCATATGTTAATTTGTAGTTGATTCAAATTTTATAAATTCTGCATGATACGTGCAAGATCCCCAGTGTGTGCAGCATGTTTGCAGACCAAAGTCAGTCTCATCAGTGTGCTAGATCAAATATATAAGCTAGAGTGATATTGTACTGTAAGGTTACAGCAGGAAGATCGAAACTGCATGACATCTCACCTCGATATTGATACATGCGCGGTGTCTTTAAACTTATTCAAGTGACAACTTGTTCCAGATCTGGCAGCTGTAGACAGCATTCTGAGTGAGTGTGTCTGAGCCCAACAGGAGCACTTGGAAATATTTAGCTACTTTGAGTTAGCAATTTAGTAAGATTCAAAAGATAAACCTGAGCCTATGTGAGATTTAGGATTTGTATGCTTTGACTTTGAGCATGTCTGGTGTGACTGCAGGATATGTCAAGGTCACGAACTGTTCCTCAAAGCAAAGGTGGTGTTTTTCAGACTGCCTTTCTACTGACACCTTGCATCAATCTGAAGTGGTGTGAGTGTTTGCTGATGTGAAGGTGGCCTTAGAACTCTGGATTTGCCCCCCAATCTGACTCTGGGATGCATTAAATCTAAGAACTATGAGATTTCTCCACGATGCTGCTTGGAGTTGATCCCATGTGGGGTAGAACTCTAGGGGAGTGTGAGGTCAGATTTTACATAAAATTAATCCACAGAATTTTTTAAATGTAATGAATACATGTTGCCCTTCAAGGTTTCCCTAACATTAGGAGACAATGGCCAGAGGAGCAGAAGTCATTGGTTGTGCGGAACTCTCTTTTGGTGGACAGAGTAAAAGTTGGAACCATGCAAAAGCTGCAGTAACCTGGGCTTTGCTGATGCTATGTTGCATTCCTCAACTGTGGGGTAGGTTAATTTAAACACTGTGGTGATTAAGGTTAGCTCTATCGTAGAAGTGTGGTACTAAACATGATGAAAAAAAGTTGCTTTGGAATACACGGTATGATAGGGAACCTTGTCAGGTACTTATATAGGTCACAAAATCATGGACAGCACATCTCCCATTCCTTGATCTGTTTGGCTGGTGACCTGTGTTGACTATCAATATCTGCAGAGTGTCAGCTTGTTCTTTGCCATCCATTTGCTTTGCATTTTAAGCTATGTGTTAGATTACCACACTCAGCTTCTGTACAGATAGGAAAGGTATAAATGTTTCGGAGGTGGTGGGGGCTCGTGGGGAGGCATGCATCGCACTTCTGTGCCATTTTTTGTTGAACATTCACAAACTACCCCAAAGGTTTAAAACCAAAAGCACTGCGGATGCTGTGTATCTGCAAACAAACAGAAATTGCTGGTAAAGCTCAGTGGGTCTGGCAGCAGCAGTTCTGTAGAAGGGAGCCGAAACATTAACTCTGATTTCTCTTCTCAAATGCTTCCATATTCTGTTTTTTGTGATACAGTTAAAAAAAAAACAATTATAGAGTCATGGAGTCATAGAGATGTACAGAACAGAAACAGACCCTTTGGTGCATGCTAACCAGATATCCCAATCCAATCTAGCACCATTTGCCAGCACCCGGCCCTTATCCCTCCAAATCCCATATGCCCATCCAGATGCCTTTTAATTGTTGCAATTGTATGAGCCTCCACCACTTCATCTGACAACTCATTCCACACACACACACACGCACCACCCTCTGTGTGAAAAAATTGCCCTTTGGGTCTCTTTTATATCTTTCCCCTCTCACTCCAAACCTATGCCATCTAGTTCTGGACTCCCTCACCTCAGGGAAGAGGCTTTGTCTCTTTCTCCTATCCATGCCCCTCATGATTTTATAAACCTCTGTTAGGTCACCCCTCAGCCTCTGACACTCCAGGGAAAACAGTCCTAGCCTATTCAACCTCTCCCTATAGCTCAAATTCTCCAACCCTGGGGGCAACATCCTCGTAAATCTTTTCTGAACCCTTTCAAATTTCACAACATCCTTCCGATAGGAAGGAGACTAGAATTGCACGCAGTATTCCAAAAGTGGCCTAACAAACATCCCGTACAGCCGCAACATGACCTGCCAATACTCAATACTCTGACCAATAAAGGAAAGCATACCAAACGTCTCCTTCACTATCCTATCTACCTGTGACTCTACTTTCAAGGAGCTTTGAACCTGCACTCTAAGGTCTTTTTGTTTTCCCTGCTCCTCTTCAAGACACTTCCATGAGTTTATTTCATATCCATCTGAAAGGGCTTTGGACCTTGGTTTAATGGCTGAACCAATAAACAACACCTTTGACCATGCAGCACCAGTTCTGAAGAAGGGTCACTTGACCCTAAATGTTAACTCTGATTTCTCTCCACACATGCTTCCAGACCTGCTCAGCTTTTCTAGCAATTTCTGTTTTTGATTTAACCCAAAGGTTTGTTTAATTCCAAAATGTTTCAAAAATTGGAAAAGTCAAATCTTGAGAAGATTTACATGCTAATAGAAGCCACAGAATACCAGTAAGTTTTAATAGTCTGCGAAATTACCTATTGGTGAATGGTGAACCTCCTGCTGGTACATTGCACCATTACTTTCTCGCTCCTCTAAAGTTGAAACATCTGATGATTGAAAGAAATACTTGTATTTATATAGTACTCTTCATGTTCACAAGCCATTCTGAAGGGCTTTATAATACTTTTGAAGTGAGTCAGCATCGTAGGAAATGCAACAGTCAATTTGCACACAGCAAAGTCCCTCAAACAACAATGTGATAATAGCCAGATATTCTGTTTTTTGTGATATGATTGAAGAATAACAATTGAATGGGAAGAATTTCCTTGCACCTCTTCAAGACACTGCCATGGGGAATTTCATATTCATCTGAAATGGCAGCTGGACCTTGTTTTAATGACTGATCCAATAAGCAACATCTTTGACCATGCAGCACTCCCTCAATACTTCACTGAAGTGACAACATGAGTTTTGTATTCAAGCTGTGCAACATGGCTCAAATTCTCAACCCTTTTGATTTCAGAGTTAAGGATTTACATTGATAATGTTATTTTCTCATTGTTTGTAATCATCTCCATGAGTTAATAATTTAAAGGCACCTTCAATTGAATGTGATTAATGCTGTTTTTCAACACTATATTCTTCCTTATAAATATTTATTTAAAAGAACCAATTTTTAAAGGTTCATTCAAATTTGAATCTTTTGAATTTTTTTGTGACAGAAAATTCTAAATGTTAGTATGATTCCAGCCTATGAATTGACAACCTCAAAATCATTGTTGTTGGACTTTTTTGAAATTGTAATTTTCCAGCTGTACAAGAAATGTACCCATTATCCAAACAGCTAAGTGTTTGCTGTTGTTTCCTCTTACTGAATATTTCAGAATCTGTTTAAATTCAATTGAAATTCCAGAAATGATTTCAGTTTTAATATTCTAGCCCTCAAAGGAATAAATCCTAATGGAACTTATATCTGCATAAAAACAACAAGAGAACTATTCATTTAAAAGACAAAACAGGCCCTTTTTAAGCCAAATGTATAAGAGTGAGCACCTGGATTATTGTGTGGGTTCACCACACTCAGAATCACAAATTGCAGTATAGCGGAGATCATTCAGCCCATCATGTCCATCGTGTAAGACAAAATAAATGACCGTCCAGAGAAGGAGAAGGGAACAGCGACTCACCCAGCAGAGAAGTGTATTGGATTTAATGTCAGATAAAATTACGTTGCTCCCCCATACCTATAAAAACATGGTTGGGAGCAGTTAGTTTTGTGGATAATGCAAATAGAACTGGTCCTTCTGTTTTCAAAACAGGGACAGAGCTGTAACATCAGTGACAGCCTCTGTCACACCACCCTCTGATTCCCAGGGTCATTCCACCAACGCTGCCATTAAGCTATTTTAATCAGCATTGAATCCACTAGGTTTAGAGTTTTGCCCCAAAGTGCTATTATCATAAAATAAGACCATTTGAAAATTGGGCAGTAAAAGTATTACATGCAATAAAGACCAGTCTAATGTGGTTTTACCAACTTATGTGCCAGTTTGCACAGTGTTCTTTCTGAATGTTAGCCAAATTGTTTTTATTACCTTTGTGAAATTATATGGAGAAAATTGGTAAATAATGGAAGAACATTAAGTACCTTAATCACTGTAATTTTATGCTGTAATCTAAAATTCACAGTGAAATGTAGGCTAATTACAATTGTTTTTATAAGGCTCTGTACTGCTTTACTTGAGTAATGAAAAAGCCAACAACGCTGATTAGATTAACGATGACCTTAAGGACAGGTTTCTTAATACCTTGAAATGATTTTTTGATGCCATGAAACCTCCAGATTTGTTTCATCAATAGTTCTTTGCACATTTTTCATGTTGTACTTTGGAAATGACTGATTTAACCTAGTTTGCACTTCATACCAGCATTGATGTATATTTTATTTAAAAGGAGATGGTTAGCCCTTTAAAACTGGTTAGGTTTGCTTGAAGAGGCAAGACAGCGTGAATACATTGTGTGTGTACAAATATGAACAATTTAAGCTTTTAATTTCTTTGTAATTTTAGTATCGCAGTTGCATAGTATCTCTCTGATTTTGACCCTCCTGTCAATTACGTAGTACAATATTTCCACAGTAACAAATGTCACTGTCATTTATCAAAGTCTTTGCAGCCCATTCGTAATGGAAATGACTTTGGAAGAACAAAGTCCAGGTTCATGCATCTTGTGCAAAATAGCAGCACTTTGTAATTAAGTACAACGTTGTAATCTAATACCCGTTTCAGATGGCAACTACAGTAGCTTCCATTCATATAGCGCTGTAATACAGTCAGAGTTCCCAAAGTGATCTGCAGGTTTCACACATAATTGGGCACCTCGCCACATTAGGGTACATCACCAGTAATGTCACAGCAAGGAAAGTTTTAAGGAATGTAAAGAGTGTGAAGTGATCTAAGGATGGAATAATAGGATTTCAGGCATGGCCACTAATTGTGGCATAATTTAAATAGAGGATCATAAGAGGCCAGAATTGGATGAGTGCAGAAATATCAATAGAACATAGAACATAGAACATAGAAAAATGCAGCGCAGTACAGGCCCTTCAGCCCTCGATGTTGCGCCGATTGGAGAAGATCACTGAAATAGGGAAAGGCAATCCAAATATGAAACAATACATGATTTTATGTGTTCTCCAAACCAGTTCATTAAGTTGCAAATACATTTTATTCTCACCCCCCGATTATCTATTACCCTAGCTAAGGTCAAGACTTTATGCCGAAAAGCCTCCTCCTGCGCTGTTACAATTAAGATAAGATTTAATATAAATAAAAGGTTTTATTTATTTGATTTGATTTATTATTGTCAGGCGTACATAGATACAGCAAAAAGTTTTGTTTTACATGCAGTACAGGCAGATCATACTATAGAAAATGCATGGAGGAAATAGAACAGAGCAAGGATTACAATGTTCCTGCTACAGAGAAAGTGCAAAAAGAGTGATATCAACATTAAATTTAAAATTTGAGTTTTTCTTATTGTGTTATAAAATTGCATTGTGCCTAGGTTATTTTTCAATCATTCTTTCATGCAGTAAGACAGAACCTGCAAAATGATTGAGACAACTTGACACAAATATTACAAGAACTACTCAACATATGAATCTCAGCAGGACAGGTACTGACAACAGTTATTTTATCCAGCATGGATTGCATTATCAAATGTGGCACATATTATAAATCAGTATTAATTATTGTTTGATTACCGGCAAATAGATGACCATTTTGCTGAAATAACAGATTTCTTACTACTGCAGATTGCCATCATAAGCTGTCATCAAAGAAGTTTAATTGTTCTGCAGCATTCTGGGTGATAGTGCTCATTTGAGACTTTATTGTCTCTCAGATCTGACTCATCAAGGGTACAGAGGGCTCTGTGTTCTGGCTTTGATCTGTGCTTTTTTCTCCTTCCCTTTATGTTATTTCAATAAAAGTTTATAAAATATTGATGCAGGTTGTATTTCTTCCTAGTCTCTGGACTTAACTGGTATCTTGCCAACCTTTCCAAGTGCCAAATACTGGAGTTTATAGAGTTAGCCATGCAAGGCGTTGAGTTTCTTTCTGACTTAACGTGATTTACTCAGCAAAGCATTTGATTTTTGTGAATTTGAAATGAAGTGAAACACTCGGGCTTATAATGATGCTGAGCAAGCATGTAGGAAAGCTGATGTGGCTTTCTGTAAAATGTGATCCCTCGTGAATCAGCTGATTCTTTTAGCAGTTTGATGTTGCTTGTATGTATATTTCCAAATCATCTGTTTTCCATATGGATAAGTACATGCTTTGTGTATATTTTTCCTTCTCTCTGTAACTGAATGTATAGGTAGCATTCTTGAATGTGAATTTTCTATATGTGTCGAAAAGTGAGAGGGAGGTTTAGCCTGAAACAAGTCATGTGAAGACAGGGACGAACATAGATTGGTTCATACTCAGAAAACAGTGTAATGGTGTTGCAGTTTTACTAGGGTCCTGTATGATGTTAGACCATATTTTGTCAGGCGCTAGTAAAATTAGTAAAGGAATTATCCAAATGGGAGGCAAGTGTATGGACTTCCCATAAAAATCTCTCTATTCATATCAGAGAAAGTTAACGGTTTGGATTTAATTTCCTCTTCCTAATCACTGCTTAATATCTGATGGACATCAGTTTAATCAGTAAAAATTCTACTAAACCTTGATATTAGAATTTATCTCTTATCGTTTTAAATTTTTTATATTTAGAAGTTTTCTATTCTAACTGTTGCTCATTATTTTGATTGAGGGTTTAAGTTTCTCCCCAACCTCAAAACTGATTCCGTGCAGAGCATGCAAGACAAAACAGTACATCATTCTGCTCGTGAATTAAAATTGCTTCTGATTATTTTAACTTTGAATGCTTTCTCCATGCTGCTTTTATTACAAGACAGAATATCTTTCTTGCAATAGTGTATTCAATTAAGTGGAAAAAGACAACATTCCGTAGCTATATGTAGAGAAAATAGTTATTACTGCCACAAAATTACTGTCAAACCTGTTTCTGGTAAAATAGACGTCTCCTTCAGTAACCACAGTATAAAGTCATCTTTCCCTGCAATACATTTTTTTTAGCCATTACATCAATCGTCTACATGCCACTAGGCATTCTAAATTTTAAAAGTGTGCAGCTAGAAAATGGGACAACTTTCAAACTGCTGCTTTTCTATTCCCAGCAACTGAAAGCTGTGTAAAATCTTCTCTCGGCCATCTTAAGTGCAGTAGCTACAAAAATACTTGGCCTATTTCAATTAACTAAAAATGTCATTTAGGCTTTTGTTCAAATGAGGACTAGGTGGAGCTTTAATAGTTCTATCATTTGAACCAAATATCAAACATAGTGAGGGATTGTTCAAAATTGTCACTTTGAACTATATTTGGATGTCCCATGGAGGTGACCACCTCCTCCCCTTCTTACCTCAACAGGCAGGGATCTGGTTCCAGTCTGAGAGCATTGGAGCCAATAAGTGGGTCTGGTCAGGTAGCCCTACTGTGAGATGGGAGTCTGATAAGTGGAAGTCCAGACTTATCAGTAAAGATCAAGTATATGGCACATGAACCCACATGTTTAACTACCAGCATGCAATCAGGGCCAGCACTTTGAATTTGGAAGGAAAAGTGAACTGATAAAACCCCTTTTTAAAGTGTGGGTTGTATTTGAAATTCAATCCTTTCAAAATAACCATAGAACTAAAATATTGAAAAATTAATTGGTCTTTCAAAATGAAAATACTTGCTGGCCTCTGTTGTTAGGCAAAGTCACTATTTTCAGAATGCAATTCAATTCTTTATTTTAATAATAACCTTGCTGTCTGTGTTTTGCTCTATCCCTGTATACTTGTCTTCTATGTGTTCTGTATTCAAATGAAAGCAAAACGACTGAGACAATTACTACATTTTTATAGTATTCCTTGCACCAAAAGCTTTCCACTGAGGATGCAAAACAGCAATGAGAAAGAACTTGGGAAGTGAGGGGAACAAGTGAGATGCATAATGAAAGAGAGGTTCAGAGAATTTTGAGGAAACTGGGAGAAGTGGCAAGGCTAAGTTTTTTTCAGAAATCTCCACTTATATTTGTGACAGATACCACAACCACAGGTGTTACAGGACAAATATTGGTATGGTCAGGGCTGATGGTATGATATAAAATTAAAACTTTAACCTGTTGATTTGTATTGTGCATGTTGGATGAAAGCATTGTAACTTAGGTGGCAATGGAGTTAGCAAATTGATTTAAATTCTCAGTATTTCATCCAGCTTTGACAGAAGTGAAAGCTATATATTCATTTACCTTAACATTTTTCTGATTTATGTTGGATAATCTGGTAATCATTCCGCAGAGCTGTCTATACATTTTGAAGTTACAACTATATGATAGAACAAGGAAACCAACATTTCATTCAGTTATGATTTTTGAAACATTTATAAAGGCAGCATGTTGCTTTTCAAGTTTTCATGAAATCTTTGTATATGTTTCAGTGAGTTGATATAAGAGTGTTGCTGTTTGAGCACCACTTTGCAAATAATTGATGCACCCACAAACCACGAAGTGTGCACAGTGCCAGGAAAAATGGCTATGTTAACCTTTCATGTGAAATTCCATTAATCCTCCAAACGTTTTTTGGTTAAATTGTTTCCATCATGGCCAAAAGACAGAGAAAGTTGGTTATTTGTGATATCAACTATCATAAATTTCATTTGGTTGAAGTTATTAAAACTAAATACTCAATGTAGGAGGATAAGCTGCATGTTTGATAAACTAGACAGTTATATTTTTCTTATAACGTTCTGAGTCTCTGACAATGTTGTATGTAACCAATTCATTTTGTGCCAGTGATTGTTATACATTGATCTGTACTCCATGAAGAAGCATATTTTGTTTTATAAAAGATGGGTTATATTTTTGTTAGGTTATTTAATCAAACAGATTTCTTCTGATTGTACTCCACAAAAATGCTTGAATACAACACTGTGTTCCCTGCAAGTAGGAAATAGAGAGAGGCATGTCACAAGACTGGGTCTCTTTGGGTAAAAATACTTAAAAGAGTTTTTGTAGTTACTTGCAGGTTGTAAAGTCATGGCTGGTTTCAATTAGTCAGTAAGATTGCCAGTGATAAACAATTCCTGTGGTCTCAAATCTAAAAGTAACAGCCTGGCGCTTGAAAGTACTGTGATGACCAGTCTGGATCCTTTGGGATATTGTCACTTGTCATGGATATAATTTCTATCTCTGGAGCAGTAAGATTATACCTATTTGTAAATTTACTTGTTTATGAGAGTGTGCTCCTTTCTTCCTTTGCTTCAACTGCTGTGGTGTTGTATTTATTTGACAAGAGACATTTACACCACATTCCTATAAAAACCAAGATGCAGAAAGGTTAATCAATGTGACTTATTCATACACCAAATCCTCATTATCCATGGGGAACAGGGACATAGACTTCCCACGAAAGACCAAGAATGCAGATGCCACACCAATGTAACTTTCCTACATACTATGAAAGTTCAAACTAGATGAGTTAAATGGGACAAAATAAAGGGGTCCGGGGTCAAACCTATGATTGTGTGGATCCATGGCTAGTGAATCAATGGATATTGAGGAATTCGTATGTTCTGCACAGACCTACAATTTGTAGAGATGCTTTTAAAAATACAGTGCCATGTTTGTACTGTATTTTATTACAAATGCAGAAGCATGTAAAGCCTTTTTAATATATTTATTATTAATAAACAATAAATCTATTTGTATTATTTATAACAAATCTATCTGGCGAGAGAGAGAGAGATTGTTAAAACATCCTCCTCAAACGTGAAGCAAGCAACCTAAGCAGTAACATTTGGTGACTTAAATGTTGGGTTTTCATTTGAAGAGTTCTTGAGATATGAGTGACCCTGCGAGAGACTGTTTTCTGTGAGTTTAGGATGCACAGTTGAAAAGTATTTGATTTAATGTTGTTCTGCAGAATTAAGATTTATTGGCAATTCCACTGCTTGGACATCTTACAGTCAACTGTTTGTTCTAGATTTAGTTAATAGATACTTGAAGCGAAGAAGTAAATAAGAGATCAGTTGGAAAAATCGCAAGTAAAGTGAGGAAGGTCTTTATACTCAATGGCAGTTCACCAATTACTTAATTTCTTCACAAGTGTCGGTAGCTTATGTAACAATCAGTGAAGCTGATTGTTACATTATCCAATGGACTCTGTTGACATGGGAAGGAGGCACATCTCAGATTCAGTAGGAAACAGAGGAAGGAGGATTTAGTAACTAGGTAAAATCAAGATACTCATTCATAAGCAATTTTTAAATGTTGAAAGATGTATTGATTAATAAACCTTTCCCATTCCATGTTTTTTATGTCCATGTTCAAGGCTTGTGCGAATAGAGAGCATGGTTTGGGTGAGAGCGAGGGTGGCTGGTGGGAGGGCAAATAAAGAGAGAGAGAGACAGAGGAACATGCAGGAAAGAGAATGTGACTGATGTAGTGATTGTAATGGTGTCAGCCTGGTAGATGACTGGGGCTGTTAACCTGGTCCAATCAGTTAGCCCTGGCTGACAGCTATAAACAGGCGTGTCAGGGGTTCTGCTCACTCTAGGAGCCGGCTCTGAGCTAGCCTGGTTGGTGCCTTGTATTTGCATGCATAAATAAAGGGTGACTTGGTGATGGGATACTAGCCTTCATGGAGTTACTTAAATCATCAGTGAGAATTTTCTTTTGTCAAATTGGACAAGCAGGAAAGAATAAAGGGAATGTCTCTAAACATGGACATGAACGGTGCTCACCGCAACACCACCTATCTCTCACTCGCCAGCTCAGATGTTTTAATAATAGGAATCCTAGCAAGAATAAAACTCAAAAACAAAAACAGCTGCCATAACAATGGTAACCTTTCTTGAGTTACTCGAAATTCTGGGGAATTACCAGTTATCACAATGCTGACCAGGTTTCTTTGCAAATAGGAGGAGAAAGTGAGGACTGCAGATGCTGGAGATCAGAGCTGAAAATGTGTTGCTGGAAAGGCGCAGCAGGTCAGGCAGCGTCCAAGGAGCAGGTGATTCGACGTTTCGGGCATAAGCCCTTCTTCAGGAATCCTGAAGCCATTCTTCAGGATGCTGCCTGACCTGCTGCGCTTTTCCAGCAACACATTTTCAGCTCTTTCACTTTTTTGCAAATATTATATTTCATTACATTGAGTTACTGTTTCACCTCCTTTGCCAAAAAAAGTTAGAAAATTGAAAAATATTATTGTGCTGAATAATTTTACTGAGAGGACTTCTGGTCTGTGTACGAATGCAATATATATGAAGAAAAACTATTTTGCACTGTTGTAAAGTTATCATTGTAAGTGACCCTTAATACAGTTAAAGCTAATTAATATTGAAAAATGCTTAACCTCCTAACTGCTGGAGGTGGGTTGGACTTTAACAAGAAACTAGGTGTACCAAATGAGAGTGGCAACTTTAGTTGCTGTACAATAACGGGAACGAGACACTGAGAGATTTAATTTTGGCAGCATAATGAAAGAGAAATCACTGGGATATATTAAATAAACATGAGTAATTATGTAGTAAAAAATGAGGTCTGCAGATGCTGGAGATCACAGCTGCAAATGTGTTGCTGGTCAAAGCACAGCAGGCCAGGCAGCATCTCAGGAATAGAGAATTCGACGTTTCGAGCATAAGCCCTTCATCAGGAATAAGGCCTTAGGCAGCTGCTGAGGAAGGAGATGTGGCTGTGGTAGCGGGTCTGTTTGAGAACGTGGCTGAAGAGTTTCTGTGCAGAGGAGATGACCTGGGGGGTGCAGTGAGAGAGGGACTCACTGAAATCCTTGTAGATGGAGGAAGAGAGCTTCTTCAAGGAAGGCATCCTTGTAAGAGGATTCGCAGTAGGTTAAAATCTTCGAGTAAAAAAATGAGGTCTGCAGATGCTGGAGATCACAGCTGCAAATGTGTTGCTGGTCAAAGCACAGCAGGCCAGGCAGCATCTCAGGAATAGAGAATTCGACGTTTCGAGCATAAGCCCTTCATCAGGAATTATTCCTGATGAAGGGTTTATGCTCGAAACGTCGAATTCTCTATTCCTGAGATGCTGCCTGGCCTGCTGTGCTTTGACCAGCAACACATTTGCAGCATGAGTAATTATGTATCTGTAACATTGCTGATGGTATTCTGGGACTGAGGATCTGAGGTAGAGTTGTAAAGGCTCCATTTTGAGCCAAAGCAGAACATGTTGCAGAGCACAATGAAGACATGGTATTTAGGAAGCAGTGCACTGCCTTTTTAAAGTTTAAAACCACTGCACCTTGAGTAGAACTCTATTGGTAGATATCACATGTTGGTAGATATCACATGTTGAGTTGTGATGGCACCTTTTGCAACAGGCTGTTCCCCAAACCAGATCTGATTTCCAATCAGAAGCGTGAATGTGTAAGAAAGGATTATTGTTTATCTGATCTGAAAGCTGAGATGGGAATTACTTTAAAATGCCAGTATTCTTTTAATGACTGACAATGAGGCCGATTCTTTGATAGATCATGCTCCAATTGGCTTGCTTATCTCTTGATGCATTAAATTAAAGTGAAAGTGGATTTCTAAAGCTGATTCTAGTTTCTCAGAATCATTCTCACACTGGCACCAGTCCATTGTGAGGCGTGCAATCCATCATTGTGACATGCAGAGTGAGAGACTGACACTTTGTTAGAAATATGATTCTCCATTGAGCACCCATTGTCGTATAATGGATTTTTGGGAGTCTAACAGTGATCAAAAACTCCCAGACATAATTTTAGGTTCTAACAAGGCCTGGTTGGTAGGCTGATGGGGGGGCATAAAATTCAGTGAGATGCCATGGCCCTTTCCTGGTGCCCTTCTGTTTGCCCCTGACCCATTGTGATTTACACATGGCTGGGTGGGTATGGATGGCCCACTAACTGAGGCCTTTTCCTGGACAAATTGTGCCCACTAAAAAGCTTCTTTCAGCTGTTGCCCTCCCATCACAGCTAGTGCAATTTTTCATGCGGAGGGTGAAGGGAACCTCATTCCTTCAGGTAGTGAAGAGCAGTTTGAGATTTTTTTAAAAATCACATTCACCTTTCTAAACAAGAAATTACACCCCCCCCCACCCCCGTTCTCTCTGTCTCCAGCTTTTCTCTTTAATTGATTTGATGTTCACCATTAATCCAAACTTCAGTCCTTTTGTTGTTTGTTTCTCTATTCCTAAATCTTCATTGGTTAAGGTGATGCCCTGTCTTTCACCAAGTCCCGGATGCCTTGTTGCCCCTAATGCACCACCATTCGCTCATACTTCCAAAACATTATAGGAAACACATTTTCAATTCAAGATGTGGGAATAATAATAATTATAATGATAATAATGTAATAACAAAGCACTCACTGGGATGCCCTGCTTCGGTAAATTCTGACCCAAAGGTCTTGTAACATGACATTAAATCTGTGGTTGGCATATTAAATGCCTTCACAGTAAAGTTAGAATGTTGAAATTTTCTCAAACAAGTCACGCTTCCTACTGCTGGTTTGATGAAATGTGTGCAGCAATGAACGCACAGATAAACAACTTTAAAAAGTGCAATTTATTTATTTTGTTGCAGGTAGTTCCAGTTGATAATTTCACTTTTGTTCTTATTAATTATGTTGCTGAATGAAGAAGATAAATAAGAAAACAATCTCAGTAAAATTTATAATTCTGGGAGACAGTTAATAAAAAAATTCAGTCTCTCACGTTAGAAACGTTTACTTTATCAGCTATAAATTCTGGATTAGCGTTTGACACATCACTGGGCAAGTGGGACTTGAACCCAGACTGTCTGGCCCAGAGGTAGGGATACTACCACATCACCCCGTTAAAGTTGTTTTTAATTGTTTACTTTCTAAGGCACAGAGGTTGATTGGCAGTCAGCAACAATTATTTTATTGTTAAATTTCCTATACATACAGACAAAGAAGGGCACCACTTTGATTGGGACAACACACACATCCTTAGACAGACGAAACAAAGACACGCACAAGAATTCCTGTCGGCATTTTAACCAGAACTCCATGAATTAACACATCAATTTAGATCCTATCTACCTTTCCTTGAAAAAAAGAACCAGAAATGGCATCACCCACCTTAAGAAACCAAGATCTATAAATAGAGATGCGGGACATACCACCAGTGCTTCACCAGAGACACTCACTGATGATGTTTCCTAGTATGGTGACGAAACGTCTGAAAACAAACCTTCAAGCTTGGTGAGCTAACTTACATACTTATAATCAACCTGAGCTACAAATCTCAAAAATAATTAATTATGACAGTTAACTTTCTGAGATGAGTTTAAAATGTACCTGGCAGAAAAGTGTAAGGCAGACAACAGCTTGTGGGGTTCACCATTCATGGGCTATCTCTTCAGTGCTCATTCCTTGCTGGACAATCTGCACATTAGTAATGTTTAGTTTGTTTATGCATTGCTTCATTTTCAGCCTTTCGGGGCTTTTTTAATTGTTTAGGCTTTCTAACATATTAGCTTACAGAAGGTACACCAAAATGAGAGTGCTACACAGGTATAATTAGCTGAGGGATAGTTTGGACTTAAACAGATTTACATTGGCAGATGTGCATAGAGCCTAGATCATTGTGAATGGTTACCATGCTGAGCTGTGGTCCATGAGACAGTATCCCTGGTATATTGACCTAGTGTGGCCTATATGTGACTCCAGACCCACTGAAGTAGCCAAGCAAGTTCAAAGACAATCAGGGATGGAGCACAAATACTGACCCTGCCAGTGATGTCTGATCTTTTAAATATGACATTGTGACACAGGAACTGTTCAAAAGTAATTTCAGAGAGCCTCGAGTACCACAATCATTTTATTCAAAGGAAAGTTTGGAGTGTTTTCTTTTCCTCTCTCTAACTAGATCTCATTCAGTCTTCATGCATTTTGCTGTAACAACTTGTGAATAAGAGCTAACTGTTAAAATTTACCTAAATTGTTCTATTTCATTAAGAGCACGAGGCTTTAAATTTTGGTTTCCCACCCTTCATCTTCACCTCCAATTTAATTCCTTTTCCTACTGAGCTGTTGAAAATGCCAGTTGTTGTTGGGATATGATTCCACAGGCCATTGTCCACATTCCACGTTGCCCAAACGACCCTGGTCATGGACAAGATTAGCAAACTATGCCACAAGGATCAGTGCTCAGGCCTCAGATGTTTACAATTAATGATGTGGATGAAGGAGTATATTGTCAATAAAAACCTGTTGACAGTATGTTGGTGACAAAGCAAGTTGTGAAGAGGATGCAAAGAACAAAAGAACTTAAGAACTAGGAGCATGAGTAGGCCGTCTGGCCCTTCGAGCCTGCTCCACCATTCATTAAGATCATGGCTGATCTTTTCATGGCCTCAGCTCCTATTACCCACCCTCCTCCCCTAACCCTAAATGCCTTTACTTTCAAAAAGTTATCTATCTTAGCTTTAAAAACCTTCAATGTGGAAGCCTCAACTACTTCACTGGGCAGGGACCCTGCAAAAGGATAGTGAGTGGACAAGAATTAGCCAAATTGAAGATAATGTGGAGGAAAAAAAATGTCCTTTTCCACACTGATAGGAGACAAGCAAAACATTAGTTGGATGGAATAAGTTGCAGAATGTTGGTGCACAGAGCAATCTGTATGTGAAACACAAAAAGTTAGCATGCAATTAATTAGGAAGGCAAAAGGAATGTTGCTCGTTGTTATAGAATGGATAGAGTATAAAAGTAGGACAAAGTGAGGACTGCAGATACTGGAGATCAGAGTCAAGAGTGTGGTGCTAGAAAAGCACAACAGGTCAGGCAGCATCTAAGGAGCAGGAGAATCGACGTTTTGGGCAAGAGCCCTTCATCAGGAATGAGGTTTGTGAGCCAAGGGGGTGGAGCGATAAATGAGAGAAGGGTGGGACTGAGGGGAAGGTACCTCAGAGTGCGATTGGTAGATGGAGCTGGATGTAATAGTGATAGGTTGGAGAAGAGGGTGGAGCAGATAGGTGGGAAGGAAGATGGACAGGTAGGTCATGAGGGTGATGCCGAGTTGGAAGGTTGGATCTGGGATAAGGTTTGGGGAGGGGATATGAGGAAAGTAATGAAGTCCACATTGATGCCGTGTGGTTGGAAGGTCCCAAGGTGGAAGATGAGGTGTTCTTCCTCCAGACATTGGGTGGTTAAGGTGTGATGATGGAGGAGGCCTAGGATCTGCATGTCCTTGCTGGAGCAGGAGAGGGAGTTGAAGTGTTCGGCCAGGGGGTGGTGGGGTTGGTAGGTGCGGGTGTCCCGGAGATGTTCTCTGAAGCGCTGTGTAAGTAGGCATCCTGTCTCCCCAATGTAGAGGAGACTACATTGGGAGTAACGGATACAGTAAAAGACGTGTGGAAGCACAGGTAAAACTCTGATGGATGTGGAAGGCTTCTTTGGGGCCTTGGACGGAGGTGAGGGGTGGAGGTATGGGCACAGGTTTTGCACTTCCTACGGTGGCAGGGAAAGGTGCCAGAAGGGGAGGGAGCAATGGTGGGGGGAGGCGTGGACCTGTCAGGTACGCATCCAACTCGGCACCACCCTCATCACCTGTCCTACCTGTCCATCTTCCTTCCCACCTATCTGCCCCACCCTCCAACCTATCACCATTACCCCTACCCCCACCTACCCATCGCACTCTCAGCTACCTTCCCCCCCCCCCCTCCCCTATTTATCTCCCTACCCCCTTGGCTCACAAGCTTCATTCCTGATGAAGGGCACTTGCCCAAAACGTTGACTCTCCTGCTCCTCAGATGCTGCCTGACCTGCCATGCTTTTCCAGCACCACAGTCTCAACTATAAGAGTAGGACATTCTTGCTATGATTATACAGGGCATTGGTGACATCAAATGTTGAGTACAAGGTGCAGTTTATGTCTCCTTAATTAAGGAGAGATATATTTGCATTGGAGGTGTAAGGGAGAAGGTTCGTGAGGTTATTTCCTGGGATAAAGGGGTCATCCTTTGAGGAAAAATTGAAAAGTTGAACCAACAGAAGACCATTAATGACCAGAAAAAGACCTTTTGCAATCCCACCCATCCTGAATCCTTTTCTTCCCCTTCTGCCTGTAAGGGGGTAGAGCTCAGCTGGGGCTTTCCAAATACACTTGTCATTGACATGTCAAAATTTAGCGCTGATCAGGAATCAAAGGTCTCCTTACATGGGTTATTATTACATCAGGAATGCCTTTAGACCTTGGTTGCTTATCTCATTGAGACAACTGATTGCCCACATTGCAACTGTTTTTATGTCATCATTCAGTTTTGTCAGTGTGCCCAACATCAGTATTCTGGGCATCCCTATTGATCATATGCTGAACGAGATCAGTCTGATAAATACTCTGGCTATGACAGTAGGTCAGAGGCTTGGAATTCTGTGGTGGATAAACTTAATTCCTGACTTACCGAAACCTTTCCACCATCAATAAGGCACAAGTTAGGGGTGTGATTGAATAGTCAACACTGGTCTGGATGAGTGCAGCTCCAACAACACTCAAGACGTTTGACACCATCTGGGACATAGCAGCCACTTAATCAATGTTTAACATTCGGTCCCTCTACCACTGACCCACACAGCGGTAACAGTGCATACCATTTGCAAGATGCACAGAACAATTTATCAAAGCCACAGCCACTACGACTTGGTACAAAGAAAGATAGCTGTGGTGATTGGAAGGTCATCATCTCAGCTCCAGAACATCTCTTAAGAAGTTGCTCAGGATAGTGTCCTTGGCTCAAACATCTTCAGCTGCTTCATGAAAGACCTTTCCTCCATCACAAGGTCAGAAGTACGATGACTGCACAACATTCAGCATCTTTCACAATTCCTCACATATTGAGGTTCATGCCCAAATACAATATGATTTGGACAATATCCAGGCTTGGGCTGGCAAGTGGGAATTAACATTCATGGCATGCAATTACCAGGCAATAGCTATTTCCATCAAGAGAGAATTGAACCATCAGCCCTTGCTGTTCAATGGTATTGCCATCACTGAACCACCTTCCAGTGGTTATTATTGACCAGAAATGGAACTGGACTAGCTGTATAGCTGTGGCTGCCAGACCACTAAGAGGCTAGGAATCCTGTAGTGAGTAACTCACTTCCTGACTCTCCAAAACTTGTCCACCATCTACAAAAGGCAAGTCATGAGTGTGATGGATTATTCTCTACTGGTCTGGGTGAGTGTAGCTGCAACAACAGTCAAAATGTTTGATATCTTTCGGAACAAACCAATCCATTTGATCAGCACCACAATAACAAACATTTTGTCTCCACCACTGACACTCAGTACCTGCAGTATACATCATCTACAAGATACACTGCAGAAATTCACCAAAGCTCCTAAGATAGCACTTTATGAATGTATAACTACTACAGTCTAGAAGGACAAAGGCAGCAGATACATTGGAACACCTCCAACTGCAAGTTTCCCTACAGATCCATCAGCATCAAGATTTGGAAATCAATCAACATTCCTTCTGTATCACGGGATCAAAATCCTGGAATTACTTCTCTAAGGGCACAGTGGGTCTACTTACAACAAATGAACTGCAGCGGTTGAAGAAGGCAGTTCACTATCACCTTCTCAAAGATGGGCAAAAAGTGTTGGTCCAGCCAGTGCTGCTCACCCATGAGTCAATTACAATAAATCTGATCAAGAGCATTAGACCACCTTCAAGTTCCCTCTAAGCACACAACATTCTGACCTGGAACTATATATCACCAGCTCCTTATTCTCTTTACTGTTCAAAAATCTGACACTCCCTTCAAAACAATCCTAAGGGTGCACCCAATTGACATGAACTGCAGAAATTCAAGAAGCCATCTCACCACCACCTCTTGATGGATAATTAGGAGAGGCAACCAATGCTGGTCTTGTCCATTGATGCTCGCAACTCTTGAATTAATTTTAAAACAAGATCATTAAAACATCCTTATAGCTAGTTGTGCAACTTTTTTAGTATTTACAGTGGAGTGCTGATTCCACTCTGAAAAACTCCAGTAATTTGGTCCAGGCCAGCTCAATGGATTGAGTGTCACATTACTCAGTGAAGCTTAATGGAGTCAGATATGGAGTAGAGAAAGGATGTCTGTGAATTAGAGTCAAAAATAGCTGATGAATACTCTTAATATTTGCTTTATTTCTGACTGTGACATTCTTATTTCATAAGTGTCTGTCATCAAATGTTTGCCTGCTGTTCTGGACGCTTTTACTGTGTTTTTTCTTAGTAACTTAGACAGAAGTCACAGAGGTTGTTGAAATATAATGCTAAGCTAAAGATTCCCATTTATCTTTGTACTGGCTTATCTGTTGCTGTAGATTTATGGCAACCTGCTTTGAAGGAGGTTGGGGGTATTGGCATGATGCATGTAGGACACCAGATGTAGACAGAATGTTTCCGCCCGTGAAGATCCAAAGCTTTATTTAAACAGCTCCAGTGATCAAACTAATGCTTGGCAGCTAAACACAATTCAGAAATATTTTATTTGCAAGGCAGAGCTTTAGATGTTCCCCACTATCATTACCTGTTAGGTTTTATTTCTGAGTTTCAGTTTCTTATTAGATGTTGATTGTTGAGCTGTAGCAATGTTGAATCTGGTAAAGTATTTAAGAGTTTCCCTATTTTCCCATTTGGTATAAAATTTGTCCATGTAAACAAGTAGAATTCTAATCCTGAATCAAGGTAACTTTCCAAGATTTCTTAATTTTTCAGTATTTGCCAGTTCATGGAGGGTGCAGATTCATGAAATACCTGTAGACAGTTGTGCAATTGTTTGCAAAATAAGAAAACCAAGTGAAGGTCATGCAGTATGAAAATGTACTGGGCTATTGCTGTATGTTGTTATTATGCTGGCTCCTAACCATGCTCATATAATTCTATAAGAGATGCAGTTTAGAAATTGCTATTGTAGGAAGCTGAATGGGCTTTTAGGAGATTTGATGTTCACTGGAAATGACTAGCAGAGCAATATAGAGCAACATACAAATTACATGGTGCCAAGTCAGTTAGTGTTCTATCAGATTTAGAACCATATATTGTAGAATGAGGTCTTTAGATGCAATGTTTCAGAAACCTGTTGGAATCATTCAAAATGAATTGTGCTATTTTACTATTTTCTGCATAGCCTTTGATCCTTTGCTCAGTCATTTCCCTTAAAATTCAAGTAGTGCACTGTGTTCCCTATTAGAACAAATTCTATGCCTTAAAAAAATTCACATGTTTTGAGTTGTCTAACATTCTTACTCCTCCCTCCTGGTAATCTGGTTTGAATTGATAAGCCTTATCACTAACTCTGATTTAAAGAAAATCTGTCCCTGTTCATTCTAAGAAAATGGTTTAATAATTTTAATATCCTCTATTAAATCTCCTCTGTGCTGTCTTTACTCCAAAGGAGATAACCTTAGTATCTGAATCCATTCCTCATGCCTATAGGGCTAGAAATTTGATTCGTAATCAATGGACCTAATACAGTGCTGTGTATAACCGGTGGCTGATTCATTATCAGCACTTTGAACTACTTCACAAGATGAATTTTCAGCCCACAGTATCTCAGTCTTGACTTCATCTTAATGAACTCTCACTCTGTGATATTAAGAATGTTTACAAACTTGCATTTAATCTCCAAGTGGTGGACATTTTCAATGACCCTTGAGTTGTTAAATGATAGTATATTTTGAAAGCTATGAAGGCTATTCAAATTGAAATGTTTAAAGGGGCCCTTTCAAGCTATTGACTTCCAATGTGTTCATTATTGTTTCCTTTTGGTGGTGCCCTCAAAAGTAGAAGTGTTAGAAATTGCTTGAGAATACACCTTAACCAAGAAAAGTAAATGACGTCAAATGTTTATCATACCAATGTATAAGTGGGGAAAATGACTAACCAGTGGAGGTCGCAATGTATCAGTTGTCTGACAACAATGTGTGTGTTGTAAAGCTTTGGTCATGTTAGTTGATTGGAATTGATGTGCTGTTGAACAAATGGCTTAACCTTGCATGCAAGAGAATGTGCTCAGTAACAGTGAAAATTGTTGACTGTTTGAATTTTGTGGGAATGCAGAAGGAATGGGGAGATGATTATGTCAGAAGAGTGGTTTGGACTAGGAACTGAAGTTGAGCTTGGCTTAGTCATTCTGCACCAAATTGGCAATCCTTTTCTTTAGCTCTAAGAGCCAGTGGAAATGTCTCTTTGATCCAAAGCTACTTCGATGATCCTAATATTTTGACTCAGATACTTTGGACTGGCATCGAAGTTATGGTGAGATTATCCTGCATGGATTTACAAGATGTTTCATAGAAAAAAATCTGCTTAGGATAACTCTGAGCAAAACAGTATTAAACTATAATATGTATTTAGAATAGGTTTAACATGCTTATATTATTGGCAAAGTAGAAACATTGGTTTAAGTAGCCAAAGATAAAAAGTCTGTCAACAACAAATGTAAATATGATGTGGTACTGCATTCTACAGAAGAAAATATACAATAACAGAAATTTATGACTAAAAATATCACAATAGGTATTCTTATTGTGCATTCTTTGTTTCCTCAATATTGATGGTTGCAGAAATTGCACTTAATTTAATATTTTTGACAGTAAAGTATTTTAACCTAGCCTTATTGATTCCTTTCAATATTTTCAAGTAAATTTTACTTTATTACACCTATTATACAGTAAACAGTTTTGCTTCTGTGCACACATTGAGTAAAATTTGCTTCCTTGAAATTGTCATGTTTCTGTTTTCACTTCCCTGTCACATATAATTAGTTGGATCAATGTAAATCGCGAGTTAAGTAGAAGAGAAGCATTAGGCAATGTATGGATATAAACTATGTTTCTTAGAGAGCTCCCAGAATGCTGAGAACTTTCAAAACATCCAATGGCCAATAACTAAGTTAAAAAAAAACAAGGTTCACCAATCAGATCTCTCAAAGCACTTTTTGGGGGAGATATTAATGTGGCATTTTTTTCCTTCACAGTAACTGCAAACTTTTACGTATTTTTTGTGATTAATCAACATAAAAGTATCAAATGATCCAGGACTATGAAGAAAGAGAATGGGATCAGTTGGATAACTGTCCCAGAGAGATGGCATTGTCACAATGGGTTGACTTTCAACCTTGAATATCCAATTGTTCTACGATTAATATTTCACCACATAGTTATCAAATTTACACATTGAGATTTCCTTTGTCACGAAATTAAAGTTCTTCTCCTAATAGAAAAGCTGAACAGTATTTCACTTTTTCTCGCTGAAAATGTGTTGCTGGAAAAGCACAGCAGGTCAGGAAGCATCCAAGGAGCAGGAGAATCGATGTTTCGGGCATGAGCCCTCCTGCTCCTTGAATGCTGCCTGACCTGCTGCGCTTTTCCAGCAACACATTTTCAACTCTAATCTCCAGCATCTGCAGTCCTCACTTTCTCCTTGAAGATTTCACTTTTTCTAGGTGACTCCTAATATGAGCTACAGTCTTCAAACACACCAAAATGAGAAGGAAAATCAGAAACACTGCAACATAATTTGAAAGAGAAAGCAATGTCTAATTTCTTTGCATTGTATTCTTTGTTTTAACATTACAACAAGAATCTCAGATTCTGTGGAAGCCCCTGGGATAGTATTAAATTCTGAGCTTTATTTTCGAAAGCTGTCTCTGAATATGATCAACTTTCTGCAGAACTGAATTGATCATTTTGATCATAAACTAATGTGCAGGTGTTAGATTTTAATGATCGAAGTATAAGTTACTGTCATCTGAAGACCATTATGATATTAGCTTTATGTGTACGATATGCAGGTGTATGTGCTATATAAATACAAATTGTATTTATTTCTTGCATTTGGTTTTGTTTGTTCACCCTGTGCTGACATTTGTATGCCTCACATATGACTTCAGGATAAATAAGTTTGATTTTTCCTGTTCCTTAGAAAAAGTGCAACGTTAGTTAAATCCAAAACACATATTAAATGTTTACCATGAATCATTAATATTGTATCATATCCCTGCCATCAAATAACAGAGAAAAAAATCAATAGTTCTATATGTAGATTACTGTGCATTTATGGTGAGCAAATAATGTTGTTATGTGCTCAGTATTTTATGGCTTGGTAAATATAAAGTTGGTAAATTTCTACAATTGATTTAAACTGCAAATATAAAATATTTTACAATGGAAAGTTTGCAATGGATAATATATTCAACTTAACCTTTAGGATCTTATTTCAAATTCACTGCAGACAGATGCAAAGATGGTCTTCTCTTTCTGTTCATTTGCATCCTACTTGAGCAAGCCCAACCCAGCTTTTATTGCTTCTGGGCCAATGGCACAAAAATGACTGTAATTTGGAAATCTCCACCTGAATGGTCACAAAAGCTGGATCAACCAGGAAATGAAAATATCTCACAGCTGTAGAGTGGGTGCTTTGCTTTTGAATTTGGAGTTAGGCAGAGTAGAAGGAGGTTCATTCACTTTGCAGCTGTATCTGCTCCACCTGAAGAAAAAGTGAATGTTGGCTTCCTGAAAAGAGAATTCTTAACACTGGCAACACTCAGCTTGAAAGACAGCACAGTTCACTAGAAAATCAATCCAATATCTTTGCACAGTCTTCAATACATACACTCAGTGTTGAAATGGTACAACTTGCTCTGATTCACACCATTTAATCCATTTTTTGTTAAGGATGGGGGTATTAGTAAATTCTACATTTTTTTTCCAGTAAATCAGGTGGTATATAATGGATGGTTAGTTCCTTTTGCAGCCTCGTCCAAAGTTAGATTATCATTATTAAGTTCTTACCACATTTTCTCTGGAGAAGCAGTTGTTGTCTTAAGTTTTCCACTTCCAGATAGAAGCCTACATTTTTCCCAATGTGCCCAGAATTTACAGTTAGGTTTCTCTCAGACCTTCTTGATGACATTTGCCAATGTTGCCCTTTGTTGTCCTGCCAAGCCTCTTCCTTCTGATTTCCAACACAAGCTCCATGAATATAGACATCTTCTTGGTATTTGGAGGTCACTAAGTTTGTTAGCCATATGGAACAGATTATATTTTCACTATTTCTCTCCTCATAGTCTGCATAATCTTAGCATTCATGGTCATCAGGTAATTGTTAATTTCAGTTAAAGCATATGTGGAAGTGTTGTCTATGGGTATGGCCTTGAGCATTATTGTGGTTTTTAAGCTGCACTAATCATCATGGGTAGAAAGAATAAATACAGATGGTATATATAATACACTATAATTATTAGGCATACACGTACTCATTTTATTACATCATTTCAGAACCTTAATGCACTAGAATATTTGAAGCTATCTAGGGGATAATGCAATAGGATTACGTTCACAAGAAGAGTCTTATCAAGTTAAGTATTTACATTAGCCTACGAGGTAAAAATCCTAAGCTTGTAGAATCTAAAATTATTTTGATACTGTGTTTGAAATTGAGGAAGTGTCCATGTACCAGCATTAAGATGTTAAATGATTGTCACTTTCACCTACACCTGTTATCATATTAAAACACCAAATTGTTCCAGATGTATCTTGGGAGTCAAATGGGTAGTTATTATTGGTTGTACAGTGTACTGCAAACAGAATGCAACATAATTAATGCGTTAACTATCAATGTTGACACGTGCTCAACTTTGAAAAAGTATATATTATTAACAAAATTACGGTGATACGATTCTAATCTGGAGGAAGGTTTATCCAATGCCTTGTTTTGCTCTGAAAATAGAACTTTACTTTCTATATGTTACACGTGGATGAAATGGGATAAATATTCATACAGGAAGTACTTGCAGGAATTTGTACCTGAAACAGTGGCCACAATGCAGAACAGAGTTACCGTACATTTTACGTTACGACGTAATATGACCACAGTTTTGTTAGCGCAGCTTTGTATTTTAACTGCATTCACATTTTGATTGTGCTGTGCTGGAAGTTATTGAACCACTGCACTGTTCTGGCTCAGAACCGATGACCACGTTTTATATTTCCAGCTATAATTTAATGGTGTCAAAAATTATAGTTTAAGCCTGAAATTTCTACCTGACGCTAAAATTCAAGAAGTAATAACAATAAAAAAGTTTTATTGTTTAGTTTTAGTCTTCTGTGATAATATCTCAAAAATGTGCACAATTAATTTATTTCTGGTAAATAATATTCACTGATGTCTCGTACATAGCTAGAAAATTACAGTAGTAATGCCTTTAGCAGAGCAAACTGACATGGAGAGCACATACAGTAATTACTTGTGTTAATTTTTCATTATTGCTTTTCTTCTCTGTTTTATTAAATGAAAGTCTAATGAAAATCATATAGTCTCAAGCTACTGTCGTTTATTTAATTGCTTTTATCAATACCTGAAGCAGTAAAAACGAGTTGGCAAAAGTCCATTCAACGCCACTGTTCCATGCATTAAGAACAGCAACGGTGTCAGGTCTTATCCTTGGTATTCAGGGAACGGAACAGAAAGTAAAATCACTGCGATTTTTTCCCCCTTTGCATCCACTGACAGCACCGGCCTGTGATTGCCAGTCCGATTTGGCAGTTTTTAATCATTTTATCTCTCTTGTTCCCTCTCGTGGGAGACAGTCAGTGTTTAGCAGTCTGCCGTGAAGACCTCAGGGCTAGTTTAAGCGGCTGTAGCTCAGAGCTCGGATTATTAGCTCTGCTCTTAGGAGCGCGCTCAGATCTTTCCCAAGGGAGCAGTGTGAAAAATTAACACAGGCTCAAGCACCAGTGCAGCAGCAAATGATGCAACTGTAATTACTCCATTGATATTCTTCACACAATAATACTGTCATCAGTCATTTACATAAACTTTCTTGCATGAAAAGCATATGACTGCTTACAATCTTACAGTGCATGCATTATTTATCCCATGCTCCAGACGTGCTAATCCGTCGATTCAAACAGGCCAAATGGAATTGTGGAAGTATCATTTTTTAAAGTAACCCAATCAAAAAGTTTAAAACTTAATGCTATTTAAAAGCAGGACATGCATGATAATAAATTCCTCTTTCTCAGTCATGTTATCCTTTCTGCCAGTACTCTATGTCTGTATGATCAAGTATACATTTACCAATGCATAGCATTAAAACGGAATATCAAATACATTCTTTTTTTTTCAAAAGAGATTGTTGTGTTAATGATTGGAAAGTAATTGTATGTGTCTTGTTTCTGAGGTTGTGCCTGTGACTACAAAGAGAGGTGTCCTTTTCGGTAATATCTGGGCGAATGAGTCTATTTTCATTAGTTCTCCTGCCAAAAGCAAAACTCGAGTTGATGCCTTATCTTTTTTTTGCTAATAACTCAGTTGGAGAAATATACGACTAATGATGTTCGGTTATTAGCTGCTCAACATCTGTTTTCTTTTATGCCTGATCCTATGTGCACCTACAGCAACAAGGGATGCATTTTGAAAGAACAGGGATGCTTTGAAGTGCACGCTCAAACAGAACAAAATATAAATCGAGCATTTTTTATTAGTTGCGTTCTGGGATGGAGTTGTCAGGCAAATGCAGAGGCCACACTGTGGATTGACAGGTCCTGGTCATCCGCTTCTTTGTTCCTGCGCTGAGCAACAAGGACCTGCAGGGTACAGCATTACTTATTGCTGTCACAATAAACATTCTCAACGCTGCTGCAGGGGGTGTCAAGGGGAAATGTAGGCACCTTAGTCAAATTTCAGCTGTTGAATATTTAATGAAGCCCGCAGTGTTTATTTGGTTAGGCTGTCGATTTTTATCGTTCTGTCAATAGTTGCTCATATGTGGTGTGGTGATGATCTTTAGCAGCACATCCCCAAGGAGTGGAGCCCCTAAATGCAATTATGGAATTTATACTGCAATGTGTTTGATATTTCTCTTGATCTAATTTGCAATATGGTAGTTTATTGTTTGGCATTTTAGAGCAGCTCAAGTGGCAAGAAAATTTGATTTCCTCTCATAATTCTTTATAACATCATTAATGTTCTTAGCACATTGGCCTCAGTTTTTATAAACCACAAATGAGCCTATAAACCAAGATATTTTATTTCCCTATGTCATGGATGCAATAATTATTAAGAATCATCATAATTTCCTCTCTCTCTTTAACATAATATTGGCGATTACTGGGATCCATTTGAGTTTTGTATTGATGTTCAAGCTAAAACTTAATTTATTTGCACTTGTAAGAGTATCTGTTTAATGAACAAATACAATAATTCAGACATTCTCAAATGGTATGTTATTAGAAATGTGAGGTTATTTCTATGAAACTAATTAGCATCTGTAAAAACCAGCCTCAGTGTAAGACATTTTTACAATTTTACTGTGGTTTGTTATTACAGTGCTTTATTGCACATAAGACCATGTAAGATGCCTTTAAACAATTTAATAATTGAACAGAAGCTTTTCTTTTAACATCTTTGCATCAATACTATTAAGCTGAGAATTGCCAGTCTGTAGTTTGCACTGAACATGTCAGATATGTATGCTCTGTTGCAATATTTAACTGCCTTCCTGTTATGTTGCTTTCTGCTCAGTGTGGTTCAAAATTTTGGATCTGTTGTCATAAAGGTGTGCTTACAATGAACATTTTTTTTACCAAAGCAACCTTTATATTAAATAAAAGTGTTACAAGTTGGACCCGAAAGGTGTAAATTATAGAATAACATATCAAACAAGCAGTCATACGCTTAAGCCCATTTTCCCCAGCTTTCAGAAAAATGTACATTATAATATTTGTTAGAAATATACTGCTTGACAATTCAGCACAAATATTTTGTCACATAACAAGTAGTTTGTTGCGTACAGCTCCTGCATTCTAAAATGATCCAACTTTCAGATAAAAGGTTACAAAGATTTTATTGATTTTTGCTTTCTCACATTTTGTTTGCAATTTTACATCCATTTTCTTGAAGTTTTATGAAACAAAATTGAGCATTGACTGCAAATGGTACTGTGATGAAATTTTAAGGCTGAGTTAACAGAGAACAAACTGTGGACCTGGCTGCTTGTTCTCCAGTATCATTCCAGATTGTTGTCTACCCACAGCAATGCAAAATATTTGAAGTCTGTAGTTAAGAGCCACCCGTTGCCAAAAAATCGAGGCAACTAAAATACAAGCTCTGGTTCCAAAAACCACATTCTGGTAAACAAACTGTTGATTGAAACAAACTGAAGAAAATTGAATGTTTTGAGTGCTGTTTTAACTCTTTGCTGCTTATGAACATGGTAGCTTTATCATGTAATTCTCATATTGAAATAACAACATGGCTTCTAAGTGCAATTGTCCTTTTTAAGTCAGTTTGTTGCTCTATTTTTTGGTGGATGCAATTAGCAATTTATTTCATAAGCACATAGAATGCAGTTTAATTTTAAACTACAATAATTTCTATGAATTAGTGATTTTAAAAAATTCTTATCCGTTTCACAATAAAACTTGACTATAAAAATCCAACATAATGGATGCATTTTGAAATTTATTTTGAGGTGCTAAGATGTTGATGACTGAGGACAAGACGCACACTTTATCAGACATTTATGCATTGTTTTCCTTTCTATTAATTTACTAGGTGTAGACATTGTAGGCAGGGCCAACAATTATTACCCATGCTTGCACTTAAGAAAGCTCTGATGAGCTGCTTCCTTGAACTGCCAAAGTGCAAATGATTGTAGGTACTCTCACATTGTTCTCATTTTGATCTAGGAACTAAGAAGGAATGGAGAGATGTTTCATTGCCAGGATGGTTTGTGGGTCAGAATGTTGAAGGGAAACGTGCAGTTGGTTGTTTTCCTATATGCCTATAGCCCTTCTCCTTCTTAGTATTAGAGTTCCACTGTTTGAAGCTGCTGTCGAAGGAATCTTGGCAGGCTGTTGCACATTATGTTATATTACATAGAAATGCTGTATTAATTTGTTGACTGGATGCAGTAAAAATTGGCAAATTAAAACCAAAAAGTATCTGCTTTTGTTTAGATCTCTTGCTTAAATGTGGTAAGGCACAATTGTGCTCTTCGAGTCAAATTTTTTTCTGTATGTTATTTTATTCTAGAGCTCTCAAAATAGCCAAAACTGTGCAATGTAATGATTTACAGTGCCTTCCCTTCCTTTAGTAGATACAGATATTCAAAATAACACAATATGGTTAGTGGCAGTAAACAGATAACATCAGTAATGGTGTGGCCTGATATCTGTTCCCCACATTGCACAACCTGATAGGATTGACTTAGCAAAGTGACTATTGGGATATTCTGTTTATGTAAAGCGTTAAAATATATATTCCAGTAAATTCAATTCAATTATATTGGCAATCAGTGATTGGTGGTATTTTAAGGGATCTCCTGTGATCAACAGATCAAACTCATATTTAGTGATCTGCAGACACATACTTTCATTCTTTTTTAATTTCCCTATAATTGCAATACATCATCAGAGCAAACAAAGCTTTCTGATCTAACAGCCTTCAGTCTTGCATGTTAATTTAATTGGTGACTTAAAAAGTCTTTTGTGTACCCTTGTAGACTTATATTTCCTTGATTCTCACAGCTTTAAATAAAAGTACATTTGTTGTCACGTTGAAATGCAAATCTGCTCAGTTAGAAATTCCTCCGCACAAATTTGTTTGTTGTACAAATTTAAGGTGTGAACATTAGGTTATTAGCTTCCATAAATCATGAAATGCCAGGTCCAATAACTTGCCTCAAGTCTCTTGACATTCAGTAAAGAGTCAAGGCAAGAGAAGTATCGAGCCAAACTCATTAATGGCATTTGTTCTCAACCACCTAGTGATCTATTTGCAGATGATAGATGAGTGCTTTCTCACCCTACACTGTGACCAACCTTGTCCCAATCTTGAATATCTGTCAAGACGTTAAGTGGCCTGCCACAATCACCAGTGAAATAAGACCTCTGTAATCTGATGTTCCACTTAGAAAAGAAAACAAAATTCCTGCCACTTAATACAGGACTACAGCATGGTCAATACAAAAAGCGCATTCAGCAAGTGGTGTAGAAGCTAGATAAAATCTTTACACCTCATTATCAAAAGTATTGCATTTTCAGCCAGCTGCCACCGCAGTATAAATCTATTTCAGTTTTAAGTCATTTTGTTTGAATGCTTTTTGTCAAAAGCACCTACAAGCATATTCTGAAATAATTTATCCTGTCTTCTGTATGTGCACCTTTTATAACTTAAAGTCTTCCATGGTCAATCTGTACAAGTGAAGTGGGCAATAAGTTTGTAAATTGAATGCAAGGCCAGGAGAAAAACACTGCACAAATCTTTCTCTGTTTTAGAATACTTAATGTAGGATAGAACATTTTTATTTCACAGCTGATTAGTTTTCAAAACAAACTCAAAAGATCAACGTGTCTGTTCTGCCTTCAAATCCATTCCTCTTCATTCATTGAAGCCTAACCTGTTCACACCTGACACATTTCTAATTCATAGTTTGCATTTCACGAAGGATTAGTAGCCTGTAATTGAATGCTCTGCATGATTTTCAAGGGTGGTGGGAGAGAGGTGGGGATGGCAAAAGTCACCAGCATGCACCCTTGGCCTCATTAGAGCTACGACACAGCTTTACAACACCAAAGAGTGAGGCCAAGAATGTGAAGGCCTGAGGTTAACCACACGCGTGCACAGAGGCTTCTCATTGGACATACTGAATTCCTTTACATAATTCAATAGAGCTGCAAACAAAAAGATATCAAAGTTTATTTCTGGTTTTCTTTGTTTAAAAAGCAAACTGTTCTCATATTGTTTCTATTAGGAGGCTTCATTTCTGTGCACTTTGCAAGCTATTCATATATGGATATTAAAATAAATTAAGAGATTATAGTATTATACTGTTAGTGTTACCTCTGATGTGCAGCAGAAGCTAAAAGTTCCTGAATTTCATCTCTGTGAAATTGTGAAGTAACAGCGAATCATATTGTGTAATGTCATAGAAAATTACCCCATAGCGAGCATCAATTTGACTGCGATTTTTCAAAAAATGTAACTTTGAGTAATTGCACATTTCTAAATATCAAAACATTAGCAATTTCCATAGCTATATATATTTGAGCAACTATATTGTTGAGTGATATTTCAGAAAAACTTCCAAAGTGATGCTAGTGATATTGAGTCAGTATCCATAAGACTGATGCCATTGTGGTCTTTATTCTACACAATTGATGCAAACTTGTGTAGTTGTGTATATGTTACAGCTTGAGTTATGGCTGTGTCAACCTTTGTATTGTTCCATGGTTGACCAATAGACATGTGTAGATTTACCATCAACCTGACCTTTACCAGTGCATATTAGTGCCATTTATTGACAGTGCCTTTATACTGGAAGCTTCAAATTCACTATAGCAGCCAAAATTTAATTGTGAAATTAATTATTGCAGTCAAATATGAAAATTTCAGAAATATTATCTTGATAAGGAATCAAGTCTGCTTTTCCTTTTCTAAGTAAGTTTAGAAATCTCATCAGGTGTATTTATTATCCTTCAAATAATTGTGATTATATTCATTATTTTTACATTTAATATTTCTGTTTGATTGCATTTTTTGTCCAAAAAGTTA